>NC_143014.1:372199969-372881219 GCF_055824585.1 Amblyomma mixtum | reverse complement strand
CAGTCACGCGATGCGTGCACGCATGAAGGCTATGCTAAAGCGCCCCGGTCAGCTTCGCTAAACAGCGACAAGTTTCTCCTCACCCAGCCTCCTTTCCTGTGCGTCTCGCTATGTTGTTCCTAATGCGTTAGGGCGGTGCATTGGCAGACCTTACAAAGTCTCGGTTTAGCCGTCACGAAAAAGGAAAACTATAGTGAATTAGCTAGGCACTGACATGAAGTGAAACATGCCACTGGTGCGCTTCAGGCTTAATTTACACGGCGTTTTGCCGCAGACTGTGTGAGCAGTGAAAGTGCGCAGTGCGGCGGCCGATTTCCCACGCGGCTTCTGGCATTCTATATCCCTTGTATGCTGCTGTTAAAAGTTATTTTCGACGCGGTAGCTGCAAGAAACGCTTCTGAATAGTGTGTTGCCTCATGCTGTTACGGAATCGCAGAAGTAGTAGGCGTCTGAAGTTTTACAGGCTTCATTAAGAAGTTAGCTCTGAAAACGTGATGAGAGAAGAGACAACATGAGCTCTGCTGACTATACATTTATTGTAAGTGAAGCAATAAATACAAATATGAAATGCTTAAAAGAAGTAACAAAAAAAAACAAACAAACAAAGGAGAACATATCGGACAGCGGAACCAAACGCAGATTGACTTGAGGTTGCAGTCATCTCGAGAGATGACTACAATCTCAAGTCGCAACAAGCGATTTCTGACAACTTTTGGATCACGAGGGGTGTACGACCAGCGAACATAAAAATGAATGCTATCAATTTGTGAAATTATAAAGGTTTGACAAAACTGGCCTCAGTCGTGAAAGACAGCTGCGACCTGTGCTTATGTCTTTTTGCAGCGAAGACACACAAGGATGGATGCCCATTTAAGGTCGCCCTCTTGCAATGAGACATCTGGCAGCATCACCTTGCACAAGCTTGCTATATTATGCAAACAAGTCAACAGTTCTTATCAGAAGATGGGCTTTCTCCAGAAACATGAGACTCATTTTGTACAATGCCAGGAGGGGTGTAGTGTGCGACGTTCTGGTCTCGTATGGTGCACTTCATGCATGTCACACCTTTCATTTTTGAGTACGGCTAGCTGCAGCGTGAACAGAAACATAACCGAAAGAACACATGATGAAAAAGACGTGAGAAAAAAAAAAAGAGCTCTTCTGCTTCTTCTTAAAACAACACAGCGGCATGGCACATAACTGACAGAATTAACAATGCCCTGGAGCATGTCTTAAAGAAAGGGTGCTTACTTCAAATGCTATGCAAGGAGCTAGATGCATGAGAAGTAGTTGTGTCATTAGAAGGCAAGTAGACGTGTTTTTCAGGAGCAACACAGGAACTACCAGCCCCGTTTCACAGGAGGCATCAATTTATTAAAAACGAACAACGTTATTGTTAATGACACTGTCGTTTTAGTAGACATGCCCATTACGAGGGAGGTTCAGAAAGCAAGCACAAAAGAGATAAAACAGCAGGACCCGCAAACCAGATTGTAAACAAACCTTTGACTGGCTGACATTACCATAACTTGGGCGACAAACGAACAAAGCAAGCAAATATGCGTCAGTGTCAATTATAGCAGTGACAAACTTCATTCCCATTTCTCACACAGGAGAATGAAAATGAACTCATGAGTTTCGCAGATCGCAATGCAACACACGGCACGACTATCCAGCAGAGCTCACAGGCATGAATACAGTGAACGCTGCTGCATCTCGCTACGTGGTTGAAAAATATCCCAGGGTGAGTTCGATACCGCAAGCACTACACACCCCGGTGAGTCGCTGATAAACTTTGTTTCGAGCATTCCCGGTGAGTTACGCGGCCGACGCCAGCCAAGGTCGGTGGGCAGACACCAGTGCGGGCAGGCTGTCTCGATCCCTTCACTATCAAGTTCTTTTACTGCACGGATATCGCTTGCGGGTAAAGTGCTTGTGTCCTAACCAGAGAAGCGGGTACTGCACCAGAGCACATAGTATTCCACTTCGTTTTCTTCGCTTTCAAAACCACTCACTCACACACAACACTGCGCTCCTTTCCTCGACGTGAAATAGGCCTAATGCCTGATCACTTCGTAGCTTGCTGTGAGGAAGTTCAAGCCAAAATTTCCAAACAGGGGCCCCTAAACATGCACTGGACACTCATACGTTGATAACAACAAGCACAGTTATGGTGGACAACTCCTCTGGCATAAAATGCACAAACATGAGAGCTTGTGTACATGAAACGACTGTGAGCTGTACCTCTTTAAGAACATGGCAGACGGAAGCAAATCCCAAACCGGAAGTGGGTGCTGTCCAATAGTGTGCGTCAGCGGCGCTGCTAACGTTTTCACACTTCTGGCACGTTCATACTTGGGTGTTCAGCAGTGAAAGCGAGTGGAAACCGCTACCGCGCAAGAGATTCTGCCAAAACCCAGTGGAAAGCCCGATTGGTACAGGACCAACTTCTGTCACAGGAAAAGTTCCACCGATTTCCATCAGCCATTAGGACGGTGAAGAAGAAGTGGCATTCCCGCAGTGACAACATGGCGGTGCTCTTCTAACCAGAACCCCTCGCTTCGAATTGAATTTGTCATTGTTAATGCCTTTTTTAGTGCATTCGCTGGCCATAAATGGGGCGGCAGTCTTTTGCTTCATCTCATCTCGCCTATAAAAAACGCAAGACTGATGAAGTGGCTTCATATTTTTTATTTATAGTGATGATTCTGCCTCTTCTAGGCTTAAGAGGAGCATTGGTTTGTTGATAAAAACGGTCCACGTCCTAACAACCAAATGGTGTCACTAGGCTAGCTTATTGTTGCATCTCTGTTTGTATATGCTGAATTAAAAGTGCGAATGCAAGAAAGGCTCAACGCCCCACAAAATGCCTGCGTTTAGCATACGTAACCGTACACATGCTTATGGTACGCAGACAGTGTCGATTAATCTTGCCGCTGATGTGTGAACCAGCCTTTAGCGAAGCTAATGTAGGAACTTTAGGCTACGCTAGCCGTGCATAGGGGTGCCTTGATGCGCACCATCCCTGCCGGCAGGGATCGTGTGATAATATGAAAATGGCTAAGTTGCTCCAAAATAGAAGTTCAAGTAGCCAGAAAATAGCTAGGGAGCCAACCTGAAATTTCCATCGCCAGGCAAGGTGGCATAAAGTAGCCACCAACGGCCATCCTGCTTCAAATTGTGGGAAGCATCTTGGTTTGGGAAAAATATCATGCAGAAACCTGCACCCCCCCCTCATCGCACTTTGTTTTTCGTGCTGCTACCTGCGGTGGGCGCCGATGAACTCCATCTCGGAGACGATGTCGTAGGACTGGCTCATCTCCTGCTGCTGCTGCAACTGCAGCTGCTCGGCCTCGGCCGCCAGGTCAGTGGTCACCTGCGGCGGCTGTGGCCACGCGGCGCGGGCATCCGCATCGCTCAGCATGGCCAGCTCACACAGGCCCGTGTCGTCGCACGTGACGAATGAGTGGCGCACGTGCGACAGCACGAACCGCACGTCGTCGTACAAAGCCATCCCCTCCTCCTGGCAGCCTACGAGTCTCCGTGGGACACCTGCGTGCATTTGGTTGCTTGAATCTTTCTGTTGAGCAGTGCCAAGTGTCCTCCACTGAAGATCTGGCAGCAAAGAAATACTTTGAATTCAAGACAGTGCACGAGGCTGTCTCCAGGCAAAGGCATGGGCACGAGAGGCAAAGGCGTGGGCTGACAAGTCACACCATAAGCGGACCACTCACCTTCTGTGCACAAACACTGGCACGCGAAATGCGTCTATTTCAATGCCGTCTGCTACGGAGTGCGCCAAACATCTCGCACAAGACGAGAACTCGCGGGGGTTGTGAGTGCAGAAAAACACTGTCCAATGCCAGAGAGCAGTTGGAGCTAGCTATACCACCTGAACTGGCACAGAAAGTGCAGCCGAGGAACATGCGAGATTGTTGCGAAAGGAACGAGCTGATGGAAGGGGTGGTACTGAAAAGTGCGATTGTGCAGCCGAGGAGACTTTCTGCGAAACTGCAGCAGTGGTGAGGAGGTGAAACACTTTAGGGGCCAGTGGGTCAGCAGAGCTTTGAACCTCCCGAGTACAAACTGTTTCCTCCTGACGGCTCCGGAACTTCCCAACACCACCACAAGTGCAATGCAATTGCAGTGGTCGCAAGCCGCTTGCAGTGCACAGGGCTGGTAGTTACATGCTTGCCGTGCCCGCCTCCACTCATGAATGACCTCCAGAGGAGTTAGCTCTACAGGAGACAGGGCACTGCGCAATCCCCACTGCGTGAAACGAGGCCTCTTTGGATTCTTCAATTCTGCAGCAGGGGCTCTGAGAAACACGAAAGCTCTGCCTTTAGGGGTATGAAGCGAACGCGTTCATAGCTCCCTTCAGCGGCTTTTCTTCATACACACAGTAACTTCTTTGTTGAGAATTTCCATGTTCCTGTCTTTGAACTTTTCCACACTACAGTTTACGCACATAACGTTGCTTCTATATACACACACATTGATTAGTACTCATTGCACTACACACACACACGTACGTAAGCACGCAGGCACACACACGGCCGCAAAGGAGCATTATACCCGAACGCAGGTTCTGCACTGAGAAAACTTTACACTACTCGCGCACCATCTGTTGGGGCAGCGCCGTACATCAGATTGCCTAGTAAGCAATTGGGCAGCAAAAAATGGATTAAAATTAAACAGTACAAAATATAAGGCTGTTATGTTCCATCTGAGAAATAAAGTTTACATACTGCCTCCAACTGTAATTGACCATGCATAGATAGTAGTGCAAAGTTTCAAGTTGCTCGATGTCATTTTTCTTTTCTGAAACTTTGTCCAGGGATCTCTACATAAATGACCTTATAAAAAAACTAAAAAACTATCGGTAACATGCAACGACACTATTTCATGTTGCCGAGAGCAGTTAATATTATGCTTTACAACGCTTTATTTTGTGGAGACTCATCCCCTTTGGTTTGCTTCCCGTGACAGGTCCACCCTAGTTTCTAGTTTAACTAAAAAGGGAGGGCTGACATTCAGGCACGGCGCTCCGCTCTCCGCCAGCTCATCCCGTCCGCCTTCGGAGTTTCTCCCTTGCCCTAGCGTGGGCAAACTTTCACTCGTAACCTTCATGGTGAGTCGGACGACCTCGATTCCTCAGCGTAATTTGTTGCTAGCTGGCGTTATTGCTATTGTAGCAATAAATGCCTTGCTTGTGTCAGCCAGTGTCGTTCCTTTGTTCCTCCTCAGAGCAAGGCCTGCCATGATCGGCGTGTGCTCGATAGCGCGCGTGCGATCACGGGGCGAGGTCCCGGCAGTTTTGAACTGTGTCAGCGGCGGTTAGGCGGGGGAAAACATGTTTAACCCCTCCCCCCCTATTACAAACCCACAATTTTTATCAGCGCTCAACTATGGTGCACTTGTTTGGGACCCACAATGAAAGACAATATTAATGAGCTTCAGCTGCTACAGAAACAGGTTATACCTATAATTTGCACCTTATTTAAGTCATACAAAGGACATGAACAAATAGCTAAATACTGTCAGTGTAGAACACTGACTTTCAAGGCAATACAGATTCGATTTGGATTTGGATTTATGGGGTTTAACGTCCCAAAGCGACTAAGGCTATGAGAGACGCTGTAGTGGAGGGCTCCGGAAATTTCGACCACCTGGGGTTCTTTAACGTGCACTGACATCGCACAGTACACGGGCCTCGAATTTCTCCTCCAAAGAAATTCAGCCACCGCGGCCGGGATCGACAGATTCGAAAAAAAAAAAAAAGGTAACAATGCCCTACAATTGCCGGCCAGACTGGAAAAACAAACTTCTGTGTACCCGATGTGCAACCCAAAACCACAGAAACTGAAAAAATGTCATACGGGCTACGGAGAATATATGCTACAGATATACAAAAAAAAAAACAAAGAACAAAAAAAAAACAGCAGGTGCCAACACTGGGCTACACAACACAACGCACGGTGCGCGGCATCCTGTTTTACTTCGCTAGCCAATCACAACATTAAATAAAATTGGCTTTTTAATGTTTTACTTTATCTAGCCAATCACAACACTAAATAAAATTGGCTTTTTAATGTTTTACTTTATTAAACGAGCCAGGTATCAAAATTCTAGAGCTAGTAATTTTTTTCTTGTGATCAGTATCTTGTTTAGGTAATGAGGAAAGTTTTAACTAAGGACTACTTTTTTTTGTCGCGGAAGAATTCTGTGCACTGCGGTCCTGAATATGGGCGGAGCTTCACTATAGTTTAAACTGCCACAACGTTGTTAAATTAATTCTCAAAGGATGATAATACTGATATAGAATCGATTTCACTGAGGTACCTGCAAAATCTGTATAGGATTTGAATGTACAATCTTTTTACTTATCATTTGTAGCCGTTTTGTGCATTTCCTTTTGGTCAGATGCTTATTCTTGATATATTTAAATCATGCTGCTTGGTTTGGTTTGGTTTATGGGGTTTAACGTCCCAAAGCGACTAAGGCTATGAGAGACTCCGCAGTGGAGGGCTCCGGAAATTTCGACCACCTGGGGTTCTTTAACGTGCACTGACATCGTACAGTACACGGGCCTCTAGAATTTCTCCTCCAAAGAAATTCCAGCCGCCGCGGCCGGGATCGAACCCGCGTCTTTCGGGTCAGCAGTCGAGCACCATAACCGCTGAGCCACCGCGGCGGCTTCAATCATGTTGCATGTTAGGTTAAAGTTCTATACATTACTATGAAAGAGTGACAATTTCATGACTGCGTGTTTAAGGTATTGATGTATGCACACGTTGGACATAAGTTTTGTTCTTGTTTAATGTTTCTTTAGAAACTATTTTAATACTGAAGCATGTAACGTGCATTACGTTTCAGAAATATTCATGCCATGATCATTGTTTTGTTGTTTTTTTTGCACTGTCACTGTTTGCCATGTGCTGGGGTACAGGCCTAGTCGAGCCTTTTCTGGCTTTTGTCTGCCTCCAAAAATCACTGAGATGTTGAATAAAGATTGTTTTGCAAGTCGGAACATCTCCCAGCCTACGTCATTCACTACGTGTTTCCAGTCTGGTGGGCAAAATATGCGCCTTCTGGCAGCATGAGCCAGCAAAACGCTGCGGGGGAACGCTCGACACATGCAGAACTGGTTCAGAAGTGGACGATTTTGCCCTTTGACGTCCCGTCCTGTACATGAGGGAGAAGACCTGGCCCCAAGTTCTCCTTCCCATTGGTTTACGACGCCAGACAAATTTATTTTCTCTTTTCGATATGGCAGGTTCTCTCAGGTCATGAATGGCAGTTTACCAATATCCCTCAAGAGAAAAGTATACAACAGCTGTATCTTACCGGCACTCACCTATGGGGCAGAAACGTGGAGGCTAACGAAGAGGGTTCCGCTTAAGTTAAAGACAACGCGACGAGCAATGCAAAGGAAAATGATAGGTGCAATGTTAAGAGACAGGAAGAGAGGGAGTGCATAAGCTTTTACTGTCCAACAGAAAAGACGTCCTGGCCCTTCCAGCACAAAGGCCAAGGGGGTGAGGGGCGCCGCCTAGACGCAGGCAGGGAGGTCTTGTTCCCTGGCAGCGTCTTCGGCCAATCGGACGAAGAGGAAGAGAGCAGAGTGGGTCAAGTACCAAACATAGCTTAACGACATCGTAGTGGAAATCAAGAAGAAATGGGCTTGGGCACGGCATGTAATGCGTAGGCAAGATAACCAAAGAGCGGGCAAGCGTAGTATGGGGCGGCAGAAAGTTAGGTTGGCGGAAATGGAGGCACAGGATAGGGTTAATTGGAGAGACATGGGAGCTCCCCTTTGTCTTGCAGTGGGCATGGTTAGGATGATGATTCGCCTGTCCATGACATCATGTTCGGAATCATGTATTGGTCAATAAAACTGGAATCCATAGCCACTGAGCCACTGTGGTGGCTTTTTTTTTGGAATCTCACGCAACTCAAAATGTATTGTCATCGGGCTTTTCCGTTTTCTTACGTTCATTAATGACCTTCCTTTCAGGATTTTATTTAACTAGTTTTCACTGACTGCTATGTGGTCTGCCATCTTACTATCCATACCAACATTCCAACCCTCGAGAACAACCGTTCGCATGCTCGGGAATAGCCTATTTGCCAATGCTAATATGACTGCACTAATATTTTTTACTGTCAGCACAACTACATTTCACCTACCTATAAGGCCTTGCCAAAAGAGGGATCCTTGCATACTTGTTAAAACACTCAGCCATTGATATTGCCACCTAACATGGTCGGAGCATATTAATCCTTGTAAAACCACCCATAATCTAATTAGTAGGCAAGGATAGGGAATTGCGGAGCTCGCGTCAACACATATATGAAGAAAGCAACAGTCAGTGAAGCCGAGAAGGGTATAGGGGAGTTATTTCTGTTTAAAAAACCTTGGCTTCAATGACACTTGGCTTTTTTTCCATACCCACAGTGTAGGATATTTACGCTGTAACATCTCTCGAGCATCACCAGCTAAGTTATTCAATTTCAAAACTCCAGCACAAACTGAGCTGGCGTATTCTAATGCCATATATGACTCAAATCGCACTTAGCTGAAGTCCTGGGATAAGTTCAAAATCAAGCTGCTTGTTTTTGACTACTACTGAAGCTCCAGTGTTGCAGCAATAAACTGAAATTTTTAAATTTCTTCAATTTGTTGTAGAAGCTGCAGATTTTTCTACTCTGTACAACCGCATAACCAGATCATCTGTTACAACTCATGGTTCCTCCTACACCAGGTGCACTTACACTGCTATGTCTCAACTCATGCTACCACATTTCAACATCAGTTTTTGTTCACACCGCGTAAGGCTCTGGAATGGTCTTCGACCTGGTCTTTCACCCAGCTTTGATTATTGACCTCTTGTTCTTCAAACTGGTCCCTGCAGAAACCCATGCAGTAATGATGAACCGCCTAGATCTTACTAGGTACTAGGATTGCCCCTCAAGCATGGATGGTTTTCTGTGACTGGTTACAAACGCAAGAGCATGCAGATGCCTATGCTTGATGGCACATGGTCAAATGCTTGATCAGACTGGACAATAACCCACATGATTTCAAAGAATGGAAAAACATGCCAAGCAGCCGTTCTCCTCGCGTGCTGAACTCCCAGCCTCTCATGCAACAGTGCTCAGAGAGTTCCACAAATCCAAAGCACATATGCTGGTTTACGTCACTGCACAAAGAGGGCACCACGAGCCAGCACCAAGTTGCAACAAAGTGCTGCACAGGGGGTGTCCCTTGTTGCATGTCTCGGTCGGCTCAGGGTGGGCACTTCAGTGAGCCCACATGAGTCTTTGAGTAGAAATGAGTGAGTCAGCCTAAATGGGTTGCGAGTTGGAATGAGTGTGAGCCCAGACTGGTTGTGAGTTGAAGTCAGCCGTGAGTTCATAAGTTCGAGTGAGCCCGGCCCTGTGTCAGTCCAAGTCTGAGTGAGCCCATAGGTTGACCAAACTGTTGTGAGTGAGCCTGAGTGAGAACTCATGATTTTAATGGGATATGGCCTTGTGTGACAAACTCAAATTCGACCTCACAGCCATCACTTGGCTGATGACACCAAAATAGCATGAGAAGAAATTAGGTTGTAAATTATTTGGCACTTGGTACGAGAAAAGTTGCCAGGCCTTCATTTCAATTCAATTAAATTAATTCTTTGTTTCCTTTCTGAGAGCAGGAGACAGAACTAAAAGCCGTGACAACGGCTTGACCTGGGTTTGACCCCTTGCAAGTTAGCTTTCACAACTATACGGTTATCGCATTATTGGCAGAAAAGCATAAGTTTTATAAACAAACGTTTGAACAGTAATCGAGCGTAAGGCAATTACTGAAGTTAGACAGAAAAATCAATGATCAAAAGTCACCGAACATTAAACAACACATGGACATGAAAACATTATGTACATTACGTACGCAAATATGATAAAAACAATTTAATATCAGAATTCAATACACCAAACAGATCAAACAATGCTTGTTCCATCCAATTTAGTAAAGGCTAATTATAAAGGACATTTTTTTCGCCCTGTTTATGTACTGGTATCACTCAGGCTTCTTGCATTGTTTTTAGAAACACACCAATAGAGAGTATTCGACTGTACAAATGTGTTGGAACACAGCAAATTTGGTAAAGCATATGCATCAAAGGGGCTACATGAACCTCTCGATTTCCCACTTTTAATGGCATTAATGCATGAGCAAACTTCTGCACGGTCTGTTGCGGCAAGAAAAATTGAATCCGAACTGCTATTATTTAACATATATACTTCAGCATCTGAACTGTCAAGCTGCTAGTGAGCTCACTGCTATCGCAACCCTGCTGAATGAAAAGCCTGTTAAATGCATTCACCAAAGCTCAACCTGCGAGGTGGTCACCAGCATGGTTGATAACATTAGGAAATGGTACTTTCACACTGCGATGCAAAGTTCACCTTCCTCCAGATTACATCTCATCGGCGCATATTTTTTTTAGAGAAAATATTTAGACAGTATATATCGTTTCATATTGTTTAGCACTAAGGTAGGGTTATAGTGGTATGATCTGAATTTGTTGAATAATGCTGGATCCTTTGTTTTTATGAACTTGGCACAAAAGACACTTTTGCGCCTAATCATTTTTAGGAGCTCACATGTCAACCATGGTTTGTATGGCTTCTTTACTACCTTGAAAGGAGCATGCAAGTGACACATATATTAGTAAAGATGTCGAAGAAGTGGCAGTAGGCCACATCTGTACAGCTCGTGCCACAGCTAGTGGGCACTGCAGCAGCACAACAAGCAACATGCTAAAAAAATCTACAGCAGCACAACAAGCAACATGCTAAAAAAATCCATTCTGCTTTGCACTACAGTCACTAACTATTTATCTTTTAAATGCATCCACAGTGATGACCGCTGCTTGCTAATGCTGCCCCAGTGCATTGTGCGTCAAGTGTCTTTTGAGTTGCATGTCTTATTTGCCTAGCGATCTTTTACTCTGCCGTGATGTGGCCCTGGCCAACTGAAACGAAATGCTGCTTGAATTACTGGACGGTCAGGGCAAAATGCAGTCCGCTACTGAGGAGATCAAAACATCCCAAATAAACATGGAATGAAAAATTTCAGCCTTAACAAGTAGAATCGACCTTGTAGAGAAGCAATTGTCAACTCTGGCTGCGCTAGGCAACAGGGTAAATGACGAAGCCACAGTACCTGTATTGAATAAACAGCTTACTTCATGGTCAAAAAGGTGGATGATCTTGAAAACAGGGGAAGAAGGAACAACTTGATTGCTTATGGTGCAGATGAGCCTGATGACGAGACTACCGCGGGGCTTGAAAAGGTTTTGAAAGAACAAGTTATTACATGTAAACGTTGCCAGCATCAAAAGGATACACAGGCTAGGTAAAAAGATTGATAATAAGGCATGTCCTACTATTTTAAAATATTTGGACTACCAGGACAGAGCATCCATACTGAAGGGCTGTAACAAACCAAAGGACAGTAGACATTCTGTGTCTGAGGATTTTTTTCAAAAAGGTAAGTGAAATATGCAGACAGTTAAGGAAAAGCGCATCGGAGAAAGAAGCAAATGGAGCGAAAGTTGGAGCGAAAGGCTTGGAAGAACGCTAGCATTATCTGAATCCATAAGAAAGGAGATGTCAAGGACTTGAAAAATTACAGATCGATCAGATCGAAAATTACAGGTAATCACTAAGAGTGTCACAACCAAGGAGGTTATATTAAAACTTTTGGAGTGGAGGGGGCGCTCGAAGAGTGAAGCCGGCACCCACTGACGTGGGGCCATGTTGCCGGGGGCAGAAAACCAGCAGAATATGTAGTGTCTGGCATGCAGCTTAGTGGCTCCGTGGTGTTTTGTTGAGGTTGTGCTAGTGCACCATTTCTTCAACGGACAGCAAGCAACTGCATCGTCAATGGCGGGGTCGTGCGTTGCATTTGGATGTACGAATCGCGTCAAGGCGCCGGGAATAACGTTTCATTTTTAAGTATTTGCAGAGCAGTGTAATAGGGTTGGTCGCTCCGGACACCATACTGTATGTGCACGAACACATCTGTGCAGATTACACAGCGCTTGTTAAGAACATTATTTTGCTGGAATGGAGCACATACTGAGCCATGTTACTGTCCATGTAACAGGTTTCCTAAAGATTCTGGTTTGCATGGGAGTGTGTGGTACAGCAGGATGGCTGGGCGCCCAAGGACGGTGACTGTCTTTGTTCAACTCACTTTGAGCCTCAGTGCTTCGACAAGACTGGGCAAACAATCAGACTGTGACCTGGTAGCGTCCCTAGCATCTTTCCAGCATTCCCACTACATCTCCAAAAGCCTGTGAGTGCAAACGCGGCCTCATGTAGTACGTTGCCGACGGTTAGTGGAGATGACTTGCTTTTAAACTACTTTAAAAATGCCCTCGTACAGGACGAGCGTTTCTAAAGTGGTTGATGGTGGCTTCATAGCACTGCATGGTTACGTGAGTATCGCGATGCAAAGAGGGTCACGAGTAAAGAAGGAACGCAAGCGCTCTTGTGTGGGTGTTTTTTTTCCTCTCCTCTGTTTTGGTCTCTCTTGACAATTGTATTTCATATTTAAATGCTATATGAACCTTTATGGCTCTGTATGCAAGAGATGCTTGAAATCCAGAAGCTTTCACTCACTCATATGCTTTCCTTCCCACAGCGAAAGAGAAAACGTGACTCCCCCCCCTCCCCCAAGTGTCGGACGGTGCCCATGATAAGTCCCGAGATCAGCGAGGAGCCGGTGGAGCCCGAAGGACCTACAGCTGAAGTGAGTTCACCAAACAAGGATTGGTATAGGCAAAAAGCCAGAGATGCAGAGGGACAGGTCAACCAACTGAGAAAAAAGGTCAAGACATTGCACCAGACAAAATGAAGACTAGTGGCGCGGTGCAATACTTCCCGTGAATTGGTCAAGGAGCTGAGAGAGAAGAAGCTCTTGTCCGAGAGAGGCCTTGAGGCTTTTGAAGCCTCCTTTTCTCCTGACATGCAACAGCTCCTTGGCTGAGCCATCGACAAGACAAGCAACAAACATCCTCCTGAACTACATGCATTGGCATTAACTCTTCACGTTTACTCTCCCGCTGCATATGAACATGTAAGAGCTAATTTCTACAATGCTTTGCCTGCTCAGCGCACGCTGCGGGAGTGGCACAAGGCAGTGAATGGTGAGCCTGGGTTCACATCTCAAGTGTTTGTGTTAAAAAAACGCAGTACAAGGTCAGGATGAGCCATTGCTTGCTGCTCAGATGGTAGATGACATGTCCATCAAGAAACATGTCCAGCTAGTTGGCAACAAGGTAGTTCGCTACGCTGACCTTGACACAGAACTGTCCGATGCTAGCCTCCCAGAGGCAACCAATGCTTGCATGTTTACGGCTGCTGCATTGAATATGAGGTTGAAAGTCCCTCTTGGATATTTTCTCATTCAGTCCCTTTCTGTACCACTTTCAAGAGTCGCATCAGCAGGAGTAGAAGTTGTTTCGCTAACATTTGATGGAGCCGCTTGAAACTTCACCATGGCAAGGTGTCTCGGTGTGGACCTGAGCTACCATTCATGTACGTTCAGCACCAGTTTTAAGCACCCAACAGAGCCTTCATGATGCTTGATGCATGTCATATGATCAAACTGATCCGAAACTGCCTGGGGTCTGTGAGTCACCTCACTGATGTTGAAAGTTCCCATGTCAAATGGTGCTATATGCTATATAACTACTACACTCAAGAAATCCCCTGGCACGCTCATAAAGGCTGCAGTGCACAAGGAGAATGCATCAGCTTGGAAGTCATTTCTCCAGGAAGCTGAACAGCCCAGCAGGAACTTGAAAGGTGCCAATGATAAATTAATGACTGACGGACAGAAGAAACTGGGTTTGTTGGCCAGCTCACCTGCATGCATGCACCTGAAGGACTTGTTTCGACAGGTCAGCTCAAGTGCCTCCTCACACACAAGATGTCTCAAGATCACTTAGAGACTTTCTGGTTGTGTATGGGGAAGGGGTGGCTTCAACAACCACCCCACTGCCTACCAGCTTAAAGCTGCATATAAGCGTCTTCTTGTCCAGACCGAAGTCAAGTCAGCTAACGCAGGGAATTATCCTCAAGGTGTTCTCACTGTTTTCAGTCTGTCTGTTGCCACTGATATGGCCGTATCTCCAGTGGCAGAAACACTGCAGAGAAGATCTGCGGTACTGGAGCCTTTGGACGACGAGCACGATTATACTGACCGTGTGGACTTTCCCAAGTGCCTGTCAGCAAGAGCAAACTCTGTTGTTCCCTATATTGTAGGATTTGTAGTGTAGCAGTAGTAACAAAAATTGACATAGTAGATCTACGCAGTAGACTGACATAACAAAAATCATATCTTTCTCATCCGGATATGCTACTCGGTAAAGGCATCTCACTACAACTCCCTTTTCCTTGCACAACAACTCTTTCAAGTATTCTTTCTTTCCACACACAACAGTGAACCGGAATCAACTTAAAAATAATGTCATCTCTGCTCCAACATCAACTTCTTTCTTATCACATTTACACAGATTATTTTGTTTGTACCATGTTTGCACTGACAATGTTTTAGTGCTTTGGTGTAACCTCGTGCGATTTTTTTTTTTTAATCCCAACCTGTATGCTTTGTATTTATTCAAATATCAGTTTTATTAACCAGTGCATTTTTCTGTACAAGCCACTGTATGTATTATGCATATACCACCCTGCTAAAATCACCACATGATTATTGCAGTATTTATAAAATAAAATAAAAATAAAATAAACCACAGCCCATGTTTGCTGCCTGATGGCATCGCGAAACTGCTCAGGACGTGACGGTGTTATAACCTGAACAAATGTTTCATGCCGAACCTTTTTCCAGATACTGCATGTTTTCTCCCCTAACAGGAATACGCCCCAATGAGCACCGATATCGGTGAAAATTGTGGCTGCAGTTCTCAAGGTCACATTCATGTTTGTTATAAACACCTCTAACAAAGAAGTACTTTCTTGAGTAACTCATGTTGGCTTAGTAACCACGCAGGTATGCCCACTGATGTATTTCTTGTATTGATTGCATACCTTTTTGAATGTATGTAGATACAGTCAAACCCACTTATAACAATATTCAAGTGCCATGAAAATACCATTGTTATAACCAATAATTGTTATAACAGGGTTGTGCCGAAAAAAATAAAAGATGACAAACTTTAGAGAATTTATTGAAAGGAAGGACCTGGAGGGATTTGATTGTTCTAATGCCTGTAAAAGCTTGTTAATTCGAACTTCAGGAAACCGGAACAATGTTCACTGATGACCAAAGCACCGCCATCACTGCGCCACCAGGAGCTTCGCGCACCTCCACGTCACAGGAATCATTCTTATGGGAAATTCAAGAAGCATGCAGAACTAAGGCTGCGGTGACAGCTGACAAGAGAAAAAAAACCGGCGCTGGCTGCATGCACGCGCACTACACAGACTGATTTGGGGTGTGCGTAGCCAATGCAGCAATGCAGCAGCTCTCCTGATGTGATGACGCCTGCCTCTTTTGCTATCGTGGCGTTGCTGCGCCAGATTAGTCCATTGGTCGGCCCCACACGTGCACGCTTTTGTGTTGTAAGCATGGTTTTGATGGTGTGGTTGTAGCATTTCCTTGGTTTTTTTTCTATAATGGTTGACACTCAATTACCAGATTTGATAGTTATAACCAATAATGTGCCTTGACAGCATTGCTATAAGCAGTTTATTTTACCATAGAACACATGGCAAAGCTGATGGTGCCATGACTGACCATTGTTATATCCGATATATTGTTATAACCAGTATTGTTATAAGTGGACTTGACTGTACTAGCATGTTCACATTAATATCCCTACACAGGACTAAGTTGAAGGCTTGCTCTGCCACATGACCGAAGAATGTATCTATGAAAGAATGCAAATACTTTGCATCACCTGATGGCAGTCTGTATAATACTGAAAAAAATGCACGCCCTTACTGCTCAAACCAAGTGCCTGACAATCTGATGTCATGGTGTAAAACTTATCAGTGCTTTCACATTGCATACTGTCTTTCACTAGAAGTGCAATGACTCCTCTTTACTTATCTTGACGATTTGAAGGAATAGCTGATATCCTGGAGGATGAAAAATCCATGACTGTTGTGCACACCAACTTTCTGTCAGCATGATTCTAAAAGTATTGTCAGGTAGTCTTCTCTGCTAACAAGCGAGTGCACACTGCAATGAAAAAACGTGAAGCGAGCCTTTTTTTTTACCAAATGTTTGACTTTGCAAAGGTCAAGGCCCATTTTTGGTTTTCTTTTTCACTTTTGCTAATAAGCAAAGCTGAGATGTCTTGAACAAATGTGAGGTATGCAGTTAAAACCACATTTTATGAGATTCTCAGGGATTACAAATTGTTTGTAAAATTGAAAGTTTCACAAAATAACAAAGACAGATCAAAAAATTACTAACACAAAAAAAGAAAAAGAAAAATAACCTGTTATATTTCAGTGAATGACGTTTGTCAACAGTGCCAGGAAAAAGCGTCAAGATTTCTGCCACAATTCTGTCACAAGCGCCACAATTTCTTGAGTATGCAATAACCATCACCTGATGCTTTTTCACCAGGGAAATCTTTATGTTGCCTTTAGCAGCAAGAATTTCTGTTGTACCATGGCTGGTTAGTGTAAGCACTATGCAAGAAATTATAGGACCCTCCCTCAATGATGGCAGCAGCTGTTGATGAGTAAGGGTTTCATAATTTCTCTAGTGCAAGCCAAGTTCCCACAAGCATTAACTCTGGCTAAATGAGTGGGTTATCGTCTAATGACTAAACAGCACTCACATACTGGATGATCATGCAGCACCCCTACATGAGATGCAGAAGCCTTCTTTTGCTGTGTCTACAGTTTGCCGATCTCCTGTGCTTGATGCATGCAGAGTAATGTTCCGACCTTTTTTATCAAATCCTTCACCTGCATACTATAGGAATCGTTAAAATATTCAGTTCAGCAGTAAACTTCAGTTCTGTAAACTGAGTTGGTGAATACATTACACTAAATGCTTATCGAAGGATAAAATGAAAAATTCGTTAAATTGGGTTTCAGCTGTATAGCAAACCCATTTCACTCAAAAGTCCAAGTACCTCACTCATTTTGCGGCCAGCCCAGAAAAAGCTGTAGGCTAGTGGGAAGGGAAAAAGTTGCCATGTCTCTGGACTATGTTTGCACACTGGATGCTCAGATATTCCCACAACACCTGAAGAGCTACGCGTGCAACAGTACCTGAAGAGATAATGTCCGAACATCTCAACAGGCATGGAACAATCTGTTGTACAACGCATGAGGGTTCAATGTGGTCATTTGTGGCTAATTATCTTTTGTACTATGGATGGATGCCATATTTTGAAGGTATCCATCATTATTTTGGACGAATTAACCAAAGTCAAATCTACGAAAGTTTAAAGCAACCAACACAGTTGTAGTTTCGTAGGGCAGGACAAACACCAGACAGCCTCATTCTGCTCGTACTTGATTTTATGATGTTTTTGATGGCTAGCACAATGGTACCTTGCGTCTCGAACCAGACCTAAACACAACATAATTCACTTCCCCAACCATTACAACTCTGGTTAACAGAACTGCAAGCATATTCCACCAAGTCCCCTGTCGTCTTCCAGACTGTGCTGCAGAATGTGGCTCCCTAATTGGTTGTGACACTTCACACACTCAGGTTGTGCCTATGCAGACTGACTGCAATAAGCTTCGCATGCTTGAGCGAGGTTCTAGATCTCTATTCCATGGCCTTCTTGCTCAATCTGAAAGGGCCAGTCACAGTTGCCCTGATTGGTCAAGTTAAAGTGAAGTTGGAGACTGGCTGCAATAGTTGGCATTAGCCATGGTACTACCCATGCAATGCTACACGACAGGCTGCACCAGCAGGGCACAGTGGATTTGACGAGAGCTGACTGAAGAAAAAGGAACAGTGCTTCGGAATGGAGTGCAATAAATTACCTGCTGCTACACACTGTGGTGGTAGGAGAGACTGTCTGCCATTGTTATTCTAGTACAGAGGCAGGCAGGCTTGCCTACAGCGCTTGAGTGGTCCCTTTGGGGCAAAGAAAGCAAATTTCACGGAAAGCACCGGTGCTCAAGCGTAGCCACACAGACATACATACAAACGACGTTAGCAAAAATGGCTGTTCACAAGTACGTTCTTTACAAGCATACCATAACGAACAGCAGAGTACATGCATTACGAGTGATGGTGACTATACATTAATTTCGAGAAAACTACATTTACAGCCTGGGTGGCGTAAATCTGTCGCCAAGTGGATAAAGGAGTGCAAGGGCCAAGTAGTAATGGCAGAGCCCTGTTTGGCTCATCGGCTAGAACCCATTACATCCTGCATTGATGCATCCATGTCTTGCCATGCTAGTGTGCCAGGAAATCTAAGAAATTGAGTAACTTTAAGAGTATTGCCACGCGCCTAACGCGCCGCGCGGCCTCCGCGCTGGGTCGAAGAAGACGACGAAGCGGCGGTGGGCTCTCGAGGCGCGCTGTTCTGTTCTGTGTCGTGGAACCTGGCTCGATAATTAAAAGAAGGCTCCCAGTCTTGGGTTCTTCCCGACGTCTACCTTCACGGCTACTATGGTCGTGACACTGGTGGAGGTGCGACCGATGCTCCCTACTCCTGAGGACGACTCGACGCGCCCGCCTCTTGTGACCACCCCTGTCCATCGTGCCAGCCGGAGGATCCGAGGCCTGTCCCCCGAGGCCCTCCCTATTGTCAGCGCGCCTTCAAATACCACTCCACTCATGGCGACGCCACTACCCGCCCTGCCTACGCCTGTCCCTGCAGCGAGCCCCACCTATCTCACCCTGCAGACCCCACGCTCGCCTAAGCCCTTTCACGGTGACCTGTTTGAAGATGCCGAAGACTGGTTGGCTCACTACGAACGGGTGGCCACCTTTAACTGCTGGGACGACGCTACAAAGCTGCGTAACGTGTACTTCAGCCTTGAAGACTCTGCACGCACGTGGTTCGAAAACCATGAGACTACTTTCTCTACGTGGCCGGACTTTCGACGTCAGCTCCTGAGTACCTACGCCAACAGCGACCGCCGGGAGAGCGCAGAGCATACCCTTTCCTTTAGAATTCAGCTCCCCAACGAGGGCGTTGCCATGTACGTCGAGGATGTGACGCGTCTTTGCCATCGCGCCGATCCGGCCATGCCTGAAGAAAAAAAGCTGCGGCACCTGATGCGCGGCGTAAAAGACCAGCTCTTTTCCGGCCTCGTGCGGAACCCGCCCAACACCGTCGCGGAGTTTCTGGCCGACGCCGTGCACATGGAGAAATTGCTGCAGCAGAGATACCATCAGTACGACCGGCAACTGCGTCCAACGTCGACTCTATCAACGTTGGAGCGGTTCGACCATGATCCCAGGATGAATCCGGCCTCCCTTCGCGAAATTATCCGTTCCGTGGTCCGCGAGGAGCTGCAGCACCTTCAAGCAACCTTTGCCCCTCGCGTCGATTCCGTCACCAGCGTCATCCGCGAAGAAGTCCGGCAGGCACTCAGGGCACAAGACGCTGCAGTTGCGCCGGCGTCGCAACCGACTCCATACGTTCCCTCGCCGTACCCGACTCCTGTCCAGCCTGTCACGTACGCGGACGTCGTGCGGCGCGCGGCCCCACCTCCTGGGCCTTCGCCTTACACCGCACCATTGGTCGCGGTGCACTCTGCCCAGCTGACTCCTTACTGGGGGATCGGCGCCAGGCACCGCGGAAGACTGACCTCTGGCGCACTCCGGATCAACGACCGCTCTGCTACCACTGTGGTGAGGCCGGCCATCTCTACCGGCGGTGCCCCTATCGCGAAATGGGACTACGCGGCTTTTCTATCGACAGCCCCCGTCCACGCCCTGGAGAGCGCCCTCAAGATATCGCCGAGTATGTGACCCGTCAGCGTAGTTCACCGTCTCCTCCGCGCCGCGAGTCGCGATCGCCTTCTCCACGCCGGTCTTCGCCCTCTGGGTCCCGTTTCGCCTCAGGACAACGTGGTTCCTCGAGCCCTCGTCGGGAAAACTAGCCCCGGCGGCCTTTGGAGGCGAGGCCGCCGAACGCCGTTCCGACGCAAAGCTTCCACCGCAGCAGCAACTGAATCGCCCCGACGTCGCACGCCGCATCACTGCACAGTTTTCCCCGACGCGTCTCTCGTATCGCCGCGATGCCGCAACCCCAATCGCCGACCCGGTTCCGCCGCCGCACCGACCCAATCGCCCCGACGCCGGACGCCGCATCGCCGAGGAGTTTCCCCCAACGCGCCGCTTGAATCGCTCCGAGAACGCAACCCCAGTCGCCGACCAGCCTCCGCCGCCGCACCGACTGAATCATCCACAAAAGCCATCGACGGGCCGCGCCGAAGGCAGGGTCTCCTTGGATATCCCTGTTCTCGTCGACACAAAGGAGGTCAGCGCGTTGGTCGATACGGGCGCAGATTACTCTATCCTTAGCGGACAGCTTGCGACGGCCCTGAAAAAAGTGACGACACCCTGGGACGGTCCCGACATACGTACGGCAGGCGGACATCTTGTCGCACCACTCGGTATGTGTGCGGCCCGGGTTACGGTTCGAGGCTGCACATTCGTTGCCACTTTTCTCGTTCTGCGCGAATGTTCTCGCGATGTCATCCTTGGCATCGACTTTCTTCGCGAGCACGGTGCTATCATAGACCTCCCGAATCGCTTGGTGACGTTTTCTACCGCCATGGCCACAGAAGAACCTGCGCACCAGGGTTCTCGGCCCGCCCTGCGAGTCGCCGACGATAACGTTACGGTGCCACCACGTGCCAGCATTCTCGCTAAAGTTACCTGTGACGAGCCACATAGGGGACTGCGGGTTGTCGAGCCTAATGTCTCCCTCGTACTAACTAAGGGAGTTGCGGTGGCACGGGGCCTTGGATCCCTTCATGACGGTTGTACAGAGGTCCTTGTCACCAACTTCTCCAATGAGCATCGACACCTGTTTCGTGGCACAGCCATTGCTTATGTCGACCATGTCCAGGAAGTGGCCGAATGCTTTGCTTGCGAGGAGGGCACACCTAGAGCTGACGCCGAAGCGGTCACCAACGTAGACATCAATTCAGGCCTTCCACCCGCTGAAAAGAGGCAACTCCAGGACCTCTTGCGCGAGTTTGGTGCGTGTTTCACGTCATCGTCTAAAGTGCGACAAACGTCGATAGTCAAACACCGCATTATCACGCATGATGGAGCCCGACCCATCCATCAGCAGCCCTATCGTGTGTCTCCTCGTGAGAGGGATGCTATCCAAACACAGGTCGAAGAGATGCTCACAGACGGCGTCATCCAACCGTCAAGCAGTCCGTGGTCGTCTCCTGTCGTCCTCGTGAAGAAGAAAGACGGGACACTACGATTCTGTGTCGACTACAGGAAGCTCAACAGTGTGACTAAGAAAGACGTGTATCCGCTCCCGCGTATCGACGACTCCCTCGACCGACTTCGTCAAGCCAAGTACTTCTCTTCGGTCGACCTCAGAAGTGGTTACTGGCAGATAGAAGTTGATGAGAGGGACCGTGAGAAAACCGCCTTCATCACACCGGACGGGCTGTATGAATTTCGCGTCCTCCCATTCGGGCTCTGCTGTGCTCCCGCCACGTTCCAAAGAATGATGGACACCGTTCTCACAGGTTTGAAGTGGCAGACCTGTCTTGTTTATCTTGATGATGTCATCATTTTTTCCGCAACGTTCACAGAACATCTGCACCGCCTCAGGAGTGTCCTCGAAGCCGTTCGATCCGCCAACCTCTCCCTCAAACCAGAAAAATGCCACTTTGGGTTCACCGAATTGAAGTTCCTCGGGCACGTCATTAGTGCTGACGGAATCCGAGCTGACCCAGAGAAGCTTGCTGCCGTTGCTGCCTTTCCGGTCCCCGCCCACAAAAAAGAAGTCCGACGTTTTCTGGGCCTGTGTTCCTATTATCGCCGGTTCATTAGAAACTTCGCCCAGCTCGCCAGCCCTCTGACGCTCCTAACCCGTGATGACACGTCATTTTCCTGGGGCAACGAACAACAGACTGCCTTCGACGAGTTACTTGAGTTATTTTGAGACCAAACTGATAAAACACTGACTTGCAATGTTAGCTGTATACATAGCTATCACTGCAACCAGGATGGGGGATCATTAGGACTCTCCCTTCCACCAGGCTGTCTGGGTTAGGTCAGTTGTCCGCCCTATGCGACCGGTGGGCCTGGATTGACCTCTTCTTCAACTGTGCAGATTCTTAAAAAGCTGTGCAGCTTTTCTTCCTAGCTACGCTGCTGCACTAACATGGGTGGCTCAGTGGCTATGGCCTTCTGCTGCTCAGCAGAAGCAGCGACCAAATTTCTGTGGTGGCAAAATCCCCAAACGCCCATATGCTGAGATTACGGTGCATGTTCTGGTGTGGTCCCAGGTGGTGGAAATTAATCCAGAGCCCACTACGCTGCCCCTCACAAGTGCCTCGAAATCTTGAAATTTCAAGCTGCTCGGCAATTAGCGCACAACTTCAGTGAAACTGTGCTATACCAAGATGACAAGAAGGGGGTGAGGAAGTTTAGAAACTTCACGGAGGTCAAGAACAAAAACAAGCTGCATAATTACGCAGCTTGTTTTTGTTCTTGACCTTTGTGAAGTTTCTAAAAAACAAGCTGAATAATTATGCAGCAAAAAAAAAAAAACTATCTTATTATGTTCCGGACTGTGCACAGTGAGTGCCGTTGTCAAACGTGAAGCGAGCGATAGAAAAGAAAATGCAGCACTGTCTCTCAACATTCAGTCAGATCCCGGTGAACATGTCCTCTGTTGGCTACAACTAAGACAGTGACAGCAGAAGAAGACGGAACAAAAGTCTTGGAGAAACATGCTGCAGCACGTCCATCACACCAAATAAGGCCTCCAAACAACAGGAAAGCTTTCTATACATGACAGCAGAAATGCTCAATAAAATGGTTGCCACAAGCCCAACAACCCATAGACTAAGCTTAAGTATTTGCAAAGGAGGATTACCATACTTTTCAAATGACAGCAGAAAATTGACCTAAAAAGAGACAAAACAAAGAAGCACAACCTGCCACCAAATGATTCAAGCCAGCACATGGAATGAACAAGGGGATCAGACGGAGACCATATCCTTACTTCGTTTTGAAGCGAAGGCATTTCCACTGACAGTTCCTGCCCCACCACCATTCGTACCCAATGGGGGCTCAGAGTTCTCTGAAAGCCAAGGCCTCACCACGAAGCTGCTCTGCGAAAAGTGACCAGTTTGTATCAACTTTCTGTCCTGCCACTGCCTGCTTTGGCACCAGTTGCGCATGCAGCAAAAGGACCACAAATTATGATGGACGATGCATGCAAAGAGAAGACATCCTTCACCATGAAGTGCACGAAATTAGAACGAAAGAATGCGAGGAGATAGAAGAGAAATGGCCTCTGAGGTGGTGCCGTGCATCTCCTCTTCCCAGTCAGCTACTTTTGCTGGACGTCTCAAGGCACCTGAACACTTGCTGGCCCATTCAATGTTGTGGTCCCGAGCACCGCTTAAGTGAATACAGGAATTACATCTAAAAGGAGGCACTGTGGCAGCCCGCTGCAGAGCCACAGATCCTTTTGTGTTGCTGCGACCGACCACACACCAAACTGCCACAAAGTAATGTCTTGGGAGGAACTCAGGTGCTGCACTTTAAAGACAAAAATGCTTAATAATTACAAAACTAGCCCAGAAAGTTGCCACGTGAGTACATTCAATCAAAAGCAGCACTGCTTTTATCCTACACATCACGAAGCAAATAATGTCCATATTTCAACATGTCCACAGCGCAAGAACGAATGGAGCCTAAGAACAAGGAGGACGACAGGACGCAGCGTCCTGTTCTTGTGCTCTGTTCTTTCTTGCGCTGTGCCCAGCAAGCATGGAAACAAACAAACTCTCCCAACAGCAAGTGTGGCACATTATACGGGCGTTTCAACGAACACTCTCAAAAATTCTCAAAATAGACTTGGAGAAAAAAAGAAAATCTCTTCAGCAGAAAGCTGTGGCAGACATCAGTAGTTGTGAAAAACATGCTTATCAGCTAGCTAATTAACTAATTGGCAAAGTTTGGCAGTTTTTGCCAATGGTGAGTCTGTAGCCATGGAGACAATGCCATACCAGTTTTTAAAACAAAGAAAAAGTTCTGCAAAGCCCTCCACCGGGGGAAAATCTGGTGTTTTTTTTCCCGCATAAGCATATGAGGAGCGCTGGAAGTATAGTGCAAACTCAATGTCCGCTGGTAACTTGTTGTACCGACTACGGCATCCCATTCGAAACCTCTCTGGTCATTTCTCCAGCTTGGTAGCCTCCACGCTCAGCTTAGTCTACGACAAATGCTAAGCTTCTTGCTTCACCGCTCAGCACACGAAAAAGGACAGTCATCACTAGAGACCAGATTTTAGGCAAATGCCTATTTTTTACAACGCTTCGTAGGTGCACCATTTTTACATATGAGCATGAATTAGGTGTTGACAATATGTTTAATACTCTTTTTATAGTGCCTATAAATGCCTATTTCCGACGTCGGTGCCTAAAAATGCCCTATTTTACAGAAAAGGGGCCTGAAATACACTGTGGTTTTGCTTTCAGATTCTGTTTGCTTTTGAATCCATTTCGGTTTTGAGTAGAACACACACGTGGCAACATTAGATGACCTCATTAGTTGGCTGTGGTGAAAACTGCACCTATGCCAGCTTTGTACACAATGACAACCACGTCAGCCGAAAATATTGAAGCAACCTTTTTCCTATTTTCTGCCATTTTATCGTGGCAGCTTGTTGATGACTTTGGCTGTTAAAGTGGTAGTTGACCAGATGGCACCACATTTTGGAAAGTATATGGAGTAAGTCATAGGTTCGTCCAAATAATTCCCAGTTGGTTCCAATTGAAACCAACTGTAAAATGTTCCATAAACATGCTGGAAACAGTTTAACTGGTTAAAATTTCCACCTGGGCCTTATTTTCGTTCCTTGTGCCCCAGCCACATGCCATCTTCATCAAATGGCATTTGGCGGTATCTTGTTGGAGCAGGCCACACTAGACAGCTGGCAGTCGTGCGTGCATACGAAAACGCATTCGTGCACTCAAACCATAGAGTAAATGACTCAAACAATGTTTATTTAATGCTTGCATGAAGGCCACTCTTCTGGCGTTGCTCCCGCGCCATATTCCCTCGATCCTTAAATCAAAATGGTTTCTTTGCTCTTCGCCAGATGGCGCAATGTACTGCTAACAAAAGCACCAGAAGAGGTGCTGGCGCATCACGAGTTGACGCATCACGCCTCGTTAGTCGTTATTTTCAAGTGGTAAGGGATCTGCACCGGGCTTCTCAGCCATGCCGAAAGGAGACCTCAAAGAGCGCATTGATTCAGCAATGGACTACTGATTCCCCATGCTACACTGCAGATGGTGAAACTGTCTTCTGCCAACCATGCGGAAAGAAGGTGAGCACGTGTAACAGACGTGTTTTATGGAATCATTTATTGGAATCATCCGAAATTTGTGACTCGTTCCACTGCAACTCCTCACCACGTTTATTTTACAGCGTGCCGCTAATTCAAGTAGATTGTCTGTGTTTTTATGAAATTTGCGTCTTGCCCTCGTACATATTATAGCCCAAAGGCTCAGCTCTTCACGCCCTAGTTATTAGTATGTTTTATATCCTTTGTAGCAGATATCCGCACGTTTTTCTCGCAGATTCCTTGCGAAAGAAAGTATCATCTGAACCGGCACGAAAAAACTGCAGGACACCAGGCAAATGTCCAACGCCAGAAGCCCTCAACCTCAAGGCAATCGTTCTTGACACAAGCCTTTAAGGACAATCGGAAAAATCCTTTCTGCACTGATTTATGCAAGGCCTTAGTGGCTGCAAACATTCCATGGACGAAAATCGAAAATCCGGTATTCACACAGTTCCTACAGAAGTACTGCAATATGAACGTGCCATCTGAATCTACACTGCGAAAAAACTACCTCAGACCTCTGTATGAAGAAACCCTTGGAAAGATACGAGATGAGATCGGCGACTCCTGCATTTGGATCTCCGTAGATGAAGGGACGGTTTATTGGTCACTTCCCAGCAGGAAAGCTTGAATCCAATGAGGTGGCAAGGCCATTCCTTGTATCCTCTAAGCCTCTGGAGAGGACCAATGGGGAAACTATAGCCTACTTTGCTAACCAACCCTTAAAAGTGCTCTACCCAAATGGTGTGGAAGACAGCAAGGTTTTGCTTCTTTACACGGATGCAGCAACCTATATGCACAAGGCCGCATTTCTGCTGAAGCCGTTCTACCCGCACATGGTCCATGTCACCCGCCTAGCGCATGTGCTGCACCGTATTTGTGAAGAACTCAGAAAGCACTTCAAGGACGTTAATGAACTTATTGCTTCAGTCAAGGGTGTGTTTTTGAAAGCGCCTTCTCGTGTGTGCGCGTTTAAAGAGCAGTTGCCGGAAGTGCCTCTGCCGCCGGAGCCTATCATCACACGTTGGGGAACGTGGCTGGAAGCCGTTGAATACTACAACTACCACTTTTCTGACTTGAAGACAGTCATAAACAGTTTCACAGGTGACGAGAGTGCTCTAGTCAGGAGGGCTCAAGCTGCCCTCTCTCAGGACAACCTCCAAGGAGACCTTGCGTACTTGTGCGCTAACTTCACTTTTCTTGCGAGCACTATAAAAAAAAATGGAATGTGGGGGTGTAATGCTCACTACCAACATGGGACTAATTGAGAATGTGCAGCAACGAATCGCTGCTGTTCCTCACGGAGAAGTTGCCGAGAAAATCCGCACAAAGCTTCAGTCCGTCTTGGACAAAAACTAGGGGTTCTCAGTCCTCAAGCAAATTTCAGGAGTACTTACCGGTGAACATTCTATGATAGTGAACAGTGTAAAGCCATCAAATGTTCCTAAGGACAAGCACATTCCTGTAACATCCGTTGATGTTGAGCGTTCCTTTCCAGCATACAAGCTTGTTCTTACTGATAAGAGGCAAAAATCTGAGTCCATCAACCTGGAGATGGTGCTTGTCTGCTACTGCTTCCATAGCTTTAACAGTGATTTCTAGATGGATGACGTTTATTTTACCGTGGATCCTTGTGGATGTACGTAGGCCCGTGCTGAACTACGATTCTTTTCGGCATATTCTGCATCAAGCAGCACTGTGTGTAACATTTTCTAGCATCTCGTATTTATGGTTTCCAGACCCTTCTAATGGCAAGCACCATTTGATAGTCGCCTGGCTCCAGACACATGAAGCCACAAACTATAAAACACTGTTTACACAAATGACAACATATTTATTAATGTAGAAGCATCGTGTATGCCTGCAATAAATAAGTTCAATTTCTGTGTGAGCGAAGACTGAACTCATTTGTCAGATGCTTTGAATTGACAATGTTTCTATCAATTTCTAAATGCATGGCCTCCTGTTAAGGTGTTCATTGTTTCTACTTTTGTACATGACAAGCGAATTGTTTGTTTCGAGGTATACCAAAGTGTTTTAAAAGGGTTGGTAACCGCCCCTTTTGCTCAGCTGAAGCGTGTGTATTGCACGAAAAGTTGCGCGACAGCCTTAAAAAAAACGGCTTCTAATGTTCGCACCTTGCTTAAGGTCCCAAATCATCCCTGCTGTGTTTTTCTTTTATTTTACGGCAGATATTGCGCGCTGAAGTTCGGAACTGTGTGCACTTTAGATAAAGTTTATAGTGCCTATTTTTCTCTGTTAGGTGACTAAAATGCCATTTTAGCCGCCTATTTATGGCGCCTAAAACGTGCTTTTTAGTGCCTAAAAATCCGGCCTCTAGTCATCACCCATCACCAACAATGCGACAGTCTATTTTGAGAACCATGATAGGCGCTGGCCTGGCACTCTGCCTGTGCAGTTACCTCTGGAAGCAGTCTTTTTTTTTCTTTCCCACTACACTGCCTTTGTCCAAGGAATAAAGCTCCTGTGACAGTTCTGCTTAGCGATGCAGGTGCCTTGACATGCGTTATGTGATATCTTTCTTTTATATGGCATTAACTTGACAGGATGAGCATGAATGCGTAGCTGGAAAATTTTTGGCACTGTAACATGATGTTGCTTTGGAGCAGCTGCCTCTGTACTATTGCTGCCTTCGGGAGCAGACATGTCTCATTTGCTGTAAGATGTGGTAGTCCATTATTAGGAAATCTTGACCTCGGATGTCTCGCTAGCAGTTCCGAGTCTTATTCCAAACATGAATCAACAAAATTCGCACATTTCAATGCTTCAGTTGGTTGCAGCTCGATTCGGGCACTATTCCAGGAAAGGAATGTCATATGGAACTACAACACACAATTTTTACTGTCCATTGCGATGCACAAAGAAGGCGGTCTTTCAAGGCATTCACAGCAGATAAAGGCATCTGTCTGGAAATGTTTTCAAGCGATATTCTTAACCACTGCCTCAGATCTTGGAGGCTGGCCGATTCCATCTTGACGGTTTTATTTTCAGTTCAGTCTATGGGGCTTAACGTCCCAAAGCGACTCAGGCTACGAGGGACGCACAGTTTTATTTTTAACATGTCCTGGAGGAAGAAATCCGAGGGTGATAAATGGGCAAACCTGTACAAGGCCAGACTGTGGTTCCACCATGCCCAATTCATTGCATTGTCATGCTGGAGCCACATTTTGGTTTCCATCAATGAAGTAAAGACAAGCAATACGGCCGTCATAAATGCAACACCACACATTTACTGACCATCTTACCTGGTGCTTACGTTGACGTAGCCAGTGAGGGTTCTGACTGCGCGCCAATAATGGTAGCTCTGCAAATTAACATTCGAATCCCTGCAAAACTGAGCCTCGTCAGTCAAAATGCTCTGTGGGCGAATTCATGCTTTTTGCCGCATTGAATCAGGCACCAGTTGCCAAGGCTGAGCCTTTTTTAAAAGCCACTTGGTGTCAGCTCCTGGTGAAAACACACGTTGCGAGTGGTAGCTTAGTCTTGAAAATGGCCTCCGAGCAAGAGCCCTACTGGCTCAATGTGTTTCACAGTTGCACTGGCTGGTTGCTTCCTTTTCTGAATACGGACTGATCCAGTGGCCTTAAAACAATGAAGTGTCGACTTGCAGGACACTCGCGATAATTAAAACTCGGATAATTTATCCTCTAGGTTAATTCAAACAAATTTCAAAATTTTGGTTGGCTGGCTATTATTGTCAATGTATTTTAAAGCAGCTTCATTTCTACCGCGATTTCTCTTAGATTCGGTTAATTCAAACTTTTTGTCTGGCCCTGACACTCTCGGTGTGTGACAGAGCGGCGACCAAGGTCGGATGAGTTTTTGCAGCGCTGCGTGAACTGAAAATCTGGCCCCTCCAACTGGTTAACTCTGACGCGGCCTGGCCGCGTCAATCGGAGTTGCCCCGTCATGGCATAGTTTCCTTTTCTGAGCTTAGCTACCAGCTCGCAATGATTGCGGCTTCCGGACGTGCGTCTGCGAACTAAGCCCAACTGTGCGCCTGTTTGGACGCTAACTGGCGCGTCGCTGGTCTTTTCTTTTAGCAGGTGCCTCGTTGTTCCGCCGCAAATGCGTGTTGCCTTTGCGTCCGTCTGTGTGGCCCTGTGCGTCAATAATGTGTGCTCATTATGAGCTGCTCGTTGAGTAGTGAGGCCTCCTTACATGAACACAGCCGCATGTGAGGAGACCCCACCGCTACTGCGTCGCACCTATGAAGGAGGCCGCGAACGGCCTTTCTGTCGTGGAGCAGTTCCATCTTGACATTCCGACAGGAGGCATGCACTAAAAAATGATGGAATTGTGAAACACTGTCCGTTGCCGCGCAGTTTATCACTTAAAAGCAGACAACCACTGCCTATTTTTTCATCAGTTAAATTTGCTGTGGTGCAAAAGTGTTTCATTAAGATTTTTTTGTAGCCATTCGACTTTCAGATCAGATGACTTGGACCTTTTCTTCATCCCTTGAGGTTTTTACTCTACTGCAAAACCAGAGCATTATTGGTATCTTTTTTGCCCACACTTGAGTAAACAAACTTAGCACTGCCTCTCACCCATATTTTATGCTGTGCTAAAGCATTTAGCTGCACCTGCATAGAGAAATAGATCCAAAATACAGTTTGTGTCCAAAGATATTGGTTTGGTTTGGTTTATGGGGTTTAACGTCCCAAAGCGACTAAGGCTATGAGAGACGCCGTAGTGGAGGGCTCCGGAAATTTCGACCACCTGGGGTTCTTTAACCTGCACTGACATCGCACAGTACACGGGCCTCTAGAATTTCTCCTCCAAAGAAATTCCAGCCGCCGCGGTCGGGATCGAACCCGCGTCTTTCGGGTCAGCAGCCGAGCACCATAACCGCTGAGCCACCGCGGCGGCTCCAAAGATATTGATACAGCTATTGCATTCAGTCTTATATTACTGTGCCCTTATGATAATTCAAACAAAAATGTATGGTCCCCTGAAGTTTGAATTAACGAGAGTCTACTGTGGATGTGGAATGATAGGCACACGACAGCCAGGGTGCAGGGCAGCATACAGTCTGAATGACAGCTCCACATAAGCGAACCCAAAGCCAACTTTCTCAGCAACGGAGCACTAGAGTTGCGTGGCCAGTCCCACAATCCAGATGCTGTGGCGTTGAAGTTTTCATCCTTTATATGGACGAGATGACACTTCCGTACATTTTAAAACAATCTGAGACGGTGGCAGTGCGATGGCTGTGCTGCACGTGTACTTCCAAAACAGGCACCTCAAAGGCAAACTTCAAAGCCTTTTCTGAAACTGGCATTACAAGCTGCAAAAACAATGCCTAATGGTACGCACCCACTGCCGCGCAAGCCCTCTTTGCCGAGGAGAGAAAAATTTTCGCTGATGAGCATCCTAACACGTAGTGATTATACATGAACAACAGCTCAACCTAGTAAACAAATGAACAGATGGTGACACCTCACATTTAGCTCACCTGGTAGCCCCACTAAAGGTGGTGGAAAGAAAAAAAGAGAAAGAAAACTGCAGGCAGCACCCATCAGGGGTTGCGCAGTTGGGGATGACAATCCTTTTTCTTTGACAAGCAAAAGATAACGCTGGCAGCTGTCTACACTGAGTGTTGAGGCTCCCTAGGCGGGGAAATTAGCACGGACGTTTTGAATCGGGCGCTGCAGCCACTGGAACGTCATCAGCGGACGTTGCGCTGACTTCCGGTGCTCCTCAAGTGCCGAGTTTCAGTTTCATGTGGAAAGAACACATTTTCTCGTACAGCAGGGCTTCAAAGTGAGACTTTTTCTGTTCTAAAACCTGATATGGAATCATCTCCTCCGTGACTACGAATTCACCGTTGGTAATAACCTCCAGAGTTGGCTAACTGCAAAGTTCATTAGTAAATACTTGTTAACTAGGCTAGCTAATTAGCATTTCTCACACAATTACTGACATCCACGACACCTGACAGCTTGCTCCTGAAGAGACTTTTTTCTCGAAAAGGAGGAATTTTTGAAAGTGTTCGCTGAAACACCCAGTATATTGCATGCACCAAAGGTTGTGTTGGGAAGAGTCACCTAAAGGGCCAACCTGTGGCTTAAAGGCCAGTTGCACCTTGACTGCTGATGTTACAACTGGTATACTCGCATTATGAGCACGTCAACTTGTATCGCTTAAGACGTTGAGAGCTTGATATCTTGTAAACTCTGCGGGTATAGAGACATTTTCTGTTACATTGCTGGTGAACCTCGCTCACATTTCGCTTACCCCCCCCCCCCCCCCCCCCTGCCAAATCGCCCATACCTGTCTCCCATGGTTGAATCAAATGATACAGATTTCCAGCATGAATGTCTGAGTAACTGCTGCCCCGCCATGCAGCTGCAAAACTTGGCAACAGAATGTTTCCCAGCAGACTGAAACTGGATAGGGTGAAGACATTTGCCGCAGCACATTCCCCAACAGGGGCAAATGGACGAAGGTGAGAGGCATCCGAAAGCACATCTCATGACCATCATCATCAGCCTGACTAGGCCCACTGCAGGTCAAAGGCCTCTCCCATACTTCTCCAATTAACCCTGCCCTGTGCCAACTGCGGCCACCTTATCCCTGCAAATTCCACACTACATCTCATCCACCCACCTAACTCCCTGTCCAAGCCCATCAACCCTGACCCACTCGGCCCTTTTTTCACGGGGATAAAGTGGGCAATAGTACGGCAGGGAAAAGTGTGGGTGCAATTGCATCCTGGGGAACACACAGTCACTTTCAAAAGCAGCCTGGTCATCTCAGCTTCTGTACCGTCCTGCCCGACACGCATGCAGCAAGAAATGACCGAATTCATTTACAAAGACAGGCTGCACAGCAAGACATGGCTACAAGCCATGCAAGCCGTGTCTTGCTCAACAACTCAAAAAGTGCTCCGCAGAATCTCAGTTCTGTGGAACCCAGTTTGAGCCTCCCTGTTGCATGCTGTAGACAAAGCTGTACGAAACACTTTACCTCACACCAGTTCTCCAAAGCTTTTACCAATTTGTAACTTGCAGCAATTAAGAAAACGGCTAATTAGTGCAGCTGACCATCAGCTGAACTCCTGTAGAACTCCTGCGCATTACTAATACCTTGCAAGTGATCAGGTGATAAGTAAATTTATTACGGTAGGTGGCTACATGTTATGTTCTATCAATACTAATTTTCTCTCGGAAATCATGTTCACAGCAATTCTCTTCACGCTCTGCTTTAAAAAACTGTTGTTCTGCAAAATCAGAAAAGCCATAGAGCCCCTTCCATAAAACAGTTTTGATTTCAAATGTTGCTGGTGCCTGTCATGCAGCTTATTACTTCAATGGCAGTCTACACACTGTAGTAATACTGAACTTCGGATTTGCTTAAACCCCCCTTCGGGCTTTTTAACGTACACTTACAACTCAGCCCACACGTGATGTTCGCCACCAGTGAAATGCTGTTGCTGCATCTGAGAGTCAAACCGGCAAACTCATGCACAACATGTTCCATCGTGCAGCAAGTTTCCTGAAACCGCAGCTGGTGGCAGCATTGTGTGCTGTGCTCACACGGCTGCTGCTTCAAATTTTTGTTTTCAGTGAAAATCAATTCTATGGTTCTTTCTCGGCATATTGATGGTTGTCCAGTCGCTTGACTCGAACTCGAGAGGTCCACACCAAGAACACTTAGTCATCTCCCCTTTGAAAAGTCATGGGCTAGAAATTTTTTGGCTTTTTCTAGCCCAGATTTGAGCGAAAGTAGGAACTCTATCATGAGAATGCTGCAATCCATCAACACACACCAACTGGAATGTGTTTTGCCGTGGTTACCTTCCTAGCCTGCAAAGCTGTACCGATCCAAAGAGGAGAGAAACAAATGTAAAAGACAAAAACCTGGACTCCTACACAGGCAGACCTCGTCATCACCCTTTTCGAAACTGCTAGCAGTGGAGTGGAAGTGCCCGCTGTTTTTGACGGAGTGCAAGACAGCCATGTACGCAGAGAAACCACCGCCTTCCACTCCACAGTGAAGAAGCTGCGAGACCCATGCCGCTTGCCAAGCTCATGGGACAAATTTATACCTAGCCATAAACACCCACCGCACCTTGCTCATCACAGGAGGATGTCACGAGCAAAGTAACCAGCGGCACCGAGACTACCAACACCGGAAATAAATCCCCTTTTCCCATGTGCGACAGCCCTACTCACCAGCGCCGGTAAGCCGAGTTGGAACATTGAAGCTGAGGTCAGACTCTCAGCTTCAATTTTTAAATGCCAACTCAACCTGAGGCGTCCCTTCAAGAAGCTGTAAAACAGAGACTAGTACAGGTGTGCAACATGGGGTTAGAAAATGTTTGGTAAATTCGAGCGTCAATTTCTAAGCACTGAGATAGCATGGCATCCAAAACAAGCGAAATTGCAGAGGCTTACCACAAAGAAAAGCAGCAGCGACACAAATCACCAATCCCATTTTACTGATAAAATATGTGAGACCTGTATTGCCCATTTCGTTTTCAGACAAACATTACTCGCAAGTTCAATCCATCCAGTGGTTATCTCCTGTTTGCCCCTTTGTCTTGCCCTCTGCTTGCACTGCCTTTGTCAAAACACTTCTGGAGACCGGGGCAGATGCCAGAAAACTTTGGGTACAACTTCTGGACAACAAAACAGACATTTAACATGTGCGTGTGAAAAAGACCGTTGCCATTCACCCTGTCACTTAGTGGGGAAACCTCATGCTAGTGACGGCAACATGCACTTTCGTTTGATGTCTGCGCACTCCAGCTTAGTAAACACTGCCGCAATCTGCCACCTTGATCTATTTGCATGTGAGTGAACTATGCAAGTGAGCGCATGCACCGCGAGTGATTCTTGCACCCGCCACTGAAGCACAGCGGCACTGGGGATCAAGTGTTTGTACCTAGCTCTGCAGTGCCCTGCAGTACACCCGCTCCCAATGTTGTTAGCCCTCCATTAGCAACACGCGGAATGCTTACGGGGCTGTGTAATGCAGCTTAAGAGGACAATGCGATAGTGAAGAGCCCACAGTGCATGGATGGAAGTTGATGAAGCCGACGCATCCAAAAGTACAGCGCGAGAGACTGGCAGTCAAACGCACAGGATGTTCAGCTGCAGCAATGGCGCAATGGTCGAATGCAGTGGCCAGCGAAGCTAGCTGTTCACGCCACCACGGGTTCAAAACTCACTCGTGGCCATATAAAGTGTTTTAAATTATTCATTATGCCCTCTGCCCACATGAAACTCTGACACCCCCTGCTATGCTTGCCATACCCGGTAGCAATGTCGATACCGCCGCAGCCTCTCAGCTTTTCCGTTGTTCACCGATTTTGAAATCCAGTGAATTTCGTGAAAGAACGCCAGGAAAGAACGCTAGAATGAAAATTTAAATGCCATTGCATTAAAAGGAATATTTTGTCCAAGATGGCGATGCAATGGCAATGACCATGTCGGTGTGCTTGCTAAAACTGATGTGCCGACCTGGAAACGGCCAGCTAGGATGTGATTTGATTTATGGGGGTTTAACGTTCCAAAGCGACTCAGGCTATGAGAGACACTGCAGTGAAAGGCTCCAGAAATTTCGACCACCTGGGATTCTTTAACATGCACCGACTTCGCAGAGTACACAGGCCTCCAGCATTTCACCTTTATCGAAAAATGGCCAGCTAGGGTCTGATTCGGCTAATTGTGGGGAGACTCCCGGGTGGCACGCAAAATTTTCTGTGGATGCAGAACCGAGCATTGGGGCAAGGGACGAGCGCAAAATGCTTTGCCCGGCAGTGCCACTCATCACTCACCACTCAGTGCAAAGAGCACTGAGCGTGAGGTAAGACAGAGAACCAGGTGCATCCCATGGGTCCCACCAAAGGGCCCTGTCATGTTGAATACCGAGCTGGGCACCACCACCACAGACGATGACCAAAACCTTCAAAAGGCTTATCCGACCACAGTGGTGGCCTAGTGGTCTGAGCATCCGCCTCGCATGCGGGAGGTGCGGGGTTCGGTCCCCAGTGCTACTGGGTACCCATCGGTGATGCCATGGGTACAAGCTTTCACCTGGTCTGGTGCTCGGCTTCTCTAGGGTGAAATGCTTGGGAAACAGATCTTTAACCACACCTTGAGTAGACAAAGAACACCTTTCCTCATGGCGCTCTTTGGCCACAGATGCCCCTGTGCCATCAAAACTCACCACCATCATAAATAGTTTGTGTGAGCATTCTGCAAAATACTACCAAAGTTTGCATGCATACACTGAACTTCTCCGAGAATGCAGGCAGTCAGCGTTTCTAAAGCCCAAAATAGCCATAGGACTGTCATTTTGTTGTGAAAGCAACACTACGCGAGTCGCCGAGCCTTTTCAAGGAGTCGAGGAAAGGCCATACTGCGCATGCGCGAGGAGCAGTGACGTCACACGGCGCACAGCTGGCACGCCGCCATCGTCGCTGCGCGGGCGACTCAGAGGTGCCACCGCAGCGCTCACCAGTTGCGCATGCACAGTAGCGGCGGCACATAGATAGCGTGCCGGGGCCGCACGCTCTCCATTGCCTCTCTTCTGGTTGCTTTCGCAAACCTCCAGGTTTAGCCAGAGCTAAATCACTGCCAATTTTTTTATCACAACATATAAACCTCTCAGCACAGATGTGACACTGCTTGATGGCCTAAACATGATTAGCCATGTACAGGGTCAATCACACTTAGCGGGGGAACACTGCTCTGCGCGGCTGCGCGCAAGCGGAGCACCACTGCGACCAAGCCGGTAGTGAACTCGTGCAAAGGGGCAGATGACACAAAACATCTCGTCGAGGTCTCTCTTCTCGTGCACCACTCTGCTGTGATTCCTCACCGTGTCAGATGCAATGCCACTCCACATGGGAGCGACCACGCAGAGCCGTGTTCCCGCTAAGTGCGACTGACCCTGTGCACTCTAACATATAGATCTCTCCCACGTTATAGCATCACGAAGATCCGGCTCCTCTGGTGCCAGTAGCGTGCCTACCACCACACACTTGCGGGCATGCAGCAGACTGCAGCGCCAAACATGAGAAAAATATGAGACGAGCACCATGCATACCTCTACACCAGCTGGTGCTGCCTGGGAATCCTCCAAGGACGAAAGGAAACAAAAACCTAACAGGAATGACGCAAGTACAAGTAGGCAGGCACAAGGCATTGGACAGACGTCTACCATGACAGCATGTGATGTTCCACTTACTCTGCTACATAAACCCTGTATTTGTCAGCATGCTCGTAAAAACAAAGCAGTCAAGTCCCCAGCTAATAACTGCTTCTTTTTACGGCATGGCTAGACTACTTCTTCACTGCACAAGCAAATCTGTAGGCCAACTTGGCAGCTGTGAGCAATCATTTGGCTGGTTCTGTCAGCGCTGGGCATTCCATAACAACCTTTTCTTCACGAAACCTTCCTGCACTACCACTGCAGATGAGCTGGCTTCCCTATGCAGCAAATATTTCTCCTCCTCAAGGTGCGACTGTGCAGTGCTGGCACCTTCTAGGCCTTTGCAGGCACCCCTGCACATACTTCCCTCGCATGACGCACTTTAGTTCACCAGTGCCTTTGTATCAGGTGGTGCACGCGCATCTGCTCGGGCTAGATGCAGCCTGCACTGCTATAATTTCCCCACAGGAAGACCATTATAGAGAAATGTTTGCTACATAGCGAAGCTGAATCTATACTTTGGACTTGGGTGACTTCATGAGGGAGAAAAAAAAACATTTGTAGATTTGAATAAGGCACCCGGGCCAATCAATGACAGCATCGGGCCTCAGGGTCAGGACAAGAAAACACCATTTCCCAGGGCTGCATAACAACTGCAGTGGACAGGGTATGCATATAAGAGTGCAATGGTGCAATACAGCCACATCCTTTCCACAAGTGTGACAACTTGGGATCCTTGAACCAGTTCTCAAATCTCGGACCACATGCACTTCTGTCTCCTTCACATTCACATCTAGTCAGCCTCCTAAGCTTTGCTTTACTGTCAAATCTTGGAATGGCCACCTCGTTAACGGTGGCAGTACAGAAACGAGTCATTTGGATAAACTGCACCTCCCTGCTGCGCGACTGAACACTTTTTTCAAACATTCACTACGCACTCGACTGTGAACGTCATCTTCAAAGGGAGGCGAGCTTTCGACACGAAAACTTGCCCAAAGAGTAACACGATCCACGGAAAAGCATTCCCCTCTTTCACGTCACACGCTTTAAAGAAGATCGCGAGCACTGCTTCAGCACGCCTCCTGGCAAGATAAAACCCCTTTCGAGCGGCCAACACAGAGTACGAGACCGGACTATTATACTCACGCGTAGATAGATGAGGACGGTTCTCAGCATCTTCATCCGACCTGAAAATTACAAGCTGCGTAAGACAATAGCCGACAGGAGCCCTTGCCGCCGAGTACAGATACCCAACAAGAGCTCCGACGAGCATTAACACTGGCTTTAAACCACTTTTTAAGTAAACGCTAAGCCGACCAAGCGACCGTTGTTGCCACTTACACGGAAATATTAAAAATCTCTTACCGTTCAGAAACAGGAGCACATCAAGTCGAAGAGACAGAAGCGAATGAAGCTTCGTTTAGCTAAAATTACATAAAAATGATCTAGACGCCTAAAAGTAACCGAAATACAGCAGAAAATTTTGGCTGCTCTGACAAGTACATCACACACACAAGAGCGGTCATTCGGGCTTCCTGATACCGCCCACAAGGGCACTTAAGTGCTAATAATTAGGAAATTAGCCAAGAACTGAGTATGTTGGAGTGTACACTCGCATCCAACACGGCCAAAATGCAAAAATAATAGCAGAAAACCCGATCTTCAATGCTCAAAACAAACCTGCCCAACTTTTCAGAAACGGTGGCCTATACGTGCTGCCATCTACTAGGCCAAGACATGTACGCATTCTAGCTCAAAAATAGTAAATTTTCAAACAATTATAAAAACATTAAAATAAAAGTGTGTCTGCTTTGTTACAAAATGTAATAATAAAGGCAAAGTTGACAACTGTTGCAAAAAGTTTTGCAAACTTTATATCAACATTACTAACCAAAACCTTCGGTTAACAAACACACATTTTTAGAACGTTTCAAAACAATTTATTTTTTATTCTAGGTTTGTTTTACTTTCACATTATAGTATAATTTACTATTTAGTCCTACATTTAGTCGCGCACGTCGCCCCGTTTTCAAGAATCAAGACGCATGCGCAGAACCAAACAAACCGGAAGTTCCGCTTGTCGTTTATCACGCAGTGGGCGGAGCTTGGTTGGAAGGTTCGAAAGTGATTGACATCCATCCCGGTCACCCACGTGACACACGCCGGACGCGCGCATTGGTTACTTCCTTTTATGACGTAGCTGTCGTCACAGCATACGCTCATCTTTTATGGCGAAGTGGCTTGACTGGCATTATCGTTCAACCCACCCTGAAGCCGCTCGCTGTCCGTCAAAAGTATTCCAATCAAAACACTCAATTACAGTTGGTTTAGCGTAGCGTGAGTGCGGACTTATGGATGGTGGTGCTCCGAGAGCCGTGGTCGACGCCGTGTGAGGCCTACCGCTGGTGTTTGTAGCCGGGCCGCCCGTGAAAAGGTGCTTCCGAGCGATGGACGAGCAACAAAGAATGATGCACCCAGTATCACAACATCCCATCGTGAGCATGGCGGGTCATGTCGTGCCCCAGCATGGTTACGGAATGCCTCCGCAATCGCACGGTGTCGACCCGACGGGCCAACAGGCCGCACCCGACCAGGAGCCGAGGAAGCACGACATTTCGGAAATTCTCCAACAGATCATGAACATCACCGATCAGAGCTTGGACGAAGCGCAAGCTAGGTACGTAGCCCGCCTCCGTGGTCTGCGATTATTTTTCCTGCCCTATGTGCTTCGGAGACCAACGGAATTTGTGATCGCGTCGGGAGCTTTGCCTCACGAGCGCCGGCGGCAGCTCGGCGATGGCGCGTACTTCCGTGCAACGCGTGTTGTGTCGCGCGCGAGCAGCTTCGGAGTGTCCCCGTACTCCCTAACCCTAACGCCGGAATCGTCGGCTCGGAAAGGCTTAGTACCTCTCCGGCCGACGACGTCGGCGTCGCAGCGTAAGCCTGCGTCTGGCTTACGGGCTGTCGTTCTGCCCTTTTCTTTTGCCAGGAAACACACGCTCAACTGCCACCGAATGAAGCCCGCTCTCTTCAGCGTCCTCTGCGAAATCAAAGAGAAAACAGGTGAGTTGCCCAAAACTTTTTTTAGGCTTGCTCCGTGCCCTGGGGGCCGCCATGTTACTATGTCGAGTCGCGTTTCGAGTTTGTTTTGGACATCACCTACGCGAGGTCTCGACTCACGATCGCGGTGACGATCGCGGAAGACAATGCCGCAGGCTACCGCACGGGAGGCGAGGCCTAGTGACGAGTACGGCCTTCCCTGCGCGCGCCCAAGGCCCGCGTCGTCTGCCTGCGCAGCGTCCCTTGGGCGCCGTGCGCGCACTGGCGGCAACAAACGCACGCGTTTCCACCGGCTGTTCATTGCGTTTGTCAACAGTGATAAGCGCTGTCAGCGGCCTCAACGAACCGCCGACGACTTGCTGTAGCTCTTGGGCAGCCCGAGACAAGCGCTTATCGGTTTGTGTCGGTAACCGATGTGCTCCGCGCGTCGGGTGCTCTGACCCCTCGCGGGACGCGCGCGCGCGCACACGGCGTCGTTCCGGGCGCACGTGAATTCCGTCCGTGGCGGGAATCGTATCAACAACCAGCGGCGTGGAATTGCACGATAGCCCGCTGCACCCCGGCGGCGCCGTTTGCTGCCCTCTGCGCAAACATTTGCCGGCTCGCGCGGCTGTTCAAATAGGAAGCCGACTTTGGGCTACCCGTGTTTCGATCGCCGCCTCTGATTTTCTGCCGGTTATAAAGTCCTTCGTGTCCGCTCGTCTGCCCACTTTTCCCCGAGCAGCCCTCTCCGGTGCTTGCGTCGATTAAGCTAAAGAGGCGCTTATTACTTTTTTTTTTATTTCTCTCTCCCTCTCTGGAACTGTAATTACGAGCCCAGAGTGGACGTCTGCTCACTCCGCTGGTGAGGCGCTTCACCGCGATATTCGGTGGCTTCTTTTGCGCTCTCCTGTCGGCCGATAACGACGGCTCCCTTTCTGCGGTTCTGGCGTCACTTTATGGCTGTGCGACACAGAAATTCCCCCGTTGCCGTGCCGCGTTATTTAAATAGACTTGCCGTGCCGCAAAGCGCAGATCCCCCGTTGCCGTGCCTCGTTATTTAGACTTGCCGTGCCGCAAGCGCTGAGTCCTGTTTCGATTAGCCCCCGTAGTGTGTCAGCTGACGTGAATGGGCTCGGAAAGGGTATCGCAGCACGGCCCCGGTTAGGCCGCTCATGAGTCGTTGCTGTTGTGCAGCCCCTGGCGCGAGCAAGTGAGGTGACATTACGCGCTTCTGCACTGTTCGTAGTCCGCGGTTTTGTTCCTTTCGGTGGCAGTAGGAAGGCACGCGCTGGTCCGCCTGCACGGGGTCAGCACTGGTACGGCCTCTACCTCTTGCTGCCCCCGTGACGGAACCGGATGTGTGCCCGTCACTGCGCCGAGTTGGTGAAAAGCGCTTCGCCGCGCTGCAGGGGTGCGGAGTCGCAGTCCTGCGGGTGTTTTGGTGAACGCGAGCGTGCTGAGCTCATCCGCGTGTTCGGGGCAATTTGTGTTTCGCATCGTGACCCTAGGCAGAGGCGCCGATTCCTGGGCGTATTTCTATGTCGTTCTGTGTATACTCCCCCCCCCCCCCCCCCCCCGACCTCCGTGGGTGCGTGGCGAGCACCCGGCTTCGTTCGCGTGGTGTCCTGCGAGGTGGGATTCTATGAAAGCGCCATCCAGTTGCTCTCTCCGTTTTGTGCTTGCTGCGGTGGGCCGCGGTTTCAAATCCGGCCGGGCAAAATGCGAGGGCGCCTGTGCGCCGATATTGGGGGATCCGTCGGCTCTTTCTGCCGCGCAGAGTGGCACGGTGCTGTCCATCCCGGAGGGGAGGCGCGCCGGATGGGGGGACCCCCGCTGCGGATAGGCCTAGTTTGGGACGCCTTTGTTGCTGTTCCCAGGGGCGAAAATGGCCATTGTTAACCTCCCTCGACACGTGACTGCTGTCCCGGCTGGGAGGGGGGTGCGCGTAACCTGCGTTCGCCTTGCTGTCGGCCGAACCGTGGCTTCTTGCGCCGCAGTGTCGGTGAAAGAACCATATTCTTTTATTATTGATGCTAAACTGTACATGCTCCTCGAATGTGTAAGCGTGAAAAGAGCACGAAATGTGATGCGGCTACGACAGCAGCAGATGCGTGCCATTCCGCCTGCCGTCCCACTTCCGTGGCACCCAGAGACAGCATCGAACTTTCGTTTTGTGCGGTCTAAAATCAAGGAGCCGGCATCATCAGATGTGTCTGTTCTTGTGGGAAAGAGAGGACACTCACCTGCGTTCCTGAAGGCGAGCTTTAGCTTAAGGCATTGCGGGATTCTAGACAGATCGTGCACGCACTGCTAGGGATCGCGCGTCCACGGTTTCGGCCTCTCCGAGATGGAGCGCAGGCGTTCTCGCCCCGAGGGGAATTCTCCTTGCAGATAAGCGCGAGTCTCTCTTTGGGGGCTGAAATCCGACACCTCGCTTGGGCGCCTGGCTGTTCTTCGTCGCCGCCAGACGCCCTCCCGGGGGGGTCCCTCTTTTTTGGTGCCAGTTCATTGGACTTTGTGGAGGAATATTCGATCCCAGTGTGTGATCTTTGCGCCCTTCCTCTCTCCGTGGCGCAGCCTGCACGTGCGATTCTAGGAAAAACAAAGCGCCGGCCGCCCATCGCTCACGGGCACATGTGGCTCCGGGTGACAGCGTCGCTCTGTGCGCAGCCGTGCGGCGCTATGCGGGCGGGGAGCCAAACTGCAGCTGCGATCCTCTCGGGCCGTGTCGACGTTTGTGGGGCGCCCTTTCGACAGATGCCAGTGCATTGTTTCCGCCTATAGCGTGACCTTTCTGCGCATTTCTTTCTTTTCTGCGGCACCAAACAGAGAAAATATCGCTCCCATCTTCCATGCCGCTGGGCTAAGTTCGCAACCGTAATGGGGCTCGTTCAGCTCTCCGGAATATCTGTAGCTAATAAATACCCTATAGCCCCTGCGGTCATTTGTTCGCGCCGCGTGCGCATTTCAAGCGTCCTTCGACGTGCTGCTCGTCATTGGAGAGATCTAGTTCATTTCAATTATGCCAGCATAATCAGCGATAAATAATGAAAACAACTTATCAAGCGAAATTCGAGAATCTCTTTTCTTATGTCAGTACCACCAAAACTGTCTAAGCGTCCTGTCCGCATGAAGATCAAACACTTACTCTCAAAGCCTAGTAGCTGTCCAAATCCAGAAGCAGTCTTAAAATTTTCGGTGTTTTATCGCTGGCATTTTGTGCTGCTGCGGTCATCGCGAGGCAAATAAAATGCTTCGTGCGCCATTGATTTGCTGCGAACCCGAGACAGCCGCCGCGGTGGCTTAGTGGTTATGGCGCTAGGCTGCTGACCCGAAAGACGCGAATTCGATCCCGGCCGTGGCGGTCGAATTTCGATGGAGGCGAAATTCTAGATGTCCGCGTACTGTGCGATGTCGGTGGACGTTGAAGAACCCCAGGTGGCCGACATTTCCGGAGCCCTTCACTACGGCGTCCCTCACAGCCCAATTCGCTTTGGGACGTTAAAGCCCCCCCGTAGACCAGAACCCGAGACAGTGGAGTGGTCCCAGCTTCACCGCAATCTTGCTCGACCTGGTGGTGCCTTGCTGACCCAGAGCTATTCCGGAAGAGGCGCGAAGCCGGGCCTGAACGGGGTGCTTTTGTCTCGTCGCAGCTTAAAATATGGGGTGAGGCAGTAACGAATCGAAGCGAGCATTCGTACATGAACTGAATAGTGGCTGTGTGGCATGTTTGAATTGACATGTGTTGTCCAGCCGAGCGGAAAAAGCATCAACGTGCGAGCAGTGTTAGTGCTACGCGGGTTTGGCGAAATTCACCGGACTGTGTGTCGTCGCAAAAGGCGGCCTTTTACTCTGCTGGCGTGATCCGGGCGTGCCCTGCAGTCTCAGTTGCTTCTCTCAGAAGAAAGGGTACTATCAGCAACGAATAAAACGCGAAGAAAAGTGAGGAAGCAATATAAATACATTAATGTATTAGTTCCTAGAGAGCAAATACACGCGAGGTCGGTTAACACTTCTGTAGAAGAGTCCTCGCGTTTCCGAACTGACATTACTCTCCTCTAGAACAGAGCTTCCCCTTCCTGTGTTCCTTTTCTGTGCGTGGCTCGGCTGTCTTGTTCACGTTTCATTTCTTGCTGATAGTAGTACCCTCTTGCGGCCGGTTCTGAAAACGGGGTCTACAGTGGCTCAAGTTGGCGGCTGAGGATCGTTCGCCTCGACAGGAGGGGAGGGGTGAGCCGAATGGCTGCACAAGCGTCGCAGATGATCTCCTTTGGGGCGTCTCACTGCTGGCACATGCTGGAAGCTGGATCTGTGCTTGCCGCAGCTGGCCGGTGACCCGAAGCAACCAGGGCGGTGAAAAAGCGCTCCAGTGGGCGCTGGTGGCAGGGCATCGGCACCCAAGCGTCGTTTTTTCAATGCCGATGACGCAAAATCCATACCTGATGTGTGTCAGCAGCCAGGCGTTAGCGCCGTCCGTGCACGAACGCGCACGCCGTACGCTGATGATAACGACGATAGTGCGGCCTTCCCTTTGAAACGGGCGGGCTCCTAAAAAATAAAGGGCATAGTTCAAAGAGCAGCGCCGCCGCATGGGAGCACGTCTCACCGTTCCCGGCCATGCATGTACAGTGCCCGGCAACGACATCGCCGTCTCTCTCGCGCAGAATTCGCCCTGCAACGGGCGGATTGTTGAGGTCTTGCGAGTGGTTGACCTGGACAAAAAGGCAGCATTTACGCTCTGCTAAAAGAATAAAGCACATTAACGTACCTTTGTCTCGACAATCGCGGAGTCGGAAGTAACTTCCTTCACCCGTGGCTCGCGCGCACCTAACCGCTAGTCACAGAAACACTGGCCTTCGAGTGCTTTAGGTGCCTTTAGTTGCTGGCGGGTTGTAAAGCTGGCCCTCGAGACAAGGAATTTCTTGATGTCTGCTGCGTCGATTCGTGGCCGCAGGTTCGCTTCTGTAACACAATCGCCCTCGCGCAGCTGAAACGGGTCCACACACACCACAAAGGGCGACTTTTCGATCGTAGCGCGCCCGATAATCGTGCACGGCGTCGCTGCATAATGCACTTGGTCATGCGCCATTTCACTGCAAAAAAAAAAAAGCTCAGTTCTTGACATGCAGTGGCACACGCAGATGGCACACTTCACATGTGCGCTCCAATGACTGTTTGCTTCGTGTACGCTGTCTGGTGCTTCAGAACGGCGCATTACCCAGAGTGCATAGCGTCACGGCGTCGCCGCCGTTCGGATCTAAGAGAGGGTATGACGAGCCCCGGGCGCGTGCGAGAGACTAACGATGCGAAGCTTCAGTTTTCATGTTTACCGAACTGTGACTGTCCGTCTGCGCATGTCGCGCCACGGCGTTGGCGCTGAGAGTTTTGGCAAAATTCTGTGGCGCCAGCGTAATCCGGTCAATTACTGATATCGCCTTTTGAGCAGTATTCAGGAATCCAGCATCGAACGTGCTCTTTTTAAAAGCCATGCGAAATAGCGCCGGAGGTTAGCAAGATGCCTGAGAGCATCGCTTTGCGAACCAGCTAGCGTTTGTTTTCGTTTCGTTGCCGTTGAAACACAATTTGGCAAAAAAAGAACTCACCGTAATAAGATAAATATTTTAGTGCGACAGCATGAAGCAAAATAGTCGCCTTCTTGTCTGGCCGGGATTGCGAGCGCTCCAACCCGCGGCACTGCCCGCTCATCGTCGTCTTCTACATGGTAATAATCCGGAGGTTCAGAGCCCAGCAAAATCCTCGCCTTGTCCGGCCGGGAGCGCGAGCCTAGCGCCTAGCCTGGCCTATCGAGAGTGCTCCGTCGTCGTCTTCTACATGGTAATAATCCGGAGGTTCAGAGCCCAGCAAAATCCTCGCCTTGTCCGGCCGGGAGCGCGAGCCTAGCGCCTAGCCTGGCCTATCGAGAGTGCTCCGTCGTCGTCTTCTACATGGTAATAATCCGGAGGTTCAGAGCCCAGCAAAATCCTCGCCTTGTCCGGCCGGGAGCGCGAGCCTAGCGCCTAGCCTGGCCTGGCCTATCCAGAGTGCTCCGTCGTCGTCTTCTACAGGGTAATAATCCGGAGGTTCAGAGCCCAGCAAAATCCTCGTCTTGTCCGGTCGGGAGCGTGAGCCTAACGCCTAGCCTGGCCTATCGAGAGTGCTCCGTCGTCGTCTTCTGCATGGTAATAACCCGCAGGTTCAGAGCCCAGCAAAATCTTCGCCTTGTCCGGCCGGGAGCTCGAGCCTAGTGCCTAGTTAGATGAGGCCATGCCTGCCTAGATTACGCCACGTCTGCCTAGATTAGGCCATGTCTGCCTTGATTACGCCACGTCTGCCTAGGCGAGGCCCCGTCTGCCTAGATAAGGCCACGTCTGCCTAGGGAAGGCCTAGATTAGGCCATGTCTGCCTAGGCGAGGCCCCGTCTGCCTAGATAAGGCCTAGATTAGGCGATGTCTGCCTAGGCGAGGCCATGCCTGCCTAGGGAGGCCACGTTTGCCTAGATGAGGCCACGTTTGCCTAGATGAGGCCATGCCTGCCTAGGGGAGGTCATGTCTGCCTAGATTACGCCACGTCTGCCTAGATTACGCCACGTCTGCCTAGATTACGCCACGTCTGCCTAGATTGCGCCGCGTCTGCCTAGATTGCGCCGCGTCTGTCTAGATTGCGCCACGTCTGCCTAGGCGAGGCCAAGTCTGCCTAGATAAGGCCCCGTCTGCCTAGACAAGGCCCCGTCTGCCTAGACAAGGCCCCGTCTGCCTAGATTTGGCCATGTCTGCCTAGATTTGGCCATGTCTGCCTAGGGGAGGCCATGTCTGCCTAGGGGAGGCCATGTCTGCCTAGGGGAGGCCATGTCTGCCTAGGGGAGGCCATGCCTGCCTAGGGGAGGCCATGCCTGCCTAGGGGAGGCCATGTCTGCCTAGGGGAGGCCAAGTCTGCCTAATCGAGGCCAAGTCTGCCTAATCGAGGCCAAGTCTGCCTAATCGAGGCCAAGTCTGCCTAGATTAGGCCATGTCTGCCTAGATTAGGCCCCGCCTGCCTATAAGAGGCCACGTCTACCTATATGAGGCCACGTCTACCTATATGAGGCCACGTCTACCTATATGAGGCCACGTCTACCTAGATTAGGCCATGTCTGCTAGGCGAGGCCACGTCTGCCAGCCTGGACTAGCGCGAGTTCTCAGTCCCGTTGGTCTGCCCGCTCATCGTCGTCTTCTACATGGTAATAATTCGGAGGTTCAGAGCCCAGGAAAATCCTCGCCTTGTCCGGCCGGGAGCTCGAGCCTAGCGCCTAGCCTGGCCTAGCGCGAGTGCTCCGTCCTGGGGCACTGCCCGCTCACCGTCGTCTTCTACATGGTAGTAATCCGGAGGTTCAGAGCCCAGCAAAATCCTCGCCTTGTCTGGCCAGGAGCTCGAGCCTAGCGCCTAGCCTGGCCTATCGCGAGTGCTCCGTCCTGGGGCACTGCCCGCTCACCGTCGTCTTCTACATGGTAGTAATCCGGAGGTTCAGAGCCCAGGAAAATCCTCGCCTTGTCCGGCCGGGAGCTCGAGCCTAGCGCCTAGCCTGGCCTGTTGTTGTTGTTGTTGTAGCCTACGACAGAATGGCACATACCCACTCTGGGGGATCGGCCAAGAATCGGGTGGAAAAGGTTGGTATTCACCTGTACGTAGTAAAGGCCTAGCGCGAGTGCTCCGTCCCGCTGGTCTGCCCGCTCATCGTCGTCTTCTACATTTTAATAATCCGGAGGTTCAGAGCCCAGGAAAATCCTCGCCTTGTCCGGCCGGGAGCTCGAGCCTAGTGCCTAGCCTGGCCTAGCGCGAGTGGTTGGTTGGTTGGCCTCAAGTAGAATGGCACATACCCACTACGGGGGAGTGGCCAAGACACAGGCGGTGAACTGTTTGAATGATTAAGAGTTTTAGAGGTAAAGGAGTATTAATAGGGTATAGGCTGACAGATTGGACGACGCAACGAAAGGGGACCTGTTAGCAGGGAGATCGAAGATGGGAGGACGGCATTATGTGCAAATTTGAATGCAACATATGGAATGGTTCAATTTTGTATTGACTGAAAGAGAGACAGAAAAAATAATAATAATAATAATAATAAATTAAAAGTTTGATAATCAGAAAAATGAAAACAAATAGAAAAAAATATTAGCATGGGAGTCGCTGTGTTTCTAAAAGAAATTTTTGAACTGCACAGCGCGCACTCCTGTTGCTTCGTCCAACCGAAGTAGCGCCAAAGGAAAGAACAACCTCAGTGGACACAGGCAGACCCAGCCGGTGAAACGGATTTTCTAATAGGCGCCTCCTCAAAGAAGAGAATCGGCGGCAGAACAGCAGGAAGTGATCCACTGTCTCAGGCTCGGCACAAAATGGACACAGTGGAGAAACCGCCAGACCAGATCTGTGAAGGTAGAAATTAAGCAGAGGAACTCGGCATCGCAAACGCGCGAGTGCTCCGTCCCGCTGGTCTGCCCGCTCATCGTCGTCTTCTACATGGTAATAATCCGGAGGTTCAGAGCCCAGGAAAATCCTCGCCTTGTCCGGCCGGGAGCTCGAGCCTAGCGCCTAGCCTGGCCTATCGCGATGATGATGATGATGATGATGATGTCCTCGGGCTGTGCTCCGTCCTGGGGCACTGCCCGCTCACCGTCGTCTTCTACATGGTAGTAATCCGGAGGTTCAGAGCCCAGCAAAATCCTTGCCTTGTCTGGCCAGGAGCTCGAGCCTAGCGCCTAGCCTGGCCTATCGCGAGTGCTCCGTCTCGGGGAACCGCCCGCTCACCGTCGTCTTCTACATGGTAGTAATCCGGAGGTTCAGAGCTCAGCAAAATCTTCGCGTTGTCCGGCCGGGAGCGCCTAGCCTGGACCAGCGGGAGTGCTTCGTCGTTGTTGTTGTCCTCTAAATAATCGCGCGTACCCACTGCGGGGGATTGGCCAAGACACAGGCGACAACTGATAGGTGCTCAAAATGTTAAACAAGTAAATAATGATGGGGAAAATAAAATAATAATGATAATAATAGTAATTAGGTAATAAATGAAAGAAATTCAGATGATGATGATGATGTCCTCAGGCTGAATGGCACATACCCACGGCGGGGGATTGGCCAGGGTGCATGTGTAATTGAACCCGCGGCTCTGCCTGCTCCTCGTCGTCTTCTGTGTGGCAATAATCCGGAGGTTCAGAGCCCATCAACATCGTCGCCTTCTTGTCCGGCCGGAAGCGTGGGCCTTCTCTGTCCCACGGCACTGCCCGCTAATAGGCTTCTGCATGACAATAATGCGATGGTTCTGACCCTTGCAAAAAGAGTTAAAGCACAGTATAAAAGGTAGAGTACCCATGCTGTCGCTCTGTGTACGAATGCTGTAAACATGCTTTGTCATCTACGTTTTAAAATATGCAGTTTTAGGTTTGAACTACACTACTGGTAATGCGCTTGCTCTGTACTTTTTGGCTGAGAAGCGGAACCGCATGGTTTGTTTTCGCCTTTCGGCAAATGTGGGAGCATTTGTCATATGTTACCATTAAAAAAATGCTCCCTTCTTTTCGTCATACACTACCACCGTTTCTGAGAGGGCTAACGAAGCGTTAAAATTTGCTCGCCGCTGCTGTGGTTTGTCGTCGTGGCCCATTTCGACGGAAGCGGAGCGTGCATTTTCGGTGACTATCTTAGGCCTCTGCAGTTTCTAGTTGCAGGATCGCGCTCAGGTGTCAAGGCTGGTATAAAGGAAGGAAGGCATAACAATCAGTGAAGCTTGCTATATACGGTTAGCAGCGTATGAGAACGCTGGCATGGTCAGACAGAAATCGATCACGTCGGCACGACAGTTTCACGGTATTCACAATGCAGCGCTCGTGAAAGCCTGCTATGGGGACACGCGTGAGCGAAAACCCGCTGCTGCTTCGCAAAAGTGACGGCAGGTGGCGACACATGGCACTCTCCGGCGGAAGTTGAAAATTGGATTAATTTAATGGAGAAGAAGCACAGTGTGGAACTATGTCGATACTGGAAAAGGCAGGTCAGGAAGGAATTGTTTTATGATAACCTAAGAGGCAGTGCCGTACTCTTTGAAGCTAGGTCAGGGTGTCTTAGAACGCGCAGCTACAAAAAGAAATTAACTATGATGATGACACATGTGCTGTGTGTGGTAGACCTGTAGTAACACTTGAACACCTCATACTCAAATGTGATTGTATCCATCCGGATGTCGATGCAGGCACAGTCACTCTTCCTGAGGCCTTACGGTTTAGAGGTAACAATGGTCATGTAAATAAATCTGCGTTGGGAGCAAAAAGCGATTGGTAGATCGGTGGCTGAAAAGCAGAGAGGTGACATAAGGTTGGCAGTGTGGGAAACCGCAGTGAAAGAAAATGGCCAATTTTAATGACAATTTACAACAGAGTTAAGACAAAGAACGAAAAAAAAAAAGCCGAGCATGGTGGAAATTGCCACCACCCGGTTTCAAAGGGGACGCTCTATCTTCCATCCATCCATCGGCTAGGACGTCCGCACGCTACAAAGAGTCATGATCATACATGTCCCCTATAGTCATAGTCCCCTATAGTCATAGGGGACATGATCATGCAGTGATAGCTATAGTCACGATCATACAATGTACCCGGTGGGCAAGCGAACCCGCGGTATCGCCTCTCCCCGCTGAAGGCGATGGCTTTTCGTGTTCTCCTGAGAAGTGCGAACTGTGCAAACGATAAAGCTACCGTGGGCGGTCCACAAGCGACTCCTCATTGCGGTCGGAGGGCGGCGGTGCGTATGAGAGACGCTGTGGGTGAGACCAGCTGCATAGACACCTTTCGTAGTCTCTTTGCTCGGTTAAGCACTTGTGCCGTACAACGTGTGGCGGCGAGCGAGTTTGCCCAGGGTGGCCCATATGCGGACATCAGTGGGCATAGAGCAGCGGGGTGCTTAACGCGACAGGGCTGCCTCGGGGATTTTTCAGAACCGGTTGGAGGATGGTCATATTTGTGGACCAAACAGAAGGCCCACACGCCCAAAGTGCCCCCTGAATTTTAACCGCACCGATTTCCGTCTTCTCCGCCTCTGCACAGGCAGTGTGTGGACAGCCGAACGCCTCCACCCTTATTGTGGTGCTCCCAGTGCATTGTGCGCGAACTGCGAGAGCCATGGCGTCAAACCAAGCATAACTGCAGCTTTTCGCTTGTATATCCAGGCTTAACCAGAGCTAAGCGACTGCCAAATTTTTTTCGCGGCAGTACGCGTGGTGCATACGCAAGCAAGAATTCAGGGGAGCACTTAAATCTTCTTACGTGAGATAATGCGAAAGCATTTGTGCCTTTGGAACACTAGGGGGGCCCTAGTCTCAGCGCAGTGTTCGCGCCAAGTTGTGCTTAGCGGCAGCGCTGCTTTTCAGCACAACGGGGACGCTTTGAGAGCTGTTCGGTGGCCTTTCATTCCATCATGTGCCCTTCGCGCCGTCGTGTGCGCAGCTGTTTCCAGGTGTATTTGGCGTCCGGTGAACACCGCTTCAACAACGCTGCGGATCCCTTCTGCGGTGGCGCCACCTGACGCCGCGGAAAGTCATGCGCCGTCTGCTTGCCGCAAAATAAAGTGAATGCAGTGCAGCCAGCCTGAATAGAATGTAAGAAAGCGTGCAGTGGGCGGCTGTCGGAAAACGACCCTACATGATGGGTGCGTGCGAGAGATCGGCATTCATCACCGCTGCCCCTGGAAAGGACAGCAGGCGTGTATGGGGGGCGAGCTCTTCTTCAGCGCCATTGAAGACGCGATTTGGAGGCAAATGTGTGTGTCTGATGTGCGACTTCAGATCGGAGGTGAGCCTCGGCATGTGAACCGGGATGTGAGCTCATGGCGCACTTCCTTCCTCCATGCCGTGATGTGACCAGAATGGCGGCGTCGCAACCGCTTTTCTCCCAGATGGCGCTGCGAACATGATCGCTTTTTGTGGCGGAACAGCGAAAAGCTGTGTCGTTGTGTGCGTCTGTCGAGCCAGAACCGTGTGTGTGTAGTGGACAGGAATGCGCGGTGATTACAAACACGGCTGTCCGCCGCTTGAACTTTTCAGGCTAGTGATTTGCCTCTCGGTTTATTCAAGCACTGCGCCGGCGGTGTGCGCGTCGCTGAGCTGGCTGGCGGCGTATACCGGACCAAGTCCCGCTGTGAAAGGGCGAGCGAAGGAGTCGTTGCGTGGCGGCGTCGTTTCGGTTGCTTCCTTCCCACCTCCCCCCCCCCCCCCCCCCTTTTTTTTTTGTTTTGCCGTGACGTGGTAACCCTCTCGCCGACGAAAGGGGCGTGGTCGACGGAGGTGGGCCCCGCCTACTTCGTTTTGCGGTCGGCCAATGGCGCGTCTCGGCCGGCTGCGTTTTCCTCCCCCACGTGCCTGCCCCCCTTTCCGGCCGGCCCGCTTCTCTCCGCCGACGGTGGTTGCGCGTCTCTCGATGCGCATGTTTCGCAGTTGCCATCTGCTGACCGGAGGTCGCGCCGCAGTGCTCTTCACCCGCCTTAATAAAAGGCGCCACGGCACCGCTGTTGTCGGTGCTGCATTCTTCACATTGCCCTCATATCAGTCTCTTTTTGTCGTTTTTCGATTGTCTTTTTCCGACGGAAAGGTGACGGTAAAGGATTTAGTTGCGAGACTACGGTAATCCCAAGACAAAAGTCGCTGCGAATGGCAATGCTGTGCGGTGTAATGTAAGCATGAAAGCGCGGTATTCTCTCGCGATGAAAATAGCAGCGCGTCATTTCTTGTATTCGTCGCAAAAGCCTGGTTATGTGGTCGACGTACATGTGGACGCCTTGAAACAGTCGTTAATGCTGACGCAGTGCAGCTGGGTAGCCCCCATATTTAGGAATGGGGGCAGGTAGAAAATGGATGCCGTCTCTCTGGCTCGGACACCGGATCAAAGCGAGTTGAAAGCTGCAGTGTGACGGCGGGAGCAGCTGCTGAACGCGGCAGTAACGTCGGAGCTCCCATTCTCTAGTGGCCACGTGTACTGCCGGTTGGAGCTGCTCGTGGGCCGCCCCAGTTGGCCGCGAGCGGCCGTCCGTCAGGTGGCGGCGCCCTGCGGCAACTACCGGAGTCATCGGCTGCGCGCCCTCTCCCGCTCATGCCGCGATGGCCTTTAGGCCTCCGCGCTGGAGCATAACCGCGTTTCGTGTCGTGCGCAGTATTCGGCCCGGAGGTGCTGGCTGTGTGGAAACTGCATGGTCAATCCCGTCCCGCCTGCATTTTTTTTTTGTTCTTATTCGAATTGTCGTGCCGCTGGCGTTTTCAGCTTGTTCCCCTCATTAGCGCCTCTACTTCATTTGGTATCGGCTGTACTGTTATCGCAGGTCTGGCCTGCTCAGTTAATTCCAATAGTGCGGGGCCGAATCTCTCTTTCTGTCGTTTTATATGGAAAGCGGGGCGAACTCGGCCTTGAGTTTAGTAGTTTACGAGTGCTCAGATAGCATTCGTAGTAGGAGAGACGGCACTGGACGCTTAGGAATGAAGACCCCATGGGCCCACATGCGCCTACTTAAAGCTCAAAAATTTTGCCGCTCGAGTACAGTCCGCTGTGCGCCCAATTACAGGGTTTTTCTGGACATGCGCGACATGTGGAGCTCGTGAGTTCGAATCCCAATGGTTGTGGTTATAATCGGTTTTCACGCGGCCATTGATAAACACCGCAAGTTAAAAAAAAAAGACAGACATTTCCCAATGCATTCCTCGGTTTCAGTGAATGACTGCTTCCATGTCAGAACGAGCTCTTGAATCATGTGTGTATTTTAAAGTACTCGCTGTTGGACAGCCTGGAAAGTGGCACGACTGTATGCATTCATTTAAAACAATTCTCACGCATGTCCTTTCGAAAGTGTCGGGTTCCCATGAGTACCCTTTGGGACTTGGCGGGTCTTGAGCAGGACACGCAGCCGGGTGTTTGCGAGGGCGCCCGAAGGGGACCTCGTCTTGTGCGTACGCGTGACGCAGAATCCGTTAGGGTGGCCGTCGGTCGGGCGAGCATTCTGCATGGCGCCGGGGACGTTTCCCGCAAATTTAAATCCACTCGTCGAGAATTTATGCGTTTGCAATCCGCTGCCGGGAGCTGCGAACGAGGATTATCTGCCTCGTGCGTAGGCGCCACGGCTGCGGAGCTAGTGGCATCGCGCGCGAAAAGCGGTTGTCCGCTGTCGCGTGAAGAGGCAGCGGAAGGAGCCGCGAAATGCGTGCTTAACTGCGCGTTAGGACGGGGCCTCTTTCGGCCGCTTTCATGTCTTGCGTCGCGCATCCAGCGTGTTTGGGCTGCAGAGTAAACGAAACGCCACGGAAGCCACTCGTTCGCCGGCGCCTTGCATAGGGTTTCGTTTTAGGAGTTACACCCCGTACAATAGGCGGGGAACAGTAGTTGTGAAGGCGTTGGAAAAAAGAAAGCTTCCGCGGAAGACCACACACGGGTCGTATCTGAAGATCTTCCCTGAGGGGGCGGCCGGCCATGGGTGCACACTACGATGTTGCTCCGTTGGTAACCGCCCTTCGTTTTCTTTCTCGCTCGGTCCGAACGACGGCCGGGACTGTCCGGACAGGACAGCGGACATGGCCTGCAAAGCGGGCGCTGGTGTGTGTAGCTTTCGGACGGCTGAGAATGTTGACACGCGTTTTGGAAGGCGGCAGTTTTGGTGCGCGGTCGCAAATTGCGCCACGCCTGTGTGTGATGAGGGCGAACGAGTTTTTTTGCCGCGGCAGTGCCGTCGCGCACCTACTGGAAAATGTGCGGCCCAAATGGGGGGCGCTTTATTCTTTCGCGGCGCTCGTTTCTCCGCCGCGTGTGTAATTCGGTTTCGAGCACTGCATATCACTCCGTGCTACGTCGCCAGGTAGTGACGCTCGGCGAAACGGGTGCCCCGCCCCGGCCGCTTGCACTGCGCCGCGCGATTAATATGCGACGGGAGGCGACGTGCGCAGTGCAGGGACTCTTTTTTTTTTACGCTTTGTAAATACGTGCAGTTGTACGTGGTTCGCGCAGTTGTATCTCGGACAGGGCCTGGACACTCACGCGCGTTCGGCGGAAATTTGTTTACTTTTTTTTTGTAAAGAGTGAGCACCGTTCAAGCTGTCCTCCCCGCTATCCTCTCCCTTTTATTTTCGGGGGCTCGAAAAAAGATATGTCAGTGCCGCGGACATTTTTGTATTGTTTTTACGATGAACCGCTACCATGTCCAACATTCTCGTGGCAGGAATTTTGAATATTGGAAAATTGTAAGTTATTGTTGTAGAAATTTTGAAAGGAATGGTCCATTCTTCCGATGTGTAGCGAAGTCTTTCTTTTACAGTGTTTCCATTGCTCGCATCGAGCATTTAACACTGCCATAGAAAACCAAACGGGCTGGGTTTTGACGATAGCAAAAACGTTAGTATGTAAAAAAAGAAAATGGCAGGTCTGCGGATATATTGGTTGTTGTAGTGAAATCTTGCAATATAGGAAAAAATTGCGATCATAAACTCTTTCCCCTTCTAAAAATGCTTTTGCCCAGAATTGTTGGGCACGTATACTGCATATGCGCGATAAAGCATTTGTTGTCATAGGATCCGGTACGGAGCGAAGCAGCTCACGGGAGCTTGACGTAGACTTAAGCGCACGCTGTAGAAGGAGTAACCAAACCTTGTGCACAAAACGCATGGCCTATTTAACCTGCATGCATCCGCCGCGGTGGCTCAGTGGTTGGGGCACTCCGCTGCTGACCCGAAAGACGCGGGTTCGATCCCGGCCGCGGCGGCCGAATATCGATGGAGGCGAAATTCTGGATGCCCGTGCACTGTGGGATGTCGGTGCACGTTAAAGAACCCCAGGTGGTCGAAATTATCCGGAGCCCTCCACTACGGCGTCACTCATAGCCTGGGTTGATTTGGGACGTTAAAACACCATAAATCAATATTGAACCTTCATGCATACTTCTCTGGCCGCAGCGCTGTACAATTTCCAGGGTAAGCGATATAGCACAATTCATATCTGGCTGCTTCCCGGCGATATTTTTGCAGGTGCTATGACAACCAAAAGGGCGACAATAATTCTACTTGCTTGTTTTAAAGGGCGTTTTTCTCTCGCTTCTTGCGGGGAACGCCTAGCAAGCAAGCACGCACTGCTGCAATTAATGGGCTCTGTTCCCAGTGGCGTACGTCTGCGACAAGACTGCCCAGCAGAAGTGCGCGCTGAGAGCAGCTGGAAAGTGTCATAAGGAGGCGTTTCCGCTGTCCGGGCAGACCACGCGGTCGCTCGACAACACGGGCCTTGTGTGAAGACGTGCCCTGAGGCGTCGAGTCAGACATGCCTGCGTAGCGCTGACGCTGTTTTTTTTTTTTTATTCCCAGCAGCTCGATTCAAACATCCGTCGTGCTTTGACCGCGCAGCCCCGGTAAACAAACATGATAAATGCGGAGACCAAATGAAAAGCGCTGTACACGAATTAGGTTGGAGGTGGGCATAAACACAACAGTAAACAGACGCGTGTGCTTTACAAGGCGTTTTCCGTTTGTTCTCGCTGAGTGCCACAGCGAGATCGGAGGAGCGCAACGTTGGCGATACGGGCGGCGTCGGATTCGGACAACCGTTTTAATTCCGCGGCCCCTCCCAGATGGCGCCACATGTACGGCTGAAACTGCAGCGCTCGAGGCCCAATTACTGCTCGGCAAAATCACTGGGCTTCTTATTTTTATCGTCAGAATAGTCGCTGCATTGCCTGCAAAACCCGAGAGTGCGGCCCGTTTATTTGCCCGGGCCGCGTCTTTCGAGTAGGCCCGTGCAGTGCTCTAGTTGGCAGGACACCTAAGTACATGACGGCGTCGTGACGTGCCGCTTGCAACCAGGTTGCAAGCGGCATGTTATTCAGGCTGCCTGTAACCGGCGGTTGTCCACCGCCCGCGCGTTACTTCTCGGAATGTGCTTTGAATTAGTGGTAGTAATGAGGCCGGGGTATCTCGGTAAGGCGGAGACACGGAAGCAGGTAAGGTCGGTGAGCAAGTCTTGCATGCGTAGCATCAATATCGCGCGAGTACATGCACTGTGGAAGTAGGCAAACTTGATCCGGAGTGGTTCTCTATTTTGCCCCGCGGACAGTTTCGTCACGGCCGTCCCCCCGCATGCACGAAGCGGTCTTTCCGAGCTCCCCAGAGGGCCGCGTGCTTGGATGGTCTCCTCCGGGCAGATGCCGGACATTCTCCCTGCAGTCGGCGGCCCCGGTAGATTGCTGTCTCGTATGGGACTCCCGCTGGCGCGCCTCGCCTTGCCGCCGCCAACTGGTCCCGGCGCGGTGTGTCCCTCCGCGGGGGGGAGCCTTGGCCGTCTCGCAGCGGGCAGTCTTTCCGAGGAAGGGCGTCGAACAGGTTTCTCCGGAACGGGGGAGGAATGCGGCTAATCCCCAGCGGGGAGGAAGACTGACAACTTGTCTCCGATAATGGCCACAAAGGCCGCCGCTCCGTCCACGCGCCGCCCAGGTGGAGAGAGCAGCGTTTGCTTGAAATTTCGCTCTTGTTTGTAAACAGCCCTGGGTGCGCGCCTCCCAAATGAGCGGCCCGTAATGTGACCTGGTCGTGTTGGTGAGCTACCATCGCGTAAATGACCCGCGTCGCTCTGTGGCGCCCAGAGGGCGGCACCGGTGGTGCTGCTGATGCGTATTAAGCGCTCCAAAAGCATGTTCCATCTTCGCTGATCCTCTTGAGCCTCGCTGGGTGCCGCGAGGTGTGCGGCGTCCCCTGCCCGCGGCGGCGTTTCCGGGCGCGCGGCGGTTGCGTCTTATTTGGCCGCTGGCGGGGCGGCAGTGATCGATGTGGCGGTCGTGAAATCCCTTCTTTGGCTGACAGGACAATGCGCCCAAGGGGTTTTCCCCCCTTTTGTTTTCTTCGCTGCAGTGGAGTTCCTCAAGCGAGCGTGTGTTCCCTGGTTGCGGCCTTTCCGGCATCTGGGACCCGGGAGCAGCTTTCACGGCACTCCTCGCGCTGCGCGAGGAATTAAGGCGGTGCAGTTGCAAAATTATTTTATTCGCTCGTTAAAATTGAGGAATTACTCGACTTGGTTTGGGTTTTGTTTATCGCCTTCTGTGGCGCTGCTGCGTTCTGCTCTCTTGAGACCTGAGCAGAAAATACAAAACGCATCCACAAAACATAAGCAGACTGATATGTTTGTGAGCTGTTTGGATTTTTTGAACGGCAGGACGCGTTGCCTGTCGGGAAGCCATTATTTTTTTATTTTTTTTTGTTTTTACGCGGAGGGGGGCACGGCGTCCAGTGTTTCCGTCGCCGCTGCACATGGGCGGTGTTGGACGAGAAACACCCGCGCCGCTTCCCCTCCTCGTCTCCGTCGCTTCGGGTTTCCTTTCCGAGACACCCGCCAAGGTCAAGGGGAGCGCGTAACCCAACACTTGCGTCGGGGGGGTCGGCCCCCGGTCCGTCTTTCCTTACCAGCCGAGCCCCGGACGAGCCATCCTTGCTGGGGCCTTTTTGGAGCGGCCCTTGTTTGCCGAGATAGTTCGCACTACCGGCAAGGGAGGAGGCGTAAAAACGAGCCACGCTCTCGAGGAGTCGCGGTGGCTGCGCCTTCTTCAGGCTCGCCTCTTGTGCCGAAACGAGGCTGTAATGATAACTGCCGGGAGGGTGCGCCCCGCTGCCGAATACGCGCTCATGACCGACACCGTATGTGGCGTTGCTCTGTGCCGCGCTCGTCGGTTGTAGCGTCACACGGGAGATTGCGTCGTCCCCGCTGTATAATCAGCGGAGTGAACGGATTTCTCTTTTCCTTGCTGTGTGCCGTGCGGTCCTTTGCTGCCCGTAGCTAATTTTGCCTTCTGCCGAGAACGTTAATAAAGCACGTTGCGGGGCTAGTTGGCGGTGCTTGGTTTGTAGAAGAATAATTCAGCGTCACTCTCTTCGGACGAGAGCACGGGCAGACTAAGTTTATGACATTTTTTTTGCCATTTTGTACTAATCTGATGTCACTAGGTGCCGATGCACGCGTCGCCTCTGCTTGATAAAAAAAAAAGTGCGTTTGATAGTTGGCGTGCTAATCTCGCAGTTGTCGACGCGTTTTCTAACGATCTTTAATCGTTTCGGTCGTTAGATCTTTAATCGATCTTTAGATCGTTCGTTGGAACAACGCCCATTTCATCCGACATGTACTTCGCCTCGTGTTTCCATTTCCAGGGTGTTGTGCTGTGGCCTCGGTTGCAGAGTAAGAATGCTCGTATGTACTACAGGCGACTCTGGCCGCCGCCCTGGGGGACCCTGCGTTGCGGCGTTTTGTTTTGTTTTTTCGGCTATTTTCGCCGCGTCCACTATCGCTTGGGAATTGGTCTTCTGGTTGTTCCACATTTATGGTCAACGTCTTTTCAGTCTTTCTCCTAACGAGCTTCTGATGGGTCTCAGTTGTGGGTTTTATGGGGCGTCTTCTTGCAGGCAAGTGGGTAGACAACTCTCAGATTTCATCCGCTTACTTGCAGGCATTCTGATCGGGAGATGAAACGCTGTGCCATTTGGCAGCAGGTGCAGCCCACCAAACGTGAAGCCAAATGAAAGTGAGCAGTGCACTGGACTGCGCGCAGGTCAAGACTGACATATATCGCCACCGTAATAGTTGAGCCACTGCTTCTCTAAGACGTAGTGTGCCTTCCAGATTTTTACTTATACATCCATCTGAAGGTGACAGGGTGAGCTGACTTTCTTTAGTAGGGTTCGAGGCAGAGGCACTACTTAAATTTCTGCGCTTACTTCATGATGATATGCCGTGAGACGACGGGTAGATTTGTTCCGGTGGTGAAAACCCTTCGCCAAAGGGAACGAGTTGATGGAAACAACAAAAAGCCAATCGAAAGGGCTCTTAATGCTGACTGAGGCTGCAGGGAGGTTTCAGTGCCCATTTCGTTCCGTAATTAATGCGCACTAATGTACGGTGGCGCTCCACCTGATCTCTTCCGACGTTGGTGTTGCAGGGTGCAAACAAGTACTCGCACAATGTGCGTTCCTCTAGTTGTAAACATAGATGCTTACTATTCGTATGTCCATGTTTGCTAAACACATTGCAGGGAATAAAGTCAACCTCCGATGCAATTTTTGGCGTCTTGGTGCCAAGGGGTTTTCTTTTAGATAGTGCAGGAGGCTGCTTGGAGCCCCCCCCCCCCTCTCTCTGTTTGATATCCTGGTAATTACAGGGGCGAGGAAAATGCAAAGCGTCCAGAAGCCAGCCTTGTATCTTTGGCAAAGGCATCACATGCGGGCATGGTGGAGCTGGAAGTGCGATTAAATTTGTCCATTCCGCGTATTGTTAACGTTCGTTGGTGACCAGCAGCAGCATGTGCAGCAGTGAGGGGGGAGGAGGATGACATGGGATGCCAGCGGCCAATCTTGGGCGCTGGCCGTGGAATGGCCGCAGAGGAGCGGCAGGTGTGCCCCGTCTCGTTATGTCCCCGGGTAATTCGCCTCCCGAGGGGCTACTCGGGTGCGGCCCGCGTTCGCCGATTGCTCGCCCCTGCCCCTGGCGGCGGCGTCGTCGCTCGGATCGCGCCGGGTTGTCCGGTCGCAAGGGCGCCCTGGAGTTCGCTGACCGCACCGGGGTCCCCCTGTCTGCGCGGCGTCCGGTTGACCGAGGAAGGAGGAGGAGGAAAACAAGCACCGATTTGGGTTGTTGTGTCGCTTCCCCGCCTTCGCTGCTGCGTCCCACTTCCTAGTGTGCCCATAATTATTGAGGCCCCATTTTGTTTACTTTATCCCCGAGCACTCCGCAGGGGGCTGGTGGTGGTGCGCGATCCTTTCGTCGCCGATGGCGTTTGCGCCATCCGTTCTCGCGGCGTGTCCTGCTCTTTATCGCGGCGTGCGTGCGCTTACGAGCGTCTGCGGAGCAGTCGCGCTGCTGCTGCTGCTATCTTGGCCGGGGAGATTTATGGGCCGTCGCACCTGACGCGCGCTTGGCGTTCCCCCGCTCTTGGTGCCTCCGGGTGACAGCCAAGAAGGGCGCCCCTTGTCCGCGGGGAGGACAGATGGCGCGTCGCCACCTCGGCGAGTGGCGCCATCTGCGGTGCCAACTTGGAACCCCCGGGACTCCCTCTCCCTTCCCAGCGAATCGCCGCGTGTGTACCTTCCCTGCTGCTTTTCCGAATGTAGGGCCAACTTTTAACAGCGAGAGCTGTTCCAGCCTTGCTTTGACCCTGCATTGTACTGTGGAATCTTCAGCATCTGCCCCAAGGTCGTAATTACTCAGTGAAATAATTGAATTGTCGCCTGCCACGGTGATAAGGTTGCAGCGAGTGTAATACCCCCACCCCCTCCCCCCTAAAGGAAGGAGGAAGTTCTGACGAGAGTGGAGGAATTCACGGCTCTATGGCTAAAGCATGCAGCCATAACCTCTCGTGATCTCGTGATTCATGAGCTAAGCCGGTAAACCTAGGTCTGCAAATTTCATTCTTACGGGACCTAAGGAGTAAAGAGTGCTCGACTCCGCTTCTTTTACTCAGTACATGCTTGATTTTATTTGTTTGGTTTGCTTTACCGCGCTCAGAGGTTGTGGCATGTGTGTGCCGTGTAGTGTTGACACTAGTACACGCCCGGCTTGTGTGTCTCGCCGTCTGGATAAAACATCTCGTTTCAGTTCGATGATACGGCGCTCTCTGAGGGAATGGTGAGGCTTAGCTGCATGCTCACCTATTTTTCCACAAGTCTTGTCCGTCCTCGAAGACCTGCGTAAATGCACTGTACTCCATCTCAGTAATTCCTTGCAGCGCTACCAAAGCTGCGATGGGTGCAGAGGCGACGTTCTGACGCTGACGAATGAAGTGCCAGCATAAAATGGGCATATGGATAGCTTACGCCAAAAACAAGCGTGTTTCTTAGTATACAGGTGCCAAACGCCATTTCACATCGAGCCGTACGTACGCTCACGTTACGCACGCTATTTGCCGAGTTTAGCGTGCATGGCTCTTGCGTATGCTAAAGCATTATTTTCAAAATGGCGGTGCTCGTCGGAACAGGATCGCTCGCTTTGGACTGGGTTTTTCGTTGCTGTCGTTTTCAGTACATTCACTGGCCATAAATGGAGCACCGGACTTTCGCTTCGTCTCATCTCGGGTATTAAAAACAACTCATGAGTGATAATTTTTTTTTAGTCATGGTTCTGCTGCTTCTAGGCCTAAAAAAGAGCATCAGTTTATTGACAAGAATGGTTCGCGTTCTAAAACCAGTTGGCGTCAGTAGGCTGAGCTTATCGGTGCGTCTGTGTTAGCATACGCTGAAGTAAATGTGTGAATGTGACAAATTTATTTATTTATTCACGTTACCCCTAAAGGCCCTCCAGAAGAGGGTATTACATAGGGGGGGGGGATACAATCATTAATAAACGCGATACATATTAGCGAGAAGTGCAATACAACAAAAAAAAAGTTAAAACATAAGGCATAACACAAAAGTGAAAAATGGCGGGAAGTCCCGCGTTTAGCGTGCGTAAGCGTGCATACGCTTATGGTATGTTGACAGTGTCAATTTGTATGGTTTCGAATTGATTGAGTTTATAGTTTTGTGATACCAGGCTTGGAGTGCGGCCTGATTTCGGTGACCAGAACCGACAACGCACTTCCTCACCAGAACAGGATTTGGCCACCCTGGTGTAGTACTTGGCCACAACCTTCTATGAACAAACCAATTAACCCTCGGCCCTCAGTCCCCAGCGGCTGCGGAGCAACGGACCAAGGCGGCGGTCAGATCTGTGACGCAGCGGAGGGTGCTAAGAATCTCTGGCTCCGGACAGGCCGCCATTGGAAACTGAACCTGGCAACGTTAAAAGTTAGGTGAGCGGATGAGATTAAGAAGTTTGCGGGGATACAGTGGCGGCAACTGACAAAGGACAGGGTTAATTGGAGAGACATGGGAGAGGCCTTTGCCCTGCAGTGGGTGTAGTCAGGCTGATGATGATGATGATAGTTTTGTGATATTACATCTTAAACTATAATGTCACAAAAGCTATAAACTGAATCAATTCCTACCCTGTGCTTTGACACGTTTCGTGATGCACCTCATCCATTTTCTCAGGCCTGAGAAGAAGGCTGAGGTCTTTATTTGATTTGTTGGGCTCCTCGGAGGCCTTGTCCGGAGATAGACTGTCACCGAGGACACCCAATTTTTGAAAGGAATTATGCCATGTGTTTGGCGCATGATGGTCTGAGTTGCTTATGCGCCATGAAACCCAACAGAATACAATACAATACAGTGCAATATGTTTTCCAACATCTGTGTACGCAGACGATGAGGCGCGGAAGAGCACGTTTAATGCTGTCTCCGGGTTTGCTCAGGTCTCTACGTTCCATAGTGCTTTAAGAAACTTATGAGATGAAATGTAGGCGTTGTTCACGCGAGGTTCAAAAATTCTTGTTTCTTGTAAGTGTTAGATCACAACGTCGTCAATTTGAGCTGTGTCAACGTGGGGTTTCAAATTGGGTGGGGAAGATACTCGGAGCATCACAAAGGGGATTGTGGAAACACAAGGCAGCGGCAGTCCGGAGGAGCTTCCAGTGCGTGCGCACAAGCGCCGCCCGATACCCAGCCGTCCACACAAGATGGCGCCACGTGCCGGTAAGGTGGGCGCACACGTGCCGCTTCGGAACCAATCAGCGCGTGCGTACTGGCGGCGGGAAAGTTTTTCGGATAAATCGGCGCTCGAGTTGGAACGACGTTTGTTTATGGCAGCAGAACACGGGCCAGCATGTATGCACTGCTGCAGTGGCGTAGTCTAGGCGTTGCATCTATTACACCGCTACTTTCTTTTTTTTTCTCGGTTATTCTGCTCATGTGTTCCCTGAGGAGCAGCATTCCACATTTTCAACTCGTTCTGTTAACTTACACGAATATAGACACGACACAGCGCTGTGTTGTTGCCCCGCGTGTTCCTTTCTTCTCTGTGCCGTTCATCGCAGTGTAATCGTGGAATACCGTTACCAAGTCTCCCAACAACTTACCTTATGGACACCTAATTTTTTGGTTTTCTTTGTGATGATGCTTAAGGCGTTAGTGTGCATGGATTTCCACGTCGTGTCCGCCTGCGACCGCTGAATAATTAAGAATCAAGTTTCTCTCTCATGCTGTTTCGGTTTCGACAGCCGGCGGCTATGACTGTGACGTCAAGGGTGTGTGTAGGTCACTCTATCCATGAAAAAACTGCGCTATAATTGCTGTTTCGTCGTTTTAGTTCACCACAGCGCTAAAGCCAGCCTGCCTCAAGAGCCGGAATAACAGTGAACGAAGAACAGGGACTTATTGCAGTTTTTTTTTTTCATCCCTCACGTGAGCTATACGTAATTTTAACGTCACGGAGCTGTTGAAACCCAAACGTCATGCCACGTGGTGATCCACGAATAATGCAAAGAAGAAAACATAGCAAAATTAGGTATCTTACTTTAACATCGTGATTTTCTCAGGTTTGATTCGAATAGATTTGGACAGGGGGCTTTCGTGGCGCGGCCACGAAGTGATTCAAATGACTCCCGAACTTGATTTCCGTGAAAGAGTGCTTGTTTGTTGGCTCGTTAGCCTTGCCACTTCGACATGTTTTTTTTTTAACGGAAGGGCGAAGTCTCGGTGTGCCTTTAACGGCGAAAGCTGTAATAGTTTTGTACAAGCCATTTAGTAGAAGCAATTTGGGGGGTACAACTGCAGTCGTGGACAGCGTTGGGTAGACACTACCGTCACGTATACCTCAAAGCGCGATTGAGGTGTCCACTGACCCAGTCATGCGGCTTTCCTTTCCTCAAAGGGTTTAGACTCCGCAAAAGACTGCACTGGGAAGTAGACTATAGTTGCTTCGTGCGAGCGGGCCCTGGACTCCACGAAGTGTGCCGGGAACGCGATCGAACCGAATACCGCTGGCGGGAGAAGTATGCACGCGAGACGCCCAGTCCCCTGTGAAACGTCGGAGTGGGCCTGCCACTCTCGGCCGCTAAGCTTAGATGTGATAACAATTTTTTGTAATCGCTTCTTGTAGAAGAGGCTTGGGACGCGGCTGAGCAGTAAAGCGGCGTGTTTCGACGTCCGGCTCCACCAGTTGGTTTGAAGGCCAGTTGCGTCTGGCATGTGGCGTACTGCTGCTCTGCCGTCTTCAGCCGGTTGGGCTGGGCACTTGCTTATGGTATGGTCGTTATTTTTTGCAGGTAAGCCATTGCCTCTTGCGATGCGACTGTCAGTGATGGTAAGTCCAGCGGGCCTTCCGACCACGTGCGAGATAGGCGCTCGCTTCTGCTGCCACGCTGGCGGTCCTGGATTCCAGAGAGGCACGCACAGCGAGTGATCTGCTTCGTTTCGCCAGCTGTGTATTCACTTGGCCGCCGGCGGGGCCTACAGCAGTTTTGCTCTTTACTTGCGCACGTGAAGCGTCCAGTCAAGAGTTGACGCGAGCGTTGTGACATGTCCATTAGCGAGGCGCGCTGTGGGGCATATTGCTTCGGTAATTTTTTTCCGCGTTGGAGATAGGCGGCACGTCATGCGTACGGACAGAAAAGTACGAAAACAGACTGGAACGCCATCGTGCCGTTCTTTTTTTTTCTTTCTGTGGCAGACGCTGCGCCGTAATAAGTTTTTGCCCAAATTGTGTTCTGCGATTGGCCGTAATTGAGCGGGGTACGGTGCCGCCTCGGGGTCACGTGTCCAGCGTGTTTCTCTGCCCAGCTGCGCACCTGTGCATGCGGAGCTTCCCGGGGCCGCCACGTGCAACTAGCGCCAGCTGGTGGCAGTCCGAGCGGATACGCGCGCTTGGGCTTGGGGCGGGCGGGCTAGGAAGCGGCGCCGCAGTCTGCGTATGCTCCCGCGTTTTGATTTTCGGCAAAGGGGAAAATGGAAGATGACGATCGTCCGCCGTCTCTGAGGCCACATCTAAGCAGCGGCCATGGCGTTTGTAATAATGGCCTCACGAGTTGGGAATTCCTCATTAATGAATGCACGCGGTGCGAGAACGAAAACTGGGCGGAGGTGTCTTCGAACTCGGCCTTAGTTCATCACCGGTCGCCGAAGCTGTCGTTTGTAGGAAAGAAGTCCACTGCAGGTGGCAAAGCATGCAGGCGTATGGGATCCAAGTACTGCTTGTGCAGTAGTTCCAAGCATTGACAGCGAGAACAGCAGAGTCGCGAATCCCGCAGCGCGCAACGGCATTTTTGGGGGCACTCAGAGCCCTGAGGGTGCCTGTGCAGACAAAGACCAGCCGAGGGAAGGACCAGGATAAATGAAACACAGGAGCCGTAGCAGTGCCACATTAATTCAGACATAGGGTGTATTAACATGCAAGGTGGCAGGAGTAGACTGAAATGGGAGGAAATAGAAGAGCAGCTAAGGCAGGAGCAATTAATGGATGTAGGTTTGTGGAGACGCATCCTAGGTACATGGAGCAACCACCCTGTAATTGTGACTACGCGTGGGATTATTGCAATTGAACAGAGACCAAAAAAAATGGTGGAATTGGGGCATTCATTCATAAAAGTATGAACTGGCAAAGGGTCGGACGTTTATGGCTAAGAGGAAAAGTGGCAGGAGAGCGAACACTCCTTGGCTTTGTATACTTGTGGACAGGGGCTAATGCCAAAGAGGAAAACAGAAAAAAACAGTATGTATCACATGCAGAATTACTGAGCTAGGGGGAGAGGGCTAGATAATTATATTAGGTGACATCTAGGCACACATAGGAGACCTGGATGGGTACACAGATTTGGCAGGTAGCATGCTGCTGTATTTATGTGAAAGGCAGTGTGAAGGGCTCATAATATGGGCGGCAGGGAACGCGCACTCGGCGATAGACTATGGACTTGTGCCACATAGGATGTGTGTCACATAGGCTAGGGGTAATGAACATAGATGAACATGGCTTGAAAAGTCTAGGTGGTGATTGCAAACGTATCAGCTGAGTTTCAGAAGAGAAACCAATGCAGGAACCAGGTAAGATGAACAACCAGATGGGGTCTTTTACTCGGAAGAGCTTCTGGAAATAGCAGCCAAACAGGCTGAGGAAGTAATTTTTGAGTACACTAAAACAGAATGGACTTACTTAAATATAACTGTTATTTGAGCCAAAAGGGAAAAAAGCGCAAACCTAAGTAAGAGCTGGTGGGATGATGAGGTAGGCCATAGAGAAACGTCGGGAGGCCTCCAGGGGACACAGATATTGCGAGCAAAGGGGGCAACGTGAAGCTGAAGTAGACAGAAAATAGGATACCTTCGTAAACTGTAGAAGGGAAGCATCCTATTTGATTAATGAGAAAATCTGAAAGAAAAAAAAAACGGGCAAAATGGTTTCAAGAAAGCAGCTAAGAAATTTTGGAATCATCTGAACTGCATGAGTAGTAAGATTAGTCTAGAGGAATAGTTACAGCTCAAGGAATTTGGCTAGAAGGGAATGAGGTAGTGGAACATAAAAATTAAAAAAAAAAATATTGCGCGTACTTCATCGGAGGAGGATAGGCCGGGCACTGGAGTGATTTCGCTTGGATAAAGAGTGCGGGAAAGGGCAGAGAAGAAGGTTCCTAGTAGCACGTCGACGGGACCGGATGGTATTCCATTTATGTTAATAAAGATATTGGGTCCAACATCTGTGCAAACAATAGTACAGGTAGTGAGCAAAATGATGATGGATGGGAAAGCCCCTTATGCATGGAGACCAAGCAGGATGAACATGGTATGTAAGGCAAAGTGGGACAAAGCTCACTTAAAAACGCAACTACCGTCCTGTAAGAGTGACATCAGTGGATTTACAGGGTGGTGATGCAGATTATAAAGGACAGACTGCAGGCGTAGGTGGAGAACGAGGGGTGCTTGGGGAGATACAAAGTGGGTTCCGGAAACGAAACAAAGGAGGCCTGAGAATTACCCTGTTCTCATCGACGCAGTGTATCACTGAAAAGGAACACAGGCCCTATGGCTAGCATTTCTGGATATCATGGGAACCTATATACGGCAGTGCGATTCAAGAGGATCTGTGTGACATACTGGGCACATTGGACGTGGAAGATGGAGTAACTAACCTTTAAAAGATATCTATAAAAGTAAAAATAGGGGGGAAAATGTATCTGAGCATATGGAAATGCAGTGGGAGCTTAGGCAAGGGTGTCCAGTGTCACCTTTTTTGTTCATGTTGCGGCTACCAGGGTTAGAGACCAAACTTGAGGGCAGCAGACTTGGCTCCAGCCTTTTTTTGCTTTTTCAAGCAAGGGGAATGGATTGTACAGTCATTACCAGCACACAGATGGTATAGTGCTAATGAGTGACAAGAAGGGAGATTTGCAGAGGTTGATGGACATCTGCGGGACAGCGGCAGATAGGTAAGGCCTGAAGTTTAGTAGCGAAAAATCGTCAGTGGGGGTTTTTAATAATGAGGGCGGCGAGCATAGGATACCAGAGGACGCGCTAGAGGCGGTGGATAAGTACAGGTGTCTTGTGGTGTGGAAAGACGAGGACGAGGCGAGTGCACAGACACGGCGTTGAACTTGGTGTCTGTACTCCTTGAGCAGCCAGCAAATTTTTTTTTTTCACGTTTTTAAAGTTACCTGAACCCTCGGTACCCTGGCTCTCGCGAACGAGCGCTTGAAGGCGCGAAGCCAGGCGCGCCCCTTGGCGGCGGAAAAGAAATCGCGCAAAAGAAATCACGGAGCGCACTTACGACTGCTTACGTGCTTTGAGGGCGATAATTCCCTTCCCTTCTAATGACTCATCAGCATACGGCGGTAAGGCACCGCATACTCTAGGTTCACCTTTATTCGCCCAAGAAGCAGCGTGGATTTGTGGCCTATGGGTTCCCCATAAATTCGGAAGAAATTGCTGATGACGTCACGGGCGGTTTTCCTGTGGCCTTGAACGGCGAAAGAAGGGGGCAGCTCAAGTACCTAAAAGCGGTACGCCCTTACCCCAGCACTGGGAGGCCGAGTGGTCCGTTTTTGCCATCGGCACTTGATAACGGCGGCCTTTTTTCCAGTTGCAGCCTGAAAAACGGCGATTATGGCGAATGATTCCCGACCAATTCACTTGTTATTTATGCTGTCTTGTTTTTACGACTCTCTGTTGACGTAGTACTAGGCAAACGTCTAAGGGAGAGCTGTACAGCTTTCCTTTCTAGCCGTACGGGTGCTCTTGGGTGGACGCTAATGAATAATTACTCCCTTAATACTGTGTAAGGGACCGCTTATGTTTTGAGCGTTGCTCTGCCACCTCAGTGATGAATTGCGAATGTGATCTGTTGTCGAGCATCCTTTCCGAAAACCCGCCTGTTGTTCCGGGGGTTCCAAGTGCAAGCTTTCTCCGATTTTTTTTTCTAGCGATTACCTTTGCGCATACATTGTAAGGAGGGGGCCATAAGTAAATCAGTAGTTGTTTTCATTTTATTTTTCAACACTTCATTTTCTCGTTAAACAGTGCGGTTTTAGCAACAGTTCCGTGCTTCCTGTACCCTTGACCATGAAACTCCTCGTATGCAGGTTGGCAGTAGGTTACTCTAGCACGATGTCTCCGTGGTATCTTTCCTCTAATATCCGCAAAAACCCTGTCAGTATCTCTACTGTCCTTTCTAGCACACGGAAGCAGTTTCCAGCTTTTTGAAATTGTCCAATTCCTTACTCTTTCTCGATGTGCCACCTTACAGTTGAATATATTTATGCATCTTGAGTTGTTCAGCGCCGTTCAAACAATCCCCGGTTTAGTGGGAGCTCTATTACTCATGCTACGGTGCTTCCGAAAATGCAGAATCAGTGTCTACATACACAACCAACAAGTTTTTATTTCTTTGGGGGAGAAATTCTAGAGGCCCGTGTGCTGTGCGATGTCACTGCACGTTAAAGAACCCCAGGTGGTCGAAATTTCCGGAGCCCTCCACTACGGCGTCTCTCATAGCCTGAGTCACTTTGGGACGTTAAACCCCATAAACCAAACCAAACCAAACCTCATGAGATGGAACAGTGACGTATTATATGCGTTAATTACTCCCCGATTGCGGTTACTATCTAAAACTCTTTCGCGTATCACTTCGCAGACGCGGACACTGTTATTTTATTATTTATTTGCCGCATGACAGACGAGGCCTTCATTTATTTAACCAAGCCCAGCGAGCGTTCCCCGGTGGTCGAGGTGTAGCACCTCCGGCTCATGGCCCAGGGGGCAGCGGTTCGAGTCACGGCTCGACCACTTTCGAAGCGAAAGCTTCACTACGGGACCTCGTGCTTCGATCGCCGGGTGCCCAGTGTTGACCTTCAGCTGAGTTAGAGGTCACACCATGAATAAGGGAAAAAGAAATTGAATCGATATCCATGACTGGGAGTCGACCCCGTGGCTGCGCGAACAGATCTCCTTTATGGGCCGCTCAGCGAGACCACTAGGCTATTTTTCTTTCATGCTATTTATTCTACATGGTTATGTACAGAAAGGATCTATATCGAACGTGGGTGGCGCTGATGAACACTCTCAAGGTTAGGTTACTTGTAAACATAAATACCCCCGAAAGCAGAAGATTTGACAGCCGTCGCCGTAGCTCAGTTGGTAAGCACCGGACGCGTAATTCGGAGGTCGTGGGTTCGGATCCCACCGGCGGCATGTGGTTGTTTTTTCTTCTGCTTTTGTAATCAATTATCTTTAAGCAATAACATATTCAGCAATATTCTCCATTGATCAGCACCACACAATAAATAAATATAAAATCCACTGTGTTCCTTGGTTTATGTGGCTGTTGGCTTCTCTTAAATGTATAACAAACCCCTCATTCCCCTTCCCTTGTCTGCTTATATATAGTGTGTGTTTACAGATACAGAGCACATAGGTAGGCGCTACATGGCACAAACTTGGTAGAAAACATAACAGAACTAAAAGGCCGGCTCGGGATATACAGTGCATCAGGAGGGGAAACCAATCCGGTAAAAAGACCAATTCTTTGTAAATGTCCTTTACCTGCAGCAACATTCGGATAAAATGAATTTTGGGCGAAACAACAGGTTCAACGTTGCGGTCTTGCATGCGCGTTCTCAGAAGAATCGTATCACACGGTTTTCAGTCAGGTTGGGAAAAAAACTCAGGGGGCACTTTGACACTTTGACTGTCTAAAGTGGGTAGAGGCGGAAGCGTTTTCCGCACCACGTTCGCTGTTTCTGTGGCACCGGTGGCGTCACATATAATTGACTACTAATTACTAAGTGATGACGAATCACTAATTAATTTTTAATTACTGATTAATGCCTGTGTACTAATTAACTGCTAATTAATGACACTTAAGCTTCGCCTTTAGGAGTGGAACGCGACAGCGCGTTGTAGCGCTGCCAGGGAGTCCACGGAACACCACCCGTTCAGCTCGATGCCTTGCCCTTTGAACGCAACGCTTTTTGAGGAAAGGAAATGGCGCAGTAATTCTCTGTCATCTCGGTGGACACCTGAACCGCACCGTAGAGGAAGGGAGGAAGTGGGAGTGAAAGAAGATAGATAAAGAGGAGCCGTAATGAAGAAAATGAAAATTGTATTTGAGGAAAGGAAATTACGCAGTAACTGTCTCACAAAATTCAGGGGGCACTTTTTTGACCTAAAGTGTGGTCACTGATGCCCCTAAGAGTGGAACGCGACAGCGTCTTGCAACGCTGCCAAGGAGTCCATAGAACGCCATCGCCCATTCGGCTGTACGCCTCGCTCGTCAGTAAATTGGTTTTTGAGGAAAGGAAATGTATCTGTCTCTCATTTGTCGGTGGACACCTAAACCTCGCAGGAAGGGAATGGAGGAGGATGAGAGTGAGTGAAGGCACCGTATTCACTAGACGCGCCTTTGTTCATTCCAAACCATCGAGCTGGCATGGCGGAGTGGATAGCATGCTCCTCTCTCACGCCGAAGACCGGGGTTCGATTCCTGAGCTCGACCAATTTCTTAATCGGTTTTATTTATTTATATGGCCTGATAGTAAAGCTAATTAGGCTAATTGGGTAATTTAGCAATTAACTAAGCTGAGTCCCACTTAATTGAAGTATCACTATACGGTCCCTTCAATTGGTTGCATGGTTACTAGCCAAAGTACAATTGGCCCCGTTTGAAATTCGCGCACTGTGACGTCACGACCATTTCCACCAATTGAAAAGCGTGACATTTTCTGTCGACAACTGCTGCTTACAACGATGAGACATTAAAGGCTTCCGCCTTAACAACAAGGTAGCGGACACTGTAGGAATTTAGGAGAAAATCTTTCTGTAGCGTCCTCTGTAGCACATCCCAAAACAAAATGTTGTCTTTGAAGTCTATAAAGCAATGTCGCAATGTTCAATCGTTTCAGGCACATTGCACAAGCGACAGTTTACAGAAGACACAAAAATGTTTTTCCTATCGAGCCACGTGTTGTCGGGTAGAGTTTCGGTGTGTAATTTATACAAAAAAAACAAAACATTGCACCAAAACACTTTTCTATGAATTGCACTAGGCTGTCGCCGCAGCCAACACGCCTCGTGTTAAACTGTACCGCACTCTCGCGCCGTGCCTTGGAGGGCGTCGTCTTCGTCAGCTTCCATCTGCTCCGTCCCGCGACACTGCCTGCTCACCGTCGTCTTCTACGTAACATCAATCCGTGCTTACGCTCCGATTCGAATGTAGCAAACATTCTCTGTAGTTTTTTGTTTCCAGCGCAGTAGCTTCTCTTTCTTCGGGGCCACCTGTAGGTTGGTCTCCCGGCAAATGCTAATTGCGCCGCGGACCTTCTTCCTCCCTGAAAGCGACTCCCCTGCAGCCGTCGCTCACCTTGGGAAGCGCACATTTTGGGTTGGACGGGTCCCCGTCCTCCTCCTCGGCGGCGACCCCGCGCTTCTCCTTTGTGCGGCGCAGCCCTCTTTGAATATTCGCGTATTGTGCGGCCCTTTCATCGAGTCCGTGGGTGCCCGGCCGACTTCGTGACTTTGTCGGACGCCACAAAGGGGCCATCGCGGAGAGTGTCCGGGGGGACAGAGACGAGGGGGGCTCAGGCGACATATGGCATCCTTTCTTTGCCGTGGCCACCCCCGCAGGTTCCAAAACTACGGAGCTTGTTTGTGTCTCGGCTGCTTTCTCTTGGGCAGCTGTTGTCGCCCCCTCCTCCGGCAGGACAAGCACAATAATGTTACGGCGGCTTACAACGAAGCAGGGACGCGACAAACCCCTTTCGTCAACTGCGGCGGCGGCAGCTGGAGGGAGAGAAGAAGCGAGGGGGGAAAGCGGTTGCCCCAGGAGGAGAAAAAAGGCACTTCTCGCGAGGGAAAAGAGCTCGGCGCGAATTAAAACGCTGTTAGTTTTTCCCGTTGAGAATCTGCGCGATGCTCCCTCCGCGCTCTTTCTTTTTGCTCCCCCTCCCGTTTTTATGATTATGATGTGGGCCCCGCGGTGGTTTTGGCCCGGTAATAAAAAGGCACTTGAGTGGGCGTCGTTATGGGGCTCTTTCTGCGCGGCGCCTTTTCCTTCTTTTCCTTTCTTCCGCGCCGCTCGACTCCGGCGCTCGGTCTGCTCTTCTTTTTGGCTCTTCGGCGCCAGTGGCCGAGGGGTGCCGCCTTTTGTGTTTTATGGATGAGGGAATCCCGCCGATGGCTCGCTCGATTTGATTACGGGGCTCTGGCGAAGGGCGCGCTCGGTGGCTGGCGCTCTTTTTCGCCGCTTCGCTGCCCATTTGTTTCCTGGTCGTCTTTTCCGCCGGCACGGTGGCCAGATTTGCTCCGCTGCGACCGTTGGATACATCTCCCCCCCTCCTCTCCGGAGAGTGTTTTTAAAGTGGACCGTGCGCTTTCGCTTCGACGGTCTCTGTGCGAAATGGTGTGGCGTCGTGGGCTCATCGACGAATTAAGCGCGCCTCGACGTTGCCGCAGGGATACGGCACAAGATTCTTCTGCCATTTAACTGGAATGAGCGTGTGGAGGAGTTTGCGGTCGGTGTCGGTGCTCCTTTATCTGCTTACGTGACGCCTGAAACTCGCAAAGCCTATTTTTGCGCTCAGCCGCTAACGGAGATTGTTTTTTTTTTTTTTTTTTTTTTGCCGACAAAGTCGTACAGGAACTTTTGCTACTGTGACCGTGGCCAGTGAAATTTTTTCGATCGGTTTTTGGGCACGAAGCTTCGCACTCCATCGATATCGATCTTTCCATACGTGCAATGCGAGAAAGCAGGCTCGGTCGCACCAGGGGTTCACCCTCTCTTTTCAGTCGACGTCGGCGGAAGACTTGGGACAAGGGATGTGCGCAACTTGCTTGAGTCCATTCTTTTCGCACCTACCGAGCATTCGTGGCGTGGCACAAAAAACCATTTTGCAGGCGCCTGCCGTCTCTCGACGTGAATATGTTAAGCCTAATTGCGGTCATCATCCGCCCAGCCGCGTCCGCTGCAGGACAAAGGCCCCTCCTATTAGCCCTGTCTTGCGTCCACCCAACTCTTTCGCACTGCTGTGCTTGCCTTTCTTTTCCCCCTATGCATGTCCTGGCCATGCCCGTTTCCTATTGAGCGTATCATTTAAACGTTACGCGTAAGTGGAGTGCAGTGAATGCCGTATGGGTATGCAAAGTCACGCACAATCCGTTGGGGCTTCCACCGCGGAGCGGAGTGCGTAGTAGCGTTATCCAGCCTGACTGCGCCCACTGCAGGGCAAATGCCTCTCCCATGTCTCTCCAGTTAACCCTGTCCTGTGCCAGCTGCGGCCACCGTATCCCCGCCAACTTCTTAATCCCATCCGCCCACCTAATTTTCTGCCGTCCCCTGCTACGTTTGCTTTCTCTTGGAATCCACTTCGTTACCTTTAAGGACCAGCGGTTATCTTGCCTTCGCACTACATTCCCTGCCCAAGCCCATTTCTTCCTCTTGATTTCGACTAGGATGTCATTAACCCGCGTTTGTTCCCTCACCCACTCCGCCCGCTTCATGTGTCTTAACGTTACTCCTGTAATTTTCCTTTTCATAGCTCACTGCGTTCTCCATAAGTTGAACCCTTCGGACCAAAATAAAGATCACAATGATATGCGATGCGGCAGGTGCAGGCAAAAAGCCTTCTGGAGGCTTGACGAGACCTACACAGTGGCACTTTGCAGAAACAGCAGTGATGAACATAGGTTTAGGGAAGAACACAAAACGTTGAGAAAATTCGGGAGTAAAATGTTAGAGAGAGGTAAAAAAAAAACCGTGGATAACCTAGACAACCTCCTTTCAGAATAAGGCGGTACATTCCGAGTTATGGATTGTTGGCAAATAGTATTTTAACATTTGTCGTCCGTAATTTGTTTGGGTGCGAGGTACTGCCCAGCGGTCACTGTTGCGCGGCTTGCTTACATTGGTTCGTAATGTGGCAAGGATCAATTCAGAGTTTCATAGATATCGATATTCGCAGTAAATATAGATTTTGCAAGGCGGTGACAAGTAGATGCTTGAATTGATCGAAGGTTGTTTTTTGTGTGCGTCAAATTTAGCATTGGTAATGATCCGTATTGCCTTTTTTTTCTGTAATATAAAAAGAATATTAATGTTAGTTTGCATAGAGTGCCCTGAATAAGGGATCAGTGACTCAACGTGGGGAAGAACAACGAATTACAGAGTAGCATTTTGATGCTACGGGGCATTTTTAGTTCATGACGATTTATTTTTATAACATCGCGTTACGCGCGCGTGGGGGTGATTCCTGGGGGGGGGGGCACTGAAAGACATGTAAGCAAAACTTTCTGAAATATTTCTCTCGTCTCTCAGACTACCCATGGGGGCGGCTGTTTGCTAACAGTTGGCGAGTGCATTGAAGAAGTAGAGAGTGGGAAAGTACGCTACGTCGTTTCGAAGGGCTGTTTTCTTAAAACGGCGCCGCAAATGTGTGTTGTTAAGCCGGACACACCCCCGATAGGCGCTATCCGCGGGGTGTTTACCCGAATCGCGCAAGCTTCTCGTGTAGTCCGTCATGCTGCCCCGTGCGCCGAATTCGCTCACTAATAGAGTCGTTCAAACTAGACAGCATTACCTGAAAATGCAGTTCTCGAACGCCATCGCAAACGCACGAAGGAGAACCGCCCTCCGGGCCGCCTCCTATTCCGGTGAAGGCGTCCGCCAGAGCCACTTGTGTGTGTGGCTTAACATTGAGATATCGTTTTCCTCAGTTCATGCCGTACATCTTTTCTGCTTCGATACCCTGCATTGCTCTACTTTCCTTCTTACTCATCATCATCATCAGCCTGACTACGCCCACTGCAGGGCAAAGGCCTCTCCCATGTCTCTCCAATTAACTCTGGTTTCTTCCGTTAGCTGTTTAAGAGTAAGCTTATACGAGACCACTCTGCGGTCGCTACAGCACACCTTTCCGATGACCGCCTCATGCACGATGCCAGGCTGAGCGCACAGTATGATGTCTATTTCATTTTTAGTCTCACCATTGGGGATCTTCTACGTGTACTTCTTGTTCTCTCGTTTCCGTAACAAGGTATTCATGATTGTAAATTATTTCTCTCTACGATCTCTTCTAACAACTCCCCTCTGCTATTCCTGGAGCCTATGCCATATTCGCCTACTGCCTGGTCTTCAGCCTGCATCTTGCCTACCTTGACATTGAAGTCTCCCATCAGTGCAGTCTGCTGTTTTTATTTTGCTCATTGCCAACTCTACGTCATCACGGAAGCTTTCGACGATGTGGTCATCATGGCAGGATGTAGGCATGTAGGCCTGCACCACCTTCAGCTTGTCCTCGTATAAAGCCTAATTAAGATAACTGCCACCCTGTCGTTACTACCGTATAATTCCTCGATGTTGCCATCTATATTCTGATTGATAAGAAATCACGCACCTCGCTCAGATCTGTCCGCTAATCCACGATAACGCAGTACGTGCCCGCCCCTTAGTACTGTGTACTCCTCATCTGTCCTCTTAACCTAAGCCCTATGACATCCCATTTAATAGCCGCCAGTTCCTCAAACAGAACTGCTAGGCTGGCCTCGTTGGATAAGGCTCTAGCGTTAAACGTTGCCAGGTTCAGTTTCCGATGGCGGTCGGTCCGTAGCCCAGCGGAGCTTAGGCTAGCGCAGTGATGGCGTAAAGGTAGAGTAATCTCCTCACGTGCAAGAGGACCGAGGTTCGAATCGCGATGCCGCACACTTCTTCATTGGGTTAAAAAAAAACTCCGCGTGTCGATAGAATTAGAATTGGATGAACAGGCCTGGAGTGCGGCCTTATCTCTGTGACCAGAGCCAACAACGCAATCCCTCACCAGAACAGGATTTGGCCGCCCTGGTGTAGTACTGGGCCAGAACCTAGTAGCGTTATACTAGTGTTAAAAAATCGAGTCCCGGTGTGAGCAATTCTCATGCCGCGAGTTCTTCTCGGCTCCTTTCTCGCACTTTGCTGAGGTGCTTCTGTCACGAGTTTAACCTGGGGAAAATCTCAAGTCACGCGTTTTGATGGTGGCACTGTGATATGAGAATGACAGCCTTTGGCTACCCGTGGCTAGTTCATTCTGGATAGCCAACACTTTAGACTTAGTGCTGTGACACGTGAGCGTGTTTCTTTCCTTCTGACAATTGAAGCAGAACTGCGTCTTTGGTTGTATTGCAGCCTACGTTTGCTTTATGCGTCTTGTGTAAAAAAAAAACAAAAAAAAATCCTTGACAGTGCAGTTGTGGATGTAAATGTTTGCGCAGTGAGCGAGTGGCAGTGCCGCTGAAATACAGATCTGGGGACAGGGTGAGGCGGTACGCGCAGCACCAAGCCGTCTTTTGTGTTTCCACTCCCTCACGCATACGCTCCCCCCCACGGGGTCTGCGATCTGGAAGATGGGCTCGCGCCTGATTTGCTTTGTCCGCATGGCTCGCTCCATTCACCGAACCATTTGTCCCGTGCCTTTTCTGTTTTCCATCTGCTGTATTTCACTGGAATGCACGCTGTATTGCGCCACAGCATCGGTTTTTGGGCGACCAGACATGTTATGACGCTGCTTACCGGTCTGGTGTGCTCGCGCTTAGCGGCTGCTGTGCGGTGAGCGCGCTCTTGCGGGGTGTCCAGCGACCTGGAAAACCTGGAATTGTCGGGGAAATTTGGTGCATCTGGAAAATCGGGGAATCATCAGTAATACCATAAAAAAAAAGTGTAGGCAAGTCGGTCAAAATCACCGACTGCAATCAACGCGATGGTCGGCCGCGAATCGCAAGACCACTGCGCGAGTGCCTGCAGCAGTCAGCGTTGGCTTGACACTCTTTTGCTTCGAAAGCATGAACGGCATGAGACGCTATCCATTTTAGCTTCCCTTTTCTCTCCGCGCATACTGGTTGCCCCCTTCTCTTCAGCAGACGGGGTTACGTTGAAAAGCATTTTCCTAAGCGGAATTTGTGCACTACTCTGTGGCATCTCGGAGGCCATGCAGAGCTGCTTCTGCAAATCACCTTGTGCATTGCTGCTGTCGAAAGGGGCATCAAAGGGCGCCTTCAGTGAACTGGCGGGGTAAAAACAGTGCTGGTCGATAAACCAACCAGCCCGTGAAGGCAAACTGCCGAATGGGTCGTTTAGGGAGTTTCCCGCTCTTGTGAAAGCCCGCGTGATGCCACCTGTTGTCACAATTCTTGTTAGCGTAAATAAATAAAAAAGGCTCTCAAATCAGTCAAAGCTGCTGCCACTGATTTGTAGCTGAAAGGTGACAGCATTTATTGGCCCGTTGCCACCGCTGAGCCGGTACGAAAGGACTTGGCTGTGTTTGGGGCACCACTGCACAGTTGCGCCTTGGGGTGTGCCTCAAAGGAGCTTTTAAGCATGTGGCATCAAGGGGTCGTCTCGCTCGTGTTTGAGCTTGAGCTGTTGCTCTGTTGTCATGCTTTGTATTTGGCATCAATGCGCTGCGCTGCACGTCTGGCAGATTGACCTCACTCCACGGGGTGCCTAATCTCATCACGCCCTGAAAGGAAATAGTATCTAAACTTTGACGAGAAGAGCATCTCTGCTTGCGGAACATCTTGTTTAGCTGACAACGTTCAACAACTCTCTTGTCATGCAAACATTAATGCGAACACAGTTATGCCTTGTATGAATTTGAACCCCTTCTACCCCTGCCTCATAACCTGGTGCCCGATGGCATTAGATGTGACAAATTCTCTCTTCTCGTAAAATAAGCGAATCAAAAAGTTGTGATTTCTCCCTTGGTCTTAATGAATTTATTAGCAGCGATGTTCAAAAGTTTTGGCGCTATTTCAAGCAGACAAATCATGACATCGAGGTAATAAATAACGGTGAAGCAACAACTGACGCTTCGGAGATCGCGGAACACTTTAACACGTATTTTCAGGGCATTTTTCAGAACCTGAACAATACGACCAGAAGTGCTCAAACTGTTCAGAATCACATGGCATTACGGTCACTCGTGAAGGAGTCGTAGCTGTGCTTTTTAAACTTGACGGTAGCAAGTCATAAGGCCCGGATGGAATACCAAATGCTTCCCGTAAGCGTTGCGCAGAACAGATATCTGCTTTTCTGACTAACCTTTTCCAGTTATCACTCGCTCCCGGTGAAATACCAGCAGAGTGGCGCTAAGCACGTGCTGTCCCAGTTTATAAAAAAGCGCAGGCTGTAAAATGTTGGAACATGTTGTAGCAACATATATTGAACGGCATTTAGGAGGCAACCATGTATTATTAGCATTCCAACACAGTTTTCGAAAAGGCTTATCAACTTTTACGCATCTGCTATCGACTGTGCACGAACTTGTGTTTGTTCCTAGACTTCTCCAGAGCCTTTGACCGGATTTCACATAGAAAACTGTTGTTTAAATTGGAATGTATCGGTCTTCCTGCCAGTATTGTTCACTGGATCAAAGCCTGTCTCAGCGGTAGGCTACATTATGTCACCATTAGAAACTGTTCTCGGTTGTTATGTTACTTTTGGTGCGCCCCAGGGAAGTGTCTTCGGCCCGCTCCTTTTTTTTTTCTTTTGGTTTTCATCAATGATTTTTTAGACGTTATTCCTAGGTAAGTGTCGCCCCTATTATTTGCCGATGATTGTTTTTTTGTTGAAAGAAATTACGTGCGCAAGAGACTAAGAAATATTACACCACACCTTACAGGCTATTTCCCGCTGGTGTACAAATTGAGGTATGCAGTTAAACATTGGAAAAAAAAAACAAAAAAAAACCGGTTCTTTTAAGTGTAACAAGCAAGGAATTCCCGTGTACTTTTTTCATACCAGTTTCGAAACGATAATGTTTCAGAGGTGGAGTTGCGTTACGCGTCGCATTGGTGTTACGCTTACAAATAAACTAACCTTGTCGAAACACATGAGAAACTTCGGCTGTGGCGCTTCGGAAACTGTGGTTCCTGAAGAGCAAACTTAGGACTGCTCCAGCCAGTACTAAACATCTGGCACATAACAACTGCGTAAGAGCTAAACTTGAATACGCGGCGGTAGTTTGGGACCCGCATAATAAAAAAAGATATCCCGCAGCTCGAGCGTGTGAAAGGAAAGCTGTGCGGTTTATTTTTTGAAAATATAGAATAAATTATTCACCGTATATGCTAATGAAACAACACAGCGTACACACTTTAGAATCTCGCAGAAACTTTGCTTTTGTTTTTATTTGTTTTTTGTGCTATTATTATGTTGATATACTTGCTATTTCCTTTTAACTGATTGACTACACCCTTCCTGCTAGGACATCATGGTCTGCAGTGTTTCAAAATGAATTAAAAGATGAGTTAAATATTTGCTTACAAGGTCTGTTTCTGTCGATCCGTGCTTTTTGGGGAATTTTTGTTTCAACATTTCAACTACTATATGTATTTGTAACCAGTTCTATCTGCTTCGAAACGAAACAAAAATTGCGCACAAGCTTAGTGAAAACATGAGACGCTCGGAAGAAAACGAAAATGAACTTCCTTCAGGAAAAAAAAAATTCATTGCAGTGTTGAGTGCACAGTTTTGTTGGAATTTATTTATTTTATTTATTTATACATACTGCAGCGCAAATTGTATGCGCTATGGCAGGAGTGGGAAAAACACAAAATACAAGGAAACAAAATGCAGCAAAATGTACAAAGTGAGAAATACAAAAAGTTAAAATCACAAATGAAATATCAAACAATAAAGGAACTGTTAACAACAGGGTAAGAATACACAGCTATTATGCGTCTTCAAGGGCAGTTACAAAGTTTTGAAATGGATGAGAACGAATGGACTGGACCCAGGTAAAGAATTCCAGGCTTCTATTGAACGGGGAAAAAAACTGAATTTGAAAAAATTAGCATGCGCAAAATACGGTATCAAATTAAGCTCGTGATGACTTCTTGTGGATGATAATGGTGCAAAGTTAATGTAGTGGTTAGCTGAGAGCCTTACTGAGGAATTGACAACACAATGTAAGAATTTTAATGATTCAGTGTGGCGACGGGCAGACAGCGTGGTTAAATTCAATGAGAGAAGTGTAGAAGAGGGTGAGAAATCGCGATCATAACGATGACATATAAAACGCACAGCTTTCTTTTGGACTGCTTCTAAGATGTTAATTTCGAATTGCTTGTACGGGTTCCACACTACAGCTGCGTAGTCAAGAACAGGGCGGATTAGAGATTTATACAACAGTAGCTTTGTGTCTTTTGGTGAATTGGGTAGCGTGCGTCGTAGATAACCTAGTTTTTTTAGTGCTTTATTACATACGTAATCAATGTGTTTAGACCAAGACATGTTATGCGTGAATATGACACCAAGATATTTGTACTGAGAGACCCTATCCACCACACGGCCATTGAAAGAGTAACTAAAATGGGAAACGGAAGATTTATTACAGAAAGACATGAGGACGGTTTTGTCGAAATTAATTCTCATTTGCCAGGTACTACACCAACTACAAAACATAGCAAATGACTCTTGGAGGTGACGATGATCATTAGGGCCATTAATTCGTATAAAACGCAGTCATCAGCGTAAAGACGAATGTTAGAAGAAATATTATGTGGCAAGTCATTTATATATATTAAAGGGTCCCTGAAAGGGGTGTCTGAGGTTGGCAAACAAATACTTGCATTATGTAGAGCGTAGGCCACTGAACGTTCATGCCGCGTACAATACATCAAAGGCGAGTAGATAATTTACAATACATTTTCAAAAACTACCCCTCCCGAGCCTCGCGGCGACCAGCGGCGGTGAACTTCCGTCCGAATCCGTACTCATTACGTCAGTTTGTACTCTTTACGTCACAAGTGCTGGGCTATGATTGGTTCGCGGTGCCAACGTGAAATCACGCATTTAACAAACTAGAAGCTCTAGATACTTCACACTCTTACTCTTTTCGGAATTATTTCGCATTTCAGCAAGCAGAGTTGTCGTTTATATGCATGTTTACGCAGTTATTGTGTGTTCGGTGTCAGAAATTAGTACTGCACTTCCGGTTTACAATGTTTTCGTCTGCTCGTGCCGCTTGTGTCACTCCGCCGGCGCCGCCGTCGAACCGAATCGAGAATCGAGGTGCGATTTGGAGTCACCGCACTACTGATTTCTGTCACGACCTCCGTCGCATGCGCAATCAAAATGGACCGGCCGTGCTGTGTCGTTGGTTGCAAAGCCAGGGTTCGGCAAGATGTTGCCCTTCGGCACTGTCTGCCGAAAGATGGAAGTGAGCGAGCCGTCGTCGTCGTCAGGATTCAGCGCTCGATTTCTGAACGGCGTGTCCTTAAAAGCTTGGCCGACGCGCTGCACCGATCGTCGCTTGCGAACTGCCGCCCCACTACAAGCAGGGAGACACGGAGCGGTGAGCATCGCTGCGCCGGCCTACCCAAGCTTCGCTCACAACCGGTGTCGCACTTCGCCGCCGTGCAGCAATGCCTGAGCGCTGCTTGGGATGGTGTACAAATATCACAAGGCAAGATCGCCTTGCTATCAGAAATACTTCTCGAGCAGCGACAAAGCACGCCTGCTTATGTTGCGAGCTTTCGGCAACGGCACCGCTCGCGGGCGCTCAGGGCGACGAGCTCTGCTGCTGCCTGGCTGCCGTGGTCGTCGCTAGGCCTATTTCCTCTTTGGCATCGAAGCTGCAGCGGCCGGCGCTTCGGAAGTCGCCTGAGCTATAATACAAGGCTTACTCTACACATCGCTTTGCAGTCAACAGCATCATCTCACAATAAAATAATAGTATGGTCACTTTCCGCGACTCCTGCAGCGAAGCGAGCGGGCGCCAGGCGAGCCGGACCCCACGTCGGGCCAGCGGCAGCTGCGAGACGGTTGTGGCAAGAAATTTGCTCGTATCACAGTCGTTACCTTTACCAGCAGCTCAGTATTGGTCAGCGATCCTCAAAAATGACACATTTTTCACATTTCTTATCCCAGGGTTTATTATTTACGTCAAGAACACACTTTAGCTCCTTTTTATGTCGCCGGCAGACGGGATCCAGGCTGGCCGGCCGGCCGGCATGCTCGGCGTACATCACGTTCGCACAAGAAAATGCAAAACAGCCATGATACCAGCGAGGATGCTTCCTAGATTCGAGCAACGAAAATATGTCTGTGCAAAAGTGGATCTTTCGGCAACGACACCGCCTGCGGCAACGCCGCGCGACGAACTGCGCGCTGGTCCCAGGCTGCCCTAGTCGTCGCTAGGCCTATCTGGTTTCGCATTGAAACCGCAGCTGACGGCGCTTCGGAAGTTGCCTGCGCTATAATAAAAGGCCTACTATTCACATCGCTTTACTGCGAACTCGTCCCATAATAAAAGATATGTTCGATTTCCACGATGCCTTCAGCAACGGAGCTAGCAGACGGTAGGCGAACCGCACCAAGTAGCAGCAGCACCAAATCGGCTGTTGGATGAAATTTGCTTGTATCGCAGTCATCACTTTTACCAGCAACTCGGTATTGGCCAACAATCGTCAGAAATTATGCATTTTTGACATGCATCTATCCAAGGGCTTGCTATGGACGGGAACAAACAATACTAGCGCGTTTTTCAGTCGCCGGTGGCCGGCATCAAGGCTGGCAGGCCGGTCCGGCGTGGCTCGGCCCCGAGCGCCCTGAGCAGCGCGCTGTACGGCATCATGACGCTGCCGCTCTCCGCACTCGTATTGGCTTCCGCTTCCCGTCGTTGCGTTTTCCGCGCGCGGCTTGTCGTAGACATCCAGGAGGTTGGACGCAGGCGACGAGCTGCGATCGGTTGTTACGACGTCGTTCACAACGGCGCGCCGCAGCGAATCGCACACACTTTTCGCACATGTGTCCCCGCCTTAAGGCTGAAATCCCATTTCGGCACTCATCCGCAAAAGTCGTTCCTGCAGCTCGGGGTCTATAGTACGAGAGAAGCCGCAGCGACGGCTGCGATACACAGGTGAACATAGCAGACAGCGGGAAAGCGAGCGAGCGAGCGAAAGAGCGCGTCAACCGGAAGTAAACAAACCGATCAAGTCGATGACGTATTTGTGGGCGGAGCATGGTCCCGGCCTGTAATCTTTATTTTTTTATAGTTCGCTCCGGTGTACGAGTTGAGAGGGAAAAGGCTGGTGGTCATTTTTAATAGCCATTATCTCTGGTTCCGCACAAGGTAGATCAAAAATTTTTGCGGTAGGATGATGGATCGTTCAATGTCTATCAATACTTCAACTTCTCTTTGCCTACATGGACACCGTTTCAGGGACCCTTTAAAAAGAGTAGTGGTCCAAGGACGGAGCCTTGAGGCACTCCTGACGTTACATCAACAGCAGCAGAATGAGAAGAATTATAGGAAACGAACTGGGAACGAGATGAGAGAAAGCTAGAAATCCAATCAACCAAGTGAGGATTGTTTAGTATAGCATTTAGTTTAGCAAGAAGCTTGGAATGTAGAACAGTATCGAATGCTTTCGAGAAGTCTATAAAAATGGCATCAACTTGGTTACCGACATCGAGGTTATGTAATATATCATGAGCAAATTCTGTTAATTGTGTTACCGTACTAAATCCGCGCCTAAACCCATGCTGAAAGTTAGACAGCAAATTATTGGATTCAAGAAAAAGCATGATGTGTTTATGAATGACGTGTTCCAACATTTTGCATGACTGTGATGTCAATGAAATCGGTCTGTAGTTCGACAAGCACATCATGTTGGCCAAGTCGGGAAACTTGAAAAAATGGTTTATGGGGGTTTAGCGTCCCAAAGCGACTCGGGTTATGAGAGACGCCGTAGTGGAGGGCTCCGGAAATTTCGACCACCTGGGGTTCTTTAACGTGCACCGACATCGCACAGCACACGAGCCTGTAGAATTTCGGCTGTGTCGAAATTCAATCGCCGCGGCCGGGATCGAACCCGCGACTTTCGGGCCAGCAGCCGAGCGCCATAAAAAAAAAAAAAACACTTGAAAAGAGTAACTCACTAGACGACCCTCTCTCGGGAATCGGCGTTCTGGCTTCCGTAATTCTCACCGCCGGTATTTCATTCGTTGACCCCCTTCGCTCTGAAACCCGGAAGGCGGCGGCAGGCAGTGCAAATCCGTTGTTCGGAACTATGCTGGGCCCATTGGACGTGTGTCGATGACCCCTTTGCCAACCACTGCAAAGTTGGTGCTCGGTGAGCGTGTGTAACTTTGGAGCAACGGCGTCAGCGTCCTTCATCCGTATGTAACCACGCTCTTCGAGTCTGCTGTGAAGCTCTGCCGTCATTCAGGACCGCCGCACAGAGCTCCTCCTCGACAAAGTAGTCCGCTGTGAAAACTTCTCGTTACCTAAATATTGAAGCTAATTTCAAGAAGAAAGAAAAATATTCATAGCCTAGAATATCGATACCTGGCTAGTTTACATTTGTGATTTGCTAGCCCAATAATACAGGACGCCGGGGACCGTGGCCCAGTGTTTACTGCTGAACTGCAGGTAGCTTGTTTGATCAGGGAATTGAACTATAAATTGTGCCCCATAACGAGAAAAGCCCCCGGCCTGTGTTAGTCTTAGTGTGTGTACTCGCAGACGGTGAAGAAAATCCCAGCTATGGCAAGAAAAATGGGGTGACGTCATCAAGCGTATCTAGTGAAGCAGCGCAACGGCACAAGGCCAAGGGAAGAAGAGGACAAACACAGCGCTGAATCCTCTTCTTCCCTTGGCCTTGTGCCGTTGCGCTGCTTCACTAGATATGTCAGACCAGCTCGCCCGCCAGTTCATGTTGTCATCAAGCGGCCGTAGGACGCACGCAGCAAGACGAGTGCTGCGATTTCAGACAGTCGTATAAATTTCATTCTTGTATACCGCTCACTGGCTTACCTGAATGTGGTGCCAGTATTTGCTCTACAGTCGTACCATATATGTGAGCAACCGTTCGTTGTGCAGCGTTCCAGGTGGCGTGATGCCGTTTCTATTCGCATATAACATGTTCTCGTCAAGTTTTAGGCTAGCTCGCGACTGGGGTTCGGGCCGAGTGTATCACTCGCAACTCTGAGGAATCATCCTTCGGAGGCGCGTCTTCGTTTCATTTCCCAGTGCGCAACCTGCGTCGATGTCGAATGCTCACGGAGACACACCACTGCGCTTATTTCACCGCTTTTTCCCTCGGACGAAGCAGCAAGGCGCGAATGGCTTTGCTCGTATTGAGGCTTGACTATTTACTGGGTGATGCCCGGAGAACGGGGGGGCCACCGCGAGAGGTGTTTATGCCAATGGCAGCGGCTATTCAATTACCCCGCGTTCCCTTTCCCTTTGTTTGGAATGGGCGCCTCGATCCGGCGTCTTCCGGGCCGCTGCGTCGCGCGGTTTGCGGCGATGCGCGCCAGTCCACACCGCCCTAATGGTTTAATTAATGGGCGGCAGCAGCAGCCGGCGAAACAATGCTCTCCTCCCGCGTCGGCCGGGCCACTGGCGGCGCTATCTCTTTTCGCCTGACAAATATGCGCGGGTGCGCACCCAAGCGCGCATTTCGCCGCCGTTGTGCGCATTCTGCTCCAGCGATTCCGGCCTCTGCGCCTCGTGTCCCCCGGCTTGGGGCCCAGTCTCTCTTCCCCTGTTTTTGTGGCCCCGTGTCGGGCCCGATTTCACTCGTTGTTGTCGCGGCGGCAGCTCACCACGTGCGCTCTTCGACAGCGCTATCGCCGCAGCGGAGAGTCTCCGCTGCGGAAGACGCTCCACAGCATGAATGCGCACAGCTGCTGAGCTGAAATGCCGCCGTGGTCGTGTTTGTCGCGCCGATGGTGGGAGGCCACTGGGAAAGCGCGGCCCGGGAAGGCGGGGTCCCTGTGGCGGCTGAACGGTTAAGGAAGGAAAGCCGAACAGGGTGAACGGGCTTCCTTTCCTGTGTTACGAGTCGTGGTAGCAGCACCCCACCGCTGCCACCAGTTGTTGCGGCTCAGGTAGCATGGTCGGGTCGGAGAGGGGATGAGGGAGGTCGGAGACGAGGTTACGGGAAAGACAAGAAGAAGAACTTTATACAGGTAAATTTACATATATACAAACAGCAACTGAGAGAACGTCTAAGAGAGTCTCGATAACAAGGAGCTTGATGACGAGAAGCCACATGGCGATGAGCTCGATGGTCAGGAGCTACTCTGACGTACCAGGCGCCGAGTTTTATAGCGTTTCCTTTCCCTGGACTCCCTAGATGGGGGCCGGGCCTGCCGAGGAAGGAGTGTGCAGAAAAGTCCACTGTGGCACCCATCACACACCCTTTCTCATTAAGGAACACGCCCCCCTCACGTGTTGAGATGCACTCTAAGAACAAAAGGAGTGCGGGGAACTCCTTTCGATGGAGCATACGCTTGTCCCATATTTCACTCCTTTTTCCAGAGTCGCCACACTCCTGCTAGGCGCACTCCCTCTGCAGGAGTAGAAGCACTCCTTTATTACGAATGGCTGGGGAAAAATAAGTTGCGCTGGAGGGAGGATTCGAACCGGGAAACTCTGCATTGCGAGCTGAGTGCGCTACCTCTCGCCTATACTTGGGACGAGTGGTAATGCTTTTCAGTAGTTATATATGCTAACATTTTGAGTTCAGCGGCAGTTTCGTGCGTATATGTCGCGAGTTCTGTTCTCTAAATTGGTAGATCGCTGGCTGGTTAGAGTTGGCACAGCTCAGTAAATGATGAAACAGTAAAGGCAACATCTGAACGCCACAACGCCACGGTAAATCTTTACTCGACAGCAATTTCATGGTGCACAGTACGTTGACTCGCCCTTCGCGAACGAGTTAACTGGTGTCCTGATGCACTATTATTCGTATTAAAATGATGTGTAGCTTCCCTAGAGCACTCGTCGATCATTCATACCGTAGTAGGAATGCCATATAAAGTGTTTAGACTAATGTTTCGCCGTCGACCGCGAAGGTTTACGGGATCTGACAGAAGTGTTTTCCTTTAACAGAAGCATCGCTCGTTTCTGCGAACCGCTTTTTCTTGGAGGTTGTTGTGCTGAAATAGATGTTGCAAAATGTGAATGGCGGTTCCGAAGGGCATAAAATATATTCACACAGCAATAAACTAATGTTTAGGATAAATTGCGACAGTTACCATGACAGTCTCTTCTTAAACGCATTCTACGGAAGTGCATGACTTCGCTGAATGGTATAGACTATTCAGAACCCCGCGGCGGTCGCATTTCGATGAATGCGAAACTCCAAAGCCTCATGCACTGCGCGATGTTAGTGCACTTCGCTTTGGGATGTCGCGATGTCAGTGCAGTTACTTTGGGACGTAAAATCCATTGAAATGAAATCAAATATGCTGTATGAATGCAACGCAATAACCTCCAAAGTGTACACTTAACGTATCGGTTATGTACAAGGTCTGGCTCTGTGGGCGGAGCACAGCGCACTTTCTTGTTTGGTTGTTTTTGCTTATCACTAGTTTGCATGAGATGCGAGTCACAGGTCACTATATATATGGCTCCGCTGCAGTACAAAATCTAAGAAAATAAACAACCTCCAACTGACAACTTGCAGAATAACGAGCTCCCTCTACAATTTTCCAACCGAAAACTCTCGTTCGCAGACGGCAATCTCGCATTCTTGTTCGAAAAGGGAGAGGGGAGGCCACCATCTCTATGAGAGGGAAGTTGTTGAAAGGACACAATAGACCAGGGGCGCGAAAGCGAGGCGCGGGTCGAGACAGGTGCTCGTCAACGGAATGCTTCATTGTAACCTTTCGACAACAACCCTTTAGGCTGTATCTAAAAAGCAGGTGGTGACCAGCGGGGCTTCAGGTCCACGCAGATTTGGGGGCCAGGCCCGCATATCTTTTCCAAGAAGGATACAGTGGAGGGCTGCTGACAAACCTCCCCTCACGCTAACCCCCTCAGGCAGCAGGGCAGGAAGCGAAAACGTGCCTGTGCACGAGAGTTTTTGGTTGGAAAATATCTTCCTGTAAGTCAGCTTTCCTGCAATTTTGCAAGTTGTCCACTCCCTCAGGCCCTAGAGGGAGTGCGCTCGCAGTTTTACTCTTTACCAAAGGAGGCGTTTCACTCCTTAGGGAATTTAGGCGGAGTAAACTGCTGCTAAAGAGAGTGCAGTAGCCGGTATCATAGAGTGGAGAGGATGCCGTCTACGTCGCGCAGACTCCGGAATGTCGGAGAGCGGCGTTCCCGCGCTTTTCGTGTGGTCGCACGTGCAGGGTCCAGGCTACGTGCAAGTCACCGCGGTGTAGGTGAACGCTCGCTGTTAGCGTCTTCCTGGAAGACGGATGCTGCTGTCAAACTTGACGACTGGACTCAGCTGGCCCCTCGGAATGTCAAGTACCGCCGGTCTTGGCAGCTGACTTCATTCTGTAGAAGAGGGTGCACTGCAGAGCTGGGCTGGTTAGTTCCGGGGTGGATTACTGACGCCGCTTCCATGGCTAATTCAGGCGTTGACCCCGCGTGCCTTTCGTGACTCGTCGGCATTCCGCTGCACCCGCGCCGATTTTTCCTCACGACGAAGGCGAAACGGAACACCTGCGACATTCCAAGGCATCTGCGATGGAAGAGGACAGTGGTGCTGGGAAGCGGCTGCTCTGGTTTCGACCCCCTTGGAGCATGACCTGCCGGGGATGGAAGGTGCCCACTGGAGGATGCGTTCATTTATTTGCTCCGCAGAGGGAATTCCTACTTACTGAGGTTAGCAAACGTTCCGCTGAAGTTCGTGAACACCGAAGATATCGGCGATTATTACTGGGGCTGCCCCCGGTGCATGTGCTCTGTGTGAATTCCTCTCTCCCCTTTGTGCCCCCCCCTCCTGTAATGCTGCAAAATAAATAAAACGGGCTGGACCACACGCCGCGCCCCATCTCGCCACGTCGTCGGCGTACTGGCCGCTGAGAACGCTCGGCGAGGTGTCGCCCCAGTCGCAGTTTTTAATAGGGTGCCTCGATGCCAGCGCCGCCGTCCAGGGTGGTGACACGCTTTGGCATGCGCCGCGCCGCCGTCTTCTCCGCGCTCGCCATCTTGGGGCAAGCCGCTTTTCGTGCCGCTGCTGGGGAGGGTTCGAAGCTGTGTTTTGCGCTGGATTCTGAGCTGATGAACTGCTTTAATTCACGAAAAATAGCATGCCAGGGTGTTGTGTTCCATTGTGTGCCGGCTCGGCGAAGAAAGGAGCGCGACGTTTTCTTTTTCCACGGGATGAGGGACGGAGAAAAATATGGGAAGCGAAAGTGAAGCGTGAGAACTGGAAGGCGAATGGCAACGCGAAGATCTGCGAGGCAAGCCACAATGTCTGTGCTGTTTTTATGCATCATTAAAACTTCTTTTTTTGGCTAGTTTGTTCATATAGATAATGTAAAAAATTTAGCGCGAACAGACAGAGACCACGAGGAAGATGAGAGACACACACACACACACAAGCGCTTGTGTTTGTGTACCGTCTTTCTCTTGGTCGTTGTCTGCGCTAAAGATTTTAGAACTTTTTCTAAATGTCGCTAGCAGTTATGTGCTTTCAGTAGGAATAACATTATACCACACCGCTCCGCCCATCCGCTTGTAAGCACTGACTTTCTGCGGTTTGAATATATGTTTTTGCCTTGTTCGCCAAACTCGCACTGTGCGCAACAGGAATTTTTGTGTGCCTTCAAAGCTGCAGCTCGAAGCCTAGTTAGAAACGTGAGTACAGCACGTGTTGCATCGTATTGCCTGGCATTGGAAGTAGCGCGCTTTGTTTTTGAGGCGGAACATTTTGAATTACCAGTTATGTGAAGGCTTACAAGCTAAATATATGAATCATTGCGTCTTTTCACTTTCAGTGAGCTACACTCATTCCGTATCATTCACGGAGTGTCTCACGATGATCTTTACTCTCTCGCGATCGCACATTTTTTTGTTCAGAGCCGCGGTGAAAACACGTGAAGCAGGTGGAGCCCGGTATTTGTCGAAGGAATGCGCCATTGTACTCTTTCAACAGCTGCCCTTTACACTCGATCTTGCGAGGCTTCCGGTTCACGCAGATTAAGGAGCATTCCCCTCTCTCCTTTTCAAAAAAGAATATAATAGAGGCTGACGGGTGAACCTCCCACGTGCTACCTACCCACTTTTCTGGCCAGAGTAGGAAGTGAAAATGCAGTCTATGAACAGGGAGTTTTGGTTGCAAAAACCTGCCTACGAGTCAGCCGTCCTGGAATTTTGCAAGTGGTCTTTTCGCAAGTGCTAAATTCTGCGCAGCACAAATAATAAGCCCCTTCACCTTCCTTTTCTCAAATTATTCGCGGGAATAATTTTTCTAGGTATTTGCGATTCGCAACGAACGCAAACGTTAGGCCCTCGCGAAAATTAAGTCGGTTACAGTATATGGCTGGCAATCCGACAAGTCGCGAAGAAACTTCTATTGTGAACTGGCCGTCGCTTTAAGAAAGCGGTCGCGAGGAAGCAAGGTGGCTGCGCAGTACAGAAGTTCATCCCGAATACAGCTCTTTCTTCTCCATGTAATGACACATCGCGAGGCGAAGTGCACCGTTGTCAAACGCGCAAATACCGGTCCGAGGTTAAGCCAAATTTAAGTGAAGTTAAATTTGCCCGTCCGACACCCGAATTAGTGCTGTCGCTTGGTTGGCGTCCACAGAAATACTTCGTGATCCAGTGCTTATAATATCGCACCGCTTCCTTAACGCTTTTTTATTATCTCATTTGTTTGCGTGCACACGACCAGAGGCGCGAAATGACAGTTTCATCGTCTCTCTCATTTTAGCGCCACTTCGAGGAAGATCAGTTTGAGAGAAACAGAATGGATGCACGGCGGCTCCTCAAGTCAACGGCTGTCCCGACGTTGTTTGATTTTAGACGTGTTTGCCCACATTCGGCTTGCTAGCCTAGTATCCGCATCAGATAATCTGAGGAGCACTAGAGCCTCGGATATGTTTGGGTACTGATGAATTAATTTCTTTCTTGCGCGAACAGCGCAGCCGAAGCGAAGAAAGCCGCCTGCACCGCGGCTTTTTCCTGGTAGTTCTACACCTGACGCCACAAAAGGCTCTTCGCCAACCCCTGAGACGCCACCTGACCAGGAAGAGACCCGAGCCGACTGCGATGCAAAATATTTTTGATATACGCGGCTGACTAAAACGTCAACTAGTTGTTCATCTGCATCAACAGACGCAGTTAAAGCCTTTTGCATGTCATGCACCTTATAAACTCCGTCATGCTCTGGCAGTACAAAAGGCATTGCTCTGTAAAGCAGTCACTGCAGTTAAAATAACCGCTTTGAGCATCTGAGACGGCCAAAAAGTAAGTGCTGTCCTAGCTGCACAGTGGTCATTTGCTCTAAAAGCTGCGCTTGTAAGCACAGGCTAGCTCTTTTCTCATTTATATCACTAAGCAAAAATTGCTCAGAACTGCGAGCATATATGCAGAAACCTTATACAGCTCAGCCTGCTAGCGAAAGCGCGTTCTAAAGAAGGATACCGGCCGACGCTCCGTAGGCCCGCATTTCAGCGCTTGCCCCAAGATGGCGCCCACGAAGGTCGTGTCTCCACCCTGTACGGCGCAGCGCTGGGCATCGAGGCACCCTAAGTTTTTAAGAATTTCTTGCGAATTGTAGGGCCCACGCAGAGGTTTCACATTTGACCCAAAGGCTCACAAAGACCATTTGTGCAGATTTTCTTTGCGTTGGAATGTGACCATCTAAGTCATTTCAAGGTCCGTTTAAGGGCCCGAAGGCATTCGATCAGGGGAGTCAGACCATTGCGTTTGACGTTTCTTCAAATACAACGCTATACAAGCCAGGACAAAATAAGCAAAAATTGTAGAAAAATGCAGAAATATATCTGAGGGAAATAGCATGAAAGAAGCAATAAAAAAAAAAGACCGGATGAGCAGGGGCGATTTTGTTCTAACTTTGCGTTTGGCTGAGTTTAATGTCATGAGCGAAGTTTCACGCCAGCATTTAGATCTTATTGGAGGCCTCAGGTGTCGTATTTGTGGGTTACGATAAGATTATTAATAAATTTATTTCTGCCTCAAAAGTGCATGGAGAGAGGAGCTGCAGAAAAAGCTGTCAAAACAGCTTGAGAAGGTCGCAGCTCCCAGTTTAGAAAGCAGCTGCAGCAGCAGACAAGCAGCAACTAAATCGGCTTATAGACTTAAACAAATGATAAAATAATAAAAAAAATAAAAGAAAGAAGAAATTAACAAAACATATTACATCGTAGGATCACTTGAGGAGGAGTGAGCATGCACGGCAAAAACAAGTTGGTTACAAACGAATGACGCTTTCGTAGTCAAAATTGAAAGACGTGCATGCGTTCAGAAGGGAAGGGAGTGTGTACTGCAAGCGTGCTTACCCGGAGTTCAGTCATGCTGTTGGCACCATCAATTTTCAGGTTGTCTGCGAGGGTGACTTGTCGTTTCCTCTTGAAAGTTTGCCAAGCGCCGAATATCATCTATGTCATTTTTAATTTCTATACGACGCAGTCGTCAGCGGCGCACAGTTTTCTAAGCTTCTAAGTTTTCGACTAGCTTTCTGAGTGTAGGAGGAGTTGAAGGTGTACAGTCAGGGACAAAAGTCTCCGGACCACGTGTTCCTCTAACGAAGCCTATAGCTCTGCTATTATTCGGCGGCTGGAGACCACACTTGTGGAGGTAAAAGTTATATTTTTGTTCTTTCATCTCCACAAGTGCGGTCTCCAGCCGCTGTCTGATAGCAGAGCTATAAGCTTCCTTTGAGGAACACGTGGTCCGGAGACTTGTCCCCGACTGTACTATAAGGTTAGATGCCGTGATGTGCTCGAGCAGCTTTGATGGGATCGGAGGTCTTGAGCGGTCACCTGATGTAAAAATGGATGTTATTCGCGCTTTTTCCCAGCGCCGAGAGAGGGAGAGAAAAAGTGCGGAATGTACTGGTTTTTCAAGATCAGTACTGCGTTTTTACCGCGCAGTACGGTTTTTGCTGCGTTTACCCTGCGGGATAAATGAAAACTTGGGAAAAAGTTGCATTTTTTGTGACCTACCTGTGTTGTAATGTGTGATTAGTTTTCTCGAAGGCCATCTCGGCGCTTCGTACTTGTAGGCTTTCTTGCGTTGGTTTTCCCGGTGTTTCGAGTTTTGCCCACTCCCCTCCGATCGTTCCTATCACGTCGGTCTCTAATGTCACCCTTTAGTCGTATCTCTGTTAACAAACAGCGTGATGGTTTCTTGATGATTCCGATTTTAAATGGACCCAACACTGAATTTAAGCACGCACTTTTTTCGGCACAACGGAATGCTTAACTACCCGAAGTTCTCGATTGCGAGACGGTTTTGTTGAAAACGCTGCAGAAGATTTTTAACGAGAATTTCTCATTCAGTGCATGCACCCGTTTTTTATGTATCCCGCTGCTGGACACCATGGTGAGCGAGCGTGCGATGGCGAGTGCACGTGGGCGAAAAGTTGTGTAGCAAAAAAGTGATACAAATGCAGACGCCATTTTTCGTCTTAGGGGCCCTGTACCCGGTTCGAGGCCCTTCCTGCATCTCCTGCGCCGCCATGTTTTCAGTGCGCTCGCTGGGCGTTGATTTAGCGCAACGAACTCGGATGCAGCAGAGGCCAGCCGGCACTGTGGGAGCAGCTGCATCGATTTCCTGCGGACGAAGAGCAGCGGGGGCTTTGGCTCGCAGCGAGCATTAACAGGAAGGACTTCGCGCCTTCTCTCTGCTCTGCTCGGTCGTCGGTGGGAAACGAACGGACTGTGCAAATTTTTAATCTTTGCCACGAACCAAAGGGGAGTAACTGTTTCAGTTGTGTTTGAGCTATTTATGTTTTTAAGCAAGAAATTATACCTTGAAATCCACTCTTAGTGAGGCGAAAGTTGGACGGCGACGCAGGGAAGCTTATGTGCCGACAAAAAGGAAAGGTACCACAGGCTGGTCGGCGAACGCTGGCTTGTGGTACTTTGGTAATAAAGTAATCTAAAGTAATCTAATCTGGAGATTGCTTTTTGTGTGATTTTCAATTTTTATTAAAATCTCAATGCTCGTTTCTTTAATATTGCGTTGCTTACAATGTGAAGCATATTTCCGCCGTTACCTTGTGACACGTTTTGGTGAGTGGCCGGTCCCTCTAAAGGACTATGCGCAACAATTTTTCGCTTGCGTGTTTTCTTTTTTCAAACGACGCGCTAGACATTGGCATACATACAGCACCGCGTGGTATTCGCCTACGACAGCTAAGTAATTTATAATTTCTTCTTGACGCTATCTCGGTTTGAATTTCATCAACCGAACAATGGCTGTGACCTGTAGTTGATGTTTAGGTCACGTGAGGCACAAAAAAAAAGGCAATATAAATGCTGATACATCGTTTGTTGGAGTTCTGGCCATTGAAGCAGGGTTGTTTAGGCGCTGTAGTGAGTTAAAGCTACGCATCAGCGTTTATATTGCCGGTTTTTCGTGCGCCACGAGACCTAAACGTCCACTACACGTCACAGCCATCGTTCGGTTGGTGAAACCGAAACAACATGAGAGAACATCATGCCCTGTGCTCTTGGTTTCTGTGGCTGTTGGCTTCTCTCATATTTATAACGAGCCCCTCATTCCCCTTTCCTTGTCTGCTTAATTGCTTAACGAGGGCCTCGGTTCTGGCAGCCTTTGATGCCTTAGGAAGCATAAGAGGGTTCTCACACAGCTTCCACCCTCGCCGTTCGATGACGTTCTACGTCACATCAGCGGTAACTCAGGACGTGCTACGTCCGCCGCTTAAGAACGTGGGTGGCGCTGGTGAACACTCCCAAGGTTCGGTTATTTGTAAACATAAATGCCCCCGAAAGCAGAAGGTTTGACAGCCGTCGCCGTAGCTCAGAGGTAGAGCACCGGACGCGTAATTCGGAGGTCGTGGGTTCGGATCCCACCGGCGGCATGCGGTTGTTTTTTCTTCTGCTTTTCTAATCAATTAGCTTTAAGCGATAACATATTCAGTAATATTATATATTGATCAACACCACAAAATAAATAAATAAATTAAAAATCCCCTGTGCCCCTTGGTTTCTGTGGCTGTTGGCTTCTCTCATTATGTATCTATAGTACTTTAAGAGAGTTGTGCATGACTGGGGCGGGATGGCAGTCCAGATTTGCGAGCTGCGCGTCATTTATTCATTTGGATGTATCGGTAAAGACTGAACAACAGAGGGTGAGGCCTTATCCGGTCGAGTGATGTGCACTTCGGCGGGTGCGTTGCCCCACTAGCCGCAGAAGGCTGCTGCTGTGATGTGTGGGGACGGGACGGGCTTCGAGGAGATGAGTACGTGAGATGTTTTCGTTTTTTTTTGTCAGTCATGCCGTCCGGCCGCTTAAATGCGGTTGGGCGTCCCCATGTCCCTAGCTGGGGAAACTTTGCACTTGATCAATCAAGTCGTCACTCCTGATGACCTGGGGGAACCGCCCAGCTCAGGAGGCGGTACTCCTCACCTCTCGCTGCTCTCTTCCGGTGGCAGGGGGCTCCGGCGCTTCCTGGAGAAGGGATTGCCGCCGTGGTTAGTCACTTGGGGGGGAAAAGGGAGAGTCTGCTTTTGTCCCCCCTCCTCCCCCCCCCCCCTCGCCAAGGTCGGCGAACCCTTTCTCCCGCGGACAAAGGAAGGCTTGATGACGCAGCCGCCGTGGCAACGCTCTGCAGATTCTTCCCGTTGGGCTAAACACCTCTCGTTTGTGGCTCCTTTCTGAAGGGAGGTTCTATGGCGATGACAAGCTCGCCAGACATCTTTCGGCCGGTGATCAACGGGTCTGTGGTCTGGCCACTGATTAGGGCGAGAGGGCATGCTCGGGATGCGCTGTGCCGGCCAAGTTGGCACCGGGCCCACACACCTCGCACTGACGGCGAAGAATATGGACCACGCCTTCCTATAGCGAAAAAGCATGGGTTCTTTTCCTTGCAGTTGTAGTAATTGTCAAGCCTCAAACTCGCCGTGCAAAACTGCGTGCTCAAGTGTTTGCAACAGGGTACCGTTTACGTAGCTTTTTTTACCGGCTTTTTTTTACTGTGTGTGTGCGCGTGAGAGAAGTGGAAGGAGATGTAACCTACGAAATTTCATCAGGTCCTTCCGGCGTAATAGAACGTATACATGCGAATCGTTTTTTTTTTTTGTTAGAATTGTGTACGGTTAGCAAAATGACTGTCGAACCAAACAACGGGTAATCAACAGCTGGGACTACCACTTCTCACCAGTGTGGCAGCCGCATACCTGTTCTCGTTTTCTTTATTGCGTTGAGGGAAGTCAGTGAAATGCCATCCCCCCCAATGCCATCTTCCGCCATTAACCATCTCCCGACAAAGGCGGCACCTGGCCTCGACGGTGTATGCCCTAAGTTGCTTAAACTAGCAATAGCTGGAATCTCCCATATTCTTGCTGTTGTCTTCCAACAGTCGATTGTGGTACAGGATGTGTTCCTAACGATAGGAAAGTCGCCAGCGCCATCCTTGTTTTCATGTCAAATTATAGGCCTACGTCATTAACTAGCACGCGTTGCAAATTACTGGAACTTGTTATTTCATCCGCTATCATGAATTACCTCGACGGACAAGACTTTATTTTCTGTCAACCAGCACTGCTTTTTGCGCGCTAAATCTTGCAAAACACGACTTTTCGATTTAGTTTTTCGATCTTCGTCATGCCGTTCACTCTTTGTTCCAGATAGACGCAATATTTACACACTTTAGGAAGGCCTCTGATGACGTTCCTTATCAGCGCCTCATTACCAAGCTTACGAGTCGGAATATAAATATAAATGTTATTACATGGAGGCGTAATTTCCTGACAAACTGCGCTGAGTCAGTTTTCGTTAATCAGCATTCATCTCCACTCGCCTATGTGAAATCTTGTGTGCCTCAAGGTTCTGTATTTAAGCCGATTTATACCAGGGACTTAAGTACCAACCTGTAAAGTCAGACTATTTGCAGATGATTGTGCAGTATGTAGATAATTTCTAACCCCACGGATGCCAATTGCTTACATACTGACCTGATCAAGCTTTGCGATTGGCGGAGAGAGGGGCAGACATAGATTAACGTGTCTAAACGAACTCCATTGCGTTTACTACCATTAAACTGATGCCCTATATGTATACATTACACGGCGTCCAGGTGGAATCTAGCATAAGATATTTAGGCGTCCATTTTTTGCCCAACCTCTCATGGAACCTTCGCATAGACGCATTCTTGAGCAATGCATCCAAAACGCTTGGCTTCATTAGACGCAACCTACATTCGGCGTACTCATCTACAAAAGTTGCGGCTTACACTGGACTCGCTCAAAAGTCGAATACGCATCTCTTGTATGGATTCCGCATCAATCTTACCTAATAAATAAAATTGAATCTCTTCAAAACAAAGCTGCCCGGTTCATCTCAAAGAACTACTCGCGAACGTAAAGCGTAACTGAACTACTTCTCGAGAAACGCTGGCTGCTTCAACTTCGTCCTTCTTTCACAGGCTTTATCATGGGCATTCATCCTTCTCTGCCCTACACATTGCACCAGCCCGTCAGGTATTTCGACGATTAGGTCACCTGCACAAAGTGCAGCCATTTTTTGCACGTACAAACTTTTTCTATAACTTACCGCCATTCGCTAATGGAATCGGCTCCCGGGAAAACGTGGCATCTGTCACATTTGCTGATAACTTGAAGTGGTTCCTAAGGCTGCGAATGCTGTCCCGGCATAGGTCGCCTGCAATGAGGCTTTTATTTTATGTGCAATTTTTCCTGTTTTTATGCACGTTGTGTATTGTAAACCATTGTTGAACCCCCATTTATGTAACGCCCGCTCGGTCCTTTAGGGTGCTTGAATAAAAGCTGCCTGTAGCCCAGTTTTCTGCCTTATGAGCGGCCGTTGTGACAATATACGACCACCCTTGTGCAAATAGAACGACAGCTCCTATGTGGTAACAAGTTTTTTACCAAGTCAGGTCATGTGTATGCGCTGTGTGCAGAGGACTCCCACACAAGACAGAATCGATGCCTTTTTTTCTTAGCCAGAGATTTACCCGTTGTGCTTATGCACCGAAGACGCCGTAGCGAGGACAGGTCATCGATCTCTTCCCCGTGAATGCAAATGCGGCTATCTGGTTTCACAGAAGGGCTGCTGTCTTTGGCCACTGTCCGAAATTCGATCCCAGAATCGAGGGAGCCGAACCCACGACCAACTTTCGTCGCACCGCCTGTTTTCTTGGCCCGCTCGAGCAGCGCTAGCAACGCTTTAAATTGAAAATAAGGTGCTCATGCGTATGCTGACAATTAAAATTAAAATCGGGCGGCCTGGCATGCATGTTTCTTTATCGAAGCATGAAAAACAGGCACGCGTTACAATGGAGTAAATACGGTAATTTAGAAAGTAATTAATTTTGCTCCCAAATCATTGCCTAATACAGGGTGTTTCATCTAGAACTAAAAAAAAGTAAGTTTTTTATTCAAGAGCGCTTTTTTTTTTCGGCATATAGCATTGTCAGGGGTGTCGTGCATCATAATACACCTAAAGCGTGCGAACTGACAGGCTGGTTGACTAGCTTAACCTTTTTACTATTACTGTTGGGCTTCTTAATTATGCTTACATCCCACTGTAAGCAGCGCATCGCTAATAGTCTCGGCGCGCCTGTCACGGGCTCTATGGCCGCTCGGGCAGCCTGCCAGAAAAATCGCCCACCGGAGCCGGCAATCACGGAGAGCAGATGTTCTCAGCTGCGTTGCTACACAGGTGTATACTGCAGGAATAGGCTCCTTGGGGGCGATAGAGAAGTTGAGTGCAGACTGCTGAACAAACAGCTCACCCGTATACGTCGGCGACGACGCGTGGGCCTCCGGTGCTGTGTTCCAGAAATCCCACATCGGAGGGAAAAATTGCGCGCGCGTTGCTTATCAAAGGACACGCCGTACTCTCGGATTATCGCCTGTTTGATTACTACGCAGTAGCTGGTATGACCGGTGACTGACTCTGCTGTGGCGGTTGCGATTTCCAACTGCTGCCTGTGGACTGTAAGCGGAAAATAATCGTCCCGCTCTGCAGTAGTCCGTCGGCCGCCGGCTGTTGCAACTGGCAAGGAATGCACGCATAATCTCGACAAAAGCGCATATATCAGCTGGTTGAACATGCATCAAGATCAAGCGGGCGTAGTGTGCAAATTTAGCTGCACACCGCATCTGTATGGTACATCGTTACCGCAGAGATCTAGGAGAAGGCCCGAGCATCAAACTGTACGGCATTTGGCGACGACCGAATCAGCACCCGCCTCGGTCTCCGTGGCAACTGCGTGGCCGCATATGTGCCCGCACAGATGCCTCGAGCAGTGTGCTCGTGAGGGCTGTTAATGAAGGACGTGTTCCGATCAGCCAAGCATTTCTCGAAGCATACCAGCCTCTCCAGTGCGCATGAAGCAAGAAAGACCACACGCTCTCGTATCGCGCTCAGCTGACACCTCGCCAAACACGTTAACCGCGTGCATGTATGCGCGCGTCTGAGCACGTACTCTCAGCTGGAATCTGCGAAAGGCCTTGAACACCGTCGCTATATCAGCCGAACGCGCGAAATTAGAAGCCCAAATATCTTGTGAATCACAAGTATGCAGTCGTAATATGAAGCGAGTATGTGTGCTTCCGAGGTGGCGAGGCGGTGCGAAATACGATCACGCACGCACGCACGCACGAAACGAAACGAAACGAACACCTAGAAGTGCTAGAAAAGGCGTCATTGCTGGCGTCCTCTAGTCAAAACGAGCGTATGCTTCGCGTTAGAGATGGCACAACACTTCGCACAAAGAACCGCTGTTCTTCCTGTCCATGTGATTATGGCCGCGTGCGCTGCCCACTTCTATAGCGCTGCCAGCACAAATGGATGAGGCCCACTTTTGTGTTTGTTTTTACTCTGATGCAGTCAGCGCCATCTCTCAAAGGTGTGGAGAGCGTGAGCGACGCGAGGGCGTTAACGGGAGGAAGGTTGTGTGTCCCGAACACTTTTCTCCGCTGCATCTTATTAACGCGTTTGTTATGGCTTCTAAGCGGGCTCGATTCTCCGTCATGAAAGAGCATTGAAGCGTTCATTCACCTCTCAGCTGCATGGCGAAATTACTTTTGAAAATTAGTTAAATTACATTGCTAATTACTTTCCGAGAAATCTCGCAATAGCAGTTAAATTGGGTTAAAATTACGGTCCTGAAAAAGTAATTAGATTACATTAGTTATTTGCTGAAAGTAATTTACTTTCAAATTACTTTCTAGTTTCTACCCAAAAAGGTTGTGCATTTTCACAAGTTTTCACACTTCTTTGTTTGCATCGCCACTGAGCTTGAGAGTGGGCATCGGAAATTTCGCCCCTCTTAGAAGAAAGGCGGCCCTAGTCCATTGGGCAGCCGCTCTGCTGACGTAGATGAGGTCAACTTACTCGCAAAATTTGTATAATTGCTCGCATCACTCTTCAGTCAGGAGCGCCTCTCTCAGTGCGCATTATGGTCCCACCCTCTTTGATTAATTTGTCGTAAGCGTAAACAGTGGGAGTGCATCCACTGCTTGTGTTCACGCTCATCGTCCCGGAAGTGCACCAGGGAAGTAGACAAGCTGCCAATTCGGCTCTTCATTTTAGTCGTTCCGGAGGCACCTTGGCGCAAATAAATAGCATGTCGCGGTGACGCTGTCGCCTACGTGTCCCCCGAGTTAAAAGTCCGGCCACAGAAGCTAGTTTTCCTGAAGACTCACAACCAGCATTCTTCGGCGTCTTTCGAGACTTCTCGTCAGTGCGGCGACGGGACCATACGTATGAAGCAGTGTATAGGGAAATTCCCGCTCAAGCACTCGCATTGCGTCTGTGTCAAGTGCGGCATGCCATGATCATGGAGCTCTCCCGGTGGCCCCCAGGGGCGTCTGTGTGCGAGACCGTACGCAGTGCTGCAAGATGAGCCAGTAGCAGTCCTATAGGCTCTTCGCCAAGGCGGTGCTGATGCCCGCGCGCACATCGCCTGTCGTCCGCGTGCGCCGCTGCGCTGCAGTGCTGGCCATTGCTGGTCGCGCGTTTTGAAGGTGGCAGCCTTCTATGGCCCGTCACCAACGAAACCCGGCGTCGTTGTCGGCACCCGGGAAGAGTGGTCCACAAAACCCCCAATGACGTCACCAGCAAAGAGAAGTTTCCACGCGGAGAATTGAGCAAGGCACCTGCAGGTTGCGAGGCGAACTCGTAACCCATGGGCCACAAAACCGCGTTGCTTCTTCGCAAAAAAAAAGGTGAATTTAGTGTGAGTGTGTTTCCTATGCTAATCAGTGGGTGAGTCATTAGAAAGTGAGGGAAAAAGCATGCTGCAGCGCTGCCAGGGAGTCCGCGGAACGCCATCGCCCGTTCGGCGCGACGCCTTGTCCGTTGGACAAATCTCTCTGTCGCCCATCCGTCGTCCGAAGAGGTCAGGAACGGGCTGCAGTGATGCCGCTCCCTGAATTGGCCGTTGTGCGTCTTCGTTGTGATTGTGAATTCAGAGGTCAGGAAAGGCGCAGTAACTGTCTCGCATATTGGTGGACACCTCAACCGCGCCGTGGGGGAAGGGAGGAAGTTTGTTGTGAAAGAGAACTCTTGCCGTGAAATTACTGCTCCAAAGTAATTCATCGCATTACTAAATTACCAGCCTAGAAAAGTAATGAATTGCGTCACAAATTCCCGAAAAAAGTAATTTAATTACAGTAATTTGTTTACTGGCCTCTCTGCCTCTCAGTCCACCCATGGCCGGCAGCTGTGCTGACTCTGGACGCCCCACGCGTCGTGAAGTGGGCATACGTAGCGCAAAAGCCTGTAGGTCTGTAACTCATCAACCTTCGCTAATACAGGCCCAGGGTCTCCGGTAATGTAGAGGAGTACTCTTGTCTTTCCAAGCGCAGATTACACCAGCTGATTCAGGGAAGCCCGGCGCTGATTTTCCAAAATCGGGTCTTTGAGGTAAAGAGAAGCGTTTTGCGGCGCAGTAATACCAGTGTTTGCGGACGGCAAAAAAAAAAAAAAAAAGGACGATTGCGATACTCTCTAATGCGAAATGTGAGCGCAACTCAGTAGGTGTTTTGGTTTTGTGATATGTTGGCATGAATATTTGGAGAAATACGTGCGTTTATGCACAGTTAGAAAGCACTATTCTTTCAAGTGCCACTCCTCTCCCTGTCTTTGTCACGAAGGTGACTTTGTGGTCCTAGAAATGGATGGAGATATGTTCAGTCTGCTGGCACCAATGCATGGTTCATAAGCAGACGGTTTATACATGGAAGGCGGCGTTCCGAGTGGCGTGGCCGACGCGAACCATCCATCGCGTGCAGCACATTTCGCAGCACCGCCCGCCAACGGAGCGGAGCGTGGCGCGATGAGGGAGCGCTCGGGTGTGCGTGCCGCCGCAGACGAACCTCCTCTCCCCTAACTCACTCTTCCTCCGCACATGCAGTGGTGATAAAGATGGAACACCTACGGAAGGAGCAGCGATAGTCCGTGTCTCTAGGTGTCTCAAGAAAGTCGCCTACTTGCCCAGAAGCTCGTTTTACTGTCTCTATGCGTCAGCCTAGCATTTCCTTCCGTCGATACTGTAATCACCAGCATTATCGTCACGACTTCCCGTGCCGTCTGTCTCAGCTGCGATTGTCCGTGTCTGTAGTGTTCCTTGCTTGTGTGTTTGTGGTTTTGGCGCCGCTATTGTAAAGCGCACTGTACGTGTGCTGATACACGATCAGTTGGCACGTGCAGCCGCCGTGAAAGGACGCCGCATTTGGACGCATCTCAAACCACGCGCTGCTGCCAGGCGGTTCGTAAGCATTGAAAGCCATGAACGGAATTTCTTTTTTCATCAAAATCGCGTCCCCTTCAGCACGTGTCAGTCTGTCTTTTCGAGCAATATTGTAATTTGGGGGAGTTATGTCGACGTGTCTTTGGTGTCGCTTGTATGCCGCGTCTCCGTTATGGCAACAGAATTGATGAAGCTTCCGTGAATTTCGCGAGTGAAATTTCAAAATCAGCTGCTTCACTGCTTGTACCGCTCAGCACGAGGAGTATCTGTTCTCGCTTCGGCGAGCGCGGCTTCGGCCGCTTCTTTTTGAGCAGCGTCCGCTCCGGCGGACGCAGTTGTTGCTGCGACGCGCGTCTTTTCTTTCCTTTTTCTCTTTCCTCTCATCTATTAACTCTCCTCTATCTGCACGTGGCAGCGGTGGTGGCTTGGCTACAGCCAGTAGCAGGCCCGTGCAATTTCCTCTTCATCCTTCTCTCAGTCACAACAACAACACAACATGTTTAGCAAGTGTAGGGGCTTTTCTGTTGTTTAGTCAAAGCCTCTGCTTCGCTTCAAATTTGGCGCTGGAGATGGCAGAATCGGCACCGGGAAGTGCGTACAAAACTCCAACTCTGTGCCGTTGTCGTTTTATTGCGCGCATTTAGGCATGTGTTCAAGCGTCGTGCATTATCATCGATGTTCTTTTTTTTTTTTTTTTTTGCTGGAAAATCCGCCAGCGGTTATTTTATTAAGAGGGAAAGCGGGGGAATTCCCGACCTAGCTGCAGAACAGCTTTTCACCTTTAACCTGGGATGACGACCTTAATGTTTAAGCAAATAACGACAATCTCAGAGCTTGTATTGCGGAGTGCGCAGTAGAAGTAGGAATTAAGATGGCTAGTCAGAATACCGGCAAGCTCTCCCAGGAGACGAAAGATATGGTTAAGAAACGCCAATGCATGAAGATGTCTAATCCCACAGACAGAATAAAAGCTATCAAAGGCAGTCAATAAGCACAAGGTAACCGACATAAGAAAGTTTAATATGAAGAGGATCGATCGTCCTCTAAAGAACGGAGGTAGCCTAGCAGCGGTGCAGAGGAAACTATGCATAGCAAAAAAACCAGATGTATGCTCTGAGAGACAGAGAGGGCAATGTCATTAGCAATATGGATAAGGCAGGTAAAGCAGCCGAAGAGATCTACACAGCACAGATCTATATACAGCAGGCAATGTAATAAGAGCGTTCATGAGAGATGCAATAGAGCACAGCCATGGGACATCCCGCCAGTAAGGAAAGGGGAAGTAAAGACAGCCGTAGGCGCAATGCAAAGGGGGAGAACAGCTGGCAAGGATCAGGCAACAACAGACCACTTGCGGGACGGAGGGGAGATTGTGCTAGAAATACTAGGCACCCTGCATACGCAAGGCCTTATGACCTCGAGCGTACCAGTAGTTTGGAAGAATGCTAACATAATCTTAATTCTTAAGAAATAAAACGTCAAGGGCTTGAAAGATTACAGACCGATTTGCTTGCTATCGGTTGCCTATAAGGTATTTACTAAGGTAATTGCTAATAGAGTCAGGACAACCTTACACTTCAATCAGCCAAATGATCAGGGAGGCTTTCGTAACGGATACTCGACAATAGACCATGTTTACACTGTCAATCAGGTGATAGAGAAAGGCGCAGAATATAAACAGCGCCTATATATATAGTCCTCATAAATTACGAGAAAGCATTTGACTCAATCGAAACCTCAGCGGTCATGCAGGCATTGTGGAATCAGGGTATAGAAGAGCCCAATGGGAAAATGCTGGAATATATCATTAACTACTGCACAGCTACCGTTGTCCTCCACAAAGTCAGCAATAAAATTCCAGTAAGAAATCGTGTGAGGCAGGGAGTCAGGATCTCGCCAGTGCTGTACCGACAATAGCAAAGCTTGAACGCATACAGGCGGGCGTTGCTCACTTTGTTTCTGGTGATTTGTACTTTTCAAAAAGATATAAGGATATTTCTAAACACTTGGGGTGGCCGCTGCTCGAAACAAGGAGGAAACACTTTCTCTTATCGCTATTTTATAATATTCATAACTCCAGAACATACATCGACAAAGATATCTAAAAAAAAAACCAACATACGTTTCTGCGCGCAATGACCATTCCCGAAAAGTGCGCGAAATTGCTTATAGGATTAACATATTTAAGTACAGCTTCTTCCCTAAGGCAGTGCATGAGTGGAACGATTTTCCAGAATAGGCTATCTCGGGGACCCCTTCATCTTTTATTTCAGATCTTAAAAATGTGCTGTTTGTATGAGTTTTGACATTGTTTCTTGCGACTCCATGCTATTCCAGTTTCTAAGCTACAGTGTGATTGAAGGATGTCAACATCATGTTAAACACCTGCATACGTCGTTTTTATTTGTTTTTATTCTTCGTCTTTCGCAACTCGATTGATAGTCATCTGTGGTCTCATATTGTTTATTTCCCTCCTCCTACAATAATGCCTGTAATGGTGCTGTAGGTGTGTGTGTGAGTGAATGAATGAATGAATGAATGAATGAATGAATGAATAAATAAATAAATAAATAAATAAATAAATAAATAAATAAATAAATAAATAAATAAATAAATAAATAAATAAATAAATTTCAACGGCTGGTTGGTTTGGTTGGTTTATTGGGGCTTAACGTCCCAAAGCGACTCAGGCTATGAGGGACGCCGTAGTAAAAGGCTCCGGAAATTTCGACCACCTGAGGTTCTTCAACATGTAAATTTCTAGGGGTCGATGGAAGCTGTTTGCTGCAATTATTGGCATTCCTGTGCCACGTTTAAACGAAATTTGCGTGTACAATAGTGCAAGACAGCATTACCGCGGCGTTTCAGTATGATGGTAAAGAGACGTTAGAAAAAATGGCATTCGAGATCTGTAGCAACATAGCATAGTTGTTATTTCATTGCTTGCACACATGGCTCTTTTCTCTGTCAGCGCTCATGCTTGTCTTTCCCTGGTCTTTCGATTTGGTGCTTTCAAGGCACTGCGTTTTTTTTTGCCAAATTACTAATTTGCATGCATCATGAAGCATTCAGCAATGCATCATTAATTCAAGAATAACAAAGTAATGACAATCTCGGCGAGAAAAAAAAAAAAAAAACACGGCTCACTCAGAAACTCGGTGGCTGTTTTTAATCAGCAGTACATCAGAAACTCAAAAGTCAGAGCTCAGAGCGTCATGTCTAATATCATGGACTGTTATCAAACTCTTGACACATTTTTGTAAAGGCTCGCAGAATCCGTAGCGTAGCGGAACAGGGCATAGGCATTTCACCTTTCGCTTGAAGCGTAGTTGTCTACCCAACATCGGATAGCGGTTTCGTTTTCTCGACGGAACCAACATGACCGCACTAGTTCTCGGAGCGGTAAGAGACTGTATGAACATTTAGCGTGTCGTCTGTTCTATTCCAATTATGTTTTACTTACGTTCTAGTTCTATTTCATTCCTGTTCTAATTCTATTCTACTCCTTTGTACGTGCGTTTGGAAGTACTAGTACTCACCATTACTGGTTAACATTTCGTGTCTTCCCTCCTTAGATGACGTCACACCGTTTGGACCAGTCGCGGGTTTTGTAACGCCGCCGCTCTTTGGTTGACTCCGAGTTTTCGTGCCCATAGATGCGTTCGTATTAAGGGGGCACTGACACAAATTTTCGAACGCAGACAAACGATGTGATACGTTTGATGGGCGTGCCTTGTAGCAAGTTTCAGTCGCAGGCGCTGAGTGGGACATAATGTGATTTTGAACACTGCCCGAGGAGCCGCTCGGCATTTCCACCCGCATCGCGATACGTCAGGGTGGCCCAGTTAGTGTGACGTCACCAATGGTTCACGGAAATAACCATTGTTTTCCATCGACGTCGTCAGGAATATGGTAGCGGAGGTTGGCCGGTCGACCGTAGCGTCAAGGTGCACCTCAGTGCTCGCCGGTACGAAATGGCGTGTAATTAATTATTCACTCTTCGCACTGCTGTTTTCATGATTTCTTTCAAGGCACAAAGACGGAGACCTGTATCCAATAATAATGTATGCTTTTTGAATTAATAAATATGGTCGCACTTGCACCAGACAAGTTTTGGCATTAGCTGTGACAATGCGATAGCAAAAGAACTTCGTTGTGAGCACACTGGCACGAGTAATCTTGGCACAGTGACTCCGGGAAACGCGGCGCTTCAAACGTCTTGCTTGTGCGCTATTAGAAAAAAGCCAGTGACTGCTACCTTCTTACTGCCTCGCAAGAACAGGCAGTATCCGTTCAGGGTGTCAGGGAACCTGGACAACCTGGAATTGTGTGGGGACATTATGTGTACCTCCGATAATCGGGCGCTTGTCGGGAATACCGTCAAAAAAGTGGAATTGTCAGGGGAAAAGGACGGACTGAAGTTAACACGATGGTCTGCCGCGAATTTTGACGCTGCCGCGTGAGTGCCCAGCTCACTGCCTCCCATGCAGCGGAATAGGCGGCTTCGGCGTTGTGTCGAGAAACGTCATAGCCTCTTGATGTGGCATAGCGACACCGGCACGCGGCAGGCATCGGAAAATCCTCCAGCAGGTGGCGCGCCAGCAGTGTTTTCTCAGTGCAGAACCTGCATCTGGGTAGAATGCACCTTTGTGGCCATATGATTGTGTGTGCAGTGCAGTGAGTGGCTATCAGTGTGTGCGTGCGTGCGTGTGCGTGTGTGTGTTGAAGCTACAGTATGTGTGTAAACTGCAGTGTGGAAGAGTTCGACAACTGTTTTGTGATAAATATTCTGAATGGGAACAAAGAGCAGCAACTGTGTGCGAACAGAAACCGCTGAATAGAGCCACTAACGCCTTCGCTTCGTACCCTTAAAGGCGGAGCTTAAGGGTGCCCCTGATTTTTTTTTTTTTTGCCTCTAACGTGTATAAGGTATGGCAGCTTCTCCGTTTTCACTGTCTTGTCGTCCATGAAGTGAGCACTGGTTGGCACGCTTGCCAGCCAGTTTGGGCTGGTGCAGATTTACTAAACGTAGCTGCATTCGTAACTACTACTTCCCGTGGAAAAAGCCGTAGCCGGTTGATGTGGGGAATTGATGCACTTCCGGTGCTCCCATGGGCGGCACCGCGTCGCCCTAGCGTGGGATGAAAATCGATCGGGAAAGCTTGCTGTCGGGCCGTATCGACCTTGTAGGCTAGTTTCTCTCTCTGACTTTGATGACGGGAAGTTTTTGTGCAAATCGCCGTGTCCCATGGCGTTGGGGCGCCTTCGGTGGAAAGGCGGGGAAAGTGCTTCCAGCCATGGAGCAATACAGCGCCATTTGAAACAGGGACGAAGACAGACTGATGGGGACGAGCGCTGACTTACAACTGAAGCTTATTTCTTGAACCGCGGAAGTATGTGACGGGTTCATCCAACAAACGAAAACATATCTACAAACACGAGAGACTGTTCATACTGCAGCTGTTGGTGGCGACAACGGCGGCGTCATTTAGTTGTTGCTAAAAACCTCACGATGTAGTTAGCACCAAAAACGAGGACCAAGGTGGGAGACGGACACAACACGAGCGCTTTTTCGCAACTAAAACTTTAATGTAAAAACACACGTATATACCCATCTTGTGAAAGTAAATGAAAAGAAACATATATGATAACATCAAGAAAATCTTAGAGCACAATATATCTGAAGAGTGCTGAGTAACATAATGGTGCAAAATCAGGAAACTTGATGTTCACTATCACGAACAGGGAAAACCAAAAAAAACACACACAAAAAAAGGAGGGAAGGGATGGAAGAAATTAGTTCTACGTTTGGTCCGGGTATGCCAGTTCTTTTACTCAACTCGCTCAAGTTTTTTTTGCTCAAGATTCGACTCTTCCAACTTTCCACCTTACTACTTAAAAACCTCGGTTCATTTTCTGTGATTGCCACAGAGGGTCTGCTGGCACACGCTTCCCTTAGATTTCTGCAGCTTCAAGAATTTCGCGAGTTGGCCGATAGTTGTGTCTGCTTATCAGTTTCGTTTCTGCGAAGTGTGGCCTGCAGGTTCTGCTGCCGCAATCCCTGCAGTGTATCCCAAGGTGTCCTTGCACCGTTTCATGTACATTATTGTGACGCTTCTTAAGGCGTTCATTGAGGCATCCTCCAGTTCACCCTACATATTGTTTACCGCACGATATAGTGGGATCGAGCACACAACACCTTTCTGACACGGCAGAAATTGATTTTTGGGTTTTACGGAACATTCTTGTGCAGCATTTTTCGAGCCGTTGAGTTTTCTGCAAATCTTCCCCAGCTTATCAGGGGCCGAGAAGACTACCTTAACATCTGTCTACTCCATTGTCTATCTTTTTCAGTCTATGCGAGAGGCGGTGGGTGTATGGAACAACTGTTAGCTGGAGAAGATTTGCAGAAAAGTGAACGACTCGAAAAATGTTGCACAGAAATGCTCCGTAAAACACAAAATTAAATTTGTGCCGTGTCAGAAAGGTTTTGTGTACTCGATCCCACCATCGTGGGGTAAACAGTATGTGGGGCGAACTGGAAGATGCCTCAGTGAACGCCTTAAGGAGCATCACAATAGCGTACGTTCAATAGCTGCTGCTCTTGGCTGCGGTTATGTTTCTTAGCAGTGCGCCACGTCATGCCTCGCGCAGGTTCACTGAGGAGAAAGAGCATCTCCACTTGCCTTCATTCTTTTTGTGACGCCGGTGATATATGACAATGTTTGCCTCGTAATTTCAACGACGGCTATGTTGATGCGAGAAGTATTCGTGGGAAAACTCTGGGAAGTTGAAATGAGCATTGATAATTGGAACACTCCGAGCAACATTGCTGCCCCACATTTATTCTGGTATTTTTTGTCGGAAGTAAATATACGATGGCTCGCGTCTCGTGTGGCTGTAAACGTGATTTCAACCGTCGTGCGTATGCTTTAATTAAGGCTTACCACCTCAGCCTCTTGGAAAACTGCAGGCAAGCGTCTACCGGCACATACCACCCCGCGACTGTCCGCTGTTAAAAAGATGGTTGCTCGGTTCCAAGTGCAAAAGTTGCGAGTTCGAATCCGGGTGTTTCTTCGTTCCTCTCTCCTTTATTATAGTTGTGGGCGATTAGTGGTGCCCAAACTAAGCCTTGAAATCGCGCTTTGTTAAATTTTTATAAAGTTAGTTATAGTGACTACCCGCAGTTCCTTCGCCAGAATAACAGGTCCTGAATGGCTTGGCGTTCTCGCGACGACACACCTTGTCGAATATGTAGAGCGTGTTCGCCGGTGACAGTCCTGTTCTTGGCAAGGGGCATCTGTCGGACCTTTAGTCAGGAAAGAGTAAGTCTGCGGGTCTGATCTTGTCTGCATTGGTGTGGGCGCCTTCTCACACAGGGCATCTCGGACAGAAGAAAGCAGTGGTTGTGCCTCTATTCTTCGCTCCGGTTAGTCACCAGGTTCTCAGCTTGCCCATTCCGCCGAGTCTGCGTGTTTCCCTCGATGATGCCTTGGGCGTCCTCGGAATTCGCGGTACACTTGCGGAGGCGACGGAGGTCGATGAGATCGCCGGAGCACTGCTTCCGGATAACTGTCCGTTGAGCAAACCTCTTGCGATGCATCATCCCGGTGCCCTTATGCGGCCCGGATTTCTTTGCGTGCTCGTCACTACCCTCAAGGTCGGTGGTCCTTGAGCTGTTATTTTGTTCGGAGGAGATCCCCCCATCCTCGACTTCATGTGGAAGTGGTCGGGTGTATCGTAGGAGGCACCGCGAAGAAGGGTCGCATTTTCGGGCGCATGCCGGTTGGGCGTTGATATCAGCGATATCGGCGAGTCCTTGGTGCATCTGGTCGAGGAGCCGAGCGTAGCTCGTGGTTCTTGCACAGTAAACAACGCATGTATCTTTCCTCGTTCATTATGCTAGGCCAACTCGGCCAGTGCTTGTGCTGTCGGGGTGGCGACATTTATGAGAGGCGCTGCTTGAGGCCTTGCGGGAGATATGCTCCAACCGCAAAGGAAACGCAGTGCGGGAAGTAGGGCAAAGCCTGTCCTGTCCCCGCCACGCAATAGAGGCGCCGCCGTGGGAGGAGCCACTGCATGCAGTCCTCCCGTGTTTTCACAGAGTCGCAAGAGACTCTGTGTGAGCTGTCTTGGCGGTGTTCGTCGTCAAGCGTGTTACCAGCTTATCGTGGTCGCCGCTGTAGATAACTCTGCGGCGGCTGTCGGTTGGTGACTTGACCAGTAGGAGCTTCGCGATGTCTATTTCAGTCCATCGTCCCGGCCGTTCCAGCTTGGAAAATAGTGATCAGTTGGAGCATTATTTTCATACCGGAGCTGCCACGAGCGCCTTGAGGGTCGTGACTTGCGGAGCAATTTTGACGCGCACCGTGAAAGAGGCAGCTGGCAGGAAGAGGTTCCCGTGCCAGGTGCCGCTGTGACGAACTGGACGCGCGTGGGAACAGCCGGCTGCCGAGAGCCACCCCTCGCCCGCGCGATGTGACGCTGTCCAGAGGCGCCCCGCGGGGGACGACCGTACCCCTCCCCCAGGGGTGGGGGGGGGGGGGGAGGCACCTCCGTCGTCGGTTTCCGAGCCGCTCTGCTCGACTTGGTTTCGCACCTCCGGGGCGAGGCGGCGCCGGCTGTTTCTACCTCGCGAAATTCGTCACACGTAATGTAATCGAGCGGCGGCTGTACGTATTTTCGCCGCTTGGAAGAGCGTGTCTAATGCTGCAAATTGTGCCTGTTTGATACTGTCAGCAACGGATGAAACGCGAACATTCGAACACGAGCAGAAAAATTAGAATTTTTCAGTGGGGAAGCGCAGGTAAATTTCACTGCGAAAGCGCAGATACTGCTCTTCAGAAGTGTTAATCAACCTAGCTTATCCTGTTCGCGTTTCATTCGTTGCTGATAGCGCATAGAACGGACGGAGGGTAGACAAGGACGACCGCTGAACTTGCATTAACTTTTTTGTTGTGAACGAAGTGCAAATATATAGATGGTGTCCGAGCCAAATATGCCAGCTCTTTGAGGGTGATGGGTAGGGCTCCGTCAGCATGGCTTCCAAGTCCGTTCAGGTTCTTGCTCTTGTTAATAACGGAGGTTGGGCGAAAGATTTTGAAGGTCCGCCCGACCTCCGTTACCCTCCCCGTCCCCCTCAAAGAGCTGGCTTATTTGGCTCGGGCAGGGTGTATATATTCGTTCTTGATAAAAGTTGTTGCAAGTTCAGCGCTCGTCTTTTGTTATTTCCGAGAGCCCGTCGTCATTCCGCGTTCACTGGACGATCATCGCCGCTAGCAGGAGGGCGGCCGACAGTTACAACCGAGTGCGTCGACTTGAAACTAAGCGAAAGGAGGCGTTGTAAGATGAGGCCGTAAAATTCGTAATTATTCCCTTTCGGAGCAGTGATGATGTTCGCTGGACTCGGCGTAAACGGTATCATTGCGCATTTATAAAATTGCTTCGTTGAGCCGAAACGTCCCCTCTTGCGAGGTAGCTGCTGTGGTCCCGTTTCTTCTCCCAGCCGGCCTGCCCAAGGCGCCGCGCGTTGAGCTGCGCGCTTTCGAAGGGCTGCTGTTAGCGCTGTGCGCGGGACGCCGGCTGAACGATGGGGGGAATGTCCCGACTGGCGGACGAGGCCATTTGGGTCGCTGCCTTCGCGCGGGTTTCTCGCAACATCGCCGCTTTTGAGGCACTACCGCTGGTAACCACCGGCGATCGGGCGGGCGCATCCCTGTTTCCTTTATCTTCCCCCGGCTGACCACAGCTAGGCAATTTTCCTCGTCTTCATTATTCCTCTCTCTTTAGATGCGAGACGAGACGTATGCTTTGCTGCCTTCTCGGGCGTTATTAGCGTTTAGGTTCCCGTTCTGCAGAGAATGCCCGGAGCAGCAATCTGGGTCACGTGACGCCTTGTGACGTCATCAGAACCTGCCCACCGGATTGGTCGCCCTCGCACCTGCCTCGCATGGAACGGGCGCGATCTATGATTGTAAAGTGTACAAGGACCAGTTGCGCATATACGGGCATTATAGCTATCATACCCCACAAAGCCGGTCGGTCCATGCCCGGTGGCGGCAGTGACGGCGCCTTGACATCTGCTGCTCCCTTGGCCTGTGTAGCACATGTTGAGACGAGGGGAGCCGCCGGCGTTCCTGGCCAAAATTAGATTCCACAAGCGGCCCTCCTCCGCTCGGCTGGGTCGTGGGAGGAATCCGGGGTCGGCGCTAACGAGGGGAGAGGCCCCTTTTTTTCTTCCCTCCCCGCTACTCCAAAAATGTGTCCCTCCGGAGTTACTAGTCCCGTTAATGCGTTCCATCGTTAAGGCTTGTTCGTCCGTTTTGTCATCAAGACGTTTTGCTGGCTGTTCGGTACAACTGCGCCGGAAGCCTATTCCGAGAGCCAAGGTATTCGTGCACATCCCCACTGCGCAGCATATTCTTTGGTCCTCCACTTTTTTTCTTCTTTTGTGCCCCAAACTGGCACTGCCGATTCAGGGCCGCGTCGAGTGCTCTCCAGCCAGTTTTCGCGGGGGCTACTCTCCCCGTCCTGCCTTGCCTGTCAGCCTTGCCGGGGGCGGTCGAGTGTCGCCCGGAATGCGCGTCCCTTTGTTCCCGGGGCAACCGTCATTATTGATGAGTCGTCTCAGCAGCGGGTCGTGCATGTCGGCGCTGGCGACTGGGCCTTCTGTGGCCACATTTCGCAGCTTCCAAGCTGTAGGCGGTTGCCGTGCATCGAAAGGGCGATTCAAACAGTGCAGCGGCGGCGGCATTCCGCCCACGCGAAGAGGGAGGAGCGCGGCGGCGCCCCGGCCAGCTTATCGCGGCCCCAGGAGCGCGGCCGGCTGCAGCGCGCGATAGGGAAGCTCCCCTCTGGCGACCCCCTTGTTTGGACTGCGCTCTCCCGCGCCCGGTGCGTGGTACGTGTACACAGGCTTGTGTGCTCTGCACCCGGGGAGGAAGGCGCCTTGTTTGGCCCGATAAGCGACACGCCGGGGCACCCCCCGGGTTCCGGGGAGATTGTCCGGATCGACGCAGTTGGCCTCCGCTGGGCGAGATGAAAATTGTCGCATGATCCGGGCCGTTCACACTGGCGCCCATCGGCTACAATCTTCTTGGCCTGATTGCCTTTCCGGCTTCTCCTGGCGGGGCTTTCCTGCGCGCTCAAGCAGACCAAAAATCCCGAAAGAGGCATTCCCACGATGTCGAACCTAGTCACGGCCTCTTCGGAGGGAGGGAACCGGCATGGGTGGCTGAAGGCGATGCTGTTTTGCTGCCGATCCCTCCACTACTCTATTGCTTTGGGCGTTGAGAACCGGGTTAAACGGGGAATTAGTAAATGTGTCCTTCGTGAGCATGCTTCTGCAAAGGGGAATGTCGTGGGCCATTTGAGGGGAGCTTCCGCCAACGCAAGGAAGGCCCACAGCAGTATGAATGAGGTGTGTGCTATTCCTGCGGGGACAATAGGCGGCCGCTCCCTCTCGTCATCGATAAAGGTTCTGCGCGGTAATGGGCTTCGCTTTGCTTACATCGCACGGAGTCGCTCCTGACGCAGGCGTGGAAGAAGGAGCGGACCACGAAGACGCTGTTGTTGACGCACTACCAAGCGGCCCCCGAGCTCCCACAACGGGAGCGTCAGGCTTACATCGTTGCCGTGTTGTTGGAAGGAAGTCAGCGGGGCTGCCGTGGTCTTCCCGATATCCCTCGCCTTATTTCTTCCACTGGTCAGCGGAATTCCCTCGTGTCCGGGATGCGCATTTCTGGCGCATTCAAAACAAAACTGCAAGCTGCTCAGCTTTGCTGCGGTGTGTGTCGTAGTGAGTACTCGGCACGGGCACCGGCGTATTTCCAGGCACTGCCCGGGCAGCTAGCAGTATTTGTATTTCGCGTCCGCCGCTCCGTAGCTATGATTCGGGGGAGTCGAGATTTGTAAAGCAGGGTTCGCGACCAGCTTAGCGCAGTCCAGATTAGGACGCATTGGGGAAAACTTTGCGGCGTTTCTCGGTGCTGCCGCATACCGGGTGCAGCAGGCGCAAGCTCATTTCCGCTCCCCTCGTTTTATTCCCTCCCCGGGGGCAATGAAGAAACGGAAAAGTGCAGGCGGCCTCGACACTGCTGCGACCGTGTCTCCTCTTGGCTGCTGCTGCTGCTGCCGCCGGCCGCACCTTGCTATCGCTCCACCGGCGGGGAAAAGTTTGGGAGGGTTTCCTCCGGGAGAACACGGAATGGCTCTTAGCGTCGCCGCGACATCCGGAAGGCCCCCCTCTCCACCCGGCGGATGGAGGAAGCGTGTCGGAATGGAGCTTGTTCTCGGTTCCTTCTTTTCTCCGCCGGCTCCCAGGGGACGCCCCAGTCTTGTAACGAGCCGCTGTTGCTCCTCTCCTCCCGCTTCGATCTTTCGCTTCCTCCCTCGCTCCTTTTTCCCTGCATGTGTGTAGGCCAGCAGTAACCACTCCTATCGAAACAAGGTGGCTCTTTGTGCTCCGCTTTTAATGCCCCATAAAAATCGCCCACTGGGTGGAAGCAAAGTTGCGTCACCTCCGGTGAGGGCTGGCGCTATCGCATTGCCAACACGTAGTGCAAATATTTTTAAAGCCGGGAGTCTTCTTTTGCCTCGCTGCTTCCACATTCTTGCTTAATTGCTGCTGCCTCTGCCGCCGGGCGGCGTGCAGCAGGGAGGCGTGCAATATTGTTCGTAACCAACTTGGCCGCGTTTCGTCGCCCGGCGACCCTTCTCCTTGGATCTGTGTATTTCATTTCGCGGCGCGAACGTGCCGAGCATGCTTGCATCGCTTCCGCATTACGCGGTCGGGGTGCCTCGCGGGCGCCGCCGTGTCAACTTCTTGCGCGTATCTGCCGGCCGGGCGTGTTTCACAAGCAAGCGCTCGGCTGCTGGTTTCAGAATGGGATTTCGCCCGCAGGCTGTGTTGTGGCCATCGCGTCTGGCGGCGCATAAGCGAGAGGCGAGCTCGGTTTTTATTCTCCCTGCGCATCGGTATTCCGCACGAGCTGCTGGCATTTTCAATTTCGTCGCTGAGCGGAGATTATTTCTTCCCACTTTTTTTCTGTCTCTTTGCTTCCTGCCGGTGGGCCGCGTGCTGCTTGCTTCGTTTTGGTGCACCGGTGTCGAGCAACCTGGAAATGAGGCAAAATGACCGACTGCAATTAACGCGGTGGTCGGCCGCGAATCGCAACACCACTGCCCGAGTGCGTGCAGCAGTCGCGTTGGCTTGACGTTCTTTCGCTTCGAAACGACATGACATGCTATCCATTTTAACTGTCTTTTTCGCACTGCATACACTCGTTGCCCCCTTCTCTTCAGCAGACGGGGTTACGCTGAAAAGCATTTTCCGAAGCGGAATTTGTGCACTGCGCTGTGGCATCTCGGAGGCCATGCAGAGCTGCTTCTGCAAATCACCTTGCGCATTGCTGCTGTCGAAAGGGGCATCAAAGGGCGCCTTGAGTGAACTGGCGGGGCAAAAACAGTGCTGGTCGATAAACCAACCAGCCCGTGAGGGCAAACTGCTGAGTGTGTAGTTTAGGGAGTTTCCCGCTCTTGTGAAAGCCCCCGTAATGCCACCGGCTGTCGCAACTCTTGTTAGCGTGCATTTGAAAACTGCCACTGATTCGTAGCTGAAATGTGACAGCGTTTATTGGCCCGTTACCACCACTGAGCCGATACGAACGGACTTGGCTGTGTTTGGGGCACCATTGCTCAGTTGCGCCTTTGGGGTGTGCCACAAAGGCGCGCAAAGGCGTAAGGGGTCGTCTCGCTCGTGCTTTAGCTGTTGCTTTGTTTTCGTTGTATTTGGCAGCAATGCGCGGCGCTGCACGTCTGGCAGATTGACCTCACTCCGCGCCGTATCTAAAAGTAAATACGCCATTTTTGTGTCTAAACTGTGACGAGAAGAGCATCTCTGCTTGCGGATTATGTTGGGCACTTGACAACGTTCAGCAACTCTCTTGTCGTGCAAACATTAATGCGAACACAGTTATGCCTTGTATGAATTTGAACCCTATCTCATCATCTAGTTCCCGATGGCATTGGGATATGATAAATGATGGGGAGTAAAATATTTGCGCAAGGTCTGTTTCCGTCCATCGCGGCGTTTTGGGGAGGTGCGTTTGTCGTTTAATTTTTGTTTCAGTACTTCAACTACTACTTGTATTTGTAACCAGCTTTATCTGCTTCAAAACAAAAGGAGAATTGGCACACGCTTACTGAAAACATGAGACGCTCGGAAGGAAAGGAAAATGGTAACCACCCATGATGGAGAACCGCAAGAGAAGCCTAAAGCTGGACTTGCTTCAGGAATAAAATGGGCGTTCTCAAACTGGAGGAGCAAGTCTGTTTTCGCTGCAGTGTTGAATGCAGAGTTTTGCGTGGAATCGTGTATGTTTTTCCGCCTGTTCATCCGGCAGGGGGTATCGCTTCCGAACCGTTCTTTGTTCGGGCTCCCCCGCCGCCTTTCTTCTCCCGATCGTGGCCGCAGTGGATAGCGTGGCCGCCTCGGAGTTTCAGCCGTCGTCACTGCGACTGGGCTGCGGCGTCTTGCGCTCCCGGTTCCACCTCTGCCGGTGGCCCTTCGCGGCTCAGCGGGGCGCTTAACGAATGGGCGTTTATTTTGGGCCAGGTGCCACCCAGTGCCGTTACGCAATGCCCGTTGGGCCACGTGCCTTTGGGCTTGCGTCACGCCTAGTGCGGGCCGAGCCTTGTTTCCGGACGCTTCTTCTTCCTTGTTGTCGGAGCACCTTAGACTCCACGTGAAAAGGAAAAAAAAAAAATGCTTCGAGGTATTCGCTCTTTGTTATTTTGTCTTCATTCCAGAACACTAAAAGTACTTGCACGAACCAAAATAACGCCCGTCGTGACGATGAGCATCGATACGAAATTGTAATGCGCCAGAAAATTATAGAATGCAAAAATTCCTTTTCAGTTGAGAGGAAAACAACTCGTGGGAAATTACACGGTATGCGCACTTGGTAAGAGGAACAAGAAATAATGTCAGAACGCGCTGCGTGCGCACGAGTCTCAGTGAGCCGGGCGTGAAAGTGGATTTGTAGCGGGCGAATCAGTTCCTTGTGGGCATTGGTCGGGGGGTGTGCGTGCGCTCGTTTGGCTTCGCTGCGGAGCCCCATCCTGGGAAGGCGAAACGACGATCTGACGCCGTCGTCACACACTGTTCCCATTAGCATAAAACAAGAAGGGCTCACCCTCCCCGCACGAGAATTCGCCGAAAGGGGGGAGGAGGCCGGCTGGCTCCCCTCTCCCTCTTAGCGGCGGCCACCTCTGTTTACGTTCCTCGCGAGTGTCGTCCCAGTCAATATTATCGCAGCTGTCAAAGGCGTCGTTTCTGCCGGAGTGTGTTTGGCTTTTCTCTCTCGGGCGCCACGTGGGAGAAGTTTGCTACTCATATACAGGTCGCCTTGGACTTTCTTCTCCGTCCGGCTTCTCTGCTGCCGGGCGGTGTCGGCCCTCGCGCAGGGAGTCACGTTATGTCGCCGCCGTTATTACGCTCTCTCTCTCTCTCTGTGCAACCCCCCTCCTCTCCGGCTCTTTGTTCTGGTTCACCCCGTTCCTGGAGTCCGTGAACCGAGACCTGAATTTATTGCATTTCACGCCTCATCTCCGTTTCCCTGTTCTCGTGCGCTCTCAACCGGCGCAGCAGCGGCGGAGAGGAGAAAAGTGTTTGGCAAAAAGAAGCGATGCGAAGCGATTTGGACTCGTGGCGGTGGAAGGACGGCTCCTTCCCGGCTGCGGCGGAGCGGCAAATTCGTAAGCGGCTTATAAGGCGAAGACGACCCGCCGCCGGCAGTGTTCACTCTGGCTGATCCTTTTTAACGTTGCGCCAATCCGGTTAGGTGAACACACACTGCCAGGAGGGTTCCTTTTCCTATAGGCCGCTCCGTTGCCGTCTCTGTCTGATGCGCGAGCGGAAGACGTTTGAATGATGTCGGCCCGTCTGTTCCCCCCGCGGGCACTACTTCTGCGTGAGTTACCTGGGAGACGAGTGTGGCATACCTGAATACTCTCCCAATTTCACTACGACAGAATTGATTTCTCTCGACAGTGTTCAAACAGAGGTGGTGAAAAGTGGCCTTAAAACGAAAAAAAAAAAAAAAACCCTGGCAGCGTTTTCTAAAAATTGTAGGTGTTCGGTCGGTGCGTTAGATGAGCGCCTCGCACATGGATTCTGGAGCCTCCGTTTTGACCGGCGGCTGAAATGTGTTGCTAGTTGCTACTCGTCTAAGGAAAGCGCCACACCTGTCATTTGCTACCTTTTTTATCGGCCATGTAGGGCTCGACAAACGTGTCACCCTGTGTTTGTTTTCTCTTTGCAGGTAAGGACGATTGCCGAGCGTCAACTTCGCTCCGAGCGGTGAGCCGCTTATTTCGGGGTGGCTGCCACGGTTCGTCAGGGATCCACTTGCCGCACGCGGTGGCAGTCCGGTATCGTGGGGCAGTAGCGGAACGCCGGCGTTGTAATCATTCGATTCAGCGACGTACCTTATTCCTCCCCGTTTGACTATGCGCACGTCTTTGCTTTACAGGAGTATAGACACCTGACTTTTGCTTCCATGTTTTGTTTCTAATGATGCGTAAGACATTATTATGCATTGATTACCGTGTCGTCTCCCCCTACGACCGCTAAATAATTTATAATCAGATTTCTTTCTCGTGCTGTTTCGGTTTCAACAGCCGACCGATGACTGTGACCTCTGAGTGTGGTTAAAGGTCACGTGAGGCATGAAAAATTGCAGTATAATCGCTGCTTCTACATTCGTTGTCATTCCGGCTCTTTAGGAAGGCTGGCTTCAGCAGTGTAGTGAATTAAAACGCTGAAGCAGCGGTTATGCCGACGCTTGTTCCATGCCTCACGTGACGTCTGACCACACTATGACGTCCCAGCCATCGTTCGGCTGTTCAAATCGAAACCGAAACAGCACGGCAGAAAAAATTAGATTATAAAGTATTTAGCGGTCGTAGGTGAATACCACATGGTTATTCAGGCAGAGTAGTGTCTTCCGCATCATTGCAGGGAAGAAAACGTGCCACCAGACTTAGGTGTTTATACTCCTTTACGCGATGGGCGGTGCCACTGGAAGATGCTGCAGATAGCAGCGCAAGTTAGCAGCTTTTGCCCGTTTTGTGTGGTATCCATAATTGGAACCAACATGGGACCTAATTTTGGCTCGTGTGTCATAGTGATCACTGAGGTACTGCAGTATAGGCAAGCGATGCGTGACCGTGGCTTGCACATCACTTTTGTCAGAAACCACGGGCCTGGTTAATCGAGGGGACGCCCGAATGTTTGCTCGCCACCTTGCCGCACACTTAAGCCGAAGTGGGCGAGGCGTCGTTCGTTGAAGCTACGAAGTGGCGCCGTGCCGACCAGTGTTGTACCCTGGTAGTGGTTTTATTTTTGCCTCGTTTCTCTGGTGCTGACTATGCGGGCAAAGCTGATTTCCTTCACTTCTTGCATCTTGGGTAAGCTCAGTATGCGAACTATGGCAGAGTTGTTTGGTACAACCAGTTGCGAAACTTCCGTGGAGTCCATGTGTCAAAAAACGTTGGTTTGAGGTGGCCAAATTTAGGGTGTTTATGGATTGCCGCGCCGCTCGCGGTGAACAGTGTAAACTGTGTACAAGTTGCAAACTGGTAAACGCACAACTGCCTGCCAACGAAATCATTGAAAGAGATGCCTTGACAAAAATCGATGGATATAACAGTCCGAGAGATAAATTGAGATAAAAGAAACAAACATGAAAAAAAAAAACTCTACAGGAGGTAAGGGCGCCCGATGTCAGCAGCTTTTTTTTTTTCCCCGCTTCCAGATGGCGCAGCCATCCGTAAGCACCCGGAAAGTGGCTATTGGAACTTTTCAGTTTTTGAAGCGGAGTTTGGTATAATCTAAGAGCTCTGAGCTCTAGGGCATCCCCATTCGCCACGGTTATGGTGCTGGGCTGCTGACCCGAAGGACGCTGGTTCAATCCCCGCCGCAGTTGTCGCATTTCGATGGAGGCGACATGCTGAAGGCCCGTGTGCTCTGCAATATCGTTGCAGGTTAATGAGCCCCATGTGGTCTAAATTATCCGAAGCCCTCCACTACGGCGTCCCCCATAAACCAAACCTGTTATAAATCCGCGAGGCTTTCTGAGCACATTGCTTCATTTATTTATTGAAAGTGCTACATTACAGGGCCCGAAAGGGCTTTGGTTAAAGGGCACAAAAAGCATAATGATGAATATTTCCCTTTCGTGACACCAAATTTTCGTTGACCCTTGAAATACCGCTATGTATATGAGATCTGATTGCAAGAGAGCGCTGGAAACCGCTCGTGCCCGACCGCGGCGGCCGCGTTTCGATGGAGGCGAAACGCAAGAGGCGCCCGTGTGCTGTGTGATGTCAGTGCACTGTAAGGATCCCCAGGTGGTCGAAATTATTCCGGAGACCTCCACTACCGCACCCCTTTCTCGCTTTCTTCTTTCACTTCAACTTTCCTCCCTTCCCTTACGGCGCGGTTCAGGTGTCCGCCGAGATATGTGAGACAGATACTGCGCCATTTCCTTTCCTCAAAGACCAATTTACCAGCTGTGCTCTACATTCCGCAATACAGCCGTGACCTTAATGTTTTTCAAGTTTATGTTTGTTGGTTGGTTTATGGGGTTTAACGTCCCAAAGCGACTAAGGCTATGAGAGACGCCGTAGTGGAGGGCTCCGGAAATTTCGACCACCTGGGGTTCTTTAACGTGCACTGACATCGCACAGTACACGGGCCTCGAATTTCTCCTCCAAAGAAATTCAGCCGCCGCGGCCGGGATCGAACCCGCGTCTTTCGGGCCAGCAGCCGAGCACCATAGCCACTGAGCCACCGCGGCGGCTCAAGTTTATGTAACAGCATGCAAAGGATCAGCCTGTCAAACGGGAAGGGAGATCATATGCTGAAAGTGCGGAAGCTTATATACAATGGGTTAAAAAAAAAAGCGAGAATCAAATAACGGCTAAGGTGGTAACAATTATGTTCTGCTCTCGATGTTTCGTGACATGTTGAGTAGAACAAAGGAATCTTCCCCCGCAGTTGACAAGGGTGCTGTGAATTTTTTCCATGGACAGAAAGTACCGCCCCCCAATGACTCCCGCAAGGTTCAGGAAACTACAGCTACCCGTTTATTGCTCCCGTGTTTTGAAATAAAACGGCCAATAAACGTTCCTGTATGGAACACCAGAGTTATTTTGGTCACTTGGGCATTTCAAGTTCGTTTAAAAATACGCGAAATATAAATACAAACATATTCGAGTTCAAAAAGAGGTGCCAGAGTGTGAACTTAGGTTGGCCTTTGCCGCATTGCTCGAAGGCATGGCAGTGAAGTGGATTTGACGAACTAACGCATGTATGCGGTAGTCTTTTTTCATTTTCAGTACCTACTTAAGAATGTGGCGGTGGACATGCTAGGCGTGCATAATTGATTAATAGACAAATGGACAAGGTGATCTCTAACCAAGAAGCAAAAATACATTGCACCCACGCTTACTCTCAGCGCACCGCTCGCTAGGCGTTGCTAGGCCTAACCTGCTTCGCATCGGACGATGAACTAGCCACTCCCTGTCGTAAGATGTGTAATCCCGTTGCCAGTGCTAGGTAGAGATATTCTTAATTGCACTTAAGTCTGCATACGTAGAGGAATGCGATAGCGTGTCTTTGATCTTAATTTTCTTTCCGACTCATAACGCGGAGTGTGGCATTTCGTCATTTCCGATTACGTCATAATTTTAATGCGCAAATTGGTTTTTGAGGAAAGGAAAGGGCGCAGTACCTCTCACATCTCGACGTTTCGATGGACACCTCAACCGTGCCTTAACGGGAAAGGTAAAGACTCAGAAAATGTGTAATTAAAGATGCATATGTCAGCTGTCCGAATTCCTGTCGCAAGCTAGCCTCCAATTTGACTAAAACATGTAAGCTCTATGCAAGGAGAAATGCAATGACACCACCCGGAACGCGTACGCCAAACGGTTGTGTCACAATTTTGGTCGATTGTAGTCGGCAATGCTGCTACCACATTGAGGTCAACCAGTGATGCCATTGCTGGGATTTCATCCACGCCTTCATCAACTTCGAGCCTGACTCTGATGTATGGGGTCACCGAAGAGGTACTGCTTCCTGTGGACGCATTCTCCGCACATTGTCTGCTGACAACTTGCGGTGACGGCTTTTCGTTCGCATGAGACATGCAATGCTTTCGCATTAATATTCGCTAATTGATAATTAAGGTACAGTTGAAACGTCATGGGAGAGCCGCGATTGGCCTTGAATAGACCCTAGAGGGTTACCTCCACAACGGCTGGAAGCGTGGCCTCTGAGGCGGCCTTACGGAGGTCATCCTGGCAGATTGGAAATCTGGTCTCTGCGCTTGGTGCACAGTCTGCACAGCAGAGGCTACTCAATACGTTTCCAGTGGGTAGTCCCTCAAGAGGTGCTTCAAAGAAACGGTCTTTCGGTTTAATCAAGCCGCTCTATTTGCATCACAAGGGCTGGGCCCGAGGCCAAGATGTTGTTCAACGCGGAAAGGTCCTCCTTCGAGACAGCAGCAGTTAATGTGGGCATGCTGAGCCGCAGCTAGGTTGCAGTTAATTGTGCTGTCGTCTCCGCATGACAGGCACGTGACGCGGAGGCCAACCGAGAAGAGTCGTTAATTCGGAGCTCCGCACAGTTCCAGCCGCCGGTGCTGCTGTCGGCCGGAAAACTAAGCGGACCACAGCGCAGGGCTGCGGAGCGCCTGCTATCTCGCCAGGGTGCTGGATAAATTTCTAGTGTGGCGTTCGGCTCCTCTGCTGCTGTCGGTCGCAACGAAAGGGAGCGCGCATCGCCAGTCGTCGAGCACCTGTAGCAGAGCTAGCGGACGGCCGCAGGACAAGGAACGAGGCCCCGTTTTGGGCCTGTTACTATTGCCTGCGTCCCACGCTGCTCGGTCTTAGGCTTTTCCACGCTGGTGCGATGAGTAACAGACGCGGCGAGCTTTGCTGCGGGCGCTGGTTCTCTTTCGATGAGCGAATCCTTCAATTCTGTGCGTAGCCTCTTTACGAGAGAAGAGGAATGTATCCAGTCATGAAGCCGCCGCGGTGGCTCAGTGGTTATGGTGCTCGGCTGCTGACCCGAAAGACGCGGGTTCGATCCCGGCCGCGGCGGCTAGAATTTCTTTGGAGGAGAAATTCCAGAGGCCCGTGTACTGTGCGATCTCAGTGCACGTTAAAGGACCCCAGGTGGTCGAAATTTCCGGAGCCCTCCACTACGGCGTCTCTCATAGCCTGAGTCGCTTTGGGACGTTAAACCTCCATAAACAAACAAACAAACAAACACAAACGAACAAACAGTATCCAGTCATGAAAGATCACTCACGAAAGCAAGTAAAAAGTGGCTGTTGCTGGGGCGACAGCCTCTTTAAAGTGAGGTTGCGGTTGACAGCGGTGACTTGGTTTAGTCGTCATGGAGCGTCGCCAAATAGATCCGGTCTTAATGTCGTAGCATGGAAATTAAAATAGTCTTCAGGGGACTCGCTGAACAGAGTATGAAACCGCTCTCCGGTCGACAGTACGTCTGTGGTGTTTGACGCTCGCTCATTCGGACGCCGGTTAATGCGAACGGAGGCCGCGTCCAGGCATGACCGGCACGGCGCGCGATCGCCAAACTACCGTCTGCGTGCGCCTTTGATGTGTGCACCCCGGATGAAACTTAATTTCAGCATGATACCGTAGTTTTCGTCTACGGCCTCGCTTTCCATCCGCATGGTTCTTCCGTTGTAGCGCCGAAACTGAGTGCCTTCACGCTCGTGACATGGCCGCTTGTGAGGGGGCTCCATCGCTACCGCGTCGCACCGTATTGGACTACGCTAATCCGCAATAAAGCATTGGTGGAAATGGGAAAGGTAGTCGCTGTCACGATGTGCCCATCTCAACAGCAGACGACCGTTGTGCAGTCTTTACCGCGATGACAGCGTTTCTTGTCAGTCCTGTCGGGATAATTCGGATAATTGGAACATACTTTTTGGTTCCTTGCAGTTCGAATTTACGAGCTTTTACTGTAGTGCTGGCCCACTCCGCATCCGATCCGCGATATTCATACGTATCCTGGGTAGCCTGGCTCCAGGTAGCCTGGCTCCAGAAGAGCCACACATCAGCACATTTGAGCTACTGTGCTCGTGAGCATGCGCAGTATATACCTACATACGCTGTTCAACTAAACATTGTGTGGCATATTTCGCGCAGGTATCTGCTCTTCAGTTCTTCAGCGTAAACCTCTCATGCGCAACTCGGTGCAAAAATCCGAATGGTGTAGAATATCTTTACATCACACTCAAACTTCTTCTAGCATTGTTTGCCAGCCTAAGGTATTCGGAAACTAAAAGCAACATGCTCCAGAGTGCTTCTAAGCTAATGTTTTATTGCTCCAAAATGCTCCAGGTTCGAAATTTTAGTGCTTCAAAATTGCTCCGAATTACATTTTACCACTAGCATCACTGAGTGCGAAACAGTCTTATAACGTTACACAGGATGTTGGAGGGGATAATCTGTGGTCGATATTTTCAGTAATTCGGAATATCCGGGTTCGATATAGCCAGGGTCGACTGTTGTTTCCGAATGTTGCCAAGAAAAGCTGCCAGTAATTTTGTTTTCTTGGTTAGCAGGTGGCCCTTGTGGTATAACTGTTTGCGGCATAGCGTCTACGATTGTGCACTTTTTTTTTTCTTTCGATGCCTGTGCAACTTTTGTCACGCGATTCCGGCTGGACGAAATGAGGGGGGAAAAAATGGGCGCTTTTCAGAAAGCAGAAATTAATATGGGCGTCGCGAATTGTTACGGTGGTGGTTATAAAGCTCTAACTTTTTTTTTTATCTCACCCGGGCAAATATTTTACTAAAGGACATTTCAGCCCATTTTTATTTCGGAAACAGCCGCAGATGATAAAAAAAAATCAGTATTTGGACAGAAATGTGGTTTATCTTTAAGAATAGGTCTGCGGTGCAGTGAGCGGCCTTCGTGAATTCCTGAAAATTTTGAGACGTGTTATTTTTGTGAAACAGGGGCTTGGGAACAAGCTTGCAGATTTTTGCCGTCCGTAGGTCGTAATGCGCGTCTGAAAGGGCTGTAATGAATTGCTAATACCTGTGCGCAGTTTCCAAGTCTTTCCGGGTACCAGCTTGATGGTGCCGAATTTTTGTGGCGCAAGGGCCAAAGAGCTTCATGGGACGAGGTTGAGACCCCCCCCCCCCCCCCACACACACACACACACACCATTGTATCAGCAGTGGGTGCCCTGCTGCAGTGGGGATCGAAGCCCAGCGCTTTAATATTTATTTCCCCGGCTGGTTTCAAAAGAGTGGCGCAGTCATAAATGTGTCTAGGAAGAAGGAAGGAATCCCTGGCCGGGGCAGTGCACGGCCTCCGTTTAATTAAAGGGTGCGCAGTGATGGGGACCGATGTGGTTGACGGCCTGCCGCGCGCGGACTGTCGAAACTGTCCCGCCACGCGCGGACGTTTCGTTTCGGCGACACGCCGGTTTAATAAGGCGAACGTGCACGCGGTTCGCTGCGACAGCGCCTGTCTCGCAGCGGAACGCAGTTTTGTTCCCTTTGCCTTATGACGCTTATTATCCGCCCCTGTCTCCGAAAAGTTTCCAGGGCGTTTCTTTTGCTTCCCCTGCCGGGCTTTAAAAGTTGAGGCATTCTTCTCCTGCGCCGGTGGGAGGAGCGTGTGCCGGGCATTTCGTTTGGAGGTTTGCATCGAGGGAGAGTCACCATCAGCTGGTGTCAGGCACTCCTTAAGCGAAAGGTCGTGACGGGGCCGGCGAATAACTGCAGCATCTGAACATCTCGGCAGCTAAATAACGAGACTATATACCGCCCTGCTTTCGAGCTCTGGCCTTCGTGCCTGGCGCGGTTGAGTGGTGTCTCGGGCATGTCCGCCTAACTTAAGCTATTTTACATCGCAAGACGCACAGTTGCTCCGAGAGAAAAAAAAAATACTCCAGAAACACTTCAGAAAATAGTCGGGAGACCCCCTTGCAAGATGCGGCTCTTGAGTAGTGGTGCGGGCGGAAAAGAGCATTGGTTGAACGGAGGGAACGCACCTATGCGCGCCTCGCAATTCCCGGTCACGTGACTTTTCTTGGCAGTGATGCGCCGTCTATTTCGGATAGCGCCGGTGCACCGCCTAAAGTAGCAAGACGGTTCAGCGCGCCGCGTCGATGCGACCGGAACAAGACAGATTGGGTTGCACGCTGGCTTCGTGCCCCCCCTCCCCTCCGCTGGAGGCACCCCTGAAAGGGCGGCCTTTTTGACACTGCCGTTGGTGCTTCTCCTGTTCGCGCGCGTGAGACAACATCCCGGGAGTGTGCGTTGTGCAGCAAAACGGATTGGCCGCAATAAGCGCGGGAAGGTCGCTCTTCGTACGTATAACGCTTAATTCGTGCGAGTGCGAAAAGCGGTATCTGAGGCACTGCCTCGAAAAGAGGCGCGCGCGCACCGCTCTGGCGTTGAGCAGCCGTATAGCAGCGGCAGCGGCAGCAGCCGGGGCCAAAGGTAGCAGCATCCGGCGGCGGCAGAAAGGGGCCCTTTGTCGTCGCGTGCTGCGGGGTCTTATAATTCCGCGGAGGAGCGGGCGTCGCGAAACAGTGGCCGGGGCGAAGAAAGGCGGCCAATTTGTAACCGGCTCTGGGACGCGATTTCGGCCTGGGGATTATGGGGCGCCGGCGGGCCCCGCTCGCCCAGATTAAGGGATTAACGGCGTGGACCCGGGCGCTGCGACCCGGATTATCAGCGCCCGGGAATCTTTCATTTGCTGCTGGTGCCGAGGGTGCGAGGCCTGGTGCCGAGGCTACGGGGGGCCCCTTACTATGTATACACTCCGCTTGGAATAGGCCGGAGGGAAAGCTCTCGGGCCGGAGGCGTCGGCTCGGAACGCCTGGATTAGCGGAGAGGCTTCTTTCCTTCCTTTGTGTCTTGTTTGGCCTGGTACCCGGCCCGCGCCGAAGCGAGTTGTGGACCAGTCGTGGTATCCCTAGAAGATGCTGTCCTGTTAATGAGGCTGACCGAGCAGTGTGGGCTGCGCCGGCGGCCCGGGGCGTCTGACGAGAGTGGGGAGCCGGCGCAGCCCCTCCGGTAATCCCCTTCCCGATATTATCGGATTATTTTGCACCTATCGTTTTGAAATGGCGAAAAAAGTCCGACGAGTGGCTGGCCAGTTAAACTGCGGGGCAGGTGCCGACGACGACCTGTGCGAGCGCGCAAATGACTTCTTAAGCCTCTCTCCGGACGTCCAGTTCTTTTTCGTCCCCCGTGATGGCTCTATTATGTTCCAAAGCCAGGCAAGATTACGCGCGCTCCTTCCCCGTTTTGAGAGCGCGTCATCGCGCGTCTAGATCTGCGCAGCCCGGTATATGACGGGTTGTCAGGCGATGTGTCAGAAGGGGTCGTGGCCTCTTTCTTCTTTAATCTCCCCTTGTTTCCACTGCCTTCCTCTGGCGGCCTGTCATTTCTTTCCCCCCGCATTTCAAGTTTCTGTCGGTAGGCGCCGCCGTGCGTGAGTCGAGGGGAGGAAAAATGAAACCATGAGGGACGGTGACGCCTCCACAACAGCGCCGCGGGATCCAGGATTACCGCTTCGTCGTCGGCTTATTGTTACGGGCCATTCATTTGCTCGCTTTGCGCAGGCAGCTGAGATTTCTTGCGCATTCTGCTGGCAGGATGTAACTGTGGGGAGGCACAGCGTGTGTTTCAACTCTGTGTAACGCACCAGCCGGTCTCCTGCTTGCACGGCCAGTGGCCATTTTTCACAATGTTTTTGCGATCGCCAAAACATTAGAAAGGTCCGTGGTATGCGTTGTTAAAGGGACCGTGCAATCTTATTTATTGAGGTTGGCTATCGGCATTCCTTCGCTCGTCACCGCACTGAAGATGTCGGCGATTAAAAACCGACGCTCCTCCTCCCCCCTCCCCCCTCAACTCATACATGCCTGGTCTGCTCGACGCCGTGCTTCATCCCGCCCACGTCACTTTGGCGCAGCCAATCAGAAGGCCCGCCAAGATTGCCTGCTCTACGTCATCGGGGTTGGGACGGCTAAGAACGCGCGGTGAGGTGTCGCCCTGTCGGTTGCTAGCAGCAATCTTTCAAATATTATTTGTAAATTGTATGTGCGTGCAGAGCGTTGAACTCGCATAATCGCAGAGACCGCTTGTGCAGATTAGCTGGGGGATTTCGCCTGGGAAACTTTTTGTCCGGTGAAGAAAGAGACTGATTGGGCATTTCTTGAACGGCCGCTGATCACTTGTGGCCACGAAATAAATTGTGATGAGAGGCGTTGTCACGCGTTTGCTGCTTTTTTTTTCATTTTCGTTATCGGGACTTCAGCGGGGGTGTTATATTTATTTATTTATTGTCCCCTCAGATTATTACAGTGTCGATACGTCAAATATATAATATAAGCAGCAACAAAACGAGGAAAACGAAAGTACACATGGGTAGTATAGGCGCAAACACACAGGAACACAATTACTTATAGAAATTCAGCGAGGATATATTAACATAGTGTTGAAGCAGTAAAGGGCAAAATTTATGCAGTAACAAGCATGCCCAGTTGGAAATGAGTGAATCAGGGCCAGGGCTCGAGACAGATGCAGCATATTCTAATTTCGACCGTGCCAGTGTTTTATAAAGTAATAATTGTACTAGGTGAGGGAGAGAAATTTCTGTGAAGATATCCGATGCAATTAGCCTTATTTATTATATAGTCAACGTTAGCCTTCCAGCACAGGTTAGAAGTAACGTATATAAGACGGCAGAGTTTCATGAGAAACATTGTTAATATGGTATGTCGAAGGTGCATTTGACAGACGGGAATACACTTACCCTTTACGGTACCTCGTTAATGCCGTATTGAATTAATTTCGCGGTTATAAGCAGAATGGAGTAATTGTAGAACAAATGTTACCTGGTAGATCATTTCTATAGGTCCGAAAGGGGAGGGGCCCAAGAACGGACCCCAGACGCACGCCAGAACGGACAAGTAAAGAATTGGAATCAGCGTTGTTTGCTATTAGGAATTTTGAACGGCTTGAAAGAAAGCATTTTGACAATGCAACTACATTAGAGGCTATATTAAGATTGCTTAATTTGAGAGAGAGGTGTTCATGAAAACCGTGCCAAAGGCTTTGGAAACATCGAAAAAAATGTGCTGTCTGCCCTGTCGTCAAGGGTGCAGTGAAGGTCATGTGTGGCAAATTCCTGACTTAATTAATCAATACCCTATTATTCTGGATACTGCACGCAGCACCCCTCTATACGTAAATACAAAATGTTAATTAAAGCAATGCTCATAAATGAACCTTAAAGATGAAAACTAAACGTATACCTATCACTTGTGTGTTTTGTAAATATTGCTATGGTCGAATTGTGGTTAAAGTATGCTGTTTTGTTTTTCCGCCGAAAGCCAATGTTTTCTAAGGATGTCTTAATATATTGTGTAAAAATAATGAATGGGTGTTTTCTATTATGTAACGCTCTTCTTGATTTTTTTGGGGGCGGGGGGGGGGGGGGGGGGTAGTGGCTATCAGCAGAGTATTTGTCCCAAGCTAGTTGAGAGTTATGTTTAGCACAGCGGAAGAGGCGCTTTTTCTTACTATTTCGCCGTTTTAAGTTCGCATTAAACCAGGGTGTTTTCACGCTCTTGGTTATTGGGATAGTTGGAATGAAAAGTCTAATTAACCGTTGCATCTGGGGTTTAAAAAGGAGCCACTTCGATTCGGTTGAGCGAGACTGACAATTTTATGCGAAACTCTCATAGAAGGTCGATAATTCATTAGTTATGCGCTAGTTTAGTAATCAGCCCTTTTTATACTTGAAGAAATTACAGGCGAATGTAGTATGAATGATTGCATGATCACTGAGGCCTTGCACATTGTAACTGCGGTGAAGCTTTCTGGATGTGAAGTTAAGATAAGGTCAAGAATGTTTGAAGAGTAATCTGTGGTGCTTGTTGGTTGGCAGTGCAAGTTTTCGATAACGTGGATGCAAGGTCGGGCCAGTCAGTGGAAGGCAGATTTAAATTTCCGAAAAGTAGTACTGGACTGTTTGGGTACGTTTTCATGTGTTCAAAGCGTCGTGAAAATTATGTGCAAAGGATTCTTCAGCGTTCGGTGAGCGATGACAAACTCCAATGGGAGTGTGCTGTTGAGACATGCTATAGCAAATCATTTCTAATTGGAGTGATGGGTTATCTAGAGCACACTGCAGTAGACGATTGGCTGCGATAAGCGCACCACCTCTGCGGGAGTTCGCACTTCCGGCTTTGCGAAAAATGTCCAAGTTTGTTAACTGATGAACTGAGATGAACTGAGCCATGTCTCAGTTAACGGCAGAATATTGCACGAACTCGAAGACGCCAGATTACACAGACAACATTTCTTTGGAACAACACTGCATATGTTAGTTTATAGGAGAGATAAAGAGGAACAGGTCGGTGAAGTGTTTTTGAAAGTGTCAGAACTGATTGCTACGGTGTGCGTTCGTTCACTGTGTTTGAATTGACATGGAAGACACGTTATCTTGCCAGACACCAGTTTGTCAAAGCGAAGTGTGAACTTCATGTCTGGAGCCTTTCTAAATTCAAGGAGATGTGCACGGCCAAAGAAACGAAGCAGGATAATTTCGACCGCGTGGGGTTCTTTAGCGTGCACTGACATCGCACAGTACACGAGGCTCTAGAACTCGCGTCTTTCTGGTCAGACCATAACCACTGAGCCACAGCGGCAGCTCTGATGACATGTCAGTGACATTGGCACTAGACATATATAAGTTGCTAGTGAAGTTATACTCGTACAGGAGCGGCTTGGTCTTGTTTAGAGATGCAAAATTTCAAGAAATTTTGAATGGCATGAAAAAAACCATTCTTTTCAGGGTTTTTTTTCACGAAAAATTGGAAATTTTGCGAAACGTGTCAAACATAGATTTATTTGCAACAGCACAACGATCCATAATAATGCTCCGAAGTTCAGTCGAATAGGCAGTTATAGATGTCATATTGTGAAACTAACTTCTTGTTCTGTTGCACCGAGAAGATAAATAATGATTTGCACTTCAGGCGAATATAGAGATATAAATATCATATTTGTTACACTAACTTCTTGTTCTATTGCACTGAGAAAGAGAACATGAAAACTGATCTATAAGTCACTCCATATCGAACTCAGAGTCACTGTCGCTGAATGCGGCACTACGCGCAGCAGCATGGATTGAAGTTGTGTCCACAGCTAGGTTCGACTCCACATACACAAGCTTTCGAACGCGTTCCCCTGAAAGCCGGTTGCTAATCCTTGTTCGCAAGTTTCCGAAACGTGACCAGTTTCGCAGTATCTGCAGCAGTCGGCAAGCCAGAGGAGTTAGCGGCTGGTTGGTGCAAAGGCCTTGCCACCAGGTAGATGGGGCCACGTGCTTCGCTGAGTCTCGGACCCCTGTCCTGGATCAAATTCCTGCGGATGTCCTGTACTCTGCTACGTTGGAAATCAAGAAGCTAGGCTTGTATTTGACTAAAACCGCTTACGTGCACAGCAGCCTATGGTATTTATGCCGTGTGTGTCGCGCTGTAGCAATTGCAGCCATTTTGTTCTACTTCAGCCGTCAGTTCAAGTATTAGTGTGGTTTTAAGTCAAGCCTGGATGTGACCTGGCTTTCAACCCGCGTACTCGCAGCACGAACGTTTTAAAATCACTACCTGGCACCGGCGATGACGACTGCTCTCCAATCATTCAACGATGCACACTGTAATGGTTTTCTAAGCAAAACAAAAACCTAAACTGCAAGCAAGCAATCATAAATCCTTGAAATTGCATTGTGAAATTTTCGATGTTTCTTTCCATTTTCTCTCGTCTGAAAAAAAAAAAACGAAAAAAAAAACCCCCCGTTTTTTCCCCCCAAAATTGCAGTGTTTTTTTCAGGCCTTCACATCTCTAGTCTTGTTATGCATCTAGTCATATTATATATATATGATTTAGGTGGTTGCACACAGCAATTTTTACATTAAAGTGCAGCCAAGGAATGATCACTGAGACCGGGTAGGTACACAATCGAAGGGGTAAGGTCCGGCACGTTAGTTAGAACAAGATCTAAAACACTAGGCATGGATGTAGTTCGAGTAGGTTTAGGTACCAACTGTGACAGGTTGAAATCCATACAAGTCAGCAGAAACTCCTTGCGCTCACTAGACAAAGGGCAGAGCTAAGGCGACGTATTAGTCCGCACGACACTAGGGCAGTTAAAAATCGTCAACTAAGAGAATGGGAATACTCCGGAAGCGTACAGTGGTCATAGACGAAAGTTGTTATCGAAGATGGCGGACGCTGACATATGCCCAAAGTCATCCTCTTAAAGCGTACACAAAGTTCCACCCAATCCAGTACTAGGCTGTTCGAGAAATAGGCGATGCGACAGAATTATCCGCGACAGCTATTGAAACATCTGCTCCAAATATGTGACCTCTGTCAAATTGAAACACATTGAAACGCTTCTTACAATCTGACAGCTCCAGTCCGTGTTTCAGTTAATAGAACGACGTCATATGAACGAATGATAAGTTAATCGGTTGGTAGAAACAATAGAAAGCGAAACATCGCCCGATGTTCCCGATTCGCGTAAGCCGAAAATCCTGCCTCTCTTCCAGTTCACGCAGGGTCAGCAGCTACGTCAGCTGACAGTCTCGCGTGGATGATATTCTTTCATGACTTTTTTTTATTTCAGTAATGGAACGTGACTGCTGTGTTTCCGTTCTAGCGGTACGTTGCAATAAACTTGTCGTGTCATTGATCTTTTTGTTCGACACCAAAACCGGGTCTCCTGACTGCCAAAGCAGCTGATCACACGCTCGAAATGACTGCACAGTCTAAGCACTAGTGGCTGTGGGAACAGCGGACGAGAGATATTCTTAGCAAACGTGGATGTGTCGTTAGCATGAATGCTTTTCGCTCGCACATTCAGACATTGGTAGCCTTGTTCAGGCTCATACGTGGAAGTGGCAGGGTTGTATTCCGTTTCTTCATGGGATGGATGTTAAGCCCTCCTTCAGTCAACAACTTGGTCGCTCATGCTGACTTGAACGCACTTCGCAGGTGTGGGAGCGGCAGGTTTCTTTAAATACGTCAACTCGACCTCTCGACCTACGCTGAATGGAATAATTTACAGAAACGTAGTGTCTGTATAGGATCAAGCATATTACTGGTTCTTAGCGAATTTGTTTGCAGCACACTGTGACGGGAGGATAGCCACCCATTTACGATCGTTTCGTTTTCAGCTAACGATGAACGGGACCTTACGTGCCTCTCAAACCTTTGTAACCAGTGTTTTAATCCGCTCGAGTGAACCCGCCAGCTCCTAGGTGACAAGGTATTGTAGTCTTTAGATTTAATCTTAGCAGTGTCGATAACCCACGTGGGTTGGTAGAGCTGTGCCTCGTTAATATAGACACTTTGGTTCCCGAGCAAAAGTGTTCATACAGCGATTCGTCCGTAATAACGAATCGTGACGAAAAAGAAGAAATATTAGAGAAAAGAACGCTTTATGACTGCCCCTGTGCATAGTGGCGGGCAATCTTGGAAGCTCCAAGTGCATTATTCTGGACGCCATTGAAGTCTGAAACTCTCAGTGGTCCATGAGACACGTGACGGCGCCTCTTGGTGAGATCAAGTATTTCTTACTGCGGCATCCACTCGGCTGACAGCTGCGGTGTGTAGTGTGCACCGCAGCTGGGATTCTTTTTATTTTTTTTTTCCCCGGCAGCCAATGCGGCAAGTAGTGAAGCGTGAAAGCAGGCGCACAAATGCCATTAGTGCGGCACTTGCGCATTGGTGTCCTCAAAATGCGCCATTGTTTCCCATCCCCGAAGAGCAGTCCGTAAACGCAGTGGCGGCCACCAAAGTTTGTGGCGGCTGGCGGCGCGCACGGCTCGCTTGGCCCGAGCCGGCTTTAATCTCGGCCCGGTGCGCATTACGGCGACGGGCAATTAGGCGCGGCTTTTTGCGCGCTCTTCCTCCGCCGGCGGCTGTCAGCGGCAGCGGCGGCCTGATGAACCACGTTTCGGGCAGGTAGTTATACGATGATGCATGCGCCTCTTCGCCGGTGTGACTCTGTTAAGGGCTGCTCGTTTACATGCTCGCAATTATCCGCCATTTTTGAAGCCCTGATGAGAGTCTTTTTAGGGAAAGTCGTTTGGGGAAGAAGCCGACTGGCCGCCGTGTGATGAATGGGGAGAGGGGGCGCTGCGATGACAGCCCGATTGCGACTCCGTCCGCAGGAATGGCGTGATGAATGGGCCCGTCTAATTGCCGGCCGGTGGCCGCCGCTGTCAATCTCCCGCCCGAGGTGTTTGCTCCCTTGTGTGATTAACGATGCATGCATTGGTTTCATCGGTTGAAAGCGCGGCCAGCGGCTTGTTTCCGCGGCGGACGAGAGACCTCTCTTTTTGCGCCTCCTCCGTATGCAGGCGCTTCGAGATGATCTCTGGAGGTTTCCAGAGGATTGCCCGGTGCGTTTGTTCGCCGACACTCTCTCTAAAAGCGCGCGGGCTAAATTGGCTGCGCCGGGGCCTTCCGGGGCCTGCTGGTCAATATCAGGCGGCCGCGGGGAGCCTCCAATAAAACGGTGCCGGATTCGATTTGAGCCCTGGCTGCTTCTTTAGGCCCTTCGGAAGATTGGGCTCGCTCTTGTTTGCGGAGATTCCTCCGGCAGCAGCAAAAGCAAGCGTGGTTGTTGAGACACCTGCACTGGTGGTGTGTGTGTGCATGGTCACTTGGCGCAGCTGCAACGGGATGTCGCCGGGCCAGCTCCGCGCGCGAGGGGAGCTGTTTGCTCGAGTGTTCCCCGAGGCACACGCGAGGTTCATGTTGTCGGCGCGGAGCGGCTCGGTCGCTCTTTTCTTCTTCTTCCCCGCTGGGGATTTTGCATGCGTCCCGCTCTGTGTGGTGCCTCTTTTATTTCCTTTTGTTCTCCCTGCGCGCATTGTTCGCCCAAGAGCGAGTCTCGTATTTCGAATTCCGGGGGTGCGCATTTCTGGTTAGGCATGAATGTGAACCGCGAGAGGCTGGTCCTCTTCTGCCGCCGCCGGAATTGATTTATGGAAATGCGGATCGCTGCGGCCCCTCGCTGGCGGGCAATGCTTCTTTCGCCGCCGGCGTCGCCGATGCGGCCGCCTCGGATCTGGCGTCTCGGGGCCTTCCCGGGCGCCACTGTGGGCCCCCGCAAGGAGCCGCGAAGCTCTGCGCCCCCGAGTGGCGCACAAATGGAGGCGCGCACCGCGCCTTCTCCGGGCCGACAACATTGGGCGTCCTTTTTCCTGAAACCCTGTCCAACACCGTGTCCGCACACGTGGGCGTTGCGTAAGGAACGGTCCCTCACGCGTGTCCAGGCTCAGTTCACCCCTAGCGAGAGCCAAAATGTGCGTCGAAGCCGTTCCTTGAGGCGAACTGCACCGTCGCGGCGGCTGCTGTTCCCCGCCGTGTCACGTGACTTGACCGGGCCAAGTCGGGGGAAAACGCGGTTTATTCGTGCTGCAATTGATTTCCCGAACGGGGAAACTTCTTTTCCCGTCGTCTCTGCCCGCCGGACGACGTTGTTCGGGCCAATTGAAGCGAAAGCTCCTTTCTTTGTTTCCGCTATCTCCCTCGTGGCCACGAAAGTGGAAGTGCGTTGAAGGGATATGACCAACTGGAAGCGGCTTAATTGCGGAGGAGGAACGAGCGGCCGCTGCCGCTGACGACCAAAGAAATAAAAGCGGCCCCCCGCCCTGTCTGTCACTCTCAGCCTTTGTTTCGGGCCGCTCTTATCGCTTTTTGCGCGCGTCGTCTCGGGCGGTTATCTTCTCCGCCCTGTCTGACGCCGTGTTTACTTTTGGCGTCCGAGATGGCCGCGGTCACCGCTCCCCCACGTTCTTTTTATCGCACTGGTAGCGAACGCGGCCCCGACGCGTGTTTCTGCGATAAACATTTGTGCGGGACGCGCTTAATCGACCGACGACTAACTCGGCCCGCCTGAATGAATCCGGCCGCGCGTGAGCACGCTCGCTGGTGCGTGCCGGCTGATTCCTTTTGCGGGGCTTTTTTCTCTCCGGCGGTGAAATTATTTCCCCATCTTCTATCGCGGCCCTACCTGCCCTGGCTGGCTGGCTGCTGCGCCAGTCGGGAGCGGATCGAAACAGGCGGGAGGACTGGCTGGCGTAATTAATCATCCGTGGCTGCCCAGACCACGGGCGCGCCTCCAATTCACCTCGCTGCGGCCGTGTAGCCCGGCGGAGTAGTTTCGACCTGTCGCTTGCTTTGTTGCCTCCCTGACCCTCGCGACGCCTTCGCCGCGGCCACGTGAGCGAGGGTGGATTCGCCGCCGCCGTCACACCCACCCTTGTCCGCGCTGATGAAGTTCGCCTGGCGCATCTTCCCTCCTCGGCTGTTGACAAGTGCGCGAGCCGTCCTCTGGCCGCTAGCACACTCGCGCGATTATTTTACTGTGACGCGGACCCTTTTCGCCGGGGTCGTTTGCTGAGCGGTATTGATGGCCGCAGTGACTGACTGCGGAAGCGTCGCTTGAATTCCTCTTTGCGGCTGCCTCATGGGCGTTATTCGCTGCGACCTTTTATCGCGGTGGCGTTAAGGAGCTCGTGTCGCGGGAAACCCTCAGAGAAGCCACCTGGGAGGGCCAGCACGTGACCCTGTGTCGTCGTCATTGCGAGGAATTGCGAATGTTAAGTCGACAATTCTCGGCTCCAAATTTTACTCCCGCCGCTGCCGTCTCTGCACCGCACCCCGTCCTTCAGCCGGGTCGTTGACTCGAAGGTGCCTTGAAATCCTTTCGCCGTGTTCTCCTTCGGCCGGGGGCTAACCGGGCCAGGGCATGCTCGGCCGAGCGCGCGCTCCTCCTAATGAGCGCCTTGCTCTTTTGGCTGCGGGGCGGCCGCTAATTACAGCCGCTCTCTTCTTGGGGCGCCAACCTGCCTTCCCCGTGGCCTAATGGGACGACGCCTTCCTATTGGCCTTTCATTGGCCCCCTGATCTGAGCATTGTTGGTTCGCCCCAGAGTGGTTGCTCCGATGACTGTTATGCTCTTCATTCAGTGCACGTCTACTCGTCTGGTTCGACCCCGGCGCCGTCATCAAGAACCGCCTTTGCGGGCAGGCACGCATTCCTTGGCTACGATTTAATCTTGCACTTTGTACATCGATTTCAGGCTACGCCGAGGCTTGATAAGTGTACGTCACCGGGCGACTTATCTGATTACCATTCGGGTATTTATTTCACATCGAAACGGCAGTTTACGCTTACAAATTGCATTTGCTGACCTCTTGGACGTCCGTTGTGCACAGCGTGCCAAAGCCTCAGTTGAACGTCACAGGGTCCATTTTAACAACTTTTTTTTTTCCCCGGGACGCATAGATCTGGTGAAGTCGGTTTTACGCGGCCACCACCACAGAATGGCGGTCACCGCGACGTGGGTGCGCACCCCCTATCGTAACTGTTCGTCCCAGTGCAGTCCCGGCGCAGCGCACCCTAACCGGCGGCTATCTCGGCCAGCAGCCCCTTGGCGCGGAGATGTCGCTGCTGCTCTATCGACCCGGGACACACCGGCCTCCTCTGACCATCCCGGCTACTTTCTCCTCTTTGCTTGGCTTCGTGCGTTTTGACGTTGTGCAAGCTCCGGCGTACTACACTGGCTTCTCCCCGTTGCGTGCTGCCCAGAAGCCGGCTGGGAGTCTCTGCTCTCCGCAGCTGCGGCCGTTTGTGCTCTACTCGCTCGTTATCCCAAGCTTTCCGTGTCCTCTAGTTACACGCTTTAGGGCATTGATTCGCAGTCGTGTTGCTAGGCGCACTTGGCGGCCCTCAGCGCATGCGATATTCTTGTTGCAGCCGGTTAACAAGGCGACCCCTCTGGACTGGTTCGCAAATCGATGTGGCGTGTCAGCGTCTTTAAGGAGTGGAGCCCCCCGCGTGGGTCGGCGCCGTTGATTACAGCGCTTCGCGAGGCGAGGAAAGCGTACTCTCCGGTGGTCGTTTCTAGCCGCCGCTGAATGCATGTTTAATAGCCACGCCGTTTCAGGTGGCGGGAATACTGCGGTCGCCCCCTCGCTCTGGAGAGGCGATAATTGCGCGCAGCCGCCCGAATTGACTGCCGATAATTCCGCTTTGTTTTCGGGACGTCAACTTCCTCTGTGGTCGGTGACTGCGGAGTGGCACTTGAAGAGCAGCGGAGAAATCGATGCCAGCGACGCATATATATCTTTTCGCCAGTCTTCGGGCGCCTGGCGGCGGCTGCTCCTTCGCCGCGCGCGTTGGCAGGGGATGCGCGCCGCTTAATCCATCTTCATCAGCGCGTCCTCCCCTCCGGAGACAAACGACTGGCGCCGCCAACAAGGACGCGTCTTTGTCCCTTCGTCCCTCCGCCGGCAGGTGCCGCCGCCGCCGCCGAAATGTTTTTCGCCCGTCCAGCCGCCAAACTTGCTCCCCCGGGTTCTTGCACTTTGTCGCCTGAGCATATGTGCGAGCAAGGTGTGCAGCCAGGGATGGGTCGTCGTTCCGCACCACGGCGTTCTTCCGACTCCCGTATCGATTCGGCGCTCACCCCAAACGAACGCTGCTGCTGCTGCTGCTGCTGGCGGCACCGATTTACTGCGGAGGAGCGGCTTTCTTGCCGCGCTTAGCTGCGGAAAGTGTTCCGGGGCGCTGGCTTAATTGAGCATTCCTTGAGTGAACGGCGTCTATTTTGGAGCACCACTGATTGACACGTGATGCTCCTCTGCGCGCGCCCTTCGTTCGCATGCCCGCTTGTGGCAGCATCGATTGGCGGACGAGCGCGACATGCCGTGCTCGACCGCAGCCAGGAGCCGCCTGGTCGATGTTTCCCCCCCCCCCCCCCCCCCTCTTCTATGCATGTCATGACCGCCTTTCTTTACCCCGAATTGGACGCTATTCTCGGGTCCGCATCGATGTGTTGACGTCTCTCCGCCGAATCCATGTGGATGCTGCTGCAGTTGCGCGCTGCAGCGATCATCCGCCGGGTCCGCACCAGTCACAGTTGGCCAAGCAGCGCTTCTGGTTCCCCGTGCAGTGGAGTGACCGGCCTCTGGCGACATTTAGTATTCCGTGAGCGGACATTGCTGTTTGCGTTTGCCATTCAGCGCTCGTCGCCTCGCCCGGCCATCAGCAGTCGAGTCAGGTCAGCTGTCGCCGCGTTCAAATCGGACGCAGGAATTGTTTGAACTGGGCGGCCGTTTTGCGGTGGCATCGGCTAATTGCCTTTCCATTTGCCCTGGGCGTGGCACCTCTCTAATGACGCTGCTCTCAACCGGTGGCCACGCATGGGTAATGAGCTCACGTCATCGCAACGAAAGTGGCCGCCGCATGGAGCGCGACCCGCGGCTGGTTTCTTTCTCGGCGGGAACCCGGCGTTGCGGCCCAGGACGCGTCACTGCACCTGAGCTCCCTGGCAGTAAACACCTTTGCCTCAATCTCGTTCTGCTCGGAAGGCGCCAGCCCCGGTGTCAGCCGAAGCGGCCCCTTTTGTTCGAACCTCTAATCCCCCCTGTAGGCGGGCTTAAATTGGGCGCCTTTCTTTTGTTGGGCAGTGCGAGATTAATTTCTCTGCCGCCGGGTAAGCCTCGCCACTTGCGGCTGCTGCCTATTGGCTCCCCGCAGGATCATCCTGACAATGGCGTTCGGGCTGCGGCAGTGTCGGAATGTTTTCTTTGTCCGCTGCAGGCAGCAGCAGCAGCAGCAGGCGCGCCAGCGAAGGAGGCAAAGCGCGGGGATTCCTTCCCAGATCCTCGCCTTTGTTCCCTTCCGCATAAAGATGAAACTGAGTGCGGCCATTGTCGCGAGCCCCTTTAATTCGCTTAAAAGCAGCCTCGGAATTCGGACCATTGTCTCTGCGCGAGAAGGGCGTCCTTTTCTCCGGCGCGCATTGTTCCTTCTTATCTGCGGGCCGAGGCCTTCTTCACCTTAGCTCCTCCAGTCGGCGTATCCTCCTTTGCGCCTCGCATGGGGGCCGATGAAATGGCAATTACGCCCCCCATGCAAAGTTCGCAGCAGCAGCAGCAGCAGCAGCGTGCCGCTTTTAAACCGGGCCTCCCACGCCGATTGGAGGCTGCAGCCCTTGAAAGCCATTTACCCTCTTGTTGTTGTGTTTCTCTCTTCCGCGCTAATCCTCGTTTTGGAAGCGCGGTAATTAACTGACAGGAACACAACGCCGGCGGCACCGACAGTCCGATAAACACTTTCTTTATTGCGGCCGCGCAGAGCAGAGCTTGCCCCTGGCAGGTACGGGACTTTGGGTATGTCTGAACGATGGGCGGCCGCCCAAGTGACCCACGCTGGGGAAACAATTTCGAGACGGAGCGGAGCTCACGCTGGGCCGTCGTCGCCTCCGCTTGCATTTTGGCCAGGCTCTCAATTTGCCTGATTGCTGCGCCGGGCCGGTGTTGACTTGTTTGGGGACCGTCTCCCCGGGCAACGCCGCCTTTCGATTCATTCCCCCCCCCTCTCTTTGGGCGCTGTCTAACCTTTTGCGCGAGCGAAATTACTTCCGCTCGCGCCAGGGTGTCGCATGTGGCTGCTGCGCGGCGTGTGCATGATTCCGGGCTTCGAATGCGGTGGTCGTCCACTCGCGGCGTCGGTGCAGCCCCCGGTGCAGGAGTGCACTGCTCCGGGTGCGCCCTGCCGGTGGGGAGCAATCGATCCTCCGCACGGGGATCCCCGGGCGCGCATCTGGGATAATCCCCGACGCCCAAGATAAACAGGCTGCCGATTGCATCTCATTCATCAGCGCCGCCGCCGCGGGAGGCCCCCCTGGAGACGGGCTTAGCTGACCATCCCCGCTGCGGCAAAGCCTTCATGACTCTGCGTTATTCGCTCTTGCGGCTCGCCGTTTCCAGGGCGACTTGTGAGCCGCCCCTCTTTCCAAGGAACCTTCGATACGAAGGAAACCGAGGAGGGGGACTTAATTAATGACGCAGCAGCGGAAGACGGTTAGCGAGAAGTACCCTCCCGCTTTTAATTTTCTCAAATGAAGACGTATTCATCAAACTCTCAATTATGCCCCGCCCGGATTGCTGCTCCAGCGTGGGCGGCTGGCGCGCCGTTACCGAGACCCTGCTATCGGAATGTTAATGGAGAAACAGTTCTGTTTCCTCCCTCGCCCGGGCTCCAAATTGTTCTTCCTTTTGTTTCGCCCGCGCCTGATTGGAGGCGTTAATTTTTCTTTAATGCCCTTCCATTATCGGCGCATATCCCTTATCGGCCGCCGAGTGCGCGCGGAATCGAGACTGGCGCGTCGCCTTCGCACCGCGCTTCGGCGCCCTCTGTCGCGGGGCCTGAAATAGCTGTCCCTATTTTCGGGGGCCGGTCTAAAAGCGGCCCCCTCCCGCCATCCGTCTCGGCCCAAGCAGGGCGTCGCGTGCCTCGGTCGCTTTCACGCCCGCTGAAAGCGATCGCGGATAACAGCCGAGCCTATCACGCCCTGTTAGCAGCCGCCCCGAAATCTCCCCGAGAAACGCAGCGTCACTCCGTTTTGTCGGCCGCAAGAACGTTCCGAGCGCGACTTCCGCCAGGGGTCGCAGAGACTGCAATGCCCTAGTGGACGTTGTCTGGCGTGAAGCTGCCCTTCCAGTGTTTTTCCCGGAGCAGAGAAGCCGGGCTGATTTGGCCGCGCAAACAAACGGGAGTTTTCGCTCGAGGAAGCGCCCAGATAGCTAGCGAGTCCGCTTCTTTTGGTTTTGCTCCGTGAAGCGTCGCAAGCGTTGGGGCGATTAATTTTTGGGGCCCGGACAGGGAACGGGCCGCGTGTCGTGTATTTCAAAACGAACGTGCTTTACCTCGCCGTGTCGGGGCTCGTTCATTAGCGTTTTCTTTCTGGGCCGCAATGGGGGAAGCCGAGCTGGCAGGGGTGCCATGCTGGCTCGCAGTTCCAGCCGGTTTATCGCCCGGCGACTCCGCTGTGGCAAACCGGCGATCGCCGTCAAGCAGGAGACATGTCCGGCGCCCCTGGCCACTTGCGAACTGGCGCCCCACTGCAGGCAGGGAGCTCTCAAGCTCCGCCCACAGCTACCGGTATCACCTTGTCTGCGCGCTGCTTGGCTCGGTGTACTTCACAAGTCCGTCCGGATAAGAGAGAACAGCCCTGCTAGCAGCGACTATACTCCGTTTCGTACATAGCAGGCAACGCTGCGGAGGTTGCGGAAGTAGTGCGTCCGCGAAACCGTATTACTCCGCCACGTATCATTCGTTCTTCTCGAAAGTCCGGTCAGTGTTTGGACAGATACAACGAGCGGTATAAAACGAAAATCACTGTCGAAGCTTTGAGGCGTTCAGTGTTCTGGCTGTCCGGCCATAATTTTCACGGAGTGTGAACTACTTTTTGGGCGCGGATTTAGTAGAAGCGATTCGCCCTACCAATCGCGTATCATACCGTCACGTGTACTTTTTGCTTCTCGAAATCTCGACGAGTCGCAGGACGAAAATGTGGCAAGAGGCAAAACGAAGTCCAGGAGGTGCCAGTCGCGGCAGAAGATTTGTCGCTACGAAGTATGTTTGTGTTCGCTTTGGTTGTATGGCGAACTATTTTTTGCGTGAGGAGTTAGCCTGCGCGAACAGACGCGTTAGCTTTGGCAGCGTTGCCTGCTATATATGAAACGGAGTATAAGCATGCCTACGCAAGTAGCGTGCTTTCGGCAACGGCGCAGCTGCCTGGCTGTCCTGGTCGTACCTAGGCCTATATAGCCTGTTTCGCATCGAAGCCGCAGCTGAGGGCGCTTCGGAAATGGCCAGCGCTGTATAATAAAGGTATTATTTTTGTCACCGCTTTATTGTAAGCCCTGTCTGGTAATAAAATAAAGACATGCTCAATTTTTTCGACGCCTTCAGCAGAGGAGCTAGGAGACGCCAGGCGAGCTGTACCAGGCAGTAACAGCAAAGCGGCTGTGGGGAGAAATTTCCTTGTATTTCCACCAGCAACTCGGTATTGGCCAACGATCCTCAAAAGTGAATTTTGACATTACTCTGTACCACGGCTTGTTATGAACGCGAATAAACAGTAGAGAGATTTAACACACCGTAGAAATACTAGCGGAGACGTATACCGGTTTTGTGTGAGGGAGCCGCGCATGCGCAGTGGAAAATGCGGGGCCGGATAGCACTGCTTGGCTTGCGGAACAGGCGTACGTAAAACCGGCATACGTCTCCGGTTTGCTAAATCCCTAATACTAGCGCATTTTTCTGACGCCGGCATCCAGGCTGGCAGGCCGGTACCAAAGGCGTTACCGTTGGTACCGTTGCCAGGCTTGCCACATTCGCCGTGTGGTAGCAGTTGCCGTAGTTACCGTGTTTGCCGTACGGTGGGGTTAAATTTTTATTTACTCGGTTTTATGCATCCGGCGATGGACGGTTTGCCGGAACGGAGCCGCCGGGGCGAATTCGAGCGCGCCTGCGTCATGATGACGTAGGGGCGCGTGTCTCGGGGCCGACCTGCTACCTTGGATGCCGGTGTCAGAAAAATGCGCTAGTATGGTTCGTTAACATTCATACCAAGTCGTGTGATAAGTGTCAAAAATAAATCATTTTTTGAGAATCGTTGGCCGATGCCGAGTTACTGGTTGCTGTGGTAACTGCGATACAAGGAAATTTCTTCCCAAAACCGCTTCATTGCTGCCTGCTTCTGCTAGCTCCGCTGCTGAAGGCGTCGCGGAGCATATGTTTATTTTGTTGTGGGTTCACAGTAAAGCGGCGATCTGCATTATACAGCTCTTGCCAGTTCCGAAGCGCCCTCAGCTGCGGCTTTGATGCGAAACGGGCGGAGCGACGACCAGGGAAGGCATGTTTTGTCGCTGCTCGAATACAGCCGATGGAGCTTGAGTGAAGCGGTGCATACCGCTCCGTGTGTCCCTTCTTGCAGTTGGGCGGGAGTTTCGGTGCGGCGCACACTGCCACGTGCTAAATGTTTCACTGTGTTTGGCCGTGTTCCACCGAGCGGAATTATTCGAGAGTTTAAGCCCCGCCGCACGGTGTGCAGTCAACGGTAGCAACGGCAACGAGTCACCGTATTTGCCGTACGGCTCTCCGGCCGCGCTGGAACTGTGTATTAGTTTTAGCCTGCCTAGCCACGTGCATTTGCTGTGCGGTCGCTGCTACTCTAGTCGCCGTGTTTACCGTGCAGCGGGGGTGACCAAATTTGCGCCGTCTTCGACCGTCGGGCTAACCTGGCGGTCACGCACCAAAAGAAAAAAAAGAAAAAAGAAGCGAGGAAAAGCTCTTTGATTGCTCCTTATTTAAATAAAAGCCACGGGCGCAACTCTTCCCCCAATAATTTATTCATTCGCCTTCTTCTCGAGGCGATAAGGTCGATGGGGGGTGTTTTTTGCCTTTTCGCCCGTCTCCCTTTCGTATAATCGCCCTTCATAAATATTCGAGGAGCACTAATGAGAAAGGCCCTCCGGCCCGAGACAAAGGCGCGCTAATGAAAAGAGGCCGCAGTCACGCTGTTGTGCCCACTCGTGGAAGCGTCTTCCTCCATTCGTCTTTCAAAGGTGCTGCCGTCGTCTCCGAGCCGGCCATAAACGCGCCACTTTCGGGGGAGGTTTCCAGTGGACGGCCCGTGTTTGTGCAACAAGTCTAGGGTAGAGATGCCCCTTTGTTGTACCACGTTCGTTCGTGCCCTTCCGGCCAAGTAATTTCATTCTCATTAGGGCTCCATTAGCAGCGCCCGCCTCTTTGACCCGCTTTGCATCTTGCCCCCTTCTTCTTCTTGTCACCTGAATTCAGAGCAGCGGCCTTAATTCCTTTTTTATCCGGGCACCTTTTGGATGGGATGAGTATCCATTGTGTGCGCGCGGTATTGGTGCCTCTTCCATCCCAGCGTCCCCGTGTGTATTCTGGCGGTTGGCTAATCCGGCCCTATATTTTTCTCTTCTTTGCAGCGGCTTTAGCATTCGATTTAGCTCGAGCCTTCTAGGAGCTTCGCTTTTACATTCGTTTCCTCATATCAAATGCGCAAACTAGGTGCACGGGAAAGGTTGCTCTAACGCGGTGTCCTCGGAGCGCGAGAGTCTCTTGTAGGGTTGCACTCCGACTGCCCTCTGTGTCGTTCGCTTCCCTCCTTGACGCCCTCTCCACTTTTTTCCCCTTCCTCGAATGTTCCGACCGTCGGTTGGCATTCGCGCTCGCCGTTTGGGAAGAGTGAAGGATGGGCGCAGCACTGAATAGTTCTCATTATCTGATTCGGTCCTCGTTCTCATGCCTGTGGCAAAGAGCGCCGGAGAGAAGCTGCGGGCTGGCCCGGGAAGCTCGCATCGACCACTTCTGGACTGAAGTGTCCTTTCTGCTGACCCCCTCTTTAGAATGGAATTTATAATCGATTTTTTTCCCTCTCTTTTTCACAGCCAAACGATGGTTGTGACGTACGAGACGCGTTCAGGCATACAAAAACTGAGTGGGCTAGAAAGGGGAAAAAAAAAGAAGCAAATGTCCGCCCGAAAAAACCATAAACCTTAGTTTCTAACTACATCCTCTAAAGTGATTAAACATGGGGTTCCTCATGATGACGTCATCTACGGTACCGGTACATTTCCAGTGCTTTGTTCTGAGGGAAGAAAACCTGCGCCACCGAAAGGAAAAGCCCGCCGAGCGTTGCTTGGCAGCATCCACCGACGCGCAGCCAGGGTGTGGTTGACGGCAGCGGAAGTTTGCAGTCTTGCCGCCTGTGACGCCACACCGAACTTCTCCACACTCCTAGAGTGCTGTGTTGAAAAGTCTGAAATTTAATCGTTGATTACGTCACCATTTCAAATCCTAGCGCAAAAAAAAAAAAAAAACCACTTGGCATGCTTTATCTACAGCCTGTATAGGTTTGAATTCCTGAATATCGCTGCATTCTCAAAAAGTGGTGCAGTTGACCTTTAATGAAATGGTGTGAACCTGTATTATTGCTGCTGCGCATCTAGCTATTCCTCAATCCTCAGGAGTGGTGTGACAAAATCTCAGTTTGATATGCATAAGAGTGCAGAGAAGCCAAGAAGAAACAAAATAAAGCCTTCTCCATAGATACTAACTTCACAAGAATCTTATGAATTTAGAAAAAAGGCTGGTGCTAAAGCACCGCATATCCGTCGCGCTGCTCAGAAAATTTCTTTGCAAAGCTATGTATCATGCGCAAACGCTTGATCGCATCAATAAAAAGAAAATGTGGGAGCAAGTTCGTAAACTACAGAGCAGCTTTTCTCATTGTGTTCAGGAAAGTAAAAACAGCGCTAAATTCTACACAAACCACACAGAAAGACGGGCAGTAAGGGCGCTGACGTCTTCACTTAGGCAAACCAAGAAGCCTGAAACTAGCCCGAAACACACCAACTAGCGCAGCAAAAGGTACTGTTAACCAGCTTTTCTCACTTCACACTTTCGCCTTTTTTTTTATAGCCCCCGGTACACGGTATATACACCCCATAACACACCATTTACTCCACGATGTTACACAATATAAATATTTAGGGGTAACGTTAACTCATGACTTAACATGGACTTCACACATTGCAGACATTTGCTCCTCGTCTTTTTCTAAGCTTTGCTACTTAAGGCGGAAGCTTAAAGATGCCCCAAGTAAAGTTAAACTCCTTGCATACTCAACATTCATTAGGTCCAAATTAGAGTACGCTTCGGTATTATGGGATCCATTCATAAAGAAAGACATATACAGGATAGAGATGGTGCAAAGGAAAGCGGTTAGGTTTATTTATAACAAATACAGGAGGTTAGATTCACCTACAACACTAATGAAAACCAACCATATTCCATTACTTGAAGTACGCAGAAAAATTTCCCGTCTGTTGTTTATGCATAACATTTTAACACATAAACTAAGCTACCCCGTCCTGTAATTCTCAAACAATTGTCGCGCCGAACACACCATTCAAGAATTCATTTGCTTGAACCCATTTTTGCAAAGACTGACTCATTCAAGCACAGTTTTTTTCCACGGACTGTTTCCGACTGGAACTCTCTTCCCGAGGCCATTTTCCAGTCCTCAAATTTTAGTAAAGCTCTTGAGAAGCATTTTCGCGAGTGAATGAGCGTTGTATTTTGTTATTCTGCTCATTGTTTGTAACCCCATGTATTTTCTTAGTATTTGTCATTTTCAATGCCTTGTATAGCCCCTCCTGCATGGGCCAATCTATTGGCCTGCAGTATTTTTAAATAAATAAATAAATAAATAAATAAATAAATAAATAAATAAATAAATAAATAAATAACCATGTACTGTAACTATGAAATAAACTTGATTTTGCTTCGAAAAAAAAAAGTATTAGCGCAGACATAACATTTCTGTACAGTTTTTTTTCTCTACCTAGACTCATTTTTAAAGTACAGAAGCGCAGCCGAAAAAGTCTCCCGACAAGTAGCGCTAAGGAGCCTTGCAGTAATCTGTTTACGGTTCAAGAAATCCATAGCGTATTGCCCGCCGGCAAACAGACTGCACCCAGCCCTGATGAAGTATATTATGAAATGCTCTGAACCTGCTTTAGAGGCACTTTTGTCTCTTTTTTTTCTTTTTAACAGAATATGGTATCAGGTAAAATACTTGAGGCGTGGAAAAAACCGTACTTGTGCCATTTTTGAGATCTAGTAAACCGCCAACTTTCCCTGCTAGTTACAGCCCGATAGCACTCGCGAGTTGTCTTGCCAAATCTTTGGAAAGTGCGTTGAATATTAGGTTAATGTTTGCCCTCGAATCCCGTGAACTTGTTTGCGTGCACTAGGGCTCATTTAAAAAGCATGTTAAACAACTGATCCCTTTGGCAAACCCTTTGGCAAAGGGGCTGCTTTAAGCACCACACTCTTGTCGTGAAAATGAATTCCATAGCCAAAACAGTTCCGAAGTCCATTATGAGCTTGAAATTGCATGCACTTATCAACGTATGTGAGACGCAAACTAACGGTTAGGGCAGACGGAAACGGATTTGAGCTTTGCCCACAAGGAACATTTCTCTTGTACTGAAAAGAGGCTTGCAGTTCAACCCCACCGTGCAGCTAACCGGATTAGCTGTAGAATGAGAACATTATTTTGTGGGCATAGCCTTTCTCATATAAACAAGAAGAAACTCCCAGTGTCCTTAAAGGACTACAGACACTTAATTTTATTGCATGTTTCCTGCTTTACAATGATGCGTTAGACATTAGAATTCATGGATCACCGCGTGGTATTCGCCTACGACGGCTACATAATTTGTAATTCAATGTCTTCTCTCATCCTGTTTTGGTTTCATGAACCGAACGATAGCCATGACGTGCAGTTGAACTTTTGGACACATGAGGCGCGGAAAAACTGCAGTGTAAACTATGATACGTAGTTTTAGCTCACTACAGCGCTTAAATAAGCTTGCTTCGAGAGCTAGTTGTAACAAACGACGTATCAGCAGGTATATTGCCGTTTTTTTTTTGTGCCTCACGTGATCTAAAGTTCAACTACACGCATCGTTCGGTTGGTGGAAGTGAAACAACACCAAGAGTTGTAATTTATCCACGGGGTGCTCCATGTATGCTAATGTCTAACGCATCGTTAGAAAGAAGGAAACACAAAAGGTGTGCGTAGTGCTTTACGCATTGCGCTCTTAAGGCAGTGCGTAATCTCAGTGCGGAGTTTTGTGCGGAGGATACAGAGGGCCCCTAGCCTTTATGTGGAAGCAAATGAGCATTCACTGGGACATAGGAGAACAGCACTCGCATATGCTCCTGTTATGAGGTCACGAACAGAACACGCTTTGTTAACAACTTATTTTGGACTATGCTCGCCCCTATCAGTGAGTACCAAGAAACGAAGCCATTGCTTTCGCGGTTCGGAGAGCTATGCGGCGGTCTTGGCACATTGCTGATGCCTCGATGGTACAGTCTGTGGTGTCACTCTTGCACAGTTCGGTAGCCCCACCAGAACGCACTGAAAGGAAAACACCCCGAGTGACGTTTACGTACAAGGGCAGCAGTGCAGCGCTCAGTGTTGTTTGCAGCCGATGTTTGGTCGCTGTAGAAATGAGAGTGAATGACAGCATGGAGGGAACAGTACTCGCGGTCCATGATGTAATACGTGATATAGCAAGGGTTGGTAGGAGTTGCAACAAGGGAATTAAGGAGGATGCCTCGTACAGATTGCGTCAAGTAAATGCAAATCCGTTATTTGAAGTGGTGTTGTGTTGTCCGGACACAACGAGACAAGCCGACATGCGAGCTCTGCGGAGATGGGGTGAGCACAAATCACATGGCATGTTCGTGCACTGAACTTTTCCCACAGTCTCCCGCTCAGGGGGGCACTAGTTTTTCCCGCAATGCAAACACCTTACGTTTGGCGCCTCAATTGCTGATTGTTGCTTGGGCGGCGTGACAGTCCTAATATTGTCCACGGAATGATTGGCTGCGGTTGGTGGAAATTATTCCAGGAGCATTGCACTGAAATGCGCCGCCCAGGCGGGGGAGCAGCAGCCGGAGTCGACCTGCCGGGCGTGTGCCTCCAGTATCCGCGATTCAGGACACGTTTTTATGGCCCTTATCCATTGCCCCGGCAAGGATGGACTGCCCTTAACTAAGGCCCCTGTCGGCGGCGGCGGAGGCTTTCCTGCCGCGCAGCCAATTGTGTGCTGCATGGGGGTGAGATATAGAGCGTGCATTGCGATCGGTTGTGCTGCGACCGCTGCTGAGATGGTCGGAGCAGGGGCGCACCAGCAGCTGTCGGGGTGTCTGCGCTCTCAGAGTGCCACCAAGATTCCCGGAAACCTGTCTTCTTGATTCTTCCCGAGATGCGTTCCCACGTTGTTCGGGTAGGAAATGTGCCACAGAGGAGTACTGTCTGCGCCTGAGGCGGAGCCGTGTGGGCTCAGTCAGTCATAGTTCGTGGTTCCAAAGCATTTACAGCCGGGGACAAAAGTCTGTGGACCATGTCTTCCTCGAACGAAGCGCAGCTCTATTAATAGCCGGCGGCTGGAGACCGCACCTGTAGAGATGAAAGAACAAAACTTTTACTTTAATCTCCGTGATTATGGTCTCCAGCCGCCGGCTATTAATAGAGCTTTCGGTTGCGTTCGACGAACACATGGTCCACAGACTTTTGACCCCAACTGTACGAGTAAATTTCGAAGCTATATGGGGGCTTCCCTGCGTGACTCATCTTTTATAGGTCGCCTTCTGCAGACTTGGAAAAATATGGATGTTTTTTAAAGGTTATTTTTATATAACGCTTGCGGCGCATCAAAGTGAAGCAAAATATATCTACAGTTTTATAGTATGCATTTCAAGCTGAAATAGTAGGTATTAATGTGAAATTTTATCTGTCTATGCAACCTTTGCTGAAAATTATGGCAAATATTTATAGCGTTAGACTCATGACGCGAAATCTTCCAGAACTTCTTAAATACACAAAACGTTGTTGTTTTACTGCATAAAGCGCCTGAACATTTTAATCCTTTGACTGACAAATACCTCGAGCGACAAAAAAAGTTTACTGCCTCATTTTAGGCATGTTTTTTTGCCGGTGTTACGAAAGCGATTTTTTATCTAAAATATTTTGATTCCAAGACGCTAGAAATTGCATGCACACACCCACTAACGTGTATGTATGCACTCGTGAGCGATGGACGTTAAAAGATTAAATACGCAATCGTAATCCGCGAGGGGAAAGAAAAAAAAAAAGACGGTGGCAGTGTGTGCAAGTTCATCCAAGGGTTTCATTGTCTCTCTCGGCCGCCACACGTAGCGGGTGTGTGTACACTCCCTTGTAATGCACGCTGCGTGGAAGAAGACGCGTCTCGCTCACACCGCAGGGGATCGGGGAGGAAAGGCGTTTCCATGGCGACGGGCGGGCGGCGTCTCGCTCCCGCGGGACGCGCGCCACCGCCGCCGATGATGCCGGCTCTCGCGCATCGAGGGATGCCTCCCGAAGCGTGAAATTGGAAGGCGCCTCTTTACTAATGGCTTTCTGATATTTTTCATTAGCCCGGCGTTTTGTTTTGCTCCGCTTGGTTTCCCTCTCTCGCGAGAAATCCGCAACTTGTAATTCTTGCTTTGCTCGGTAACGAAATGCCCGCTCTTTGTCTCTCCTTAGCGCCCCCCCGGCAAGAAAAGCGCTCATTTTTACGCCGCTTCTTCGGGGCCGCAGTGCGAATCGGGGAAGATAGACGCTCAGCTGCGCGGATGGCGTGGCGAATCGATGATGGAGGCCGCTCGGAGTGCGCCGCTATATACCTTTCTCGCCTCTCCATTTCGCTGCTCCTTCTTCCCACGGATTGCTTTTCACTCCCTCACGTTCCATTACGCGCCCGCTGTACCGGGCGCCAATGAATGAGCAGCGCGGCCCAAGATGCAGCTCGCTCCTCCCGGGGAGGCTATTTTTTGGTCAACTCGCGTGAACAGAGCATGTCCGAGCCGGGGAAGAGAGCGCCGTCATTGCCTGCATGAAGCGGCCGCCGAGAGAGAGCCTCCCGGCGGACCCATTCGAAAGCCATTACGACCGTCTTTCCGGGCCTCTATCTACCCCCCTCCCATCCACTCGGAACATAATGATTATATTCCGATTGCCGCTTTCTCTTTGCTCTTGTGCAGCGGAGGGGCGGCTCTAATGTAAACGGTCTTTTAATAGGCTTCGCCCACTGAGACGCGGAGCTGCTCCCGATGGCGTGCACGCGATGCTCCTGCCTCCGGGCGCCCAGGGAGCTGCTGCTCGCTTTGCGGCTCGCGTGTGGCTCGCAATCACCGCCGTTTGCCTTCCTCTTGTTTGCGCTCTTGTTCTTGCTGCGCGGCACCCTCTGCGCATTAGCCGAGTGACGTGTCAGCCGGCCTAGACAAAGCACCCCGGCTTTATGCATATGCCCAACAAATTGCCCGCGCTCGCCGCGAGGTGCGCGCGATAGCCTTAAGCGGAATCGCTACGCGTTCTTTCTTTCACCCTCACGTAACACTTCCTGGAGAGAGCAACGCGAGGGATTCCTCCCGCGCAAGTATACTCCGTGGCCTCGGTTCTCCCTCTACACGAAATTGGTCATTCTCTCATTCGTAGGTCGCGGGTAGTCCTCACACCACTACTGGAGCTGTGGGGCAGCGGTTATTAAGCGATGCGCCGCTGACCCGCCGGGAGGCTTTTTCAAACGTAACCACCGGCGAGACTCGGGGTGCCCTTCCCGAGCAACCCGCCGCCCATCAATCATTACTTAAAGTGCCAGCTGTCACGGTGGACACGCTGCGATGACTTCACAAGGTCACGTGACCTGGGTGGCACGTGGGCCACGTGCTTTTTCACTCACAACACCGCCTACGTCGCCTAATTTTCTGCACAATGGGAGACTTAACGCTGTCGGATTAATAAAACCAGTCGGATGGTTTTCCGGAGGGCCTCGGGCACCGGTTTTGCCTTTCGAGTCCTTGTTCAGCTCCACGGAGCTGTTGAGATCTCTAGCGCAGGTTCCTGCTGCTACTGAGTAGTAATGAGCTCTGAAGACAGCCGCGCGAGAATGAAAAAAAAAAAAAAAAAACAGAACCTTTTGGGCGTCGGATTCAGGTTAGCATTTTCTTGTTATTTCCTGTTTGTCGGCGCTTTCTGTGTCACTTTTTCTAAATTGAGGTGCCAGCACACATTTACAGCAAAACCAATGCTATCTGATGTGTCAAACGGCCTGCAATAATTGCGTTCCGTTCGGGCTCCAGCAGAGCTCTACCTAACGCTCCCAGGCTAAGCGGGAAAGCACGCTTGCCGGCAGAATGCCCTTTTCAGACTTGCGTCTCCTGATAACTATTAATCTATCTGTGGCCTGGCACGCTGGCTTCGTTAGCCTTCTGGTGTTTTACTTCTAATTTTTAAATGTAGCATTCAGTTGTCGGTGAGTTGTGACACTACGGGTTCCTGAACACACGTGGCCTCCTCTCTTCCCGTAGACGGCACCTGTCCTCCTGTCCTAGTCTTTCACTTTCCCATCTTTTTTTTTTCACAACTTTCCTGTCCCTTCCTCTTTTTTTCCGGTTTTCTTGACGCTAGATAACACTGTACGGCTAACCACCCTGCGTTATACAATGTTCAGGTTATAGTCGGGGTGGGGGTGTACAGTTGGCGCGGGCATGACTTCTTTGTTTAATCCCTGTCCGTCGTTTCCTGCACCACGTTTTCGAAATTCTGCAAACTAATATGGATTTCAATTACGGTGAGCTACACGCCTCTCACTAATTAAGTGCCCAACATTAATAGTTAAAAAGTTGACTGTTCAATATTAGTTAACCAGTCTGGTAGTTAGCACACCTTGGCTATATTCTTATGTATTACACCGCTGACAATGCTGTGGCGAAAAAAGCGCTCTTCTAACTCAAAGAGCACATTTTAAAAATTGTGTAAAGTCTTAGGTAAAACACCCTGTGCGTGTGCGTGCGTGCGTGCGTGTGTGTGTGCGTGCGTGTGTGTGTGTGTGTGTGTGTGTGTGTGTGTGTGTGTGTGTGTGTGTGTGTGTGTGTGTGTGTGTGTGTGTGTGTGTGTGTGTGTGTGTGTGTAAAATGTGGATTCTCTTTCCTCATCAAATAAGAAAAAAAGACAGTCTGCATAATACCCCCATTCATAGATGGCTTAAAGCAACGAACTCGTTTCTGCCCTTCCGTGAAATTACTAACACAATCTGTAAACAGAAGCTTTCTTGACATGAACCACGTTATTGATAATCGCCATCATGTGGACTGTCCACTGCAACACATTTGATTGGAACTGTTCACAACTTAGATGTAACATTAGATGGACATAACTAAGGTGATAATATTTTTCCTGATTTCGAGAAGACGTTCTACCGTGTATTCTATTGCAAGTAATGGGAGATGTTAAAGCCTATACAAATACATGAGTGTCTACTTTCCTGTATTGAAGCCTCTTTTTCCTACAGTCTTCGAAGTGTAGTTCTGTGTGGTGCTTTTTTTTTTTTGGGGGGGGGGGGGGGGGGGGGGGGACCTGTATCGATGGGATCTGGTATTCCACAGAGCTCAGCCCTTTGTCTTCTGTTCATTTTAGGATTTTTCAATCGTGTTGTTGAAAATACACAGGTTGAATGCGGCTGTTCGCAGGTGATCGCAAAATTTGCCAAGGAATTTCTAGTCCAAATGACCTGCTACTTTTAAGCGATTCCCAATCTGCAATAGAAACATGTTGCTCAACGTGTGCTGTTGCTTTAATATTCACATGTTGCAAGCCAATGAGCCTCTTTTGTTTTTAAATACTTATCAATACTTAGGAATTATTCCTACTTCTTACCTTCGGTGCAACTAGCGCATCCCTTTTATTCAAAAAAAAAAAAAAAAAGAAAGCCCCAAGACACCTGCGTTACTTTCTTAACTGTTGTCGCTGGAACATATCCCAACAGCCATATTGCAAATTGCAGGACTTCAACAGCGGGGTATGAGGCGTCATCACGACAGATTAAAATTATTCGTCTTATATTATTATCATAATAAAATAAGAATAGATAGGGCATTTTAGTTTAGCCCGTTACTCGTCGCCTTGCGCGTTGTCATTATTAAAAGGGAGAGGCAGCATTTTGAAGAAAGTGCTTCCCCCCCCCCCCCTTATACCACCGCTGAAAGGAGTTGTCTGCCTCCAAAGGTGGACATCTGTAAGAGCTTGTTTCTCTCCAAGCAAGGCGACTAAATGAGTGACTGAACACTGTGAATGAATGTGCATGCGCATATGTGTTCATATCTTTTTGCACGAATATTAATGTGCCCCGTCGTCGACGTAGCCAGGGATTTTCGGGCATTTGCGGGACGATTTAGGACACATTCTTTTATAAACGTCTTGTAGGGTACTGAGGTTTCGTCATCGTTGCTGCTGCTGCCCTCTGAGCTACTTCAGCCCAGATTGACCAGAGTGGGCATAGCTACTCAATCCGGCGGCACCCTGTAAAGAGTAATGTAAACAAACCCCCATGGTTATCCGGCCACTTTTCAAACTGCGCTAAATGTAGCAAACTTGGCCCGGCCAGCGGTGGCGTCTTATCTTTAAGGGTTCCGGAAAAACCTGCTTCTGCTCGACGATTGATTGTAAACTCCTGAATATACGTTTTTCTTGCTGTGAACTGTTGAGAGGTAAATTGTTCATTCTGAGCCAAGTGTATGGGATCATGTTGAAGCGATTCAGCATACGCGAGCTATTTACCGCGGAAAATTTGAGAGAAGCTTTTGCATATCATATCGGATTGTGTGCGATGCTGCGGACACAGCGGACAGCATCTTTTTTGGAGATCACAAAGGAATTGGGGCCGCCTGTGGCATCTGCAAGGCGTCATACTGCGCTTTTTTGAGAGCTTGAAAGAAGCGGATGAGTAAAAAGCATTGTCTATGGAAGAAGTTTTGATGACAAAAAAAATAAAAAAATGTGGAAGCAGGTTTTCTGAGTTCGGTGGTTTAGTGGCTTCTGTAACAAAACAGAAGCTGCTAATCAACTGGCATGGGTGATAAAGACGCACGATTGACGAACACTGTTAAATAGGTTGCATACGACACTCTCGGTGTCATCGTGGAGCAGGAAGTAAGAGGGAGCTGTGACTGAAGGGCAACTTGGCTTGTGTGGTTTCGTTGCTAGAGGCCCCGTGGGCAACGAAAGTTACGTGCGTGATGCGTAGATAAGTATTGCCTCGGTAAGCTGCTGTGTTAGCTCGTCCTTGAAAAGAATATTGACAAGTCCTTGAAAATCCACGAAATGTCCCTGAATTTCGGAGTTTGGAACGAGCACGAACCCTGCAGTCTCCATGTTTATTTATTTGTTTATTTTTTCCCGAAAACCTTGCCGTCGATGAACTAAATGAAAAGTTCGCGACTTGTATCCTTATTGCCGCACACCTAGGTACATCTCAAGCTTCAGGAATTGTGCCACAAAATATTGCTATTTGATGGGCACGAGAACGTAAGGAGTCAAAAAGAAAGAAAGAAAGAACGGAATAGATCGTACCAAACAATTCTGTATGAAAGAATTTTTGAGCGGGAAACCGGACAGGAACGCAATTTTTTCGTGTTGTGTAAGATTTAACTATAACAATCAATATATCCTTAAATCACCCGACGGCAGTCTTTAATTTCTTTTCTGTTAAGGTTTTTGCTATCGTCAAAAGCGTTCCCCGTTGGTTTTCTGTGGCAGCCTTAACTGTTTGATGCGATTGATGAAAACACTTTGAAAGCTTGATTTTGCTATATATCAGAACAATGGGCCATTACCTTCAATATTTCCATAACGGCACCTTACAATTTTCAAAATCTTTGAGAATGTCGCACATGATCCGTCCTAATGTTGAAGAATGATGATGGCAAAACTATGTATCATCAGTCGACAGCCCAACCTGATCGAAAAAAAGATGTGGGAGCGTTCTCATAAGCTATGAGGAGGCAGAAAAAGCGCAGAGGACGAGGGCTACCAGCAAGCATAAATTGCCACTCTTCTGATAAGCTAAATGGTCGGCACTGCATCTTCAAAGTTGCGTTTTTCAGAGCCCCTGGTACGCAAGTATAGAGGAACGGGGTAATGTGAATCTGAGCTAGTTGGTTCATATTACACTTAAAACAGAGGAACAGGCAGGCATATTTGGGGAGCACTTCCCTCTGTTTCCTCACACTCGACGTACAGAAGACTTCCAGCAACTCAGAACACTAGCGAAGCTTTTGATAGTTTCATTGCACTCGGACAAATAAATAGAGTGCTGTTTGCCAGCAAACAGACCGCACCAGGGCCGGGCGAAACACATGGCTAATATTTTTCAGCCCGTCTGCAGAAACACGAAGTTTTTCACAAAATATGGGTTTTAGGAATAATACGAGAGGCTTTGAAAAATTCGTTATTGTTCCCTTTTTTGGAACACCAAAACCACAAACCTCTCCTAGCAGTTACAGACCCATAGCCTTGGCTAGCTGTTTCGCTAAATCTTTCGAAAGAATCTCAATATTAGGTTAATGTTTGTTCGCGAATCTTGTAAACTGTTTGGTGTCCGCCAGTGTGGTTTTAGTACAGCATGCTCGACAACTGAGCAACTGAGCAACAACTGAGCATTTAAACGTCTTCCTCCGCGCCTAGCCTTCTGCGTGTCGTATGCTCGCTGTATACACAGATATGGGTTGAAAAGAGTATAAATTGACGCTGTCTACGTTCCATAAGCGTATGCACGCATACGTACTCTGAACGCAAATAATTTGCGGCACGTTACTCCATTTGTCACTTTCGCGCTTTTAGTTCAGCTTATCCAGACTGAGGCGCAACGATAAGCTCAGCATAGCGGCGCCACCTGGTTGGGACGAAAAGCATTTTGTCAACAAATGGACGCTCTTGTTTAGGACTAGAAGCGGCAGAATCGTAACTCTAGATAAAAAGTAAGGCATGTTTATCGCTCATTCATTTTGTTTTAGGCGGGGTGAGACGAAGCGAAAGCACGGTGCCCCATTTATGGCTAGTGATCGTACTGAAAACGCCAGTAACCACGTCGAATTTAGTCTGAGGCAAGGGGTCCTGCTTGGATGGGCGCCGCCATTTTGGAAACGATGTTTCAGAGCACGCTATCCCATATGCCCGTATGCCTATGTTATATTGGCACTACATTCCGCAGCGTCAGCACTCATCGCAGCTTTGGTAGCGCTGCAAAGAACTGCGGGGATGGAATATACGCGTGCCCATCTATCCAACAAAGCCCAAGAATCATGCATACTAGCCACACTACCCGGTATAGCCCGGAGACATATTCGTGAAAAGCAAACTCGACAAGAGTTTTTCACACTAAGTAAACAGTAGAATCTAGCAGATAGAGTGCTGTAATGCAATACAAATGTTGCCTCAGTGCCCCTGCCGAGTGCTACGCCATTTCCGTGGCTGTAGAAAGAACAGTATCGTCTACGCGAACTCACCCAGTGGGATGGAATAGGAAGTGTTAGCAAAATGTAATAACAGCCACCCGGGCACTTTAGGATCACTGGCAACGAGAGATTTGGTGCATGAGTGAAGTGGCAGGCTTCGTGGCATTACGAGGTTAACTACAGATGAAGGAATGGGAGGCATGGCCATTTGCGCCAAAATACTATTGCAGCAAGCAAGAAATTTCATGGCGAATGTCGTTGCTCTGGTTGCTTCTCCCGAGGAAGGTGCTTTCCAGCCCTTTGCCGCCTACTGTTGACGATCCATATGCTTCGCACACGCGAATGCAAACAACAAAAATAATTTAGGGGACTCCTAAGCTCGTCCCTAAGGGTGTGATGGGTTAATTCCCATATATTGTGGAAATCTTGGGGGACAGTCTTTCGCTCCCCACTCCGCTGCTGCTGTGTCTTCACTCCCTAACGGCGGAGAGGTTCGTGCTCGAGGAGACAAAGGGAGTGTTCACATGCTTTTTATTACACTGGCAAATAATACTCAGAGCGGGCCAGCTAGCTACCAAACACCAGCGAGGCATTCTTAGAAAGTAGAAGGCTACGTAAGAAGGGCTCCCGACCTACCGTATGTGGCAAGGGCGCAACTTTGGCGGTATCGGCGGAGAACGTTCGCACGCGCCGACATTGGCGGCCGAGGCTTCCCGTGCGCGCCGCATCCTTAGGTCTGAGTGAGGTGTAGGAAACTCCTGTTAATTTCGGTTTGAACTACTACAGCGCACCTGGCGACTGGAGGTGAACTGATGCTTAAAACTGAATGATTCCTGCCCACGCATGCAGCGTGGTAAGGCAGCGGCCGTAGCCGAATTGTCTCAATGACCGGCATACGAAGGCGCTCTTTTTTCGGCGGTGGTGGTTCGGATCGTGCTCGAAGCGAAGTTTTTTTTCTGCTGAATGTACCGTTGTGATGACGACGATACGACGCTCTAGTCGGCTTCCCTCCTGCCAGTATTGTAGGAATTGGCGCTGACATCTGTACTTGCTGCACAGTGTCGAGTGTATATGGAAGTTACCTACCACTGGCTAAGCCATCCCCAGGCATTTGCGGGGGGAGGTTGACGCGTGTCTGCTGCGCTCTCTTCGCTGCCCGGAAGAGACGGAAGATGACGAGAGCGCCTTGCGACACTGGCCGGATCCCGAAGAGGGTCTCACCGGCTTCGCAGAGTTCCGCGTAGTAGCCTTCCAGGTGGCGCTGCCATCGTTGCTTCCGCTTTTTCCCCCATGAGGGAACTTTCCTCCTCGCCCAGCCGGCGCTGTTTCGACGCATGACGGTGAATGATGGTCGACGCCTCGAGACGGAGGGGAAAACTGGCTTTCCACAGTGTGCAGAAAGTCATTCTCTTCATTCACAGATCGTTCGGAGCTCTCGTACCTCTCCTGGCGCAGTGGTGCATCGGTTAAGCGATGCGCCACTGCCCTGCGATGGCAGGTGCTCGCGGCCCAGGTTGCTCATCCCGTGCGACCAGTCATTAATATAACTGCCACGATAAGCAGGTTAATTGTGATGACGTCGCAAGGTCACTTGACCTGGCTGACCCACCTGCTTCCTAGTTTGCTCTCTGGGGACTCCGCACACCTGGCTAAGACGAGTGCCTAAAACCCTGCAGCATGCAAATCTCGGTGCAGCGCGTTGTTATTTTTAAACCGTGGCGCAAGTTAGCTGAAACTAGATTGACCTTTTTATCGTGTTTCTCAATAACGGGCTCCTGCTGTAAAACGTGGTGCTGCAAATTTTGGCCTGCTACAAAGGCTCTGCTACTCCCACCACTGCATGTAGTCACCGAAGGAATCTTGTGCCGGCTTCGTGTCGGGCACGCACTCACTTAACACAACTTGAAAACAAGGTGGACCTACAATGGGAACTGTGCGCTGAGCGCGAGGAGGTGGCGGTCCCCTTAAAAAAATTTTTTTATTGGTCTATAAACTGCCCATAGACTTCTGTCTATAAAATCTATAGACTCTCTATACACGAATCCTATAGACTAGTCTATGGGTAATACAAATGCTATAGAGAGTCTATAGACAGTCTGTAGATTCTAGGCCATACACTTTTAGTAGCCTTCTGTCTATACGCAGTGTATAGATTATGAATATAGGAAGGCATTACAGTGTGTAAGAAGTCTATAGACTGTCTATAGACCATTTTTTATAAGGGCAAGACTCGAGTCGCAATGTGCGAAAGTTAGCAAAAGCTATGATAAGCACGTGTCATTCTGTCCTAGAGCCGGATACCACTCGGTTCCCTGCAAAGGAAGCCCTCCAGTCAATGGCGTAGAACCATTTTCATGATGACGTGGTTAATCCGTTTAGGCCGTGGTTATTCCCCGTTCATATCACACCAGCCTGTCGAAAGGGATGGGGCAAAGGGGTGAGGGGGGAACTGGTTAAGGGGGAGAAACGGTGACGTCGTGGGCTAACGGGGCTCCTTTTAGAGGAATTTGCCGCTTCTTAGTTCTTGGGTTGGATTCAACTATAGCTTAGGCTTAGGACAAAATTCACTCGGCGATATTTCTCCTTAAAAAAGACGCAAGGCTTCTAAACCAGTTCTCCGTTTGGTGCATGGTGATCGTAGTTGCCTATGTGCCGTGAAAGACAACAATTTTTTTTTTTTTTACTATTGCATTACTTGATCCACGGGGAAAGGTTGCGACTTGGCCGCATTTGCCTGTCTCGGACAAGCATGCTTGCCCTGAGTCTGTCATGCGATCCCCCGTCGGGCGCATTGCGATCCGTTCGTCCTAGCGATTCCAAGTATTGGGTGCTAGTGATGGTTCGACTTTACCTGCCCCCCCCCCCCCCCCCCCCCCCCCCCCCCCCCCCCCCCCCCCCCCCCCCGAGAGGACTTTTCTTCTCTATTACCTAGGGATTACATGAAGTTAGTGCATAGCAGACTAAGAGCCGAGTGGCAAGCTTCTTGGGATAATGAAGGACACAACAAGCTGAATACCATAAAGCCCATTTTAAAAGAATGGAAATCATGCCGCCATAAAGAGCGTTTTATCGAAGTAATTTTATGTCGTTTACGCATAGGTCACACACACATCACCCATAACTCCTTATTAACAAAAAAAGACAAACCTCTGTGTGAAATGTGTGGTGAGGAGCTCACAGTTAATCACATTTTAATTTCCTGTTCGCATCTCGAAGAACTTAGGAAAAAAATTTTTACGGTATTTTACAATGAACACATTCCATTTCATCCGGCATTGCTTTCAGGCGAACAAACACTTGTCGAGTTTTCACTTGTTTGTAAGTTTCTAAAGAAAGCCAATGTTTTAAATCTATTATAATGTAACCTCTGTACACTTGACATAACATCATCTAACCTTGTGTTTGGCGCATGATATCCATAGTTGCTTATGCGCCATAAAACCCCATATAAGTAACTAACTTTCTTCTCTATTAGCACACCAGCAATTAAGGCGCATACGGCTGCATTTAGAGCACCGCTCAAAGAATGGAACGATAGCAGCAGTGGCAGTATGAATAGTGGTTTGCGGAAATGTCGAAGAAAGCAACGCCAGAGCTTCTGCATGTCGGATTTACGGCCTGGCTGTCACTGCTCTCCTCATCTCTCATTGGAGCAACTGTCGTCGTTACCAGAGGGCCGTGCAGGAGGACTCTTCTTGACGCTTTTTTTTTTTTGCCGGTGGCTGTGCATTTTAGAGAGCTCTTTCGGAAAGTACAGACACTGATTGGACGCTGCCTTGCTCCACAGTCTCTTATGGCTCCCGTAGTTCCTTCACTTTTTCTCGATACTGAGTGCTACTCGTAGTCAGTGGCCGGCTTTCGCGGTTTAAGCCGAAAAGTCTAACGTGATGTACGGCACCGTTCGACTTTGTATTGTACACGGTTAATTCATATTCTGCTTATCATTTTGACCATTCCGGAAACATTCGGTATGGTTTTCTGACTCAAAATTCCCAAGCCGTCGACGGCGGCCGGGTTCTGTAGCTTCGAGCACCGCCCGTGACTTTCCAGACGGCGTTTTTGGAATGGCCGCGCGAAATGGCGTCATTGGCGCGGGAAACACAAAACTCCCCATTGATCCGCTGCCCTAATCGCGGAATATGAAACTTCCCTAAGTAGCCATTAATGACGGCGAAGAACTGGAGACTTGGATTTCGCCGCGCGCATTTGTGCTGTTTCGGTCGGACGGACGGTCGTCGTTCGCTTGGCGCCCCGGCCGATTAGCATAAAAGCTCGTGGCGCCACGCTCGGCTGGAGTGGCAGTGTCGCAGTTTGGATGCACCCCGTAACAATGGGGGCCCCGCAGCGGCGACTGCCTTCTCGGACGGAGCACGTGTAGCGGCGGCGGCCTTCATTTGTCACCCTAATAGAGTTGCTATGCTGATTCTTGGGCGTCTCCGAGCGGCGCCGCGGCTACCTGTTTGCCGCTCTTTAATGGACGCCGTGTTGACATTGGCGTCGGCGGAACATTAGCGGGGCCCGCTTCATCCCTCAGTCGTGCACGATTTATCCGCCGGCTGCGCGCTATTCGAGGCGGGGACACGTGTGCTGGGCGAAAACACCCCGTGTGGGTGGGTGCTTGGAGCGTCCCCTTTTGGAACGTCTTTTCTTTGCGTAGTACGAGTTGCATTCGATACTACTCTTACGTCACCGCCCTGCTTTCGAGCACCCTGTGTTCGGGGGCCACCTTCTGCAAACGAGTACATCACGTTCATTCACATCACCGACATCTTGGCGCATCAAAGGACGTTGAACGAGATGAACGCGCACAGCGCTGACTTCCAACAGCGTTATTCTGAAAAAGCGCAACTGCTGTTTATGCATGCTGCATTGTCGCGACATGAAACGACATGCGGGCAGTCGGTCGGAACGGAGGTAAGCAAGCTTTTTTTTTTTTCAACACGCTGACAGATGGCGTGGTCGCGAAAGCACTGCCTAGTCTTTTTCCGTCTGGATAATTTCTCTTGCGCGCTTATTCTTGCTCTTTAAGACTGGTAAACACTTGTCGAGGAGCGGCCTGCATTCTTTTTACAACTGTTGCAATGTTTGCCCAAGTGTCCGCCTGGTTCTTTCTTATTTTTTACATTAGTGATTCCAAACCTCCGACCGGTTTAGACCACGTAGTGTTGGCCGCACGAGGATAGAATTTGATGCACAACACCTTGTTTGCATTTAACAAACAGAATTTGGCGCTTCTTTTAGCATTCACTGTGCGCGTAACGATCACATCTGTTTAACTTCCATGCCTATCCAATTCTCTAGGGCTCAAAAAAAAAAAAAAAACGCTACCTCTGTTTCTCTGGTGGTTCATAATAAGTCCATTTCTTACCCCTTGCGTTTTTTACCTGTGGCTTAAAGCTCTTTATTTCTCCGTCCTTTTTTCCTGCATACTTGCTTGTTAGTTACCGATTTCCGCCAGTCAAAGCTGTTTGTTTATAAGTGTTCAACTACCTCAGCTATTATCGTTCCTCAGGCGTTCTTCATGTAATATTTTACTCTCAGCTGCTTCGAGTGCGGCCCAGCCCATGCCAGCTTGTGCTGCCTTCCAGCCAACGGCGTCGGCCGATTCTCACGAATCTGCTTGCGCGAGTAGCGTGACAATGCAGAGAGCGACGCGACAGTGCAGGGAGGGGGGCTGTCCCCTTTCATCTGTCAATCCCTGCGTTGTCACGCTGGCAGGTTCATGAGAATCGGCCGACGCCGTTGGCTGGAAGGGGCTCTTTTCACAGGGGAAAACTCACGCTCTTCTTTGCTCTTACCCGACTGCAGTGCTAATCTACCAACAGCTCTGGTTTGCTCCTAGCCCCCGAATGGACATCTGCCCTCCGGCACACAACCGCATTCCCTGGCCACATTTCAGTGCGAAGGCATTGAATGGCTCATCGGCAACGAAACCCGGCCTTGTTGCCAAAGGGAACCGTACGAGAGTCAACAGAGGACCCAGTGTATACCTGGACAACGAAGTGCCTTTAGGTGAAAGGCCTATACGTTGAGAACCCTTAGGTTGAAGGCGTTTACCCTAAAGGCCTTCAACTTAAAGGCCTTTGAGCCCCGCCGCGGTGGCTCAGTGGTTACGGCGCTCGGCTGCTGACCCGAAAGACGCGGGTTCGATCCCGGCCGCGGCGGCTGAATTTCGATGGAGGCGAAATTCTAGAGGCCCGTGTGCTGTGCGATGTCTAGTGCACGTTAAAGAACCCCAGGTGGTCGAAATTTCCGGAGCCCTCCACTACGGCGCCCCTCACAGCCTCAGTCGCTTTGGGACGTTAAACACCAATAAACCAAACCAAACCTAAAGGCCTTTGAGACATTAGTAGTAGTTACTAGCTAGTACTAACTAAAAACAAATATCCTTAACTATTAGCCCACGAAGAGACAGAAATGCTTTCGCATTCAGGGCACGTGGATAGTATTAAGTGTCCTCCGTGATTTTGTTTCCTTTCCAAATACCTCTCAGTAATTGATACCTGTTGTACCCACGTAGTGCTCTATGCTTCATTATTGCCGCATCTCTTGGCCCTTTCGTCCAAACGCTGTTCGTGCTTTTCCATATACAGTAGTGAACAAAATGATACGATATTTCAATTTTTCTTATTTAACTGTTTTTACCGCACAACATTCCCGCACGCGGTTGGTGGGACTATCATGTCAGGGTTTTTACACCACAGAAATGTTTATCATCATATTAAGCGACAATTGGTCCTCACAGTAAATTTATTGAAAAACTTATATAATGAGCCGCCGCGGTGGCTCAGTGGTTGTGGTGCTCGGCTGCTGACCCGAAAGACGCGGGTTCGATCCCGGCGGAGTCGGTGGCATTTCGACGGACGCGAAATGCTAGAAGGCCTCTATATGTATGCAAAACTTGTGAACGCATGGACTGCGCTGCTTTGAAATTCAGTGAAAGGTGATGGCATGTCGTGGCATAGCTGGTGCCGCAGATAACTGCTGTTTGAGGAGTCCTGATGACGTTGCATAGACCTCAGCCTCCGCCCACTGCTTATAAAAATGTGCGGCAGTACGTGTAAGCGCACACTATATGTCACTTGAAACTGACAGCAAGTTAATAATAATTTATAACAGACGGAAAACAAACACAGTATGAAGCGCCCATGCAAGGACGAAAATGGAAAACGAACTGAAGGCAAACAGTTACGCCCCAAAACCTCCTGACGGAAGAAGAGGGCTTTATTGCGTACAATATATTCAGAAATAGCAATTGCATGTTTTATACCCTTGGTATTTTGAATTTATTCAAAAAAATTGAAAATATCGTATCTTTTTTTTTACTACTGTACATCGGTCCTTCGCTTACCCATACCCCGGGATATTCCTATTCTGCAGCCTGGGTAATTCATGTCCTTGTAATGTAAGCACGTGAGTGGTTGAATATCATCAAACCTGACTTAATGGCGCTAAAAGTAAAGCCTAGTACGTCTAATTCACATTAACCAGTGTCTGTATATACTATCAGTTGATAGGGTCCGCATATGGGAGCGTCCGCTGTGCGACCATTTCGCCCGATTTGTACGGGAGATTATAAGCGAGATTACTTTCTTCTAACTTTCCGTATTTGTCATATAAATCATGAATAGCAGAGGTGATATCGGACAACCCTGCCTTTGTCCTTAATGCAGCTCGACCGTTGTCACACTGCCCGGTGTGCAATTTCAGCTTTATTATCTGGGTTTATCTCCTTAAGCAATTGTGTCTCATGGCCGATGTCTTCCTCAGTATGCACCACAGGAACTCCCTATTCGCGGTGTCGTACGCCCAACCTATTTCTATACATTGGGGAAGCACGAACAGGCTATCATCTAAGCGCCTACTGCTTCAGACTGAATTAGCTTATTACTTTCTATCCATGTCTGCAATTTTAATTTCACTGACTGCATTGCCAGCCTGTATGTAACCGAAGTTATCGTAATTGGTCTGCGGAATTCTACGTTCCTTTCCCTTATTCCTTATACTGTCCGGAATTGGCTCATTTGATATTACTGCTTACAGTGCTTTTAACAGCGCTTCCTTCCTGCTTGGGCTAAGTTCATTAAATTCGCCCGTGCCTGCGACGGCGCATTTAAGGATATTTCTCTGTGCCTTTTCCCAGTTGGGAAATTGTTCTGTTCTTTCCGTTGTGCTGCATTCCCGCTCAGTAACAACCTTGCGTGCTGCGTGTGAAAGCACTGACCGAAATCGCATTGCGGCGTCGCCGACTATTTTCGTTTTAAACGAGCCTGAGGGTGTAGTGTATAGCGACGAAAGGGAGGAGGAGGGGCGCCCCTGCTTCCATTCATCGCGGAAGTCTCCTCGGAAGGGGAGAGCCGCATTGATGGCGATGACGTCACTCGCGTGCGGCGTCTCTCTCCGCCTCGGCTTTCTGGCCGCGGCGGCGCTTTCGCGCAAGGAGCCGCGTAGTAATGATCTGACATTTAAAAAAATAATAATGCGGGCCGTTCCGTGTCGGCGCTTGTCCCGCGTCGGTGCGGCGCGGAGCCCAGTTGGCGGCGAGCGAGCAGTCTCGCGCGGTGCAAACGATTGTCTCCCGAGGCTCCGGTTATTTACTCGGAGGAGTTCCTTGCAGCGCTGCCGTGAGTGCGGAGGCGACCTTCGGACGCTGCCGCTGTAAAGGGGGGGGCCCGAACGTACGGCATCTCTCCATTTTAGCGTTGCTCGGTTTCACTCGCCTCACCTACTCCAAAATGCGCGAGGGATAAGTCGTTTTATTTCGAGTCGGGATTGCGCCACTCCTAAAGAAGAATGTCGTTTTTTTTTTTTGGACCAGAGTTGTTTCCGTCCCCAAAAGCACGTGACAAATAGCGTTGCAGCTAATACAAAGCCTAGCTGCATACGCAAGAGGGCCGGGCGCGGAGCACCACGCTCTCTCCCGGGTCGCCTTCCGCGGTGCTGCAAACAACAAAGGTGCCGTCGCTATATCGCCCAGGAGTGCAAACCGCGCCGCGCACCAAAACGGTTGTTGTTTTTGCAGCCGGGGCGTCGAAGCGCGGTCTCCTCCGCGGCGCTTCACACTCTGGGCGTGTAACGAGCCCCGAAAAGCCCTCCGGGTCCGCGGAGGGCGCCAGAGAATCTGGCTGGCGGAAACGAGCGGTGCTTTGGCGGCCATGAATAAGTGATGAAATCGCTGCGCTGTGCGCTTTGATGGCGCCATCGTTTGCACGGAGATGAGCGCCCCCTCCCGCGGTCTGTGCCGTGTAAAACCGGAGCCAATTGTGTCGCTCTTTTCTATTCGCCTCTTCTCTATTAACCCTTCTCTGGGCGCTGCTTGCAACCTGTTTGCCTCCGCGTATCTGCGACACGCGTGGTGGCCTACGCGTGGCTCCTGAAACATATTCATGAGCTTCGTGGGGCAGAAACGGCAGTCGGGGCGCTCCAATATCCTGGGCCAGGTGGCCATTATGGGCTTCTTCATTTGCATGGGAATGAGAAATTAATCAAGTGTATGATGGAATTTGGGCCAAAACAACGGCCTCTTCTTCTTCTCTTAGTCGGGGCATTTCGACTGAGCTGGCAGTCTCCGTTTTCGGTCTACGGTACCCAGCAAAGTTTCGCCGGGGGAACTTCAATGGAGGGGCGCGCTGGCTGATGAGGCTTGCCGTCCGCCTGTCGACCGCAGATATCGTGGCGGGGAGGGAAGGTGCTTTCTTTGCTGCGCATCGGAGCAGGCGTGTTAAAAATCGGGTAAATAATTCACTTGACTGTGGTCGCACACTTCGTGGGAGGCACGAAATGACCCATGGCGCATGCCGGGAAGCGGGCCGGAAGCGGCACCGGCGGAAGTGGAACTTCCTCCTAGTGGTTGAGCCCGCTCGTTTGTTTGGCTGCCATTGAGGGCCTCAGTCTCATTCTTGTTGCGCGGAGAGATATTCGAGCCACCCTGCAGCGCCGTTCCAGAAGCTCCGAGACTTGATTCACTGGACATCGCAGCGGGTACCGTCTCAACCTCTGGAATCCTTTAGGCGTCTGCTGCAGCGTTGCCTGCTTTTTGCGCGTTGCCCAAGCCAGTCGCCTTGTGCGCTGCCGAAGCGATTCGGCGCCTCGTCTTCCCGCGGAGTTTCTGAGTTGGCGAGGTGAAGAGGAAGAGCATCGTTGACGCCGTGCCTCTTTTGGGATCTTTCTTCGTGGTGCAACACCTCCAAGCGGTCTACGGGAAGCCGCGAATGCAGTCGCTGCAGTGGGCGCAGTCCCCCTTGACGAAGGACCCGGTTGTCCCCTCCTGTCCGCCCCTACTGTGGCGCAAGCTTTCATATACTGCTACATGCACAGTGGGCCTCGGGGACGACGCTGCCGCGTTGAAACGAGGGAGAGTAAGGCACACCCTAACGGCGAATACAGCGATATTTTTGCATAAACGCGCAGTGTAACACAAATACCAAATTCATAGCGTGGACTGAACGCAACATTTTGCTGACGGAGTGTCGTTTAGAGAATTCATGACAGTCCAATTGAAACTGTCTGTCACTTTTGTGAAACCATTCTATATAGGACCTCCATTCTTATGAGCCATTGAAGCAGCAGATAATTTGCCGGAATTGACTCTCAGTCCTAAGATTAGTGAGGTTGCTGAGCTGAGGCGGAAAAAACTGCTGGCTTCGGAATCGTTGTCTTGAGTCTGATGCGCAAGGGCTAAGCGGACTATGTCTCCCTGAGAGTGCCGTGTTTGGAGCTCCATTTCACAGTCGGAACTGTGCCTTGAGGCGTCGTCACGAGGGGGCATGGGAGGGATCATCGTGCTAACGGTCTCTCTCACCTTGTATTTCGAGCTGCCGCCGTGGATCCCCTGTTCACTTTGGCTGCACCAGTTCACTTGCGTCTTCGTTTTGTTTTGCGAAAACTCCCGCCTAGTTCTTGGCTGGTCGGCTCCCTCCGAAGTGGAAGCGCAGCTGTAGTGCAGCAGTATGGCGGCACCCAGGAGAAGGTACGACTGCGGTGTGAATTAAATGTCGATAGAGATCTACGACATTTCTTAGATAGAGATAGGGACCACGCGATCATATGGCTATGACCATTGGGTACGTGACCTTGGCATTTTGTTTGAGACAGTGGGCACCACTACGACTGTTACCTTCTATGCCTCACAAGGTCATGCGGAACTTAACTGCCTGGTGGTACGGCCCAAGCTACGGTAGTGTGACCACGTGATGATATGACCATTATGTAAATGACCTTGACATTTGATTTGAGACAGTGGAGACCATGCTTAACAGAGCTTTCGCTCCTATAACTAGGTTCAAGCCACGTTGAACCACAGCCATGTATTTTTAAATTTCCCGCCTTATTTGCCATCGGCTGAAGGGACGCCTCGCGTTCGCTCTTGGCTAATAGACACTTTTAGTTGGACGTACGCAGTGAGCTTGCGTACGCAACGACACCGCGGGTAAGGAATGCGCATGCGCAGAACGCAACGTATCTAGCCGCGCGTTGCGGACGCCCGCCCGCTGTAAAGCATAACGTAGCGTACGCAACGCGGGACGCTACGTGCTGCGTAGAGAACATGGCGGCGACCATCTCGCCCGCTTCGGACCGATTTCACTTCGCCGCTGCTTTCTTCAACGCGATGGCTCGCTCTAAACTGTGCTGTTAGCTTTTATTTTGTCTACTCTCACCCACACGCCGAAATATTAGGGTCAAATGCCCCTTGTTTTTCAGATAATGAGGCGATTTTTGACCTTTTAAGCCTAACTAACGTTGTGTACGTGTATCGCCATAGCAACCGCACCTGTCGAATAATTTTTTTAGTCATGTGCCAACTTTTGCACTTCATTAAACACTATACATTTTTTCATTCATTAAAAACTGTAATATACTATTCATATTGTCACAAACTTAAAAATGTTCAGCCGAGCGCTACAGCGCTTTCAGTGTTTGTCACTAGATGGCGACACAACACAACGCGCTACGCAACTGCTCTGCGGCGGTACGGCCAACTATAAGTGTGTCGGACGTGTCCTTTACAGCGTACGGAACGTAGTGAGCGTTGCGTACGCAATGTCGCTACGTACGCAACAACTAAAAGTGTCTAATGTCTGAAGCGCGAGACTGGAACATCTGGAGCCCTTCACTACGGCGTTTCAAATAGCCTCAGTCGCTTTGGGCCGTTAAACCCCCGTAAACCAAACCAAAACAGAGCATGTCGTGCCTATGGTTTTTTTTTTTCTTTTTGCTTCCTTTGAAAGCGCGTGTAACCTCTCTCGGTGTCGTGCCTTCAATAACTAATCTGTCATCGCCACCACTTATAGATGAAAAAAAAAATGGGGACAAAAATTTAAGAGAGCACGTTGTTGGACGAGTCATAGCTGCGGTCGTGTACCCTTCACGGTCTTGTGATTGTGTGCAGTTAGCTATATGAGAAGAGAACGCCGGTTTAAAGTCTCTGAATCGTAGTGATTACGCGCATATCTACCGGGTCTAGGCGGGGCATACGTGATTATTTTTTGTGGGAAAACAGCTGGCGATGGCTCATTGCGCGAGGTCGTATCCCTGTATATATCCACGAGGGCGCTCCCCCACCCTCACGGTCCGTAAACAACCTTCCTGCCTCCCAGACCCACGGCGGGATCAGTTGATAGAACCTGTGCTTTTATTACATTCTGATCCATCTGCCGTTGTCACCTTCCGGTGTCGTGCCCTTACAAGCATTAAGGCCGAGGGAAACAGCGTCACGCAGCCTGGTTCTGCACACCTACAGTGTACTTTTAGCGGCGGCACTTCGTCCTATTTCTGTGAATCTCAAGTATTGCGTACGGCGAAAGCGGCACTGGCATTGCGATAGCACTGGGCCCGTGCTTTGCCTACACCCCTGTCACGCGGGCAGTCTCAACGCCCATTGAGTCAATGGCCATCGAAACTCTCGAGGGCCATCCAGGCCACACCGCTGCCGCACGGCAAACATGATGATCACTCAGTGAGTTGGGAGCATGCGATCCGACAGATGGCGCTGGGAGTAGCAACATTGAAAAAAAAAAAAAAAAGCTGATTAAAACAAGCCGACTGTTGGACTGAGTGCTATTTAACTGACAGTTTCTTTTTTTCTTTTTAAACCTATTCGAATACTTGTACAGGTCGGCACAATCTAGAGACAGCGATGGCGGGGCGACGATGAGCAGGCATGTGCGCTCCGTTTCAGAAGCATTCACTTTTCGCCGGCGAAGATGCCACGCATCAGTGACCCTCTTTGTTGTGTTCATGGCTACTATCGTTGTAGCATTTCTGGGGCACTTCTTGGTCTCGGCTGTCGCAAAGTGCGCTATGATGTGCAAAAATAAAAAATGAAGCGGAACGCCGCGACGCCGCACAAGAACGGCATGGGTTGACTGCCGGACTTTCTGCGGAGCTATCTTTTGACTATGGAATAAAAATTAGTTTATGGACTGGCTGATGTAGTTGAAATTTTGCCATCAGTTAAGATTTTTGTTTATTTAGAGATTTTATATGGGTTGTTTTTTCAACGTATGGTTAGCGCAGGGTTGTCCTCAATGGTCCTTGAGATTCCAAAGGCCATTCGTGAATTGAGTCGATGTCCATCGAGTTCAACGATCACTGAAAACCGCCGTGTGGCGCTGGCCGATCCCCATTGAGTTTGATGTCCGTTGACTCAATGGGCATTGAAACTGCCCGTGCGACAGGGGTATTAGTCACTTGCACCTTGCTGCCTTGGAACGCTGCCGCCCACACAGGCTGAAGCTCGCGGAGCAGCTGTTTCCGGCGGCCGCCGCCGCGTGTCGCCTGCTGACAGCGCCGGCCGCGCGGTCGCTGCTGGGAAGGCGCGGAGCGCGCGCCGTTTGAGTCGCCTTCGGGCCTCGAGCGGGCCACGGAGCGCGTGTTCGCACCGCGTCTCTCCTGCAGACGCTGGCGCCGCCTGGCAACGCCACGGTGAAGCGCCTGTCGCGCAGATCGATGAGGCGCCAAGCTTTGAAACTGGCGTCGCGGCCCTAGAGAATCTTGGGAGAAATCACGATTGAATGCCAGCGCGCACAAAAATGAAATGAATATGGACTGTCCTCACTTCTCTCAGGTCCGCTGCTCTTTGCAGGTGAGTTCTTGGTCTACCAAGGGGAATCGCTGCGCTTTTGGAGCGGGCTGGTTGGACGTGGAATGTTGTCGAGGGTTGTAGCACCGGGCAGGGCATGTAATGCGAAGGCAAGATAACCGCTGCTCCTTAAAGGTAACGGAGTGGATTCCAAGAGAAGGCAAACGTAGCCGGAGGCGGCAGAAAGTTAGGTGGGAGGATGAGATAAGGAAGTTTGTGGGGATACATTGGACGCAGTTGGCAAAGGGCAGGGTTAATTGGAGAGACATGGGCGAGGCCTTTGCTCTACAGTGGGCGTAGTCAGGTTGATGATGATGATGTAGCACCAGGCGCTTCAGTGTGATTAGCAGCAGTGCCAGTAACATTTAACCGAGGTCACTTGCATACTTGCACCAGGCTTTCCTTTTTTATGCCACACGCAGGATGGAAGCACATTTGTCTGGAATTTTTGGTGCGCCTTATGTCGAAAGTGAGCTTTAAATGGATAGCGGCGGTTATACATGGTCTGTTCTGAAAGTAGTAGGACTCATTTTTTTTAAACAAAATTTATTCAAGAGAATAGTACAAACGATTACAATTTTTCAAGGTAGCACCCTTCCGCACCTACACGCTGCTGCCAATGAGTTTTACAGTTTTCGTACGCCTCCAGGAACGCCTGGACCGGAATGCTGTTTAGCTCCCTCGTCACGGCCTGTTGAACCACCTCTACCGATCCGTGATGTTTCCCCTCGAGCGTCGATTTTATTCTCGGGAATAAAAAAAAGTCTGGCGGGGCCAAGTCGAAGCTGTAGGGGGGCTGAGGCAGCGTTTCCGCCTTGTGCTGGGCAAAAAATCGGGGTCCTCATTCACATGATGAAGAAGATCCTACCGGTTGGCCTTTTCCTCCTCTGACAACACTCCCGGCACAAACTTCGCGCACGCTTTCCTCACGGATAAGTTTTCTGTCCCGATCTCAAAAACTTGGGTTTGAGGAATGCTCAAGTCATCAGTAATCATTCTGATACTCATTCTACGGTCACTGTTAAGTAAATGTTTCACTCGCTACACATTTTCGTTGGTCTTGCTGGTCGAAGGGCGTCTGGAGCGGTCGTCTTCCTCCACTCTTTCCTTACCTTCTCGGAACACCGTTTGCCACTCAAAAAACATCTGATCTACCTATGGAAGCGTCACCGTAGGCCTCCTTAACCCCGTTTTACCAAGATTTACTCAAAATTTGATCGCGTATCGCTGATCCAGTAAACGCTCGATGATTCTGCGTGACGAGACGTTTCGACAGGGGTTCACAGTACAAGCGACCTCCTCTCTTCAACGGCCGAGAGCCGACTGCCGATTTTCCCCAGCATTCCCAATATCCCCCTTCAACGATCCTGCACGCGCAGACCACCTATCGTCCGCCCGTTCGCCCAGGAAAAAAAACCATTCCTATTACTTTCAGAACAGACCCTGTATACTGTTCCCGCACGACCGCCGTGTTGTTGAATTCTTTGAGTGCCACGGCGTTCTCACCACCGTGTGACAATATCAACAAGCGTTGCTGTCGGCGCCTGTTGATCAACGCAAATGATCACGGGAAAATCGTCTTGATACCGTTTATTGTACCAGCGTGACGTCTCTAGTGTTCGTGGCGTATGTTCTCGCATGAAATGTGACCCTAGTAATAAAGGTGGGGCGACATCTGTCACTTCAGACCATGACGGCGCATGCGCGGCAGTTGGAAAGCGCCCCCCAGTGGCGGCAGGGGAGAAATGAAGGGGGGGTCTCGGTTTTCGGTGGTCCAAAATCGCGAGTGGTTTGCCGCCTTGCTCTGTTCACCGGCGGATGCGTGGAGCAGCAGTCCTTCTGCGCATCCGCCCGTCGTCGTGTTTCTCGGGCGCGTGGATTAAGGAATCCGCTCTTCAAGTCCGTCACCGAAATTGGCGCCAAGTGGGTCGCACCACAGTTGTGCTTCGGCAGACTGCGATAGGCGCTCTATCGGCCGGCAATTAAAGAAGCTCCGCACTGCCCAGGGCTGACGTCGTCGTCATGGCCTCGTCATAAATTACCGGCTTAATTGAAGGCGAGCTCCCCCCTCTCTTCCATTCATTTGGGGTCTATAATAAGGGCGGCTCAAGAATTCGGCCGCTCTCTCCTTTTATAACCAACGCGCGTCCCCTTTTCACCCGGCGGCTGATTAACATCTTTCTGGAATTTTTTTAATTAAATGCCTTCTTATCACTTTCCTTGGGCGCGCGTCGGCTTCCGAACCTCTTTGAAATTCTGGACCCGGGGAGTCGAATTACGCCCCCCTCTTCTCGAGTGATAAGAGGTTCCCCTCTCATTGGCAACGAGGAGCACGTTCTCGGCCCCGGCCGTATTTGCATTCTGGCGTTTCTGCTTCGCATCCATCACTCCGTTCCTCCCTTTTCTCTCTCTCGATTCCCGCGGCGGTGAATGGCCGCCCCGGCCAGCTCTCAATGGAGCACAGTGTGTTGTCTCGCGCAGCGCCGCCCGTGAATGCTGCGCCCAGAGTTCGTCCTTCGCGCGGATTAAGCCTCTCTCGCGCCGGCTTAATCCGCATTTCATCCCCCCTCCTTTTGAATCGGGCCCGCCGCGCCATTCCATTTGACTGGCCATTCGGCTCAGATGACAGTCGAGTCGACCGAGCACCCCGCACAGGCCGCACCGGGCAACTGCTTCCGCATCTGCTGTGCTCGCTTTGATTTGTCACTCGTTTAGAGAATAGCTCGTGTTGCTACTCGCAGAATGAGTGCTTCAAGATCATAGCACGCCATTTCCCCAGGAATGCGCCGACGAGGACGACTGCACTCCGGTACTCTTGTTTGTTTACATCGCTGTGTATAAACAGCTAGTGCTCGTATGCATGACATAAAGGCAAGCCGCGCTTTACTTATAATAAATCGTCACATCTGTTTTGTACCCGTTGTATACCTTTGCTTTTTTTTTACGCTGTGCGACAACTCTGTTGGAAGCGCCGGGTCGCTGGAATCGCGTAGGCCCCTTCTTTCTCCAACGTGAGCAGTACTTGATCCAGAAGTATGTTTGGTGACCGTTCGCATAAATTCAAACGGCACAGTTTGTTATCCACAAGTGATGACGACGACTGCTGCTGGCCGTAAAGCACTGCTCGGCTCGCTGGGTCACATCGGCGCTTCCCGTTTATTGCATGCTCGTCCTCCGAAGTAAACAGTAGTGGATTTCAAGGCGCTGTTGTCAGAAGTAGATTCGACGGCCATTCCTATAGTCTCTAAAACGTGTGAATTCGTTCTCCCACAACCCCCGAAGTCACACACACTAACCCTGCGGACTCTCGAGGTCTGCTAGTCGATTAAAATTTGCGAATTTCCCAAGCGTGTATCTGTAGTGATTGCTCAGGTGTGCACATATTAAATGTAGTTGCTCGTTTCGCTTATTTCCAATACGGATAAGGTAGAGACACGCCGTTCTCTCGAAGACTGGATTTGTCGGTCTCTTTGGCCTGAAAAGCACGTCGCACCACAGCGTTGTACGGATCTTGGTCGCGCCGCTGTCATTGTCAGTCTAGTGTCACCGCTGTGGCAACAGCGCCATTGCAGTACAGCGAGGGAATGCTGAAGCTTACGAATGCGGTTGGAAATTGTCGTTCGTCGAGTCCGAATACCATTCGAACTTGCGAGTATTAACGTTGCGGTTTGTTTACGTTCTAAGCTCTGTTCTTTCCTGTATTATTTTGATTTCCATGGTGCAGTTTTTCCATTCTGCCTTTACGCCATCTAGTCTTCTCTTGCTGATGTTCACCCTGCAGTCTACCAGAACTGCTCCAGCAGGCTTCTCGCATATCCTTCTGGCTACCGAGAAAAGTGGTCGAAAGCGATTGCACTGAGCGCCAACTGCGCATGCGTGCTTGACAGCGGCCGCCATCTGTCGCTTCTCAAGAGCATCAACTACGCTTTTTAACCAGTGAAGCTTTGGGGGAGGCGAGCTCAGCAGAGGCTGTGTGAAAAAGGCAGATTTTTCGCCCAATAAAGGGATTCTATCTCGCGTTGGACGTGCGGGGTCTTCCACCACGTCAAGTGTAGAGGGCACGTTGGGCAGGTTTATCCTATAGTGTTCACACTAGTTTATCCAGCCAATCATGACTACATAATACCGGAGACATGCGGAAAGTTCTCGTTAATTAGAAAGTTAAAATGTCGAAGTAAAGCGCACGAGGCGCATTTGGTATGGGTACTGTTGTATTTAGTTATTTCTGAAGTGCGCGAAATCTGTATAATCTACGCCGAAAGCCCTCACTTGCTTCAAAAACAAGGTGGCATTCCCAGCCGCCGTGCAGCCGAAACTGGGCGATAGCGTGAATGAGCAAGCGATTTATTATTGGTCAGTTTGCACTGCACCGTCGTCGCCACGGAAGCAATCATTTGCACTTGGATGAGTGTTCTCAACCTTCCAGTGCGTCTTGTAGTCCGCTTCATATATATATATATATATATATATATATATTTATATTATTGAAAGTACCTACAGCGCCCATGAGGCATTATTGTAGGGGGCATATTACTGTATACAATAACACATGCAAAGAAGATATTGGAAAACATGTCAGCAAGGATAACACAACATATTAAAAGAAGACTAAATGAGTTTACAAGTAGTATGAGTGATGGCACAGGGCTGGTAAACGCACGAGACCTGGAAAAAAATACATCAGATTATCGCTTCAACAGCACTTTCGAAATCAGGTGCACAAACCACATCATTCGGAAGCTTATTCCAGTCCAGGATTGTGTTAGGGAAAAACGAATACTTAAATACATTAATACGGCATTGATAACTATTAATCTTTTTCGTGTTATCGAGTCTATTGCGTCCTTGACACCATATTACTCGAAACCTCGGTGACTGTTTGGGCGAAGACAAAGAGCGGTATAAAGTGAAGTGCTAGGTGTGTGGCGCGGATTGAGCTAGAACGATTCGCCCTACCAGTCGTGTATCATGCGCCACATCTAATTCGTACTTCTCGATGAGTCGCTGCACGGGCATGTGGGCAGGTAAAACCAATTCCAGGAGGTGCCAGTCACGCCACTTAGTTTGTTCACTTTGGGTGTATGTCGAACTACTTTTTGGGCGTGGAGCTAGACAGTGCGAACAGGCGCGCTAGCTTTGGCAGCGGTGACTGGTATGTATAAAAACGGGGTGTAGCTGCGTCAGCGCCTCGGCTACACGCGCCATTATTGGTTGCGCCACAACATGGAACATGTCATTTTGGTTTTATTTACCAACAGGGCTTCCACTCCTGCTCCAGATGAGATTTGTTCCTCCATCCTGATACAAATAGCCAAAATCCGGTGCCGTGGCGGTCGCATTTCCATGGTGGTGTAGGGCTAGAGGCTCGTGTACTGTGCGATGTCAGTGCACGTTAAGGAACCCCAGGTGGTCGAAATTACCGGAGCCCTCCGCTACGGCGTCCCTCATAGCCTCAGTCGCTTTGGGACTTTCAACATTATATGACCAAAAGAAAGAAAAAATAATAAAATTGTGCTAAGTTGCTCCAAAATGAATGCTTTAGACAGTGATGATGATGATGCTAGGCATCTAGAGGGGTCAGAGCGGCCGAAGCAGAGCCTATGGATCGGCTGTGGATGATTGTAAGTCAGAGCGGAGCCGATCCGTGAAATATGCGTCTCGCGTAACCTATCGCTACTGAATGGGACTTCCTGCGCAGCTGTTGTGACAAAAAAAAAAAAGAAAGAAAGCGTAGTGCTGCGGCCGAAACTGCACTGCTAGCCTTCGCGTCTTCAAGGAGCGACCGCTCTCCTCTGTACACTCGCCGTCAAAAGTAAATCGAAGGCGACTTTGTCAAAAAAAATTAATTTCTTTAAATCTAAAGCATAATGGTCCATGTTTGTCGGTGCACATTGCAAATCGCACGATCACAATTAGTCTGCACATATGTATCAAGGATGCATGAATTTGGGGGGGGGGGGGGCAATGATTAATTTTTTTCGTTAATATTGCCTTCCATTTACTTCTGACGGCACCTGTACATGAACTTCATCTGGTCAGTTTTGTCATTTCGCTTTAGTCAAGGCAGTGTTGGTTGTGGTCATGGAGGAGAGAAAACTCCATGGTTCTGGTGGGCACAATAGCTCTGTCAGCTTGATTGTTGCCCGTTATGCATTATGCTGTTCGTGACGCAAAAGCTCGATGTCGCATGCACCAGAACCTGAGACTGGGGCGGGCACCGAACAAGCTATGCAGAGCTTGGGGCGTTGAGGTTTGGCTGTCAGGCATTTTGTTTTGCTACTGCAAAGTACTTGCCGAAGCAACTTTTTCTGTATCATCTACGCTCCCTTAACCCATTAATTGACCCTCCAGTGGAGGGCATCGTTGGCTCTATTATGTGACTGGCCATGTGACTGACATTATTTCTCGTTGACGAGTGGCATTGCCAATTGACAGCTATTGGGGCTCTGTCCAGATGAGCGAAAAGCAGGGTCAGAAGTATCCTGTCCGTGCATTGCTGTCCCAGCGGAAAGAAACGCATCGTGGACAATCAGCCATCAGCGACATTCGCCAAGTGAAAAAAAAAAAAAAAACGTGAAACGCGTCAACCGTGCGATGTACCTGGACGGTGGAATTTGCTGAAGGCAGTAAAGGACTCGCACGTGACTCATCCAGTGACAGGCTAATTGTGCCGACCAGTGCAGCTGCAGAGTAGAAAAACCGCTTGAAATCACCCTAGACAATGGCCGGCGTCCTGTTGGTTGGGGGAGAAAAAATGCCACATGTGAAGTGCACAACTGCAATACCTGTGAAGGCCGGACATCCGGGAAACCGTGTGGAAATGGAGTTAGAAAGCTAGGCTATTTGTTGCTGTTGCTAATCATGGGCTCATGGTATAACTGATTGGATGAATAATAATCTTTTTACAGCGAAAGCTGTAATTAATAGCTTTCTACAAGCCGTTTAGTAGAAGCGATTTATGGGGTACAACGGCAGCCGTGTAACACGTTGGGTGGACACTGCCTCCACGTACCTCCCAGCGCGATTGAGGTGTCCACTGACCCAGTCATGCGGCTTTCCTTTGCTCAAAGGATTTAGACTCCGAATAAGACTGCACTGGGAACTACACTAGTCGCTTCGTGCAAGCGGGCCCTGGAGTCCGTGAAGTGGGCCGGGAACGTGATCGAACCGAAGTTCGCTGGCGGGAGAAGTACGCCCAGTCCCCTGTGAAACGTCGGAGTGGGCCCGCCTCTGAGCCGCTTATGCCAAACACCTTTCGCTGATTAACGCGCTAAGCCAGTAAGCTTAGATGTACTATGTATTTTCGTGCTCCGTGCAGAATAGCCTCAGATATTGCTCATAGAAGCCTACGGTAAGATGTTAGCCGTAATTTGATATATTTACGGTTCAGTCAAGGTTTAAAATTGGCTGCTTCTTAGGCAGTGCACTGCTAAGAGTAGTGCACAGCTGCGAAATCGCATTTTGGCAATGGCAGCCCTTATACTCGACATGCAATATACTTGCAGTGTATACCTGTGAATGTGTGTGAGCTACAGTGTGCTCCAAATGTGCATTTTGCAGCTGCGATCGATCGGTTAGTGTTCGCTTGTCGTGCTGTCACGCGGTGGTCCCAGAATGACACGTCCGTTTCGCGCGCCAAAAAGGTGGTCTGCGCACGGCGCGAAAGACCGCCCACACGATGAGCCGACAAACTGGAGCATGCCGGAGTTCTTCGCGGCGTATTTTAGCAGCAGCTCGCTTCTAGTAAGAATGGGCAAGGCGTATGAAAAATATGCTGCCACCAGCGGTACACTTTTTTGACGCGCGGGCACTTTTGTCCCCGATAGAACGTCACTTGTTTTCGCAGTTTGAATCGTTAGGAATAGTTTTTTTTTTACTAATTCCTCGTTCTAATCAACCTGACCATGGGCATGTGGCAACGAAGAAAAGTTAAGCAGGTTTCTCGGAAAATGCCTCTTGAAAAAATTCTTGCTTCCTGCGGGCATCCTCGCGCCTTTTCGGAGAACAAACGAGAGGCAAAACTTCTTTTAGCGGTAATGGTAAGCAAGACTAAGCGCTTTTAATCGTGTCTTTGTTTTGTATGTAACTGTTTTCGTTTGGTTCTTACCCGTGTGAGGGCCAAACAAATCACATTGAAATCTATCACCCAACGTTATAACACTCGCGTGCCCTGAGAATGCGTGTGTGCCCGTTAGTAATATGGGCTCAGCGCTGTTTTTAGCAAATAGCGCCTGGGCGTAGTCCAGACAATAGAAATATAAGCCAGTAAGGAATGCGCTATCCTGCAAGCCAGCGTGACACCGATGGTATGGCCAGTAGGCGGCTGTGAAGTCACTTTTAATCCCTCAGAACATGTCACTGTCGTGCATTGCTTGTCTTCAGTCCAATGGTTTTAGCTGAGAGAAACTTCTAGAGTGCAGTTTGCTGCTGCATCACTTTTAGGTGTACCAAGCACTCTTTACTGTGTTTTCCAGACAGCATTTCCCCAGAATTCCTGAGGCCGGTCTCGGCTCTTCTTCGTTTGCTCATCAAGAGCACTGCAGGTCCGAGTGACATGCCTCGCTAATCATGTCGGCGGTCTGCGCAGCTCTGATCCCTTCCGTGACAATGGTGCTTTCTGTTAATGCGTCCACTGGGGTTAGTAAATAAGTCGAGTCAGTTGTGCGGGTGTGAGATGCTCTTCGCCTCGTCAAGTGGCAGTTTGGCGGCATATCAGTACACTGAGAAGCAGGATGTCATTCAGAACTGAACTTTGCCAGCGTATGCTCATTGGCTCCTTCCCGTCGCTTTCGCAAAAGTGAAGCCATCCACGGCAGGCGTTTCCTCGGACAACGAAACAAAGAACTTCGGGACGGTATGACGGATGGCAGTCCGGCAGTCAAGAAGACAGCTAAAAGGGGCTTCCAAAAGAAAACGACATATTGGACGGGCCTCCGCCCGCAAAGAACTGGGTGGCGGCGAAAGCAACAAGCGTGCTCGGCGGTCGTCGAACAGAATGGCCGCCGCTCTCTGCCGTGCTCAGTTTAAAGCTGATGGCGAACTTTCGAGATAAAGCGCGCAAGGTTGCCAGAACATTCTGGAACGACGTAGAATCTGTTTTGTCTGGGTGCGAGATCATTGGAGGTAAATCTGGTCCCCTCTTGCCTCACAGAGCGGTAGAGTTGCGTGGCGGCAGCTTTCAAGAATCAACTGACAACCGTTACAAAGCTTTGCGTCAGTATATTCGGTTCGGTGCTAGGCTAGGCTCAGTCAAGATAGGAGGCGCAGTCTCATTCGCCCGCGTACTTGAGTGGGAAGTAAGGGCTTATGTGCCACCCTGGCAGCGCAGTGTGTGGCAGGTGTGACTACAGACAGAAAGCGCACACCTGCTTGGGCCACTCGGCGCTGGCACTGCTTGAACTACACTCGTGGATAGCTTTCGAAATGTGGCTACCCAGGGGAAGCTACCAGCGCGCGCCGTCAATGTAAAGGCACCCCCTTTCTTTCTCTCTCTCTCTCTCTCTCTCTCTCAGCGCGTGACAAGAGCGTACTTTAGAAAGCCTCGCCCTCGTAGCTTCCACTGCACAGCCACAGAAAACTGTCCGCGGGTATAGTACAGGCCACCGCACGGGGACCGATTTTGAATGTTTTAAAATATAAATTATTTCTTCAGCAAGTGCTAAATAATACATCAAAGTGTGGCTTATTGATTATACTTCTGAACGCCAGAGTTGTATGGGCAAAACTGTCCTAAAATTTATTGGTTGAAATATTCTGGTAACACAAAAAAAGAATCCAAGCAAAACGTACATAAGCCGCTGCACTCAGTCAGAAATTTTTTTACGAAAAAAATAATAAATTTACAAATCGTTGCACATGTTCTTAGCTGGCATTCATGCAATTTTCAGCAACGTACATAATACATTGCACTTTCCGTGGCACTTCAAGTTTGACGATATGACTTCTGTGCTACTAGAGAAAGCAGTCGCGTGATGACATGCAGTGGAGGTAGATGTGCTGCACATTGCACTTGTTCTGAGTTCTGTTCTCGTGTTTTTTTATACCAGAGCTTGCAGTTTTTACTTTTTCTGTTTTTTTTTCGGTTGGTAGTGAACAGGTTCTGTGGGTGAAAAGGGGGCGTGGCCTTCCCTGACATCATCGTGATGAAAAAATGTGCAGGCGCATTTGGTAAAATATCTTTGCAACATGTTGAAAAGACCCTAAAGCACGAAATAAAACCGCTCTCATTATTTAGCGGTCGTAGGCGAATACCACATTGGTGATTCATGCACAGTAGTGTCTTCCGCATCATTGTAAAGAATTAAACATGTCACCAGAATTAGGTGGCATGTTTTCAAGTATGTTGTCACCATGTCACTCCTTTAAGTGTGTTTAAGGGATCGTGACGTGGTCTACCAACAGGTCGCGGTTTTACGTCGCAGCTACTAGCCGCGACGTTGTTATGCGTACTTAAAAAAGAAGTAGGGCTCTACGCGCCCATTTGAGCTAGAATTGGCAGTTAGAAGTTATCGGCTCTAAGCGCCCTCCCCTGGCAATGATAGCCATATTGCAGCAGCGTGAGTGACGTCATGAACCGGCAGCGCCGTCGTCTGCTGCAGAACTGCCTCTCGCACGGTCGGTGCGGAGAGCACGCGCCTACTCGAGTCCGGTCGTGACACATTGTGGTGAAGCCGCCCAGGTAGAGCAGAAGCTAGACAGAAGAGGGAAGGACACGGGCCTTTGTTGCGTTTGTTCCCCTGTCGTGACTACCCCCCTTCACCTCTTCGCACCCTCAGCCCGAACAACGAACAACCCATTCTCCTACGCGCACTCCCCTGTGCTACGAGCTGTTCAGTCGCGAGCAAGCACGTGACTGTCGGTTTATGTCTTCATGTGTCGCGAGCTCGCTAGTGTTGCCTGACTGGCACACTGCTCAAGAGAAAAGCTCAATTACAAATTACCACCTGCACCAAATCAGCTCACATTTTGCGCAGTTCCGAGATGCATAGCGAAGAAAATGCAATAAACAGCTTGGAGTCTGGAAAATGGTGTCATGACCCCCTTGACACTCTCCGTGCTGAGCACGATCTGCAGCTCATATCACTGCGGAAATAAAAGTAGAGGCGAGTGTGTCACTATTCGAAAGTGAGGCCACAAAAAGAGATCGCACTTCGTGATGGCAAGTACACAGAGGAGATGCGGTTGCCGCAGCCGGTGATCCTCGCCAGCCGGTCGTGTATTCTCAGTACAGCAACCATTGAGCAGAAAGATGCTTGGCCGGCCTATGGCGACTCTTGCAGAAAAGCTGATCCTTTCGCTCAGGAGGATTGTTCTCGGGATGGATCCCTGTACTGACGTCACGGCTGTGGTGGAACAGCACGTGCAGCGGCTCTGTGGGCGGGGCTGTGGGCAAACTGTTTCTTTTTTTTTTTTTGCGCATATTGCATGCGCGCACGTTGTTTCGGCCTCCTTTGTGGTCACCTTCCACAGTCGCTTCATGGGCTGCACCCGAAGAGGCTAGCCAACTGTTACGTCTTGGGGCTTTTGACGACATCTAAGAAATGGGAAGAGACGAAGGTCGTCCTGTTTCGCAGCGGGCCCTAATTACGTCCCTTCATTTAATAGCGGCTGAGTGGCGTACCGTAGCAAAGCCGTTTTCCATCTCTCATGCGAGCCGGATGAAAAAAAAAAAAAGAAACCGTTTGTAAGACGATCGCGTGGGCACCCCCGAGAGAATGAATGTGAGGAGGCCACTATGGATGGAAAAAATGGTCGGGAAATGTTTTTCTCCCGCAGCGAGACTGGGCGCGGGGCACCGGGCCAACGCCTGGACGAATCGGTCGTTCGTCTTGGCGCTGTCGTCTCCGCCGGTCGTGCGCGATAGCGACTCGCATGCGCGGCTCGGCGCAAATGCGGTCGTTTTTGGCGATTCGTACATGTCCCCGGCCCGGTCGCCGCCTGAAAGCAATCTGTCGCTTCGGCCATCTGCTTTGAGAGGCAGCGGTCGTTTTTCGCCGCGTGCCGACTGTGCGCCGCCGCCGTCCTCTTGGCGGGGCCACTCAATCTCTCGTCCCCGAGGCCTCGGAGGGGCTCACCTCTTATGCGCATCCCGTGTGCGGCGCTAGCCTTTGAATGCCGCTATCTGGGGAAATGGGGCCGCTTTTGTCTCCCTGGAATCCCCTGGCGTAATGACGACCTCCCTTATCGGCGCCGGCAGGATTCTTTGGGGGGGTCCATTCTTTTCCACCTCGGTCGCATTTGACGCCGAGCAACTGCCGTTTCTCGTGCGCCTATCTCCCCCTCTTCCTCGGGTCTACCTGTGCCGCGCTGCTCGCTAATCGCCCCAGTTCTCTGCCCCCTTTCTAACGACGGCCGCGCTTAGGGGGCAACGTTGGGCGCGCTTCTCGGGAACAAGCGCCCCAGTGGACTTCCGAGAGAGTGCATTTTACTGGGTGATTCGCGCGCAGAGCTGCTCTCGCAAACTTCTCGCGTCCATTTTGTTTCCGAAATTCCTCCTGAAGGGCCCGTGTCGATATCTCTCTCTCCCCGTGAGGCGGCGGGAAGGGCGCGTGGGAGGCTCGAGTACACCGTCACGTAGGAGTCCGGTGTTTTCTTCGTGACAGTCGTACAGCGGAAGCCGCCTTCATTAGAGCACCAAGAAGAGGAGCCAGATTGGTTGCCCCGGTGCGCGGGGCTCGTGGCATCCGGCGCGCTCCTTTTATTGCGTTTCCGAGGGCCGTTAAAGCGGCGCCCAAACAAGATTATTCTCTCTGATTGGGGAAACTCGGGGAATCCGTCGGGGCGGCAAGAAAAAGGCTCCTCGTCGCTCGGGTGACGCGGTAGCCTTAGTGGCGTTGCGCCGGTATTGCCGCGCGCGCTCTCTCCTATCTCGGTGTCGTCGTCCTGCGCGCCACCTTAATTGCCTCGCGTCGCCGTTAACTCTGGCGCAGCTTTCGGCGTAATGTTCGCGGGGATTAGCGCTAGGCGGTTCCTTCTCCGGCAAACTTCCCCAAGTGTCGTTTCGTCATCGCTGTTGCTTTTCCCCTCCTTAGTTGGCCAAGGCGATACTGCCAAGGCGACCGCAGGGCTTTGTTTCTGCTCCTCCTCCCCCCTCCTCCTCGTCGCCGTCGTGTTCCGGGCGGCTACGTGCCCGTGTCGCGGCATAGTCTCCCCACTTTTAATTTCATGCCCGGGCACGGTCCGGGGCCGCCCCTTCTTCCCCGCACAAAATTACCAGCGGCGCCGGGTAAGTGTCGCCCTGAATTAACGGCGCCGGTTTTTACTTCTTCGACCCTTTCGGTGCGGAGTCACGTGCCCGGACTTGGTCGTGCCGTCCTCTGGCGGGCGAGGAGGATTTCGCCACTTCGGACACACTCCCTCCGTGGACATTCTTGGGGCACGTGTGTGTGGCGCCCGCAGCAATGATGAAAAATTCCTCGATCGATTGTGTTGGAAATGTACATTCCTGCTTTTGCCTGGCAAGAAGCACCTGACATTTGTAAAGAACAATAGCATTCTATTTAGTTGCCGTGTTTACGCGATTTTAACGTGCACCTTTAAAAAAAAAACGCAATAAGAGTTATTACATCTAAGGTTGCCGGCTTAGCGCATTAATAAGCGAAAGCTGTTCGGCATAAGCGGCCCAGAGGTCAGTAATGGCTGGCCCACTCCGACGTTTCATAGGGGAATGCCCGGTTGGACGTCTTGCGTGCGAACTTCTCCCGCCAGCGGTCTTCGTTTCGATCGCGTTCCCGGCAGACTTCACGGACTCCAGGGCCCGCTTGCACGAAGCAACTAGTCCCAGTGTAGTCTTATTCGGAGTCTAAGCACTGCGTTGGTTTTCAGGCAAAGACGCGTAGCTGGCTCACAGGGTCAGTGGACACCTCAGTGGCGCTGTGCGCTGGCGACCACCTACAAATTGTGGCAGTTTTGTGCTCAGAACCAACGAAGGGTTTAAACTCTGTTGGTTTTGAGAAAAAAACAAAATGCACATAACTAGCTCCCTCAGTCACTGGACACCTCAATCGCGCTTTGTACACCTCAGCTCATGCGTTACTCGTGTTAGAATCGCGTACAAAAATGCAACTCTTTTGGCGCCGTCAAACGGCTGGTGCGTCGATGTCGCCGTGTCATGTACCGGGATAACGGTAGCCATCACGATCACCTGAAGTCTCTTATCAGCAAGGAGCGGAAGCGTCGAATAAGATGACGGGCCGAGTGGCGCCCCCAGTGCGCGGTGGAAGCGAAGGAGCGGAGCCTGTTTCCAGAAACGCCAAGGCGTGCCTGGCTGCATGTCCTTGCGGGTCCACAATTCGGCATGCCATGGTCAGCAAGTACGGCTCCGAGTACGAAATGCCGTTGAGTGAGGGATGGCGATTTTGCCTCGGATTTACTTCACGGTTACGTTAGAGCGATTACAGCAAATATTGCTTGGTCCAAGTGATTAGCAAGCTTGAAAATCTTGTCAGAATGGAATGAATACGTAGAGTGGTCGGCTTCCTGGGCGTCGTATTGTCTGCAGCGCAAATTGGAGCGAGTGTGAGGACCATTGCCCGGGGTGGCGAGATTTAGGGGCCGCGTTACGGGGATCGATCCTCGGAGCCGCCCCTGGGGCGATTGGCACGGGACTGATTCCGGTTGCCGACGAAGGGAGACTCTTGCTTCGTTATTTTACGGTGTGCAAGCCCCGGTGTTGATGCGACCCCGGTTGCGCCTCCTCCACAATTGCACCGCTGGTGTCATCCTTATAAAAAAACTATCTCCTCTAACTTGACCAATTTAATGTTTGCCGTGACGGCAGTCGGTTCAGGCGAATCGTGCGACATATCGCCAGCCGTCCCCCTTCTCTGTCGTCCCGGGTGCCGGCGACGTGCGCGGTCGGTCGCCGTCAGCCCCGCTCTGCCGTCTGCCTTCCTCCTTTTTTGCGTGCTGCGCCATTGTGCAAGAGTCGGCTCGTGTTTGATTGACAGCCCTGCTCCCCCGCGCGGGAGGGGCTCGTTTGATTATCGCCCTTGGTTCGTGACCCGAGGTGCCTTTTTTTTTGCTTCGTTCTCCTCTGCGTCGCTTCCCCAAATAATGGACTAGGGCGTTGCGCAGCGCTTCCCGCCATCTTGGCGGCCGACGACTCGTCTTTCTTTACCTGCGCTTTGGACGGCAGCCTTTCCGACAGGAACAAAGCTCCTCCTCTGCTGTGTTTAACAGGTTTTCTTTCTTATCTGGCGAATTAGGCTTTCTGCTGCGCTCTATCGTACCGCTAGGAGCACTGCACCGTGGCGCGCGGTTGTTCTCGGGGTGCCTCGATGGCCAGCGTCGCTTTCAGGACCAAGGCAGCGCCCTCGACGGCGGCATGTTGGGTCCCACTCTGCCGTTCGGCTGCATTGAGCGCAATGCGGCGGCGGGCCGTTCCGAAGCGATAACTGCCGCTACCGCTTGGGAATTCCGCCAGTTCGCAGTTCTACCTAGACAGGGTGGTACCAGGTATTGTTTGAACAGTTAATCGGAGTTAGTCACGCTAAACCATATCAAATTTCGCAGCCCATCTGCCGAGCAACTCGGCACCTCGGGAACAGTCGCTACATTCTCTCAACGGGCGTAGCGTATTCCAGCGCAGTCTCTTGATCCGGATTCTCTACATTTCGATTCGAGCTGCAGCTGCGTATTAGCCAAAGATGACAGCTCGCCATGGAATGAGGTGCGAGACGTCGCCTTTGTTGCGCACTGTACATCCGCCCCCTAGCAAGGTTATTCTGGAGTGCATGCCTTCTTAGATAGCATACTCTGGAGCTGTCTTCTAGCTTACAGCGTCCACCTGCGACTCCCCTGCGTCCCGAGGGCTAGCCGCTCTCCTTTCCTTAGTGCAGCACACGCCCAGCACGAGCCACCGCTGACTCTTTGATAGACCGTGGCGTCAAAGTGTAAACGTGTCCACTTTCCCCGCCGCATTTCTTACAATACGTTGCATGTGCGCCAATTGCGTGGGCTGTGAAGGCTGTAATCGTTCGGCGTGTGATCGGCGTTTAGCGCCTTTAGCCCAAGTGACGACGCAGGTTATGAAAAATTTACCCATTGCTTTCAAATAACGTGACGACAAAGGCGTTTCCCTCTGAGGCGGCCGTATTGTTTTGGCGCTATCGCGGGTATGTCAATCTCTCGTAGCCGCATTTTCATAAGTTTATTTATTTTTTCTGTACCCTCTAGTTTGTGCCACTGATTACGTATACCCTGGCGCCGTACCTACGTTCATGGCGTCAGCAAGCAGAAAAGTCGTGGCTTCGTGACACCAGGGAAAGCCTTTTCTGCCTTGTTTATTTTCGTTCCTTCTGCTTTTAATGAACCGCTGCTGGGAAATAAAGGGCTCGCTTTGTTGGCGTCACGCTGCCACACCAGTAAAAATCGTCACGCATGTTTCTGGGCAGGCATGTCCAAGAGCTTACTTTTTTATTTTTTGCCTCTCTTGATGACAGCAGTGGGGGCGATAGCTTGTCTGTCGTGTTCACCCGTCCGTGTCTTTCGGCGCGCTTTCCCTCAAACGTGGTTTTCTAACCAGCCCAGACTAGGCATGGGCGGTATCTAAGGTGCATGTGTCTTCGATACTACGTTTTGATAAATTTCGACTATCGGTATTAGGTATCGCTGGCCAAAAATGAAAGTAACTGGCTTTTTTAGTGTAGCGTGTATTTTAACAATATTTTGAGACTTCTCTGGGTCAGACTTAGGGCCGGTGCGTTCGCCTAGGCCGCAGTTCACCGCATAAAAAAGGAATGGAGTAGAATTAGCGAGAGACGATGCTAGTGCCGTTTGGCCGGTTCTTCCCTACGTTCGTTGTTTGACAGATAGACGACGTATATCTTGCGCTTGTGCACACTCGGTGACAAAGAACGAAGAGACAGGCTCACCGTTATTGGGACGCATTCTCAAGAGGCGCTTTCTTAGCTATGCCTCCAGGATCATCGACTCGATGTGTGTAGGCTTCGCTTTTATTCGTTGATAAAAAACAGCTTCGTAAAATACAACACGACAACGTGCTCGGCTGCTCATGTATGCGTAGTTTTTTTTTATTTTCTTGGCGTATAGCACGGCGGCATCGCGCACCTCTTTCGGACTGGCGCTTTGAACAAATTGTTACTCAATCAATCAATCAATCAATCAATCAATCAATCAGGTTTATTTTCACATCAAGGATGCGGGGGAGCGGGGACAAAAAGCCTATAGAGGCTTGACGGAGGTCCCCGCCCGCTACAGCAACTACATTGTGCACAAAAACCCACAATCACACAGCGGTACATTATATGTTATGCCTGTGACATATTTAAAACAAAAGCACATTGCATCGAAAATGAACACGTTCAGGGCATCAAAAAACACATAACCATCAAACATATCACGTAAAGAGGGAAGGCATAAAAGCAGGCTGAGTTAGTAAACTAAAGAAAGAAACTATATGCTGTTACTCTTCACTAATTACAGTTTTTCACAAATTGTTTAAAATGGACGGGATATTATAGGACAGCATTTGTCTGCCGTAGTTAGTTCGCGTTCGCGGTAAATACCAGTTGTTTCCGGTGCGCGTATTGTAGGGGCGTTCTCTGCATGTTAGTCTAGACAAATCAGCGAGGAATTCAGTTCCTTGATTAATATTTGATGTGTACTTTTTGCGCAGCAGGACAGAGTACAATTGCACAATAGGTACAATGTGTAATGCCTCAAAGACAGGTTTGGTGTGTGCATCATTTGGAATGTTGTTAATTGCACGAACTGCTTTTTTCTGTAGTACATGGAGTTTTGTAATATTGGAGACAGTGGTTGTACCCCAGACTAAGAAACAATAAGTTATAACACTGGTGAACAAAGAGTCGTACAAAAGTTTTTTTTATGCATTGTGGAAAGTAGTACCGAAACTTGGAGAGGATACCTACTACTCTTGAAATTTTGGCAGCTGTATTATCAACAATGAACATCCAATACTGTAAAGGCAGCATCTAATTAGCAGATTAGCAAGACATGTTTGGCCTAGTCTTGAGCCATTTTATTTTTTGTTGTTTTCGCTCTAGCCTTTAAAGGCCTACTTGACCGAAATTTTTCACACCTTAAAAAGGTTTTTTTTTTTTTTCATAGTACACCCCCGTATTATGCTACCCACAAAATATTACGCTCCAGTTTCAAGCAGTTACGATGAAAAGAGCACGCAAAAATCGGAGTTTTCAATACCGAAACTGGAAAAACGGGCGCCATTGCCGCCCGCCGGAAGTGACGCATGTTTGAGACTGTAGTCCGGACGGGTTCGGATCGTCTGCTCGTTGCGGCTCGAGCAAAGCGCTGGTACCGGTAGCGCGTGCAGCACTTTGTGCTATAAATACTGGTTATATGTGAAAACACACATCTTAAAACGGGTAAAACGCCCGAGAAAAAGTTTTGAACGGGTTTTATTTGCTGTAGTAGACCAGAAAAGTCCTGGCTCAACCTCAGCGAAGATGATCGCGCCGCAGTGCTAGTGAGCGCTGTTTGCCTGGCAGTATTCGATTGCAGCTTGTGCAAAGTTCGGATATAGCGGAGGAAGGAAGCACATTCAAACCGAGGCCAAGTAGAAGCGCTTGTATTATAAAGTCGGCTTTTTTGAGCGGGCACGCGTGTGCCAACAGCACATGTGCGCTCTGCTATGCGTACAATATGGTTGTTGTCTTGATAAAAAAAAAAAAATGACCTGCCTTCTCCTTTTTCTTCTCGTTTTTCTCCCCCGTCGAAAGGTATTCCTGCCTGTGCACAGAAATTTGGAACAGGTGCTGTAAACGCGAGTTAAATCAATAAAAACACCTGGATGTCTAAAAAGAGAGCTCAAGAGAATTAAGTGCTGCGTTAAGCGAAAGAATATGCCAGAAGCAAAATTTGTGTGGCAAAATAAATATATATTTTTCTCTTTGAGGACCGTGGCATCAGTGCTGTGCCGATGGTGGGCTGGTTCATCTTAAATTTGCGCGCCTCGGTCGGGCAAGCCACTGCGCGTTGCGAAATACATGCCGATTCAAATGAACGAAAACTTATGCGTTGCGTTCATAACAGTATTTACCTAGAACCACTTAAATCCCGTGTACTGCAGGGACGGAAAGGTTTTTCTAATCTTTTCAAACCACACAGCTGGGCAGCACGACGTGGTTGCCAAACCCCAGTCGACAGTATACGCCCACCGCGCAAATTACCGTAGGCAGTGTGTCTCTATCGACTGAGTAATAATGAAGAACATATAATCAAAATTCTTTGAAAATATTATCATTGAAATAACATGCATTCAGTTCGCTGGGGTCTTGGAGACGCGCCTCGAACGGTAACGCTGAAGCTTCCTGTAATCGACCTCAAGTATGAATGTCGTGAGGCAGTAAGAAAGTCGACGTTTTCAGTAACGCTCGTGTGGCCTTCCAAGATTCTCAGCCCGGCCTGCAAATCTTTGAGGCAGCAGATACACTCGGCGCACGACGGCATTATTGCGCACTGGGCAGAGCTGTACCTGCAATAAACGCGTGCATGTTGATTCCTTTTCAGACGAAGCAGACCTCTCCTTAGACTTCTGTCTGGTGTAAACAACGTGACGTCGATGAGCAAAGCCGTCCACTTTAGCTTCTGAACCGGCTTAGCTATGTTGTGACAAGCGGTCCCCCTCTTCTTTATTCTCCCGATTAGAGGCGCCTCGAAGCCTTTCTTCTCCGAATTACAACCCGGTTCGTGGCATGCTTTACCGATCGGGCCAGAAACACGTACTGCGTGCTCTGATGCATGATGTGGACCGGGACAGGTCTATTGACAAAGCCCAACCCAGAAAAGGGGTTAGCGCGAGGCAGAAGCGTCAGTCACCCACCATTATCTTTTTTGAAGAGAGGGGAATTCACGTTAAAGCCTAAGCTCCACAGCTGACACCAGCTTTCGAGATCGGGGGTGAAGGGCAGTGGCCGAGAGGTATACATGATGCTTTCCGCATTCCTCGTATTCCATTCCGTGGCCATGCACTTCGTCGACATGATGCCAGCAGTTTATTTTTCTCGAAGACCATCGAGCTTCGCGGTGAAAACAGCCAGAAATGCGCCAGAAGAAGAGCTTACAAGGGGCGCGTACCGATTTCAGAACGCCTGAAACTGGCGAGCCGGCGATGCCGGTGTCTCAATTGTGCGTCATTTCCGGTCAGGTTTGTTAGTTGTCCAGCACACCGCTAGGGGACTGCGTCGTCTGCTACAGAGGTTTTTGAACGCTTCTAACTAAAATTCTAGGCGCTTCACAGCCCTAATATTAAATATAAATATTGTTAATAACATGCACACTATATCGAGTGCAAAATTAGCCGAAGTAAAGTTTCGGTCAAGTAGGCCTTTAACATAGAATGTTAAAATTCAAACTTCTGTTAAATACAGTGCTGGGGAAGTGACTGTTCGGCTTTCCCAAGCACACGCAGCTTGCACCTTTTAGCACTGGGCAGAAGCAGAGAGGACTTGGTTCATATTGTAGTAACAAACAAATGAACAAAAGTTTCTTTGAAAGTAGTCAAGTGCTCACAGACCGGTCTGCATAAAGATAATTAGCTTAAAGCAAAGATTTTACTGTGCTGTTAATGGAAGCGATCGTTTCAACGTCACCAGTCCAATGTTAAAGTTCTAATGAAGCCAGTTGCGCTTACAGCAGTGTTTAAAGGAATTGTACCTTAGAAGAAATCCATGCGGCTTGAGCCGCTGTGTAGGCTCAGTGGTTATGGTGCTCGACTGCTGCCCGTAAAGACGTGTGTTCGATCCCGGCCGCGGTGGTCGCATTTCGACGGTGGCGGAATGCTAGAGCCCCGTGAAATGTGCAGTGTTAGTGCCCGTTAAAGAAATTTTCCGAAGGCCTCCACTACGGCGTTCCTCATAACCTGAGTCGCTTTGGGACGTTGAAGGAGTGTAGACACCTAATTTTGGTGGCATATTTTCTCCTCTGCAATGATGCGGAAGGCACTGCTATGCGTGAATCACCATGCGATATTCTCCTACGACCGCTAATTAATTTATAACCCTATTTTTCTGTCATGCTGTTTCGGTTTCTACAGCCCAACGATGACTGCGGCATCAAGGTGTGGTTGTATGTCACGCGAGGCACGGAAAAACGGCGATATAATCGCTGCTTCGTCGTTTTAATTCAGCACAGTGGTGAAGCCAGCATTCCTCAAGAGCCAGAGTGACAGGGAATGTGGAAGCAGGGATTATATTGCAGTTTTTTCATGCCTCACGTGGCCTATAACCACACTTTGATTTAATAGTCATCGTTGGGCCGTTGAACCGAATCCAAAACAGCACGAGAAAGAAATTCGATTACAAATTATTTAGCGGTTGTATGATAATACTGCGTGGTAACCCATGTGCAATAAGGCCTTGCGCATCATTGCAAAAAAGAAAACGCGCACCCAAGAGTTAAGTTCTATACTCCTTTAAGCCCCATGAAATTCCGCGGAAGCGAGGATGGTTTCTCGGACTCACCTTCGTTAGTTCAGCTAGGCGGAGATATGGGATTTGAACGCAGTGGTTATCAGGGGCTGATATCGTGAACCTGTCGCTTCTAATAGTTTTTCTTTGCTTGTTTAGGAAAGAGAACAAAAAGAGAACGTTTTGATTTTGTCCTCGAATAAGACTACTTAGCAACTTCGAATCAGCAAGACGTCGCCGCTTTGTATACCAACAATCTGCGTCCAGTTTCCACCATTCAGAGGGAAGCTCAGCCGTCTGATTTTGTTGCGTAACTAGCTTCTAAAGAAGCAATTCAGAGAATATGAGCATTTGGTTTCAGACCTGTATTGAGTTGTCCACCCCAGAGCAGTGGGGCGACGGACCGTTTGGAAGCGAAATTTGCGATTACTGCATGGTATCCTACACAAGTGGTGCAGTAATAAGACAAAGGGGCCGCAGATTATACTGGAAAAGTGGGTAGTAACTGGGCACAAATTTTGGCAAATCACCCTCCGCGCTGCTAGAAGACCCGAGAAACTTTAGGCCTTATGTTAGAACGGCAAATGCGAGATAATCCTGCGTAACTCGGCAGCCCTGTCTTAGGGCTACGAAGGAAGACCGCTGTTTTTTTTTTGTAGTGCCGCCTGGGGAATACAGCAGCCCGTTTCGATCGCTGCACGAAACACACTAAAAACCTCCTGAACATTGCTGCCATGAGCGAAAGTTTCCAGTCGCATTGTTGCAGTCGCCACGCCACCGCGCGGAAGCCACGGCGCACACATAGCGCGGGATGCTGCAGGAAAGCGGCCATGCAGGCACACAACGTTGGAAGCAGCAGCTGCACCTGGGTCGGCGCGACGGATGGGATTGGGCCGCATTCGAAGCGGCGCCCGGGGCCGGCGCGACGCTTGGCTGAACCTGAAATCTGGTGGTCAGCGCGCTTGGCTTGGCCCCGTTTATTTCGACCGCCGCCGGGCAGGGGCTATTTCTTCTCGGCGTTCTCAGTGATGTATGTGGGCGGCGGATTTCTGCGCGGGACGTTTTTACGCCTGTCCGTGGCCGCCGCCGTCCGCTCTGCTGCGCCGCGCTTTCCTCGGCCGCCGCTTCCCCTGTTTTGTGGAATTGGCCTTCCGAAATGGCGCGGATATGTCGAGGAAGCGACCGCGAGATTGGGGGGGAATCGCCGTCGCCAGGGCGCTCTTCTCATTTTTTCGCCGCCCAGGTGGGTTTGATGACGTACGTAGTCGGCTGGCACGTGCACGCTCTGGTCTCGTGCAGCGAGGGAGGGGGGCTGCTGCGCCGGATGGGAGCTCACCTTGAGCAGCAGCGGGGGCCCCTGTGGGATATGCGCCGTGCTTTATGGCGGGAGGCTAACAGGCTGCCCTAAATCAAAGGTCCATAACGGGGCCTCCCGAGCATGCGTTTGATGGCTTCGAGTGCATTACCGCCCTTTACTTACTGCTGCTGCCGCGCCGGCCGAGGTGGGGGGAATCGAAAAGAGAAAGCACCCCGAATGAGCTTTTTATGACTGCCACCGAACGCTGGTAACGATGCCGTTAGCAGTTTGGCGCCTTTTTCCCCTTGTTATCTTTCCCTTCTTTATGTGTGTACGCCGGGAGGAACTCAACAAGCACTCAAGGGGGCTCTCGAGCGAATTTCGTCTTTCCACTGTGTCTCGCGGCGGCAAATGGTGCACGAAGGTTTTTATTTTTTTGCCCGCACCGCAAAGATCGCTTCTGGCGAGGAAGAGTTCTTTGGTCGACATGGACAACACTTTGTTGCTGTTGACCTAAAAACATGTTTGTTTGTTTTTTTATTAATTTTTGTTTATGATAGCGAAAATAAAAGTGGTGCCTTATGAGGTTTAACTCCCGAAAGCGACTCAGGCTATGAGGGACGCCGTAGTGAAGGAGGGCTCCGGAAATTTCGACCACCTGGGGCTCTTTAACGTGCACTGACATCGCACAGTACACGGGCCTCTAGAATTTCTCCTCCATCGAAATTCAGCCGCTGCTGCCGGGTTCGAACCCGCGTCTTTAGGCTCAGGTGCCGAGCACCGGGATTAAGTAGAAATTCAGTTAATTTTGCGAGCTTTTTTGTTTCGCTTTTGAGCCGAAATGGCGGTGCGGGCAGGCAACGTAGTTAAAAGCCCCTCTGCCCCCTGTGCTCGGTTCTGCTATTGTAAAACTCGCCAATGACTTTTCAAGCTGGCTATGGTCCTCTTGCATAATTACTGGCACATCGTGTTTCCGTGAGAGCGTGTTAGCTCAGGCTTGGCCCGTTTTCGTTTTTCGAATATACTCATGCGAACTCGCCGTGAAAGGCGTGTCTCATAATTATAGGCGTGGTTACAGTGGGTACCTTTTCGTAGGTATTGTACAGCTATTCCCTGTGAGAGGAGTACACGCGAGGCGCCAAGTATTTGTGCGACTGTCAGGCAGTCAAAATCTGTCCAAGTGGCGAGTAGTTGGTTCTAAAGGTACAGTTACACCACACTCTATCGGTGTTTTCGTGGTTTAGTAATTAGATGAGCGTTAGCCAGAAAGAGGTGGCCGAAATGCGGCTGATCTTCCATTGTTCATGCAATCCGTATGCTGTTATGTGGACTGACACAGCGCTCGTGGTGTTGCTTCTGTTCAGTTTTTTCCCTCGTACTTGGTTGTGCTATAGTGTTTTGAAACTATGTACGACCAACAAGTCCAAAAGCCACCCTATTGGACTATAAATCATCAGTCGCCACGGTGTCATGTTATGCTATAAATATATTGTTTTCTCAGCAGTGATAAGAAGTCAATTTTTGACGGCCGTCTTGTATTTATTTGCCTGCGGGGAAATTATGCTGCCTGAGGGTTGACGTTTCGAATTTCTAAAATGTCCTGGTACGAGAACAAGTTGTTTTGGACGCCACTTGCTCGTAGCTTTGCTCTTACACTCGAAGAAAGAAAAAAATATCGTCCCATTGAGGGAGTCCTGAGTTTGCACACGGCACGCTTCTTGCCAGAAATGCGTGCCGTGCGCAAACTCAACGGACTGAGCGAGGGAGACTGACGGGGCAGGAACGGCCGCATAGCAGCGCGCGAAAATCGCGCGAGGAGACCTCGACTGCAATAGCACTCGATATTTCGAAGCGCAGGATGCCGTCTAAAGACGACCCGACGCGCTGAGCCCCAGCGCCATCGAAAAGGGGCATGCTGCACGTTCCTGGTGCTGACTCGCTCCCCCTCTCGACCCGAAAAAATTTGAAGCCGTGGAAAAGAAAAGAAAAGGAGGTTGGGGAGCCGAAAGGACAAACCGTGAAGAAAAGTTGGGTGGGGGGAAGCCATCAAGAAAAAAAAAGTCGCAGAGAGCCCCGATTGTTGTAAACCACACCCCGCTTCCGACGCGTGCGCGCGCCGGCGCCGATATCTAGCGCGGACAGATCTCGGCGCCTCGCCTAGGTTCGCTGGCGTCTCCTCCAGTGAGCATGCGCACACCGGTTCCGGCGTGTGCCAAGGGCGCTGGGTGCTGCGCTGAGGAAGCGCCCTTGGGGTTTTCGCCTAGTGAGAGCACCGCCGCTTTCCGTGCCGAGGCGGATAGACTGCTCTGCACGAGGATAAGGCTTCGTGGAGCGCACCGGCAGCTGAGAAAGTGCACAAACATGCACTACGCGCTTCAGTACGTGTCGAATGGGAGTTCTAAGAGGTAACGCTAAGCGAGTATGCGTAATTTAATTTCGCTGCCGTTTGTTTACGAGATTATGTTATGCTGTGTAAGCATGGGTGGCACTTTTCAAAGCTGTTTGTGGCAAACGGTCAATTATTCTCCGTGTCCGCTGCCCACGAGTTACAAAAAAAAAAAAAACGAAGTGAAGCACAGGCTTGTTCAGAAAGTACTGTAAGGCGTTTTTAATGTTGTTTCATTTGATTTTTGCATATTTAAGTGGCCATATTGTTTTATTCGTGTTCCTGAGGTGTTTTTCAAATAGCACGTCCGTTTCTATTGCTCGTGGTTGATGTTTTTGTGGCAAAATGGTCTCTGGAGAACTGCGCTACACCGTCGTCACTCACCACGAGCAGTGAATATCGATTCCGGAGATCGCGAAGTTGCTGGAATTGAAGCGAGTGCAGTTTCCTGGCCTCGAGGGGCGGCAGAGAAGCGGGAAGACCTCGAACAGCAAGAACCCGGGAGCTGAAATCGGCGTTGAGCAAGAACATCATCCCTTGAGAAGCGTGAGAATACTCTCCGGGGTTAGCACCTTGACTGCATGTGCGCAAAGCATCGAAAAGACAGCTGCTCACGGACCATGATGAAGGCCTCCAGGCGGCAAAAGTACAAACCGGCCTGAAATTCGCAAAATTACCGAGAATTGCAACGGGGCAGTTCTCTGCGAAACGTGAGAGTTAAAGAAAAAAAAAACGCAGAGCATCATGGTCTGGAGCGGGATTTGGGACCTTGGGAAGACCAGGCTGTTCTTTTTAATGTTTTTTTTTTTAGCCAACAGGGGTCAGCATCCCTGGGCTCAAGAAAATGCTGGACTGGCGGCGGTGCGAAGAATACCCTGGTGTGGTGTGAGGCTCAATTCGCCCGAGTTGTTTTACTTCACTGTTTTGGAGATCCTGGAGCACAAGTCCATCGAATCGCTGGAACATGCTTTGGCGAAGGCCTGGAACGTAATCACCCCAGGAGGCACCGCGGCTTTTTTGAGGAATTTCCGGAAGCGTCTGGAAGCCTGTGTCGAAGCAGACGGCGGGTAATTTGAGAATGAAGAATGAGCCGTTGAACAGAATTGAATGCGCTTTGGAATAAAATAAAATGCGCACTATATTTCGTTTGCTGAAAAGGTACGGTTGTTTTTTCGCGTTACAGCATTTTTCGGTCACCCTGTATATTTGTTTTCAACGGGTCGTGATGTGCAGCTGCCGTTTGCTACAAATAAGACCACCGTATGCGCAGAAAACAAACGACGATTTGTGGTTGCGAAGTACCGGGCGGAAAGTGGCTCGGCGCCTCTTTTTTCGGCCAAAAACGCGAATTAGATCGCGGTGCGTATGCTTTAACGCTTGCCGCAGCTGCCTGCAAAAGCATATGACAGCAAAATCACCGTGCTTTTCACCACGCTGCGCCTATATATTGCTGTGTGTTTCGTTCAGCGGTTTGTGTGCCACCTTCTTTTGTTCGTCTGTGTTGGCGCTTCTTCGGTCTGGAAACAGCAGTACGTTAGAGAAAACTGCGAGCGGTAAACCCAAGCGGCTTGTGTGCTTTGTACATAGAGCTTTTATTTCTTGCTCTGGGCCGTCCGCGGTGGTGGCTTGGTCATATCCGCGCGCGGTTCCAAATCCAAAGGTCGTGGGTTTGAATCCTCGTGTATTAGTGTGCGCATATTCCTGTTTACTTTCTTGTGGCGTGTGTAATCGGTGCTGTGTGAAAGGAGTCCGCTTTATGTTACCCCCGAAGTCACGCCGGGGTCAACTGTTGCGCCGATTTCCTACGGGGGACCCACAGTTTTTGGGCCCTTTTGCAGTCGTTGAATCCTGATGATGCGTGTGTCGCGTTGGTGCGCGCAATACCCAAAGGCTGGAAGAACCGAGCGAGGTCGTCTCGTTTGTACCATGCCCTCAGGCCAATGGTTAATCCCTTAGCGTGAAATGGGATTAACCGTCGGGCCTCCTTTGCGGAGCATAATTATTCATTTTTTCCGTGGGGGGTCTTGTGCAGGTGCCTTCGCAAGATCTTTCATTTCCTCCGAATCGGGGCAGGGCTCTCCCTTTCGATCGCCAGTGAAATAAGGCCGCCAAAGTGACAGTAATAACGCACGGCCTCTGGTGCAAGTAGGAAATTACGCGCTGAGGAATTAGATTCTGCCGTCTTTGCTCGGGAGAAAGAAGAACGCCCCCTCGGTGCGGCCGCTTTTATTGTATTGTTCACCCCCCCGCGCTCCTTTTTTTGGGCCCGCTAAAAAACGCGCTGTTCTTGCCGGTATCTGCGGCGGTGACTGCAGCGGCGGCAGAAATTGCCCCGGGGATAATGTTGTTATTAGCAGGTGCCGGTCGCTTTTTCTTCTTCTTCTCCTCTGCCTCCCGGCCGGAGGGGGCGCACTTTTTAACGCCTTCTTCATTTCCGCTACTTATCTCCCGGGGCGTTCTTCTTCGGAAATGACTTGAAAGAAGCGCCGTTCCCTTCCTCCGCGCGGCTCCTGGTTTCGAGCCAGGAGACCGATGGCGCCTCGTGATTAGCGCATTCTGGCATAGCAATCGGCCCCGGGTCCGTCACCCATATTGTCTCTGGCGAATGGAGTGGGTCTCTGCGTGCGCTCTCCCTGACCTTCGCCGTGCGCGCGGCTGCATATCTACGGGGCCTATCGGCGCCCCGCCATTATCGAGCGCAGATTGGAGTTGGGAATCACCACCTCCTGGGAAGGCAGCCCAAGGTGCTCGTCGGGGTGGCCCTCCCGATCGATGTTTGATTTGGCGCCAGCCTTCCTTCGGGAGGAGTGCTCTTTGCGGCCTGCGGGGGTCATTAGAGGCCTATCTCGGCGCCCGCCTGTGGTCGGCCATTGTGCGCGTCGACAGCGTTCCGTGCAGCGCGCCGCAAGGGCCCGACATATTCACACCGCTGGCGTCGCCCGCTCGGACTGCGTAATACTTCGGTGGCGATTTTTGGCGACGCTCGGTGCCCGCGGTGTTTCCCGAGTCCTTGGGTTCCTGAAGAGGGCCGCGTTCCCACCTCGGGCCCTCATCATCGACGTCCCGCGAGGTCCCTCTTTGGGGCCCTTATTCTGCCAGGTGCGTTCTCGGTGCAGAGCGGCAGTGTAATGCCTAATGCGGAGGAGGAGGAAAACCTTGGTCGATTTCTTCTCCATTGCTTCCTGACGAGGAATCGATGAGCGTGTCGGGAAGTTTTCCGCCGCGGTTGCCGCCCGTGGAGCGCGGCGAAGCGAACGCGCTCGGAGGCTTCACAGTGGTTGACCCAGACGGCCGAGTCGGAAGCGCGATATTCAAACCGGGGGCGAACGAAGCACTCGTGCGTGAGGAGATTTATCGCGCCGTTAACGTTGATGACCTCTGGCTGTGCACGCGCGCTTATGAATTTAGTGGTCTCACACACGGCCCACGCTCCCCGGCGGCCGTACGTGGTTTCCGTCCTCTAATTGCAGCTGCGGTCTGCACGCGCCCTTGGTGCGACTGTTTCTTTCTTCCCCGAGAGAGCACGGCTCGGAGAAGGAGCTTCTTCCACTTGACGAGCCCGCATACAGCCGTACAGTGACGGCTGGGACTATAAACGCGCATGTTTGTATAAAATATATCTGATAGTACATAGCAGCAGGTTGTTGCTGTAATGGTGGTGATGTTAATACCTTCACCTTGAATATGGTTCAGTAGGGCAGGGAGGGCTTGGCAGACTATTTGTTTAGTCAAGTTCAAAGTGGGAATTGGGTTTATTAAACATGGTAAATGGAAGGAAAAAGGTTATTGCTAGCCCCGGCATCTAGCTGCTATGGCTGCTGGAAGCACCTGAGCTGGGGCAGCGGAGATAAAGGACAGCAGGCTGTGTGTAGAAGTGAACTGAAAGAGGTGAAGGGATAGTAGGAAGGACAGGGGAAGGGGTACACTGGCCATAAATCTATTTACATATTAACATGATAAATATATACAGGTCGCACGCGCGTGAAGGTCTTGTAGAGCACAGTACAATTTCAAACGTGGAAAGGGAATTTTCCAAATTTGACCATTGGGTGTATTGTAATGCCGCGTTACAGGGATCGAATCCGCAAGTGTCTGCATGAATTCTCCTGATTCATGTTTGTACCTTCTTGCTAGGTAGAATGAGTACAGGCTGTGGGCAGAAGCAGTGTTCTGTTTAATATAAAAAAAACATTAGTGAACATAAGCTTGCCGGCTAAGCGCATTAATGAGCGAAAGTTGACTTCCAGTAGCGGCCGGGAGGTCTCTGGCCCCTTTTGACGTTTCACAGGCGACTGTCCGGTTGGGCGTTTCTACGCTCGCTGCATAATCGGCCTTGTTCCGCTCGCGGTTTCTGCCGGAGCGTGTTCGCTGCGCACTTCATGGACTCACTTGAGGGCCCGCTTGCACGGTGCAGATAAGACTTGTCCAGTTCTCAGTCTAATCTTATACGCAGTTGATACCTTACCCTGGATTTGAGTAAAGGATAGGCGCATTTTGTCGGTGGACACCTGAACTCGCAGTGACACAAAAATGGCTGGCGGTTTAGCATTGCTAAGCACGGAATAATGTGCTACAGCACAGTTTTTTTTGCACGTGGACTCAAGCGCCCCGTACCTCAAAGCACGATTGAGGTGTGCACTGACCCAGGGAGCCAGTTGAGCGCCTTTGCTCAAAACCACCGGGGTCTACAACGTCGTGAATGCCAATGAACCCAATGAACGCCGGCGGCGTATTGCTCCAGTGTGGCGTTTGTGCCACAACGTGGTCAGCGCCAGTGCATACAGCGCACATCGCTCTATCACTACCGCCACGTAGCTTCTGGGGTTGCAATTAGGAGAATGCTACATTGCTACAAGTGTTGTTCTGCACCATGGACTGCCCCTTTCAATCCTTCCTGGCACAGTCCAAGACCCGCTTGCTTGAAGCAAATTAGACAGGCTAGTTCCCAGTCCAGCCTAATGCGCAGTTTTGACCGCGTTGCTAGAAGTGTACTAGACCCTCTGCTGGATTTGAGGACGGGAGCGGCTCATAACCGGTTCACTTTGCCGGTGGACACCTCCGCCGCGCCGTGAAAGCAAAACACGAACTCTAGCTGGAAACCAGCTTGTAGTCAGCGTTCGTGTTTCTTTCTCACGACGCGGTTGAGGTGTCATCGGAAAAGTGAGCGGGTTATGCGTGTTTCCTTTGATCAAATTCAGCGGAGCCTCCAGACTGCGAGTAAGGCTAGACTTGAAATCTTATTCGCAGTCTAAACGGTCTCTTCGTTTCGAGGAAGAAAGGCGCATTCCTGGCTCATTTTGTAGGTGGACACTTGGACCGCGCGGTGTGAAATTGCGAAAAGAGCCCGCGTACCGTTACCTGTAACGCGTTATGTCTACCGTTGCACCCCTTAAATGACTTATAACTAGGGGTGTGCGAATATTCGAAATTTTCGAATATAATTGGAATATTATATTTTTAGTATGCGTCTTCGACTCGAAATCCAAGTATTCGTGTTGTTGCGAATATTCGACCGGACGCGAATATTCGTATCTAGCCGAATATTCTATTGCGAGCACCGGCGTTCATTTCGGTCCGCAAGTCCTATCAACAGAAACATGGCCACTTCCACATGGCCACTTCCACATGGCCACTTCCACATGGCCACTTCTGCGTGGCCATGTGGAGCAGCCGGTTTTCCTTCAAGACAACCTTTTATGTTCATTCCAGCAACGCGCTTTTGTGCCTTAATCAATGCTGTGTACTAGCCATCTCCTCTGATATTTCCACTGTTCTAAGAATAATGTTCGAGACTTTGATACTTTTTTGTGCAGCCACACCAACCTTTTGTGTTTATTTCATCACTGATAGTTGAACTGTAATGTTCTTGGGTGCTAAAATAATGTTTTGTAGTGGTTAAGTGCGTTTGTCCTTGATTATTCAGTATTCGATTCGATATTCGGAACTAAGTATTCGTATTCGATTCGTATTCGAAAAATTTGATATTCGCACACCCCTACTTATAACAAAGCTAATACAGGTTTCCCTGCGTGTTTCCGATAACCGCCATTTCCCATACTACTGGGCGCTCTTTTCTGCAGGACATGCATGCGATTTAAGTTACTAAATATGGTTTTACGCCGTAACAAAAGGTAGTGAAAAGAAAAGTGCATTGTAAATGTGCATTTTAACAGCCAGCAGTAAGTTGGATAGCGGAAACCCCGGCTGCATGGTCACGTGATTAGCATGCCTTTCTCTAGACACATTTTGTGTGAAACTTGACGCAACAAAATCTACAACTCCTGTAGCTGAGCCATTCAAGCTAGATTTCACGTCAGGTGCGACGGCTGGCTGCTCTGTAGTGGAAATAATTGCCTTTGTTTTATTAGCATTAATATGTAAAGAATTTATTGAGCTCCAAGCGTCGTCCTTCAAAGGTGTTATTTACAGTAATTTTAAGGGAATGTTGGGAACAATTGCGAAAGTGGAGTGTCGTATCATCTGCATATGTTATGTAGTCGGCATTACAACTGCTTTTGCTAATGTTATTCAGCTAAAAATTAAATGAAAAGGAGCCAAATATTCTTCTCGGGACACCTGCTTTGATTGGCTGGTAGGTGGATAAACTGTCCTGCACAGAAACCACTGCATTCAGTTTTTCAACGTTTCATATGAGATCCAGCGGTGCTCCACTTATGGCATATAATTCACGTTTTTTTAAAACTTAGTAGTACGGTTTATGTGATCAAATGCTTTTGAAAAGTGTATATAGGCACCTGGAATTCCGTATTTTTCTTCAATTGTTGTCCGAATTATTTCTTTTTGAGCTAAAAGAAGCAAATTCTGTCGGCCTCCCTTTTCTAAATCTAAATTGAGTGGGACTAAGTGAATAATACTTACCTGCAAACTTAGGAATTCCTCCTTTCAATATTGCTTCAGTGCTGTGCATCATCCTGCGAAAAGTGGCAAAATGGTACCGAGTCTCTTCTGGACGTCTTTCTTGCGTGGTCAAGGCTGTGTGCATTTCTACTCGCACTCGTTACCGCCTCCGGGGAATAATCGGCTCGTGACTAAATTTACGAAAAAAAAAAAATTCTTCCTCCAGCATAGCTGCTCCAAGCGATCGATTATTCAGTGTTATTTCATTAATTTTTTTTTTCAAACACGAACTCGATTTGGCACTACATCTTCAGATTTGTGGGCTCTCCCAACTTGAGCAAGTATGTTGCACAGCATGGCAGTCGTTTTGTTTCTATTCATCTTAGAAATGTCCCAGTCTGTAGGCTGACGTCTGCGCAAGAGCCAAGAGAGCAGCCTTTTTTTCCTATTGCTTGCAAGCATTCATTGCGGACCGTTGTCCAAGTTTCGAGCGGCGGTGGCGACGACCCTCGGCGGCAGTCTCGGCTGCTCTCTGCGCATGCGCAGTGGCGAGGAGTAGGAGCCCTTTCTTGGGGCGGAAGGAAGCGCGGATCTCTTTGTTGCTGCGCTGACTTAATCACTGCGGGCCCCTCTTTGCGGCGCATCCTTGGGCGCAGCTGAATATATTAACGCCGCACAAATCCGACCGGGTCACGACTGCGCGTTTTGTGGCTCGCCGACCGACACTCGGAAAACAGCGCCGCCGCTTTGAAGGCGATAAATTGCCTCCCCTCTTTTTCTCTTTTTTTGTCCGGGGGGGGGGGGGGGGGGGGGGGGGGCGAAGCGGCGTGTCCCTCTTCTCGTCGCGCGCCCTTTCAGCCGGGGCTCGCATTTGAATATACGAGCCATGCAGATCAGGCGCGCTTTTGCATGCCGAGTGACGTAAGCGCCTGTCGAGAGTGGAGCTGTAAACAGCCGCGATGATACGTCTTCTTCTTTTTTTTTTTTCGCGGCACCTCCGGTCGCGAATGCACTGCCCACTGACTTGCTCTGTTTTTGCCCAGTTTGGTGTTGTGCAAGCGAGCGCTTTCGAAAAATGGCGCGGAACAGCGAAGCATTCGGGAGTTTCTCCTAGAACACCCCCCTCCCCTTACCCTCGGTAATGTGGAGTGGAAAGGACTTTGACGTCCCTCTCCCATTCCACGTTGGTGCCACGCATTCTCATTCCTCCGTCACGCGTCGTGGGACGCGTATGGGTGTCCCGAGGAAGGGCCGAAAAGGCGAGGTGCTCACCTAGAGTTCTGTTCTTGCCAAAGACGGCGTAGCTACCGAAACAGGCAGCGTGTTTCTCTCTTTTTCCTAACAATGACGAGGGGATGTGATGTCCGGATTTACGGCGTATTAAAAATAGCAATGAGGAGAAGCTGATTAACTGGGCATAGCGGAGTACGCAACGATGTACGGGGCTGCCGGGCTTTGTTTTAACCATCCGCGCACATTGAGTCGCCACCGCGCAAGGCAAAAGAACGCGCAATTCCTTTTCTTTTCCAACCAGCTGAACCCTTCATTAACTACGTTCCCACTTTGTCAAAGCTGCCGAGGTCTCCTCCGGGGGCCTGCCTTGGCGGCGCCGAATCATACACTTTTAGAATAGGGTTAGAATACAATATGGGACCCGGTGGCTCAGTGGTTACGGCGCTCGGCTGCTGACCTGAAAGACGCGGGTGCGATCCCGGCCGCGGCGGCCGAATTTCGGTGGACGGACGCGAAATGCTGGAGGCACGCTAGAGAACATCTACGTGGTCGAAATTATTCGGAGCCCCACACTACGGCGTCCCTCATAGCCTGAGTCGCTTTGGGACGTTAAACCCCATAAACGAAAGGAAACCTAATCGATAGGTTCCCTCTATTCTAAAACTTCCTATTAGCAAGTTTTGAAATAGCGGAACCCTCTTGCGAAGCTCGGTCGTGTGCGGCGGGTCGGAAGTCGTGTGTTATAAAGAGAGGTTCAACTTCTTACTTGGAAGTTATCGATGTAGTAGCAGTGTTGAAGTCGGCAATTTTTTAAGTTAGTATGAAGAGGCTCTTCGAGTGTAAGCCGGTTTTTTTGCGTATGTCATGATCACCAACATTTCTGAGAAAAAAAAAAGGGGGGGTCTTGGGGATGCAGCACCCGCGGAAGGCATGCGCAGTGTGCCGACGTCGTCAGTCGCGCGGCTCGCCCCCGAAGGTTCATCTCGAGGCCCACATTCTACCCCTTCGCTTGGATAGCGAATGGAATCGCTGAGGAAATAGCGCCACACTCGAATGAGCGTCGAAACTTTGCGGGCTGCGCGAGGTGATAAATGGTTGGTGTCAGGAAGGGGGGAATGAGATGCCGTTGTCGCTCTGAGCGACTTTGTGTGTAAGAGATGGTGTCTCCCTGTGTGTCGCAGTGCTGAGCTTACGGAACACGCAAGAGGAGGAGCCCCCGGACCCGCAGCTGATGCGGCTGGACAACATGCTCATCGCCGAGGGCGTGGCGGGTCCCGAGAAGGGCGGCGGCGCCGGTGCAGCGGCCAACGCCTCGGCGGCAGCCTCGGCCGGCGGACAGCCCGAGAACGCCATCGAGCACTCCGACTACCGGGCCAAGCTCGCGCAGATCCGCCAGATCTACCACCAGGAACTGGAGAAGTACGAGCAGGTGAGCGTCCCCCACTTTTCCCCGCGTGCCGTCGACGGAGGAGTCCTCCTCCGGTCGCAGTCAGTCGCCGTCCTCCCCGAGCATGGCTCATAAGTTCCGCTCCCCCCTTTGAACACGACTGCGCAAAGCGGCCCGGGGAAATGGCGCGCGCCAAGTTCGGGGACCCTCTTTTATTAGCGTTCGCTGTGGATACTTTTGCTTCCGTCGGCGGAATAGGGCGAAAAATGGGGAACTCGGCTTTCTCGACGTCTTGGGGAGGAGAAAATGGAATAAAAGATTTCGGAGAGGCGCCCGACGATATTTCCGTCGCCTGCCTCCGGAAACAGGATCGGCGGCGACGCATCGCGTAATTGACTCGGCCTGCTCCGCGAAAGATTTTCATGCTCTGCTGCCGCCCCGAGAGATATTATTGCGCGCCCCATAAAATATGCGTGCATGCATTATCGAACATGGCAGCGCCCCACCCCGCCGCGTTGGTCGCCGTGAACAAAAGTTTGCGGGGAAACGAAGGGCGCACTTCCATTCCCCTTGGCACGACAGGGATTTCTTTACATCCGCCGTTATTGGTACGTCTTTGCACTCGGCTCCGTCGACGCTCCTGGCGGTGGCTTCGCGCACAGCCACTTGAACGGAGTGCGTGCATGGGGCTTCGCCATCTGAGGGAACATGCGTGATCGATTTCCTTGGCGCATCTTGCTCCGCTGGAGTGTCGCCTTTGTGCGTGTCAGCTCTTAATACCTCCTCTGGCCGACCACCGGGGGGCTTAAGTGCTGCGGCGCAGAAGCAGAGGAGGAAGCGGCCAATCGGAGAAAGGGTTGCTGTCAATTAGGGGCATTGACGTCTCCTCCTCTCTTAATGGGATTGGCTCATCCCTGCTCAGCGTGTGCGATATGAGTGCAAAGAAATTCTTCCTTGCCGCGCGTCATCCGGAGGCCGGCTCCTCTGCGCCGGAGAAAAGAAGCGCGGCCGAAGCCAGGGAATTCGAGTACCGGAGGCGCCCTCTGCGGAGGGAGCGAGGGCCGCTTGTCTTTTTCGGCCGCCGGTGACGGATGACTCTGGCGTTCGCCGCCGACGGACCCGTGTTCCCCTCTTATTTACAGCGCGCGCTACTTTCCCCGCTCTCTGGACCCCCCGTTCGAGCAGCGCTCTTTACCTTGTGCATCATTGCCCCTGCTTCCGCATATCCGTCTGCCCAAGGTGAGGTCGGAGCAGCGATGCTTCCCGTTCCAACTTTCTGCCCCCTCCTTTCGTGGCAGTAGTAACATGGCAAGACCAACGCGACGTCGACTCTGCTCCGCTTCGCGCCACATGCAGCCGAAATAGCGTTGACTTCTATGCATATGCAGTGCAGTGTGTTGAGACGCGCTCTGCGCGCAGTAACATGTATGGGATAGTTTGCTACCCACCTTTACACGCTGTGAGGAAAATACCAAGTGAAGCCGAAATTTGGGCCAGTTGGCGAACGTTCGTGATGTGAACAAGTATAGCGCGAAGGAACACGACAGACGGACTGGGCGACGGATACAAGAGCGAACTCGCAACTGAGGTATTTATTGCTGAATGTGCGCAATTCATGGCACCATGGAAAATAAAAAAAAAAAAAAACAAAAAAAAAACATGGAAATAACAGGTTCCACTCGGGAGCCGAGTGAACGGTTAGAAAGAAACGCGTGCATCACGTGTCACTCATCGCTTGTCGAAGGGAAACGAGCGCAAAGGAAAGTTATCAATAACCTTGCCCGGCGGAGACTAAAAAAATATATTCACGATCTGCCGTGGCGACAGAGGGCTGGCTGATACACTGATCTGGACAGATCCGTATGTGGTCAGCTTCCATAATTGCACGGACTAGCTGGTCGCGGTGGCTAAAAAGTACGGTTGCTCTATCAAATACAGGTGTGCACTTTTTTCTCTTCTTGCTCTTTACCTTTACACGCGCCGCAATGTTCAGGCAGATTGCCATACCGGTCGCTGAGCGAATTCCGATGTTCGCCTAGCCTCACATTTAGGCAGCGGCCCTATATACAGCGCTCCGCATACGCAGCGGGGAACATTCGGAGATGAGTGCTGCAAGGCGCACCCACGCCTTATTCCCGTGTCGCCAGCACCTTCCCGCCGGTTGCGAACGTGTGGGCACGAACTGCTCAACATCTTCGGACCAGAAAAAGCAACGGAACGCCGTAGCGACTTGCCGATCCGAATAGGCTGAGCGGTTTGTGTTCACACGTTCGGAACCGGCGGGAAGGTGCTGGCGACATGGGAATAAGGCGTGGGTGCGCCTTTCAGCACTCATCTCCGAATGTTCCCCGCTGCGTCGGCGCAGTAAACAAACTGCCGCTGTCATGCGGAACGCTGTATTGCGTATGCGGAGCGCTGTATATAGGGCGGCTGCCTAAATGTGAGGCTAGGCGAACATCGGAATTCGCTCAGCGACCGGTATGGCAATCTCCCTGAACATTGCGGCGCGTGTAAAGGTAAAGAGCAAGATAAGAGGAGAAAAAAGGGGAGACAAAAGTGCACACCTGTATTTGATAGAGCAACCATAATTTCTGTACACCGCGACCAGCTAGTCCGTGAAATGAAGGAGCCTTACCACATACGGATACATTGTATCAGCCAGCCCTCAGTCAGCATGGCAGATTGTGAATATAGTTTTTTAGTCTCTGCCGTGCAAGGTTATTGATAACATGCCTTCACGCTCGTTTCCCTTCCCCATGCGATGAGTGACACGGCCTGCAGGGGTTCCTTTTTAACCTTTGACTCGGCTCTCGAAGGGAGCCTGTTAGTCTCATGTTTGTCGTGTTTTCCGTGGTGCCATGTATAAATTGCGTACATTCAGCAGTGAACTACGTGTTAGCGCTTGTCTCCGTCGCCCAGTCCGTGTGTCGTGTTCCTTCGCGCTATATTTTTTTACGCCACGAGGAACACACCCATCGGCTGCTAAACTCGGTAGGTTTCAGCCCTTCGTGGTGGGCGCTAAACCAGTGGCAGCGCACCCGAAAGCCGGCATACGCTGGCATATTGTAGCCGCCTCTCGTTATTTCTTCGCTCAGGACGTACGCAGCACGCGCTCATCGTACGATGCTGCTGTCCAGTGAGCGATGTCGCGGACCATCGCACGAACCATGCGCGGCGATTGCTGAGCAAAAAGACAATGTGGGAGCCGGGAGTAGCTTCCCGGGGTCCTTTGCGTTCACTCGGGAAACGCACCTCACCCGAGCATCATTGTGCGCTTTCTGTTCTGTGAGGGAGGCGGCAACTGCGAACACGTCTCTGTTGAGTGCCAGCCACTTTTGGTGGATTCGTCATCGGTGACAGCTTACCTCGCGCGCGCAAATGGCGCAGCCGCCTTTGATCCATTCGCCCCCGCGCACACTCGTTCAGTTGGCTCGCGGCGGGCCGTCGCGCAGTTGGCTAGCTCTGCAGCGGCGCGCCGATCGGTTGGGCCTCGTTGGTGGCTGGGCCCCCGGCCTCCCGGAGTGCCCCGCCCGCGGTCGGCGGGGCCCCGGGTCCGGACCCGGTCTCCCATTGGGCGCCCCTCCGCCGCCGCGCGGGCACGTGACGCCGGCGGCGCCGCGGTCGGGACGCTCGGCCGCCGCCGGGGCATCCCGCGCCTCGCGGGCGTGGGAGGCGGCGGTGTGCCGCTCCCGGCCTCGCCATCCTAATTGCTCGGCTCGTAATTGGAGCCCCTTCTGGTTTAATTTGTCTCTCCTGGCGCTGCCCTGGGAGGAATGGTGCGTTTCCCCCCAGACTCGCGGCGTCTCTCACCGTTTGCAGCCGAATGTGTCCTACTGATCGCGTGCATTGTCTTGCCGCTGCACTGTGGAAGCTTGCAGGCAAAGCGGCCAGTGCACGTAACTCGTGGAAATCGCCAAAATTCGTTGGGCCACAGCGCCGAGGGTAACTGCGTTTTCGAAATTCTGAAACCTGATACGGACATTACTTGTGGTGGGCTACGCGCCTCTCGGCAAACAAGGAGGCTAACGATAGCAGTTGAAAAGTCAGTATGAGTAAAGCGGCCTCGTCTAGCTCAGGCTATTTCTGACAAGTGCGCGGAACATGTTGGGTGAGACGCCCGCTACTTGTGCCTGCGGGGCCTTCGTGACGTCCCTGTCCGTTGTAACTGCGCCTGCCACGGCCGGGGGCGTTCACGGAGCGTGTGGCTTGTTAGCATGTAAACGAGCAGCTCGGCGGGCCGGGCCGTGAGTCACGTCTTTGGTCGGGCTCTTTTTTTTTTTTTTTCCCGGCCCTCGTCCCGCGCGTCGGTTGCGACGTGAGAGGCGCGTTTGACTTGGTTGGCCCTGCCTGGCGTGAGGGATTCCCTGTCCCCATTCTGGCTTTTGTATGCCTCACGTGATCTGGTGCTCACTTGTGGCGTCGTAAACGCCTTTCGACTGCTGAAAATTTTCTCTATCTTTCTCTCCCTTTAAGGTTAACGCTAACTGATTAGATCAACCTTAGACTTGAGTCGACCAAGGGCTGTTCGACAGTAGACCATATTCGCACCGTCAATGAGGTGGTCAAGAAATTCGCAGAATGTAGCCAACCCCTGTTTATAGCCCTGGTGTATTACAGGAAAGCGTTCGTCGAAAGCTCAGCACTCTTTGAAGGCCGTGAAAGAGTTTTGTTCGGCGTGGCGTACATCATGTCCGCTATACTAGGCAATTAAAGAGCGGTTGTTATTGACTAATAATCTTTTTAATTTTTGCTTTTAGGGCGCAATGTCATTTGGCGGAATGGGAGGCGAACCCAGTTCTTCTAAATGGGCGTTGTGGCTCCAGATATGCGAGCAGGACGAGCTAGCAGTGTAGCCGCACCTGACGCTCTCCCCTCGGCCGCTGTGTTTCGACGATGAGTTGCGCGTCGGCGCTAGCGAGACTGACAGCCGACTGTGCCGTGTCACCTCGTGATTTTATATTTGGTATCGTGGTCTGTTTTGGTGCCTCGAACCACAGTGCCAATTTGGAAATTTTAAACTGCTTGTTCTCCTTCGTTTTTGCGATATGTATTCAGCCCTAAAATCCGAGTAAAATGTTAGCGATTGGTAGTTAACTAAACGACTTTCAAACGCCGAATTCTCCTATCTATCCCAGTTTTTAAATGAAAAGTCTGTAGAGATTAAGAATTGCAGTTGCACAGCGACCACTGTCGGGCAAAGGGATAAAATCTCAATCAGGTCGTGCATTACCATTCACCGTGAATCTGCAGGCCGGATTAATGGAGATAGTTCGCTGGTAACGTCCCATAGGATGAACTGCTAGCAAAGCGCGGTCGGGATCTAAAAATTAATGTGGCCAAAACTCAGGTGGTGTTCAACAGTCTCGGAAGGGAACAGAAGTTTACGATGGGCGGCTAAGCGTTATACTTAGAGCGGGTATGTGTTTACACCAGACCCGGACCACGAGAGAGAAATCATAGAAGAATGAAAACGGGCTGCAGTGCATTTTGGAGGTACTCTCGGGTCATGAACGGCAGTTTACCAGCGTTGAAAGTATATAGCAGCTGTATCTGACCGGTACTCGCCTACGGACATAAACGTGGATAAATTATGGACAGCTCAGCGAGCTAAGTGTAACGACAGGAAGAGGACAAAGCGCATCGGGGAGCGTGCACCGTAAAAAAAAAAAAAAAAAGTAGGTACATTGGTGCCGGGGTTTTTTGTAATCTGTAAAACGTGGTGGTGGTGTGACAGTTTTTATTAGAACATCCTTTCTATTAGGCGTTCAGTACGTCCTGGGCCAAGGCGACGAGGGCACGTTGCAGCCTCAGATCCAGGGAGGCGAGCCAGATGGGCCACGGTGGGGGCTGTGAAACGTAGGGGCCTTAATTATAATCTCGTCTCCGTGCATGGGAATACGGTGCGGTGTTGTACAACTAATACGAGCGGCGTCAAATAAATTCAGAGGAGTATTTTTTTGAAAGCAACTGAATTCCTTTCTTTTTCTGTTCTCATGCGGCTCGCCCATTTTTTTCCATTTGATTTTGGCAGATGAATACGATTAAGTCGGTTCATCATCATCATCATCAGCCTGTCTATACGCCCACTGCAGGGCAAAGGCCTCTCCCACGTGTCCGCAATTAACCCTGTCCTTTGCCAGTTGTGACCACCTTATCCCCGCAAACTTAACCTCATCCGCCCGCTTAACTTTCTGCCGCCCTCTGCTACGCTTGCCTTCCATTGGAATCCACTCCGTTACCCTTTTAGGACCAGCGGTTAGCTTGCCTTCGCATTACATGCTCTGTCCAAGCCCATTTCTTCCTCTTGATTCTGACTAGGATGTCATTAACCCGCGTTTCTTCCCTCATCTCTTAAGTCGGTTAAGCTGCTGCAGACAAAAGGACCACATGGGTGCAGTTTGATGGTAAGGGCTCAGCAGTTGGCGAAGGCCGAGCGTCAAGTTGATGTGCCATATATGCTCTCGCGCGTTAGTAAAGTGTCCATGCGGAAATACGCCGGTCGCATCAACATTGCCAGACTGGCCTCGTATGCGCGCCAAATGCGGATGAATCGTCCGTTTCCCGTTTCACGAGTGTAATTATGGGCGATTCAACCATGAAATTTCGCTTTTTTTTTTTTCACTAAAGGCTAAGTAGTGACGTCATAGTCGAAATCAAGAATAAATGGGCAGGGCATGCAGTGCGAAGGCGAGATAACCAATGGGGTCACCGCATGCATTCGAAGCGCAGTAGGGAGCTGATGAAATCAGGAGGGGTTATGGGCAGTTATGTGATTGCTGCGCCAAACTGCGCCAAAATAGGAAAGCCTGCGCCAGAAGTCCGTAGCCACCGTCGCAGCTCTCAGTTGATCGAGCACATTACGCGACATGTGAAGGTCGTGGGTCGAGATCCTTCCGGAGGCGTGTGGTTGCTTCCTCGCCTACTTTCGATTGCAATAAAGAAACGTGCAGTCTTTGTCTAAACTGTACAGTCCAAGGGGTCTGCTTCTGAGCCCTGCAGCGCGGCTCCTCCTGCATACTCAGGGAATCTAATCTGACGTAGCCGGGAGGAACTTAAAGGGAAGCTGAAACACTTTATTGAGAATTCGATGTTATTCAAGAATTCGAATCTTATCAAACTTCTAGATAAAGCATGAAAAGTAATTTTGCACTGGCATTTTAATTGGCATCATAATCGTCGATTAAAACCACGACGATGTTTAGGCTTCTCCTCACTACGTTGGAGGAGTGCGAAGAAACTCGGCAGTGACGTCATTGTTGCCGAAATTTCAGATGTCCGCTGCTTACGCCTGCATGCTGCTGTGCGTCGTCAGATGGCGCCAAACAATGCATCGTTAGCTTCACCTTCGATGGCGTCGGTTTTCTTCCATGGAATAACCGTTTCTTCGCTGGAAACGTAGTGCCGTCATACGTGACGTCATTATCGGGGCCTCTGCCCGTCGCTGTGCGCTTCAGAGAAGCTGAACGCCGCCGACGACTTTATTCGGTGATTACGCCACCATTTCAAGTGCTAGAGCAAAACGGTTTCGTAGGCTTTAGCTGCACATTTTGCACATTCGGCAACCTTAAACTCATCTAATTCTAAAACCGCTTCAGTTGCCGTTGAAGTTCTCCACCCACCCAAGCTTAGGACTGTGAAATGTGCTTAAGAGCATCGCTACACGCCTTGGAAGCAAACCCCTTGGGCTGTATGCTTCCCTCGGTATGCGTTTACCGTATTTTTTTTATTGTATCTTTTATATATCGTATCCTTTTTTTAGTCGCATCTGAGTATAAGTCGCACCCGCCCGCAGTCGGCAGTTTCTTTCTGTGAAAAACCGCGCATAAGTCGCACCAGTGTATAAGACGCGCCAGTTCATTCGGTATTCGCTGTAAAAACGCGCTGTGGATCTCTTCTGTCGGAGAGTGTGACGGAAATACACGCCTAGGTGCGCCAGCTGCCGTGCGGAGACGATCCTCGGGGTCTTACGAGCGCGCCTTAATTCTTCCCTGGCCTGCCTGTCGGTTTTATCGACCGGAGCCCCCTTGCGTGTCTGCGCCAGTCCCGGGTAATTTTTTTTTTTTTTTCGCTCGCGTCGAACTGTATGTCCCTGCTGCCTGTGTCCCGTCCTCCAGCGCGTATTCCACGGCACCCAACTTGAATTTTGCATCGTAGCCTCGCTTCCTCGCGGGCGGCGTCATGCTTGGTCAAGAAAACGCGTGCGAAGCCGTACGGATGCAACTTCCGAGAATGCGACTGGACTGGGCGTGCCGTCGCATTCAGTCCCGTTGTGGCGATCATGTGATTCTGATTTTTATTATTAGTCGTAGTATTATAGTTAGGGTTATTAGTCGACTTTGCAGAGAAATAATTTACGGATCATGAGTACCTTCTTCCGCAAACGAGAGAACAGGAAGTGGACGTGGAAGAGCCCCAATGGTGAGACTAAAAATGAAATAGACTTCATACTGTGTGCACACCCTGGCATCGTAGAGGATGTGGAGGTGCTCGGAAAGGTCCGTTGTAGCGACCACAGAATGGTAAGGTCTCGTGTTAGCTTAGACTTGAAGAGCGAACAGAAGAAGCTAGTGAATCAGAAGCCTATTAACGAGTTAGCGGTAAGAGGGAAAGTAGAATAATTCAGGATATTGGCGTAGAACAGGTATTCGGCTTTTGACTGAGGAAGACGATCTTAATGTTCAAGCAATGAACGATAATCTCACAGCTATCGTTACGGAGTGCACAGTAGAAGTCGGCGTAGAATAGTTCGACGGGATACCGGCAAGCTATCTCAGGAGACTAAAGATCTGATTAAGAAACACCGCAGCATGAAGGCGTCTAGCACTACAGAGAGAATAGACCTAATTCTTTCTTGGCTTTTTTTATTTACGTCTACGTGGCGGTTCTTTATCAGATTTGCTGGAAGACAGACAGTGTGCCGAATAAGTTATTAGTGTTAGGGTTTCTGAAATTGCGTGGTGGTAGAGACGCTTTTTACGAAAAAGAGGGCGGGACATCGACCAAGCCCGCTGCGATAAAACCGTGCAAACTGCTGCCAGAACGCCTCCCAGAGATGTGCAAAACAGGCCAGAGCGTTGCTCGGACTCTAACCGTGTTCGGCTAGCGTCCCTTGGAAGTTGGCCACTCCTTAAGCACAGGGTCCGTCCCTGTCCGCTGGGTGGTCCGGCAGGAAGCTTCTGTCGTTAAGTGTCGCCGTTGGGTGGACGGCGTTATTAGGGTCCGGCGTCCGCAGATTGCCCATTGATCACCTCTCCAGAGCCCGTGGCGGAGGAGGCCCCCCCGCGCAAAGCAACACTGAAAAGAGCCACGTCAGCTGACGCGCATCCCGGCGGCGTCTCCCCCGCCCGGGGCTGATGCGGCCGTTTCTCTTTGGCGCACTGACCAGTGTCCAGCGACGACGCACGCTTGACGGCGTCTGCTGACGCGGCTTTCTCCTCGCCGTCCTTCCTTCCGTTCGGCCGCCGCTGCTGGCCAGGCGCTAATGGGCTCGAAATAAATGGACCGGAGCACGTTTTCTTGCCAGCCGCCGTCTGCTCTTTTTCAGGGAGTTTTGTCGAGCAGGGAAGCAAAAAGCAGCGAGGTCGCCTTTTGTCCATCCGCAGAGCTGTGCCATATCTGATTGGGTGACTCATGGCTTCGCCGTTTCTTTTGCCCGCTGTGTGTCATTCAAGTGTGCGCGGCCATCCGCCTTTTCCTCTACTGTGTTACTTTTCGGCATTTTCGAGCGCCCAGGAAGCGTCTGCTTTCCGTGCGCGGGCAGTCATAATTGTCGCGCATTGGTTGCGCGGAGTTGCATCGTCCTCTTCGCTGGGCAGCAGCAGTGGATGCGCCCCTTATCGGGCCGCTTTATGCCGCCGGGGCCCCAAGATAGCGCGGCCAGAGTCCGGCAGCCCATTAGCGCATTGCACAAGCCAGGCGCCCTTGTGCGTTTCGGATGCCTACCCTCTCGGCGACTGCCCCGGGCCAATCGGATTAATGCGAGCCAGTCCCTAATGTGATAAGGGAGTGTGCCGGCGGCGATGAGGTTGGCTGGGAAGCGCCTTTGTGGCGGCAGCACCCTCGGCCGTCAGGTGCTTTTCTGCCCGCCCAGCTTCTGTTCCCAAGAGCTGCGGCTTGGTTTATTGCGCAGATTTATTCCTTAAGATTGCCAGCGTTTTCCATTTATGCAGGGGCCACTAGCGACGAAATGCCGGAAGAGTGTCCGTAGCTTTTGTGGAACGTTTGCGGCGACGCTAAGAAATGTGCAGTTGCATTCCTTGCGAGGGAAGGAGTAGATAGACTCGTCTGGTGTCTCGAGAACGGTTTGCTTTAAAGTCTACATCAGCATCTTAGTCATTTCGGCAATCCATGGGGAAAAAACATCGCTGCAGCGCGTGCTTCAGTTCTCATTGGAGTTGTTTAATGCGTGTTAGCGGCGCTTTGCGCGTGAGGAGGAATTGGAGATGAGCGGGGTGAAAGGGCTTACCTTTCGGAATTCCCAGTGCACGCGAGTCCCCCCCGGGCGTATCGTGGCCCAGGTGGCGTCGCGGGCGGGTTGCTTTCTTTCCTCAGGGCGGGAGAGAAGAAGCCGCGGTCTTGGCCGTGGAGCTGAAATTGCCTCCGGCGGGGTTCTCTCTTTATTCTCGGCTGCTGACCCGCCCGGCTGGATCTGTCCAAACTTTGGATGGATTACGAGTAATCTTTCGTAACCCAGGGCGGGGCGGCTTTCTTTCCCGCGCGCTCCCCCAGAAGCCGGTCCGGTAATGGATTTCTGGAGCCCCCTTTTGCCGTTCCGCCTTCTTCTTCTCCCTGTGGCGCTTTCTTGGCGGGGTGGCCAGCAACAGCGCATACGGCCCTCCTCTCGAAATTGATTTCCATCATCATTCGAGTGCAGTGTGCATGGGAGACAGTCGGCGCCATGAGGAGGATGCACATGCGTGGTATTTGTTCTCATTCTCGCTGTTGACGCAATCTCCGACATATTGCGGCCACGGCTGGGGCCGGCCGCGCACCTACAGCCGCCGATTGAAAATTTAATGGGCGTCGCTTGTTCCTCTCCCGGCGGGTAATCATAGCGGACTCCTTGGGTCTTCTTTCCCCGGGAGCCGCCGCTGGGGACGCATTCATCTCGGGGCCCAGTTAATGGCCTTACTTGGTCGCGCCAAGCGGCCCCTGAATATTTGATGCGGCGACTCTGGCAGCAAAGAAAAGGGACGCCGGCGGCAGCTCATTACACCCTCTCTTGCCGCGTCTTGTTACGGGCGCCTCGGCGGCGTCTCTGCGCGTGCGATTTGATTAGGCCGCGGCGCACGCCGGTCGCGAGTGCGGTTTTCGCGCCGTGAAAAATGAGCTCCTCTTTGTCAGCGCACGCCGAACGTCGCGCCTCAAGGTGGCGTGTAGTCACGTAGTTCCGGAATGCCTGCTGCCTGCTGGCGTGAATCGTGGCATTGTTTCCGAGTGCTACCGGCAGAGGTCGCCTCTTCTTCCTCCCCCGATTGATCCTGCGCAGGTGGCCGTAATGTGCGGCCCTTCCCACGCGCTGCTGGCCGCCTGCGTGATTTGTGGCCGGCCGGGACCGGCGCCGAAATGAAAACTGCTCCCGATGCCCGCCGCCCTGCTCGGATGCGCGCAATATGTCTCCTTCCCTACCGTGGGAAAAAAAACGTGGCCCTATTTTGTGAGTTTAAAATGCAATGCCGTACATCAGCGTGGGGCACTTAAAGACACTTTTTAATAATGCGCCCATTCTCCGCGGTCCAAAAATTGCAGCGGCACACCAGGAGCGGATATTAAGCTGCAGTTTTCTAGCTTCAAGACTGAGGAGATTTCTTTTTCTTCGAGACTTGTGAAACCTCTCGTTACACGGTCCCGCGTGTCTGACAGGGGCGAATAACGAGCCCTGTTCGTGGTGGTTTCGCTCCTATGAGCGGAACGATTGGCAGCCGAAGGCGTCAATTATCGTCTCCTTCTTGGAGGACCTCCTCTTCGTGTACCCCTCTCCGACTCTTCTTGGCCGATGAAAAGGCCCGAACGGGGGGCGTTGTTTGCATCTTGTGTCCCGGCCAGCGGCTCCCGCTTTGTCTCGCTAATTTTGCGCTCCTTTCGGAGCACTGACTCCCTGCTGCTGCTCCTCCGGGAGGCGCAGCGCCAGCCGGCGTCCCGTGATGGATGGCTTCTCTCGCTAATTTCCGGAAGACGCTGATCCTGCTGCCGCCGCCCCTGGTGGGGAGCGCGTCCCCGTCTCTCTCTCTCTCGAGTTGTAGCGGACATTTTTGTTACCGCCATTCCCACTTGTGTACGTCACAGTGATCGGGCTAAACTTTGCCGGCTTCTCCTCGCGACCCGCTAGCCTACATTTCGCTATAAAAGGCGCCCTCCTCCCCACGGCATTAGGCGGCGATCATTGGGTCGTTTGTTCGGGGCGCCCCGTGTCGTTACGGGAAACGGGAGGTCGGCGCTTTTACGACGTGGCCTGCGAATACGGCCGCCTTTTTATTGTCGCCGGCACCTGCATGCTGCGCCGCCGCCGCCGACATTCCTCGCAGCATGTCCGCCGATAGCACAGGCGCGCATGAACATGGCCGCGTTTGCGCACTCTTTTCTTCGGTGCGCGACTCTTTCCTGCGGTCGAGGGAAATGGCCGCCACTGAGCGAACCCTGGAGACCGCCGCTTTTTTTTGGAGTCTCTTCTTCTTCCCCGCTCCGCGTTTCATTTCTTTCTGCCTCGGGCGAACCTTTTGATGGCCCCGCTCTCCAGGGCCCTGTTCGCTGCCCTCCCCCCCCTTCCTCCTCCGTGGTGGAGAAAGTGGGCAGCGCGCTGACCGCCGTCTCTCTTTTTCCCCCGAGGTTGTGGCGCGGGGCTGCGCAACAAACAACGCCAGCAGCGCCTCGTTGCAGTTCTCCTTTGACTCGGCACACGACCGACGAAACACGCAGCCCGGCTCAAAAGTGTAGGCCGCTCACGTTGCGTCCACACGAGGCGGTCGCGCCGGAGTGGTCCAGCGCAGTCTTGGCTGGAACTCTCTCTATTGGGCCGCTCTGGAGGATATATGTAACCACGCTATTTAAAAAGACCAAGCGTCCTATCCCCCCGCCCCATAGCGACTCGTCCCCAAAGCTGGAGCCGAAATAAAGCGGTACGAGCAAAAAACTGCTAGGCATCCGTGTAGCGCGGCTATATTGCGCCACAATACATGCGCTTTCGAAAAGCTTGCTGGCAAAGCAGTGCGCGTAACTCGTCGAAATTTATAAACTGACGTCGATATTACGGCAGACTGCGCGCCTCTCAGTAATTAACGAGCCTAACAGTAACAGTTGAAAATTAACTATTCAGTACTAGTTAACCAGCCTGGTAGTTAGCACGCCTTAGCTGTATTCTGATGTGCTACATCACTGACAATGTTATAGCAAAAAAAAATTGCTCATCTAACTCGAAGAGCCTATTCTTAAAAATTGCGGAAAGTCGTAGGTGAAACACCGTGTATAATTCCAGTTGTCAAATCAATTTTTCCGCTTTCAACACAGTCTGGCCGACTTGAGATGGTCGTAATAAGCAACTGTAATCGCACAACGCTGGGTCACAGTTTGTGTTGACATGGACGAACAGAAACCGTATCACCTATGTCTGATTCTTTGTGTGGAATTGCCGTCGAGTCAGAATTTATCAGTTTTCGGGACACCGCCGCAGCCATCGGTAACCCGGTGCACGCGACACTCTGTGGGATGCCATTTTTCGAGCTGCCCGATGAATATGAATTTGTTATCCGGCGCGCTCTTTACGTGAGCGCTGCTCCGCTTGCGCATTGACGTCCGCGACGAAGGCTCTCGCGGGCGGCTGGAAAGCGGGCTTTGTCCCTCTCTTCCTCGGCGGCGTCTCCTTTGTGTCGCTATCGACAGGAAAAGAGGTTTGACGGAGGGAGGGGGATTCCCTCGTGACGCCGTAATAGATGATGCCCATTAAGAGGAATGGTTAGCACACTCATCACTGTCCGCGCGAACAAACAGGGGCCTCCGGCAAAGGGGGGCCTCCTCAATGCACTAAATTCCGAAGGGAGGGAGTTGACCAATGGCGGCGTGTCCGGCCAATGGTGGTGTTCCTTTTTCTTTTCCCTTCCCGTCCTGCCTTTCCGGGTCTGACGAATTTCCAGGGCTGTTCTCTTCGGGCCAGTTGCCAAGACTTGGCTAGTAGCCGCTGCGGCAGCGCACGCGCCAAAAAGCTCGCGTCTCTCCAATTAGCAGCGGCCGCGGCCTGGCTCGTGCGCGCAACCCGTGCACTCTGAATTCGCATGTCAGTCCGAATCTTGGCACGTGTGTGCCCGGGATGCGCGCTTGTTTGGCGTTTACCGGCGCTTTCTCCACTGCTGGCCCTCCCAGCGTGTGTGTCGGTTTGAATTTAACGCCCGGCGGCTGACGGGGGGGCCGTCCGATCACTGTTTGGCCGCGTCCCTTAATGCTATTATTTGGCCAGCAGCAGCGCCGCGGGGAACTTTGTTGGCCAGCCTGTTTCAATCAGATAAAAGGGCCCCGGGCGCCTGTGGGCGCTCGACTGTCAGCCGGCGGCCGATGGAAACCATCGCCGATGATTAGGCCTCCCCGCCCGCCGGCGCCGCTGCTGGCCGAGCTTCTCCCCCCGCGCTGGCCCCAACTGGTCGGGCCCGAGTGTGGCCTGGGAACTTGTTATTATGGAGCCTTTTTTAAGGAGTAACACACTGCCTCTGCAGGTGTGAATGCAGAGCTGGGAAGAGCGAGAGGTCAAGGGGTTTTCTAGAGGGAGATGATGCCACGTGTAGCACCAGGGAGCAGTGTAGGAAGCATGTTCGGGTAGATTGTAAAGCTATACGTCCATATGCGAATCTTCCAGAAGCTTCGGGTAGCTTCGGGCTTTAGGGATAGTGAGACCGTCAGCTGTTCAGACGAGCGAGAGGAGACTAGAGTACTGGTGGCGTAAAAGCAGAGTGTAGAAATTGCACGAAACTTAGCTTAGAACATGAAAAAAAAAAAACAGCCTTGAACGGGAAAAAGCAATAAACGTAACAGCATTCAAGATACAAAAATCAGCTACAACAGTTTACCTCCCTTACCACTCAAAGTGGCACTCACCACATCTCCCATGCAAAGGGGATGCCAGTTGTTATCTATGCGCTCGTAGTTACGCTTAACAGCGAGCAACTCGTCTGTACAACAGTTGACCTTTTTCTCGCATGTATGGGGGTGAGAGTGCGCGAAATAAGAGCGAATAAAACGGCGACGCGGTACTTGGTCCGAAGCATGTGGGCAGGGCACCGGGAGGTTTTTAACGTTAAAGGACCATAGACAACTAAATTTCTGGCACGTTTTCTCCTTTAAAATGATGCGTTAGACATTTGAATGCATGGATCACCGCGCGGTGTTCGCCTGCGACCGCTAAGTAAGTTGCAGTTGAATTTCTGCTCTCGTGCTGTGTTGGTTTCATCAAGCGAACGATGACTGTGGCGTGCAGTTGAACTTTGTGACGTGAGGCTCGGAAAAACGGTATTATAAACGCTTGTACGTTAGTTTTAACTCAGTACAGCACTTAGACCAGCCTTCTTCAAGAGCTACAAATATAACAAATGACGTACTGCAGTTGCCTTTTTTTTTTGTGCCTCACGTGACCTAAAGTTCAACTACACGTCACGGCCATCGTTCGGCTGATGAAACCGTAACGCCGTCGTATTAGCGGTCCTAGGCGAATACTACTAGGTGCTCCAAATATACCACTGTCTAACGCATCGTTTGAAAGGATAAAACACAAAGGCAAAAATTTGGCGTGTAAAGTCCTTTAACCGCGCAAGCGGCGGTCGCCAAGCTGACTGCAACCGTTTAACTGCGCACGGGGTAAACGCTTGAATTGCTAAATCTACTCTTGGAACGTTTTTTTTTTTTTTTAATGAGAAACGTTTCGCATTCGTGAGGGAACGGGCATTGAGAGGATCTCCTCTTTCTCTTCTCTCTCTCCCCTGTCGCAGGCGTGCAACGAGTTCACGACGCACGTGATGAACCTGCTTCGCGAGCAGAGCCGGACGCGTCCCATCACGCCCAAGGAGATCGAGCGCATGGTGCAGATCATCCACAAGAAGTTCAACTCCATCCAGGTGCAGCTCAAGCAGAGCACCTGCGAGGCCGTCATGATCCTCCGCTCCAGGTTCCTCGACGCCAGGTGAGTCTCTCGGGCGAAAGACGCCGAAGGTTTTGAACGACGGCCTCGCCGCGATAGATCTACACGCGGCAAGAGAAGCCTCGTATTATTCGCGGCCTCCCTCGGGGATCTTCTTCCCCCAGCTCCGCCACTCGGGAGGAGCGGCCGGTTCGAACCCTGCGCGTGGCTTCTCTTCCACATGGTTGATAAACAAATTAAGGAGCGCCAGTGGCCATAATTCAAAAGCGCAAGGAGGCTCACTTGAAAGAACTCTCCCTATCTCGGGGCGGCCGATGTTTATGCCTTGAGTGCTGCTGGCGCGGGCCTGCGCGCCTGTCCCTTCGGAATAAATAACAATTAAAAGTTGCCTCTTTTTCTTTTTTCTTCGGCCCGCAAAACTCGGGAGGCTGTTCGGTGCGTGGCGAGAAAGGAGTTAAGAAACAAAAGTTATATAGCGGCCAAGAAATCAGGGGACGGCTGTGTCTTATTAAGCCGCGATTTATAAATAAACTCCCAGCCTCTCTCGTAATTAAATTAAATCTGCGTGCGCGCACCCCTCGGAACAGACAAAAAAAAGGAAGAATTTTTTTTTATTTCTTGTTTTGGTGCCCGGGCGTGTTTCGCCCCTGTGTTTTACCTCCTTATCCGCCGTATAGCGCTGGACCGGCGTATGCGTTATTGTTTTTGTGTTGCCATTCGTCACTGCCAGCCCCCACCATCTTCGGGCGATCTCTAAAGTTTTTCCCTCCAAGTTTGTTATCGTTACTAATTCTCGGCGCACTCTCTCTGCAGCGGCACTTACTATCGCCGTGTTGTTTTTTTTTTTTTGGCCGTTTCCTCCTCCCACGCCCCTTGAAAATCTCTCCGTGGCGGGGGTTGAATACGTGCTAAGAGGCGGGGTGGAGTATTTATCGCGGCGCTTATTAAAGCGGTTTCTGTCTCGCAAAAGAGCAGCGATAGTGGCGCGCGGCTTCTCTCTTGTTGCGCCGTATGCGCGCTATCGCTCACGGCGGCCGGTTATTAATGGCCCTTCGAAAAAAGTGCGAGCAAAAGAAAGCGGCGCGTTGGGGGGAGAGAGGTGCAAGTTGCGCCTGATTAACGACGCCACCTTTGCGCCGGCCCTTCGAGAAGCGAAACTTGTGGTGAGCGATGAAGTCCATTTCCGAGAATCTGATTAAAACTCTCCGGCCGTCCCTTAGCCAGTCAGCCAGAGCGTTGGCTGAGTTTTCAGCTCGCCCTGTATAAAAAAAAAAAAGCGTCGATATACATGAACAGGCAAGATTACGCTGGCAGTGGCGACAGTTGAGTCCCTGATCTAAATGATTTTGGCTCTACAACTGTTCCACCACAAGACCAGTGTCGTCTAAAAACATGATCGTGACTTTGATCGCCGCTCAGTTCCGGAGCGCTCGGGGTATATAGTTATGCGAGAGACGTCGTCCGAAGGAACGTTCAGTCTCCTCAGGTTTTCCAGGAGTGTCTCGCGCTGGGGCTCGAAAACGAAACCTTTCGCATCACGCAGCGTACGCAGGACAGGCGGCCCGGTGAATGTTGCGCGTCCCCGCCGGCGGAGTGCGCGCGCAGTCGATACGAGGGAGGTGCAGAGGCGCTGGCTGCTGCCTTGCGAAGTTCACGTCCTTCGGGACAGCCGCTGAAGATGGATAAGGCTGGGGATTTTTTTGCGAGCACGCCTGCCGCCGCCGTGTTACCAGCGGCTCCGACGCGAGATGGTAGCCACTGGAAACGAACTCCTCTCAACTCCCCGGCCGGCCGAGAGACGAGGGAAGAAATTTATCAATGGGAGTCGCTCTTTGCAGGCGCACTAGTGCAGACTTGGACAGAATGCCGACACTTTTTAGCTTTCTAAACGGTGCGAGGAGCCTGAGTAAGTTATATCTTAAATCTTTTCATTTCTAGCGCACTTGACCAGGTTTGGTTTATGGGGGTTTAACGTCCCAAAGCAACTCAGGCTATGAGAGACGCCGCAGTGAAGGGCTCCGGAAATTTCGACCACCTGGGGTTCTTTAACGTGCACTGACATCGCACAGCACACGGGCCTCTAGAATTTCGCCTACACCGTAATGCGACCGCCGGGGCCGGAATCGAACCTGCGTCTTTCGGGTCAGCAGCCGAGCACTGTAACCACCGAGCCACCGCGGTGGCATTTCACCAGCTCATTCAACCTTGTGTTTGGCGCATGATGGCCTTGGTTTCCTATGTGCCATAAAACTCGGAATGACGGCTCTTCGGTTGTTTGCAGAAAGACATATGTATAAGCGATCTTGCGATGGCCAGTGATTAAGCCAAAGGGGTCGACACTACTGTTCCCAGCCGCCCAGCCCAGGCAATACAAATGCGGCTCAACGGGTCTGCTCTCCGAGCCACGAGTGCAAACTTGCAGGTGGCCCCTGTAGTGAATAGACAATGCGCAGCAGAACCCGCTGCAGTGGCTCAGTGGTTACGGTGCTCGGCTGCTGACCCGAAAGACGCAGGTTCGATCCCGGCCGCGTCGGCCGAATTTCGATGGAGGCGACATTCTTGAGGCCCGTGTACTGTGCGATGTCAGTGCACGTGAAAGAACCCCAGGTGGTCGAAATTTCCGGAGCCCTCCACTACGGCGTCCCTCGTAGCCCGAGTCGCTTCGGGACCCCCAATAAACCAATGCGCAGCGCCAGCTGTTAATGCTCCGAGAAGTAGGCCAGCATGCGTACCGGAAGAGGGTACGGTTCAGCTTCCCGCTCTTGGCGAACGTTTTATTGAACACCTGTAGCAACGCGAGGTGCAAACTCCCCTCCCCACATCAAAATGGTAAAGGATGGAAGCTACGTCGGAAATTCGCATGGCATAAACATCCGCAAACGTCGCCGTGTTGTCTTCCTTGCCTGGCCCACGTGGGGAAACGGCACAGTTCTCGGTGGGCGTCGATTTTGAGCTTCCCTTCGTTCCCCTATCTAAAAGAGGCGGATACTTGCGGTTAATTTTGTTCTCTCACGTCCAAGTGCCTCCCTGCTGGGCGGTTCCAGTTGTCCAGCGCATGTTCAATGGCAGGCAACTTCAATTGTGCACCGTAGCTTCTTCGCCTCGCAGGCGGCGTCATGTTGGTAAGAAGAAGGCACGCCGCGCGCACTTCGTGCCGCCGTCGCGTTCAGTCCGGTTGTTGCGAGATTATGGGATTCTAGCTGTGAAACAAAATTATATAAAAAAAAACAGCATTCTTAGCTAAGCGCGATCCGCGTTCCGGTACCGCGAACCGTATCGGCCGGGAGCTATCTGCGCGTTGCGCGCAGATGACCCTGAGGAGTGCACACTTGCCACTGTGCAGGCGTAGTTGGGCTCCCGCGGCAGCGGATCGCGGTGGTGGATCGATGATGACGATGATGTCCTCAGGCTTAATCGCATTGCGCCAAGGCTGCTTCTTTCGTCTTCCTTTTCTCTTTCGCTCATCAGTTTTCTTTTCAAACGTACGTAGGTACAGGAACGGCAGAAGATGGCGCATTGTTGCGCTTCGTTTTTTCGCCACATATAAGTCGGACCGAAAAAAAAAAATTAGAAAGAAAACAACTGGACCTTTACGCCGGAAAATAAGGTACATATTGCTCCAAACGCTGCTTTAAAGTGGCTCGGGCCACTCACATCACTGGTCTGCGCGTGCGTCGAAACCCATAAATGCTGGGAAGCATATTCGGCAGTGATGCAGTTCCTTAGCTTGAGTACTGGCACTAATGAAATCCGAGACCAGGTCCTCGGAGCAAGAGGAATCGGGAACAAACCCCGCACAGGAAGAGCAAATAACTCAGTACGGTTAACAGTGTCCTGAAATGCTTCTTTTCCTAGGCGGCCAGCTTTGAGCAGATGTAGTCTTATTTAATGACTCTTGTAGAGAATTCCACTTGCGTACCGTCACACCCTAGTGAGGAGGACGACGTCGTCTCCTCTTCGGTGCTACGCCGCCGGCGCTACATTCTGTTTCCCTTGTCACTATACACGGCGGATTATGTTTACAGCTAGTTGCTTTCACTGGTGTCCGCACACGTACGGTAAGCAGAGTCGAGGTTGCTGCCCGTCTACATCGCATCTGCAACCCGCAGGGGTTGCTCATCACGGGTTCCTGTGTCATACCCCTGTCACACGACCAGTTTCAGTGGCCATCGAGTCGAGAGCCTTCCGAGATTCTAAATCTCCGCGTATCGAACTCGAAGGAATTGTGTCTCTGCTACACGGCAAATTTCAGTGCCCATTTAAATGGTTCTCGTGTCTTAAACCAAGCTTGTGGTTGCGCCGCAATCGCTACTCTCGGTATCGCGCAAATAACAAAAAAAAATTGTGAATATAATCTAAATGTGAAAATACTTTTTTGTAGTCATAGGTGGTTTTTCGCTGCTATTAAAAGCCAGTTGCATTGCCTTGGAAGACAATCGTTTTGTACGATTTGCTGTCGCAATTTCGTAATGCTCTGGAAACACTGATACCGCTGACGTTTCCGTCTGCTGCGATGGATAGTGTAAAATTAATGCGCTCTAAACCAGATCGATGCAATTTTTTAATTATTGTAGAGACCAACATTTCACTGCTTGCATTGAAGTTTAAGACAATGATGTTTGTCCATGCTATTGTACCGTGAACGAATCGTGCCCGAGAGTGCGTGTTGGCGCCGCTCAAAGCAACGCTAGCAACTTTGGGCAACGCTCGAAGGCCCTCCAAATCTCGATGGAGTTTGCGCTGCTTCATTGACTCGATTGACTATTGACTCGATGGCCGTTGAAACGGCCCGTGTGGCAGCGTGTAATGGGCTTTGAGTCGATGTACTATCGGTTCGAGGGCCTTCGAAACACGCCCGTGTGACAGGGGTATTAGCCGTGCCTGGGGAATCTTGGTGGCTGAGCAGACTCCGAGTGAATTGGGACCTTTGAAGCGACACTCCACTTAACCGCTCTCTCTACATGTTGCTGTCAGCTCACTCCTATTACTTTCTGGGTTGTGATGCGTGCGTATGGTTGTGTGTTGAACGCATTCCCAGGCTGGGCTCCGTGGTGGGCCACCAGCCCGATTAAGAACCGGGATCTTGTGGGTATGGGCGCGTGAAAAGGGGTCGCACCGGAGCGAACCACTTGCTGGCTCAAAAAACAGCGGGAAGCTTCTGACGAACCGGTAGCAAACTTATCCGCTGTCGTCATTCTCAAAGTCAATCAAAAACTGTGCGGGGAAAAATTAAGACGAAAGACCCAGCTATGCCTGAAACACCCTTAGCTGCTCCAAGGGGGTCATTTCCGAGTATGAATTGTCGCAAAGCACCGACGCAGAGTTAGAAGAAGATCTTGCTGACCAAGGAGTAATTGCAGCTGTATTTAACACTCCAGTCACCCTGCTTACCCTGCAAAGTGTACCACACCCGAGGCGGTGCTTCAGATGCCAGGTTTTGGGACACCGCTCGCTGGGGCACACCTAGATGCGGGGAGGATGCAGAAGAGCGGTGTGAACTGCACGCGGCCAGGTCGTGCCCAGTCTGGAAAAGAGACATGCCTTACCCAGAGGCCGCTACATCCAGCGACGCTGGTCGAGCTGCTCGAAATCTCGCGGGGAGATCGCGCTGCTAAACTGTCCCCCCACTCCACTGCAGCGGCTGCTCCATGGGCTCTTGAGCGGAGCAGCGCTGAAAAAAAAAGGCATCCTCCGAGTAGGCCTTCAGGCATCTCTGCTGCCGCCGGCCACAGTAAACAGGGCGGAGTGACGTAATCAGCTTAGATTGGAATGGCTACGCAATGGAATGTCAGAGGCCTCGATGACATAAGGGAATTAATCTCCCAAATCGAAACGAAGTTTCTGCGTACAGGAGACAGATGCCTCTAACAAATACTTTGTAAAGCAGTATGCTGCATTCGGCAAAGAGCACTGCGGCGGTCCCACGTCGTATCTCAATATTTGGAGCATCCCGTGAAGCTGTGTCTGTTCGGACCAAATTATTTGATAGACTAGTGACGTTTTGTTCCATATATATTCTGCCCGATTCCCAGTTCAGCACAAGAGAGTTTTAAGGTCTCATAGATGAGCTTCCAGAACCATACCTACTATTAGGATATTTTAACGACAACAAAACACCCTGGGGCGACTCGCGTTGGGGTGCATGCTGCGTTTAAAGGAGTACAGACGCCTAATTTTGGTGGCATGTTTTCTTTTCTATAATGATGTCGAAGACACTGCTATGCATGAGTCACCGTGTGGTATTCTCCTACGACCGCTAAGTAATTTACAATCGAAATTTTCTGCCGTGCTGTTTCGGTTTCGGTTTCAACAGCCTAACAATGGCCGTGACGTCAAAGCGAGGTTATAGGTCACGTGAGGCATGGAAAAATTGCGGTATAATCGCTGCTTCAGCGTTTTAATTCGCTGCAGTGCTGAAGCCAGCCTTCTTCAGGCGCTGGAATAACACCGTATGTAGAAGCTCCGATTATGTTGCAGTTTTTCATGCCTCACGTGACCTCTAATCACACTTTGACCTCACAGTCATCGGTCGGCTGCTGAAACCGAAACAGCACGAGAAAGAAATTCGACTGTAAATTATTTAGCGGTCGTAGGAGGATGCCTCGTGGTAATCCGTGTATAATAATGCCGTACGCCTCATTACAAAGAAGAAAAGCACGCATCCAAAAGTTAGGTGTCTGCGAGTGTCTCGTAGACACTTTTACGTTAGGTGTTTCGTATACTCCTTTAACAAACATGGTCCCACTTACTATAGTACAGCACACAGCAAATACTCCTCAGTAGATTTAATATGTTCGCCTATCCTTATGTCACACCTGGCATCGATTGTCATCAAATATCCATACGGCAGTGACCATTTGGCAATACTGCTCAAGATAGAAAAAGAATTTGATAGCTGGCGGTGTCACAAGATGTGACAGTCATCGCTTGCTGATTGGGAGAAATTTAATGCATATACTACATCTTGCGCATGAGTCCATACCGCAGACCAGAGGTATTGCCGCTGTTGCCAGGTCTTGGTGGAATGAGGACTGCGAACGAGCTTAGAAAAATAAAATGAAGCTTAAAGCAAGTTTTCGTTCTTATCCAGCGGCTGAAAAATTGATGTAATTCAAGCGGCGCGAATGGAGTGACTGTCAGACGCATACGAGGACTAGCTAAACGAGGCAATTGGTCAGCCTTCTCAGTAAGTTCGTGTGCGGTTACAAATAAGGTCCAGGGAAAAATATAAACCGTACACCGCTAGTAAACAGTTCAGCGAAGTTTTTTGCTTGCAAGAATTCAGTGGAAGCGACAACAGTACGCTGTCGAAGGTGCTCTGCAAAAGGATGCAATTCCCTGTGTAGTAGCAAGAATTCAGCGCCAAGGGAGGACAAAATTACGTACGAAGTCATCAAAAACTCTCCCGAATAAACGCTCATACTGGTCATAATGCATACTGGTCCTGTTCAACGAACTTTCTCAACCGGACGGCCGGAAGAAAATCGGCTTTTCGAGTTAGAAGCGCGCTTTTTTCGGCGTAGCATTGTCAACTGCGTGGCGCATCAGAATCCAACGAAGTCGCAGTATGAACGGCTGACCCGAAAGACGCGGGTTCGATCCCGGCCGCGGCGGTCGAATTTCGATGGAGGCGAAATTCTAGAGGCTCGTGTCACTGAGCGATGTCAGTGTGCGTCAAAGATCCCCAGGCGCTGCTTAGTGCTGCCTTGAAATATGAACGCCACTTTCGACACCTTACTACACCGTGTCACGGAGTCGTTGGGTCCCGAGCCTCTGTGCAGTACGGCATGGAAATGACAAGGCGGCCGCCAGAAATATGACACCCGTGGACAGCGTTTACCCTAATGTATGCGGTAAATGTGGGCGCTACGCCACTCCGCTGTGTGCGCCCGACTTGACCTGATTCGTTAACCCCACTCTTAATTTGACAGGAAATTGGTTTTCTACAGTTTATCTCTTTTTAACTACACTGTGCGGAGTATTCAAGTTTTTTTGCAGGTCATTTACAGCTGCTTCTACCCTACTTGTCACTTCCTTTAGTAAATCCCTAAATCGGACGGCGCGCGGCCGTAGTGGGACACGCTTCGAAACTCCTCTCCGACGCTCTGTAGCTGCTATGAGTAGTCCTGAGTAAGCAAGCTTATACCTGGTTTCGGGTTCAGGTCATCTGATGAGTGCCCAGCGATGGTTGTCCCTACCCAGGAACCGTTCTGTAGGGGGCTATACAGCCAGTTCGAACCTGTTTTTGATTCCACAGTGCTTTTCTATTTATGATAGGTTGGGCGACTGATCTGCAACTAAATACTTAGCTGCTGTGTATATTAGCTAGTATTAGCTAAGCAGTAGCGTGCTCCTAGAGGCGACTGCAATGTAGTTGCTCGGGGGTTTTGACCGGTGTGTCGAAGCCGTTTTTTTTTTTACATCGTATGCGGTGCAAAGAATACGCAGAGCGCTGTTGGGCCGAATAGCCGGTGGCTAATTCTTGGGTCTGGATGCGAAATATACCGTAATTGACATTCGGTACGAAAGGAGGTGAAGGATTACATAGGATTAGTACAGAATATTCTAGCACATAAAATGTTACAGCGCATTAATAACGCTAAAATTTATTTATTTAGAAGAATAGGTATTTATACCTAATTTCATAAATTAATAGACAGTAATGTACAAACCAAGCAAGAACACATGAATCAAATTAGTGGTTGACGTTTAATAAATGTGATTTTAGAGATTTGTTGATATTATGTGTTTCTTTTATGTCAGCGGGTGTATTTCGTTTCTACCTTAACTGCAGAAAATCCGAGCAGTCGTTTTCCATACACATTATGTACAGGCGACAGGTAGTAATTTCCAGCGGCAGCACTTCTCGTAGAGCGTGATGCTGATCTAGATATAGACACGGGGCAAGTATGACTATGTTCCAGAACACTGTTTGCGTATCCAGCGGCAAACAATCAAAAGGCAAGATTTTTAGTTGAATAAACAATGGCCTACTGGGTGCACTTCGTCTCGAATAAGTCGTCATTCTTAATGCTTGCTTTTGTGTGCGGCGATTCGGATCGAGGTATGTGCTAAACGTCCAACCCCAGGATTCAGTGTTTCTTGATGAATGGCTGTTAAACAAAGCAAAATAAATTATTCGCGTTGCATTAGAATGGACGAACCTGGAAATGGAGATATTACCAATTTGGGACAGAGTGTATCGATATGAGCCTGACAGTGTGGTTCCAAGGTTACTGTAAGAGTCTTGAAGCCATTTCCAGGCTGTAGTGATATATTGCGTATTTAGTATTAATTTAAACCCCAACCTTTTTTTAGCTCTATATTGAGATAATGGCTGCATCATCTGCGTACATCAACAATTCTGCGGTGGTTAATACTTTCGGTATACTGTGATGAAAACACGAGAGGTTCTACGCACGCGCTGCTCAGAAGACGTGAAGTCACCAGTGACAGCCTTCTGCTGCCGGTCACTGAGATAGCCGGCGAAAAACTCCAGTGTCGCGCCAGGGAAGCCGTAGCGTTGTCGTTCTGCCAGAATTCTGCCATCAGCAGTAGCAAAGACCAGGTCAAGAAAGGCGTTGTTGTTCAGTGCCGAAGCGAACTGACCCAGCGACAGCGATGTCGGGTGTCGCTCGGGTCGACCCGGAATGGTTGCATTTTCATCCTTGCGCAGCCACGCGGAAGGGGTGTTGCGACATTTGTACCAGTAGCAGATAAACCTTTTTTTTTTTTTTTTCGAACGCTGAGAACGTTGGAATAAAATAGAGATGGCTTGTCAGCTCCAGTGATTTCTAGAAAGATGAAACCTGCGATCTCGAGCTATCTTAGTGAGATCGCCCTGGTGCTGTCCGTTCTGCGCATCAAAATCTTTCCGTTAGGTGGCCAAGCATGTTTCCAGTTTTAGTTCCGCTCGATGGCCTTCCCCAGCAATATTTTATTTTCGGGGCGTAAGTGCTGGTTGACATGCGCCGTGCCCTCTGATTCGAAGCCAAGATTTTTTCTTTCTTTTTGCGACGTTGAAGACTTTGTCGCGAGGTGCTCGTGATCTGAGTGAGTGTAATGTTGGGATTGCCCTTTTCTTTTTGTGCGCGTGCGTGTCTTTCTTCGTGCTCTCACCCGGCCGAGCAGGAGGACGGGTGGCCAGTATTCGTCCGTGTGGGGGCGTGAAAAAGCGACAAACGCGTGATGCGCGGACGGGGAGAGAATGGGTGATGGATGGGAAGTTGAACGGCGGAAAACATTTTTGAGGAAGCGGCGATGATTGTCTCGAGAAGAAGATTGCGCCCGGCGACGCCCATTCGCGCCGTTCTTCCGTCGCCGGTAGCGCGCACGGGGTGATGTCTCCGCGCGATCGGCCGTTTCGTCTTCATCTGTTGGCCTTCTTTTCTGCGCCTTTGGCAGGCTCATTTGCATGACCCCCGTTGATTGCACTTAACGGCGGCAAGGAGAGCGTGTCGGCGAAATGACGTGCCCCTTTGTGCGACGAAGAAAGCGCCATTCGTTTTGGCGCACGCAGCTTGTGAAAAATTATTAACGAGGAAAGACGACACGGAAGTGTCACGGCGCGGACTCGTCAGGCGGAAAGGATCGGCAACTGTGCGGGGCTTTTTTTATTTCCCGGGCGCCCGTTACACGCCTGGTAGCACGCGACTGAATGAATGGATCCCAAATCGTTAGAATAATCGCGCAATTTATAACGGCCTCCTCCCGCCGGAGCAAAGATGCCGTATTCCTTGGAAACATTCCTCGTCTTTTTATGTTCCTCCCCGTGTCGTCGACGGCGACTGATGGTGTCACCGCGCGCTCATTTGTCCACGTCTCGTTCCCTTCCCCGCGGGGGAGACAAGGGTGGCGTGGTAATGGGCGCCGCTCTGCAACAGATCCCCCTCCTCCTCTCTGGTTGCAGGCGAAAGAGGCGGAACTTCAGCAAGCAGGCGACGGAGATCCTGAACGAGTACTTCTACTCGCACCTTAGCAACCCGTACCCGTCGGAGGAAGCCAAGGAGGAACTCGCTAGGAAGTGCGGCATCACCGTCTCTCAGGTACGTACGACCTCTTTGGCGCCCCGCCGCGCTCGTCGGCACGCAATCTCACTGATTGGCTCTAACGGGGCGGATTTCGGGGCTAATTGAGGAGGCGCTTCTCCTAATCGCCCCCCTTTGTTCGCGCGAGGCATCGGTAATCCGACCTCGCCTACCTGCGGGGGTTTCTTTTTGCGCCCTAAGAAGGCGGCGACTTGTTAATACTCGTCGAATCGCGTGTGATAAACCAGTTGTCTTGTCACCGCCAGGCAGCCGGGCTGGCGAAGGCGGTTATGAATAAGTTCTTATGCAAAGGCCCCGAAATATGGAAATGCGCCGCCTCCCCCTCCGGGGCTCCTTCCGTTCATGCTCGCTGGGACGCACGGATGGAATCAGCATAGGGACGCCGCATGCGTGCATACATTAAGCCCCCCAGGTCGGCCGGCTTCTGCCTCGCCGAAATGCGCCAGGTTTCCCCGGCGCCGTGCACGTGTGTCATCCGGTCAGCATGGTCGGTCTGCGCCCGAGGCGTTCTCAAAAATATATGGACAAAAACCTCGGCGCTTGTGTTATTCCTTTGCTTAGGGTGCTAAATTCATGTGCATAGTATATTTTCACGCGCACGGTGTACATTGCCGATAACATGTGCGGCTCTCTCTCGTTTTTTCGTCGTCGGTGTGGTCCGGGGCGGCGCTTCTCACCCGCCTCCTCGCGTGTTGTGCAGGTGTCCAATTGGTTCGGCAACAAGCGGATACGATACAAGAAGAACATAGGGAAAGCGCAAGAAGAGGCCAATCTCTACGCAGCAAAGAAGGGTAAGCCTCTCCTCTGCATGGTGTCGAAGAGCGCTCCCGCCAGGGGCATCCATTGGTCCCTCCTATCTGCCTGGTGCATGGCACTTGTGCTTTGAGCCGCGCCGTAATGTATGCATGTGTTTGGAGGCGCTCGCTCGCGCTCCACGGCGCGCGTCAGGAGCACCGTGCCAAATGCGCGCCTGAAAGGCGGCGGGGATGAAAACGCGCTTTTCCGATAAGGAGCAGGCGCGCGGGCTTGTTCCTTTTGTTTGGCTGCGCCCGGGGTTCTCCCCCTTTTGTTTTCCCGCGCCTCTTTTGTTTTGCCCCCTGAATGGGCCCTATTAGCAGGCGCGTTTCTGCACCGCTTCGCTGATTTGGCCGTCTCTCGTTCCACATGCGGGGTTTGCTTTTTCCTTCCAGCGTGGGCTTAGCAACCCCTTCTTCCTCTGCGGCCCTTCGTTCGGCATTGCAGCTGCAGTGCGGTAAAAAAGGCGTCTTGCAGTCGTGGCGACTTCCATTCGTTTTTCTCACCACTATAAGTCAGACGGCGTGCGCCTTTGGAAGAGAGCTATAGGACCTAGGGTTCCTCTTGGCACAGGGCCGGGCGTAGCAACCCTCCTCCCCTTGGGTGTAAACTGCGAAGGCCCAGCGTGTACCAGGGCACTCAAACGAATGACCGAGCAAGGACTCTGCGGTCTTTGAATGCAGCTGGACACACGTGTGTAGTGGCGGCGTCGTTCTCCACTCGACTGTTGTGTGTCGCTGTTGAAGGGCGTAGCACTGTGCTGTGCTCGCAGTAAGCCGTTGTCGCTCCTGACTCTCGCCCCCTTGCTCTTTTCAGCATTCCCGAAAAAGAAAACAGACAGCCATAGTAAGTGGAACAGCGCATGAAAGTAAAGTGCGGCGTCGTTCTATTCCAGGGCAGTGGTGCTGGAATCTCGAGCGACCCAATTTGCGAGCTCCCATCGTTGCGTGTCGAAATCATCGCCGCCTGCACGTTGGCCGCTTTGATCCGCCTCTGTCGCGTGCCTCCCGCCGTCTTCTGACGGCCGGGGAGGACCGGACAAGAGGCGTCCTTTCCCTGGGCTGTCGCCACTCCTCGCGGCGGGCCAATGCAATTTCTCGCGCCAAAGACACGTGTCTCATCGAATCTCCGCTAAAGTCGCAGTTGTCATCGTCCAGCCTGACATGCTGGACTGCGTCTCTTCTTCTGCGCGTCGGCTTTTATTATTCTGGGGGGCCCTTGTCGACAACCAGATTATGCATCTGTTGCTGTCTCCTTCACTTTCGTCGCTTGCTCCACGCAAAATTGTCAACTCAGTAGTTGAAAGGCGGCACTTTTTTGCTCGGACCCTTTTTAGGGAGGCTTTAACGTGCATACTTTGTGTTCCCCTCAGCGCTCGCCAGACATTTCTCAAAGCCGGACCGGAAAATTGCGTGCATTCGTTTTCTTTCGGTCGTGAGGGCACGTCTTTCTGTTGGGGCAACGGCGGGGTGCCTTTTGTTTTTTTGCTTTTTCAACTTACTGTTAAAGGAGTATACAAAAGCCTAATTTTAGTTGCGTGTTTTATTCTTTCAACTGATGCGTTGGACACTAGAATACGTGGATTACCGCGCAGTATTCGCCTACGACCGCTAAATAAATTTAAATTGAATTTCTTCTCTCATGCTGTTTCGGTTTGAACCGAACGATGGCTGAGACGTGTACCTGGACTTCAGATCATACGTCAGGAACAAAAAAAAAAGTAACTGCAATATAAATGGTGACACGTGTTTTTAATTCACTACAGCACTTAAACCAGCCTGCTTCAAGAGCTGGAATGATAACAAACGACGTATGAGTAGTTATGTTGCTTTTTTTGTACCTCACGTGACCTTAAAGCCGGGATGACATGGTCTACCAAGAAATCGTGCTTTCACGATGCAGCTAATTGCCACTACATTATTATGCATACTTAACAGAGACTTTAGTAGAAAATGCGCAGACATACGCAAAAGGGTAGCGAACCCTATAAAATATTAGAGAGTTTTAGTATAGCGTACGTAGACATGCGCAAAGGCATAGCGTACGCTATAAAATAGCGTCAGTCGTACTGCGCATGCGCCAAACGCTATTTCAAACCATGTCTTACGTACGTTCGCGTTACGTACGCTATTTTTCGAATTTAGCGTGCGTGCTCTTGCGTACGCCAGGAAAAATAGCGTTGTCAACATGGCGGCGCCTACGTCGCCCGCTTCGGAGAGAAAATGTCTTGTTATTGGGTTTTTAGGCACATTCATTGCCCTTAAATGGAACGTGTGATATTCGTTTTGCCTCCTCTCGCCTACAGCAGAACGAATGAGTGATAAACTTGCCGTATTTTGGATTCTATGTAACGATTCTGCCGTTCCTAACCCTATCAAAACACCGCCGACTGTGGATTGGCTTGATTTGGATTTTTATGCCAAGGTAGTCATAGCCTTGCCAAAAGTAGCCGTTTCGGCTATGGGGCAGTAGGTGTCCGATAGAATAGTAGTACATACCATGACGTTCTTAAAAACATTGCTCGGTTCGGTTACCTAAAAAAATTAAAAAGAAAGCTACGCCCTGCCTCGACTGCGCAGTGCGCGACTCATCGGGGACGCCATGCAACCGGCTATCCGTGATACGACTTGGATCAGCTCGGCCAATGCCTTGGCTAACCGCGAAAAATAAGACACAAAATGTTTTTACATTATAACACCAGATGGCGCCACTGCGGCCTTAGCAATCGTTGCGTTCGGGCGGTTGTACGGTAAACTAAAAGTGCTCTTGCGACTTCCACAGTAACCTCCCGCTAAATGCTTGCGTATAGCGTACGTAAGCGCTCATACGCTATACTAAAACTCTCTAATAGCGTTATTCCTACTGGGCATGCGCCAAACGCTATTTCAAATCGAGCCTTCACGTACGTTCGCGTTACGTACGCTGTTTTTCGAATTTAGCGTGCGCGCTCTTGCGCTAGGCAAAGTAGCGTTGTCAACATGGCGGCGCCCACGTCACCCGCTTCGGAGAGTATTATCGGGTTTTTAGACATGTTCAGTGCTTTTAAATGACACGGGGGCAAGAAACTGAGCGGAGTCTAGGTGCTCCGCTGTTCAAATTTCGTTTCATCACGCTTTTACTTTGGTGGTGGCGAAAAGACTCTAGAGTCGTCCGTGATGCATTCTAGGACGACTCTAGCGTCTTTTTTTTTTTTTTGCCGCCCAGGTAAAAACGCGATGGAAAGAAATTCGAACAGCGGAGCGCCTAGGCGCCACGTTGCTTGAGTTTCTCTCCATCGCGGTAGTACACGTGATATTCGCTATGAGGGATAAACGCCCTATTTTTGATTGTGTTACGATTCCACCGCTCCTAACCCTAACAAAACACCGTCGAGTGTGGATTGCCTTGGTTTGGATTGGTACGCCAATGTAGCCATAGCCTTGGCTAAAGTACCCGTTTCCGCGGTAGAGAGTAGAGGTCCGAAGGGACACTTGTACGCACCATGACGTTATTAAAAACCTCGTTCGGGAAAAAAATTAGGCCCTGGCTCTACTGAACTGGTCATGCAACTGGCTGTCTACGCGTTGCGACTTGGATAACTTTGGCTCAGTGCGAAAAATATGGCACACAGTATTTTCACGTTTTATCACCAGATGGCGCCACTGCGGCCTGCGCTACAAGTGCTCATGCGATTTCACTGCGGGCAGGGCACTATTATTTTTATTTCTTTTAATGGCCCACACTAAAGCTTGTAACCTCCCGCTAAATGCTTGCGTATAGCGTATACAAGCGCTCATAACGCTACACTAAAAGTCTCTAAGACAGAAGTACGGCACTACGCGTGCTTTCGAGCTACAATTTGAAATTTGAAGCTAACGGCTCTAAACCGCTCCCCCTGGCAGCGACAACCATATTGAAGCAGTCTGAGTGACGTCATAAACCGACAGCGCCGTCGTCTGCTGCAAAACAGCCGCGCGCACGGTTGGTGCTAGGCTCGCTGGGCAGAGCGCGCGCGGAGAAGAAAGGCTGATTCACACGGAGGTCCGTTCGCCCGCGGCCCGCGCGTCACGTGTTCATGCGTCACCACATTGAGAGGGGCGCTGTCGGCCCGCGGGCTGGTCAAGCAAGGAAGCTCAGGTGCCTCTCCCCTCGCGGGACTTAGCGGCGGCCCGCGAAGACGCGTGCGCTAGCTCTGGCAACTTGGGCTAGCAAGAGGGCCCAGACCATTGAGGAATTGGACAAAGGGCCGCACCCGTTCTACAGGACTTCTTGCGCAGTTCAATAAAGTTTATTTCATTCATTCGCACGGTCCTAGGTCGGCAGGAAAAACCAGTTCGACCAGCGTTGCCAAACACTTTAAAATAATCTGGCAACTGTGGCACACCCAGCGCGTCATCTGCTATTTTGGTCCGTCGCATTCGCCTGACGTCATGGGATCGCAGGCCAGTTTTTAGTGGCGTGTGAACACGTGATGTGCGGGCCGCGGGAGAACGGACCGTCGTGTGAATCGGCCTTAGCAGCGTTTACATGAACCTGACAGGGCCGTGTCGAAAACCGGTTACTGGGTTCACGTAAACGCGCGCCGAGCCGCGTCGGGAGTTTGCGCGAGTTTCGCTCAATAAATTCAGTTGTCAGTCAGCGCTCTTTGCTGTCACTTCCTCGTTTCGCCTTCGGGCTTCTTCTTTCGCGCTGTTTTCTCTAATGTCTGTGGGAGTCGACGGATCAGGTCCAGTTAACTCCGCCGCAAGGCTCAACTCGGCCCTGCCCCGATGTATTTGTAAACGCTGCCGAGCCGAAGAGTCGCGTTAGGTGGAAGGGATAGGTTAAATGCGAACGTGCTTTTCACTTGCGCCGTCGCGCCTCCGAGACCGCGGTGGCGGGCTGCAATCTTGCAGGCTGCCATTGCTCGCTTGCATTGCGCTGCTCGACGCTTGGTGTTGCTGCAGTTGAACCAGTCTCGACTCGACTCGCTAAAATCGAGTTTGTGTAAATAGGCAGTTTCCGGTTGGGTTGATCTTGCTAAGCTGCCCCCCCCCCCCCCCCCCCCCCCCCGCTGTGCTCAAGGGGTTGAACTGCCACTGTCCAGTTCATGAAAACAAGGCTATTGTGGTGAAATCAAGGAGGCCTGGCACAAGCTAGCCAGGAAGGGTAGGACACAGGCCTTTGTTGCCTTTGTCCCCCTCCAACTCCCCCCCCTTCACTGCACCCAAACTCAAGCCTGAACAATGAACAACTCATGACAACCTGCTCACTGGGCACAGTCCTGCAGTGTGGCCAGCCCTGGGCTGGAGCACACCAGTGTTGCCTGACTTCCACATGGTTCAGGAGAACTTGGTGAAAAAAATTCATTTTAAAATTGTTTAGTGGTCATAGGCGAATATAGCATCATTTGAAAGAGCAAAACACACAAGCAAAAATTTGGTGTTCATAAACCAAGGTTGAAATGTGAGCATGAGTGCAGTTCCATGTTGCGTCTCATTCGTAGTCAGGCACAGGGTTCCCGGCGTTGGCTGGTTAACATTCGGCCATTCTAGCTCCAGAAACACTCATCTGAAGGTTGTGGCAAGTCTTCGCCTTTTTTAGCAAGCTCATCCCCTTCCGGGCCGCGACTCCATAGGTAGCATTTGGCTGAACTTCCCTTGTGTCAAGGCTGTGTCTGTGTGCTTGGCCTTCAATGCGTCCTCGCTGTGGTGACACGTGTCAGAGAGCCTCAAGGTGTTATGGATCTGTCCAGGAGGTGTTATCTTTTGTCTTGCGCCACACTCCATCGGGGAATTTAGGGTTGTACCCGTGGAAACCGGTGCTTCTGTTGTAGGACAGTTTTGACACTTTTCAGTGTCATGTGCCATTCCTACTGATTGTTTCTGTCCGTGACGGTCATGATGGGCCCTTGATGCTAGTGGTTCATCGTTCAGTTACTATCCCTTCCGGCTTGCAGTAACTCGGGCTGAAGTTTCCTCAAGACACTTTTTGTGGAAGTTTTTTTGTCATGCTCTTTTCTTTCTTGCCCAGCTGATTGGGGGTTCCTTTTCCTCACAGCTTGGCACCTTGCAGATAAGTCATTGTGCTCACGGACACATCTGCACATCCCCAAGGACACATGGCATTGCGTATAGCAACTTTTTCTTGCCTTTGTTTGTCCTCCCCCCTTCAGTACCTCTTCTGCAGTACTTTTTTTGCGGCGATGAATTTCTCTGTCTAAGCATTGAATTATGAAAGCCTGGTCCTACTACGTCGTCAACTAGAGCGTGACTCATTGCATCAACGTGCTAAGTCTTTGATCCCTGTTGATGGTGTATGTCGAAGGTACGCTGCATAAGCATGTCAGACCATCTTGCCATGAACACGAGGAAGCAGACGCATTATGTAATCAAGCTTATGATCACTCCCGGTGTAACCTTATTAATAAACAGTCACTTAAAGAAGAAATATTGCCTGCACCTTTGAGAGACACTTTTTGACATACAGGCACCGTTAGTTCTGTTTTATTTAAACACTTCTATCTAACATCATATATAGTATATGTATAGTCTTCAGATGGATTTTCATAGCTTCGAGCGGGTGCGTTTTACCTCATACATTGAGTTTGGCTGTTAAGACGCTGCCGCAGTGTCGTCAGCATGTCAGCGCTGAGCACTGTCTGGTCACTCGAACCTGCTGTGAATGTTCGACACTATTTTTAAATGTTGCGCTACGGTGGCAGTTATTTCAGGTTTCGCATATTAAGCAGCGTTTGGTTACGGCAGGGACGTGACCAAATTAATATTGCACGCACAGCGGGAGGGGGCCATTTCTTTGCATGCCCCCTGCGTCTTAACGAGCGGCGGCAGCAGCCCAGAGGAGAGCGGTTCCCTTTCAGACCTGTGTTCGCTGTGTATAAACAACTCCCTAAGCATGCAGACACACCGAGGGATAGCCTTTTTTTTATTATTTTGCATCCAGCCCAGGGGGTACCAGACGGAAACTCCGAGCCCTTGCCGTGACCCTCCATTATTTCACTCTGCTTACAAAACCCAAGGTATGACTCACTGCTCATGGAGCAGCAGAACTCGGGCAGCGACCACTGCAGCCTTCAGGTAGCGGCAAAATGCACCCCCGAACATAGAATCAACACGCCTTTCTTACAGGAATGGATACAGCAGCTGCAAGATCTCAACGTGGTGACAGACGCAGCGAAACAACCGATACCGAGAATTGCACGAAGATCACACCGCCACCCTTGCTAAGAACAGCTGGAGCAATCTTTATGAGCATTTCAATGGCACACTGAGCACATCCAAAACATGATCCCTTCACAAAGAACAAATGGACGCCCTCTTCCAAATGCTATACGCCGAATTTGCAGAGCTCTGCTTGACATCAAACAAAACACGGCACCCGGGGCAGACTGCATCCAGTTACCCCGCAACCTGGATGAAATGGAACGGTTCGACAAAAATGGCGACACGCCACCATTAGGTTGATTCCCAAACCCGGTGAGCCTCTTTCTCTCCAAAATCTCACACCCGCATCCTTGACTTCTTGCGTCAAGGATGCGTCGCAGACTGTTCTGACACGTAGTTCTCCATCCTTACCTTGGTGTGAATCAGTTCTCCCCCGATACATTATTTGGGTATTGCCTTACCACCCAGGACATACTCCTACAAGGTAAGGAAGGCATTGCGGATTGCCGAGACTAGAGCAATTCTGGCACTGGACCTCAAAGGGGCCTGCGACAATGTTTACCATGACCTTCTATTAAACAACCCTGTCTCCTCCCACTGCGATAAACGCACTCTGACCGCACGGCCACCATCGGCCAAGGTGAAATGTTGTCAGAAATACCCTGTTCAACATGGCCATGGCAAAGCTACCACCGCTCTTGGACGAACTGAGCGGTCGGACGGCGAATTCCAGGATGTGCTGCAAAGAGCTGCAGACACGATGCAGGCATGCGTAACAGCCGGAGGACTCACCTGCGTGGCTGAGAGCTGCTTGCGTTTGGAAGACCCTGCAAGGCCGAGGTGGTCCCAACAGACGTTCTGCATCCAACTTGGCATATTATGCCTTCACGCACAATCCAATGGCAAAGCCATACATATCTTACCAAATCAGACAAATAACACTAGTGATAAAGCTCTGCTTCTTATCAACGGACTTGCTTCTGGTAGGCTAGCAAGAGCCGGACAGATGGTGCGGTGTGAATAAATTGTTTTTCTTCTTGACGTCAATAGTAAAGAGCGGGATAGATAAATGTGAAATATAACTTTTGCCGATCGTTGACCACTACCCAGTTGCTGGTAGAAGTAACAGCTGTGGCTCAAGTAAATTTCTTGCCACAACCGCCTCGCAGCTGCTGCTGACCGGCTGTAGCGGCGCGGCTTGCCTGTCGTCCGAAGGCGTTATTTTATTTTGTGATGATGCAGTTGACAGCTAACGCGATGTCAAGAGTAGGCCCTTTAAGGCGCGTTCACACTTGCCCAAAAATCTTGCGAGCGAAGCGGATTCGGCCACTTTTGACGCCGAGCGACGCGAAAAGCGGCGCGGCGAGACCGTTCGGTCCAGACCGATTTCCGCCGCGCAGGTAACAAACATGGCGGCGCCCTTCGAAGCCGGACCCCTCGCTTCGGACTGAATTCTCGTTGGTGCCTTTTTCGGCGCGTTCACTGGCCATAAATGGGCCACCGGTCTTTCGCTTCGTCTCACCTCGCCTCTATGAAAACGTATAAGTGATAAATTTGCTTCATCTTTTTATTCAGAGTGACGATTCTGCCGCTTCTAGGCTTAAGAGGAGAGTCGGTTTGTTGACAGTAATGGTTCTCGTCCTGACAACCAGATGGCGCCACTATAGGCTAGGTTTACTTTTGCGTCTATGCTAGCATACGCTGAACTAAAAGTGGGAATGCGCCTGCGTTTAACGTACGTAAGCATGCATACGCTTATGGTACGTAGACAGCTGAAATTTATGCTCTTTTATCAGTGTATGCCGCCAGCAGCGGCGTGGTGTGGAAAAGCGAGGAACAGTAGCGGCGCGGCGGTTCCGCCTCCGCCGGGCGTCAACAGATGTGGACAGGTCCTAGTTTTTGCGGCGAGCGAATCCGCTTCGCTCGCCGGATGTTTGGGCAAGTGAGAACGCGCCTTTATTGTAGCGCAGGAGTGTTCCGAAGCGCCCTCGGCTTCGATGCGAAACATGCATGCTTAGCGACCACCAGGGCAGCCGCACTTGCGCGGGCATGCTGTCATTTCTCGAATTTTTCTCTTTTCTGGTGCGAGTGGGAAGTCTGCGTAGCCAAGCAGGAGTCGGGCACACTGGCAAGGTGATACCGGCTATGGGCGGAGCTTGGGTTTTATGCGCGCTTTTCGCTCGGCGATTCCTCAAGGTTCCAAGAAATCGCTTCGTTGCGGGTGGGCTCGCTAGGTGTGCCCGTGGCCCATGGAAACTGCGCTACCTCGTCATTGCCCATCCCGCTGTCAAGAATTAGCCGTGTCAATTTGCATTCCCACCCGCGCCTTTTTTCCCCCGCCAAGAAAAATGGCCCGAGGCGATCGAATGCGCGGCCGTTGAGCGGAGCTCGTCTTTGCTCCTCGTGGGGTGCGGGGAGGAGAGGCCCCGCGGCTATCTGGATTAATACGTCAAACATTTTGACATTCGTCCTCCCCGCCTGTCCTCCATCCACTCGGCCAGATTAGAAGCACGTGTGTGTTTTCATTCGACAGGGTGAATGGGGCCACACTAGTGTTGCTCGTATTCCTTGGCACCCGCGCAGGCGTTTCGCGGTCTCCTCGAAGAGGGATTCCGTCGTGCCAATCGTGTGATGGGAGGCGGCTTGTATTTTGTCTGCGCCGTCTGCTTTGCGCCTCGCTATGTGTGCTCAGCAGTTGACGCTCATTGCAGTTTGTTCCTGTCGCGGCTTCATTGTTTGAGCGGACCGCGAATTGGCGAGCTCTCCTTTAAAGCCATCCCCGTCCGCTGCTGCCGGCGGACGCTGATTTGAGTGGTGCTCGTTTGTCCGACCCCCCCTCGGGTCGCTGCCGGTGGCCGAGCTGTCGTTGATGCCGTCTTCACAACCCTCCTTGTCCGCCCTCTGTCGGCGCTGACGTTTTTACGGCTAGCCGGCGTTAGAGCCGAGATGAGATTTGCCGCCAACTGCTTTCTCCGACTGCAGCCTCCCGCGTCGCGTTACTCACCCTGTCCGTTTATTTCATCAGCAGGCGCGGGGTCGTGCGCTGTTCGGCTTTTTCGAAGACGGTCCATTACGCAATGCCGCCCATTTCCTTGCCTTTTTTGGTGGCGATTTTCCTCCACCTGGACACCGAAAAAGGGGGCAGGATAACTGTTACTTGTGGGCTCCCCGTGCTGGCAGTGTGAGCCCCCCCATGAGACGCACGCACAGGAATGTGTATGTACCTTGCAGGGCTTTTCCTTAGGGCGGGATGTGAGCGGCCTGATCGCGATCGATGTCCCGTATAAATTTTTTGAGGGGACGCCTGAGCAGGGGCTCTTTCTCGCGCCGGGAAAGAAGGGTAGGCGACACGCTTGAAACCCTTCGCCCTCCGCTTCCAAGACGGGCCGTCCAATTTTGGCGAAAGCTTTTCACTGTCTGCGCCCGAGTTTGGGGCGTCCTGGAGGGGGCAAAAAAAAAGTAATAAATAGTGGCGCCGCCTAAAAATTCTGCTAGGTTGACGAAACGTTGTTTAGGAGGGTGGTCCTGTATCTATTTCGCCCGTAGCCGTATTGTCGCTCTCTGCACTAATGAAAACAACCGAGGGGGCTGAAAAACAATGCTGCGCATTGATTCTGGAGCTTTGTTGACAGATTGAAACGCCTTTTCCTTGATGGGCTTTCGTTGCCTCCCGTGACGTCGCTGTGGGGAGAATCGTGCTGCGAGGGAAGCCGTCCGTCTTCAGCGCCTGGCAGCCCGCTGCGCTCACGAGACAGTCGTTTTTTGTAATAACACTTTGGCTGAAAGCGACGAGCTGCAGCTTCCGTTCGTATCACTGAGTCTACGGTGCTCCCTTTGGAACCAGAAATTACCCGATCTCAGTGCTAGTTCCTACCTTCCGCTTGGTGCTGCCGCTCCCACGTACGCAGTCGAGCCCATATAAGCGAACGTGATGTTCACGCGTATTGCGTTCGGAGTAAGTGGGCTTGCCCTTTTAAAGCCTAGGTAATAGTGAGACAAAACTTATTCAAAGTCCCGTTATTTCTTCAGCATGCCTCGTCAGGCCGTTTTCAGAGCCCTTCGGCGCGATCATGTGCTCCTGGTCGAGGCCCTTCTTGCGGGCGGCGTGCTTCGAGTACGCGATAACGCCGGTTGCGACGTTCACGGCAGCGTAGGTCGGCATCCTCGTCTTCGATCCTCTGCAAAGGTGCGACCATGTGGCAATGATGCCACCGCAGCCCGTGTAACAAGTGACAGCTCCCCACAGTTGCTATGTTCTTGAAGCAACCTTTGCGCTCTTCGAACACCATGGGCTGCTCTCCGATCTCCCTTTTCATTGATTGGTGCGCGCCGTCGAAAGGGTGACGCAGTCTCCGTCTGCGCGGGGGGAGCCCAGAAGGGGGAATTGTGATTGTACGCCGCCTGGCCGGGTGAGCTCTCCACTGGTTGATCACCGTGCAGCTTTTGCTTCCGCTTTAGGCTCTGCTTTGGCGGATCACGGGAGCTGGGACACGCTCTCTGCGGTGCCGGGAAGCGCGCGTTTTCCGTCCTGCAGATCAGCTGGCGATCCTGTTGTGACCCGAAAGTGGATGTTGCAAGAGGCTCCCATAGATGGCGCCTGCCGCACCAGCGACGTGTCTCATGTTCAGCGCGCTGGCCGTCTTCCTCACCCGCAGCAGACGACGACCCGCAGCTACTAGCGTCGCCTCTCAGGCTTGCGAGTTGCACACGCTACGGCTAGGCCACGCGGGCAGGCTCGCAGGGCTTGATGTGTGTGTCTCCCACGTAGTGATTGTGAAAGAGGAAACGGTGTGGGGCAAGAGGAACTGCCGTTGCGTCATACCCCTAAATCCGGAGCTTAAGCGTCCCCCCCCACTTTTTTCTGCGGCGCCTCCTCGTTCGTTGCAACCGAGTGGTGCGACCACTGTTGTTGGTTTTACGTGGAACCCAGTGCCATGGCCTTAATACTTTGGCCCCACCTACGTTCATAATAAGCGACCGTTCGTCGCAACTGGGGATTCCAGTTCTCGTTTTGAGCCCCAGTAAAAGAAAACCGATAAACGTACGCCGAATTCATTTTTGTTTTTCAATTAAGTTTTAACCGGGAAATGTCATTACCTAGCCTGCTATTGAGTGCGAGTTACAATCGGTCGCAAGTGAGAATTGACAGAGTGCAGAAGCCAGGTTCGTTGGATCCAGTAGTGCAGTTGTACGTTTTAAGGCATTGTTTCGCTATTTTAGTAAAATCCCTGATGCAGACCTATAGGCTGTACTACCTCGCCAAGCATCGTCTATTAGCACGTTCTGCTCACAAACTGTCATCGCGTTATCAGAGCTGTTGCTTGGTTAAGGAGTTTTCGCACCGTTAACTCGGAAATCGTGCACAGTCGTCACGAAAAAGTCGATGCTCTAGAAGCTTTCCTTCTGGATTTCGGCCGCGGTCAGTATTTCCTTCATAGCAGACGTTGTTCCGCCGAAGCTTTGCTGCTCTCTCAGTCAGTAGTGTGCCACGAGCAGCAAGTGAAGACGACTGGACAGAAGCATTTGCCTAAGCGCGGCCGTTGCTCCCCTGTCGCTGTCTCCTTTATCTAGGTTTTTGGCGCAGTGTCTTGCGGCTCGATCACTTAATCTCCGCTCTGTTACTCTTTTTTTCTGGCTATAGTATTTTATACTGCAACGGACTGGATTCCAAGCAGAGATTGCCTCATAATCACAGAAAAAAAAAAGTATTTCCTTCTTCAGAAATAGGGCCTACTTTCTGATATAAACTCTGAAAGAAAAAAAAAAGCCCGCCGAATTTAAAAAAAAAATGGGTTGAGGTATGGGGGGGGGGGGGGGGGGGTGTAGTTAGCATTGCGAAGATTTGTGTACCAATGAGCTTGCGCACGGGTCTCTACTTCATCCGTACCGACGTCATATCTCCAAATGTAAGGCGCGGTCGTGTTTGCTTCTGCGCGTGTTCATCGGAGCGGTGTGGATGTGACATAGTAGTGACGTCACGGTGGGCGCAAGCGCTTTCTCTCGGCTAAGCAAAAAGGAGAGAAAATGCGGCTCCTGGATGGAAGCTTCCCTCTTGGAAGGGGGCGGTATAGCGCGCACAGCGGAGCGCGTCTCTTGGTTCGTCGGACGACGAGGGGGACGCGCGGGGCTCCATTAGCCCTTCCGGCGCCTTTTCGCCTGGGGTGCCTCCGCCAAATCAATGCCGGCTGAAGGGAGCCCCCGTCGTGGCGAGTGCTTTCCCTAGCGCCTTTCTCATTCAAAGTGAGGCCGGCTCCCCGGCTAGGGAAAGTGCCCTCCCTTGTATTGCCACAGACGCCGCCGCTAAGGACGGGGAGGCGTCGCAGTAGGGCTCCCCGTCGGCTCTCCCTTCCTTTTTGCCCTTTGTTTGTTTGCTCGCCTCCTTAGATCCTGCTACACCACTTCTCAACCTTTAATGTGATGGGGAGTAAGCCGTGGTACGGAAGCTCCAACTGGCGTCGCCGCTACGCAGGCACCTTGTAATTACTATCGCCACAGTTTGCGCCGACCGCTTTCGTGAGATTTGCCCTTGTGCGAGCAGCCACTTGCGGCGCTTTCTCAAAAGGTGCTCGACATTCTGCACTACCGAACGCATTTTCACATTGGGCAAACGCTACGAATCAAAGCTAGTGCTTCGCGTGGCCTAGGAAAGGCATGGACGGGACGAGAGTAGAACGTTGTTTGTGCGTGAGCTAATTTTCGTCGCAACTTCCTCCGAAACATTCGAGTGTGGACCGCAGCAGTTCCTTGTCGGCTACGGTTTCGTGCAACTTTTTGAGCCTCGCGATACTTTTTACTGTGTGCCCCGGATTAAAAGCCGCTGTCGCATAAACTGCAGTAGCCTTCGTCGGCTGTTTCTTGGCCATAGCAGTGTGTCTGTGCCAACGCGTTTCTCTCTCTCTTTTTCCCTCCCCGCAGCGGCCGGCGCATCAGCCTACAGCATGGTGCCGACGACGCAGGGTCAGCAGGGACCCATGATCAGCCCTCCGCCGCCGGGCGCGCCGCAGGACTCCATGTACAACATGAGCATGAACGGCGGAGACTCCTACCAGAACGCCATGGGCGCCAACGTGCAATCGCAGGTACGTGGACTCTCAGGCATTCTCTGTACGGGTGTCTAGGCGTGGCGTCTCTTGCTTACAGCGGTGACCCGAAGGACGCATTTCGATGGGGACCGAAATGCTGTGCGATGTCGGCGCACGCGGTCGAAATTACCTTCCACTACGGCTTCGCGCCAGTCGTTTAGGACCCCATAAAGAAACCACTATTTGGTATCTTGAACTCAGCGATGACGCCAGTATGTTCACTGTATCGCGTAGTCGAAGCCCGCACGGGTAAACTCGCAAGGAAGGCACTCGTTTTGCCTTTACACAGCGCTGGCCCTGGTATGTACCCTTGAAGTCGGTGTGAACGCATCGGCGGTCATTCACCGGCTTGTGTGCTTTTGTTTTGTGCTGCTCTTTTTTTTTTTTGCGCCACTGTGGTACACCGTGTCAATGTTTGGAAGCCTCCTGGCACAATGAGTACGGGGCGGGTGGAGTTTCCTTTTCAGCTGAATGGAGGGGCGCGTTGAAATGCGGGTCTCGGCCAAGGGTGTCGCCGTGCGCGAAGGGTCCGAAGACGAAGGCGCGTGCTTCCAACTGGATCAGAGTTTCAAGCTGGAGCGAGCTGGCACTTGTTCGGGGAGAAGAAGGCGTTTTTGAAGAGAACGCTAATGTGGACGCCAGCCGGATCAGCGTCCTCGCTCCTTCCGGGGGCCGAGAAGAAAACGTCGGACAGAAAGGAGGACGATCAGGAGCGCCCTGTTGCGGCAAAGCTCTCTCGGCTTAGCGGCGCCGCAGCCAATTCGGTGCAACTCCGCAAAGGCAGCGTCCCGAAAGCGGATTAGCGGCGTGTGCTGCTGCTGCTGCTTCTCCTCCCCCTGCGAAAACAACCTTTTACTTTTTGTTTCCGCGGGAGAAGAGTGAGGCAATAACAGGGGCCCCCAAGGATTACGGGAGGCGACCGACTCCGGCGTTAATCCTCGGTTACGGGTTTTTCTCGGAGGCCGCCGTCCATTAACGGGCGAGCACGCGCAAGCGCCCCCTTTTTTTTTTCTTCCCCCGCTGCTAACAAGCTTTCCTTTGTTGCGCGCCGTGCGCTGCATCCGCCGTTTACCCGCTCCAAGTTATTTTAAGGAGGCGCTGTGTTTGAGAGTCGGTGGCCGCGCGCCTGTCTTCAGGGCCCACGTGAGAGAGGACTAACCGTCCACGCTTTGTTGTCTCCCCTTCCTCCTCCTCCTCCTCCTCCGATAGCTCTGCAATTTGGAGACGTGGGCCTGAGGCAGCGGCGGCGGCGATCGTTGATGATGGCTCGCGGGATGAAGCTCGCCTCTGCTCTTTGTAAGCTCTCTCTCTGCCCCTTGTGAGAACGCCCGCTGTGTGGATGTCTTGCTTTCTGTTCAGCCAGTGGGATGAGAATGACGCGCACACTCGGCAGCTGACGCGCTCCCGTCTGACCTCCACGCACGTGGCCCTCAGCCGCCGGGCACGCGTTGGGCGCTCATTGCGCTGCTCTGATAGCCTTTTTCCGCTGGCGACGTCCATTACAGGTCCCTCACAATGCCCGACAAAGCTAGGAACGCGTGCGCCTCGACCTTCGGCCTCAGCATGGTCTCTGGTACTTCTCGGAATCTCTCTTGTGCTGCTGCTGCTCACTGTGTGCACCTAGTCATCATCCCCTGTGCGACAGAGTGCATGCTAGGGGGCGGGGCGGGGGGCCGCGTCTAGTGGTGTTGTTGCCCTTTGTTGCTGTTGTGCTTGCCCATGCCGCTCTCGCACACACGTCTGTCCAGAAGGATGTCACCCAGTGCCTATCACTATGTCCCTTATTCTCTATGTTGGGCTAAGTGCATGCTTTGGGGTGTGAATAAGTGAATGCTTGCTTTGGTGCTCATTCTGTTAAGTCTCAAGCAGTGCCCTTTCTTTTTTCTCATGCTGTTGTTACTTGTGTCCCTTTCGTTTCCATGTTTAGCCTTTTGTTGTTTGTTTGTTTCAGTGCTGCTAGTGGCTCTTGCTTATTAACAGTCACCTGTAGCTCCCGTTACCCGTGGACGCTAGCACCTACTCGTAGCTGCCAGCGTCCACGTGGCAGATTGGTGTGTATGGCAGTGCTTTGTGGGGTCCCGCTTGCTGCAGGTAGCTGCAGGGTGCTCGCATACCTGTAGCTACCTGTTGCCGTGGGCGTTGGTTTCGAGTATGGCTCCCTGTCACTGTTGTCACAAACCCGACGCCAGTTTTTACGTCACCGCCGCCAGGGGTCTCACCTTGCTAACGAGGCCCACGTTCGCCCAGCTTTCCCCAGCCCTTGTGGACGACGGTATGGGCACAGTAGCCCTCTTGAGCTATGCAGGGACAGTGTCATTGTGGCGGCAAGAGCAGCTCAACTCTCAGTGCCTTAGACCTTTGAGCACGTCTCGGTCGTAGCTAGTCCTGTTCGTGGTGTGCATTTAGCTATAGTTGGGCCTTGGGAAGGTGCCGGCGTGCTCGGAAGCCTCCGGGCCGTGTGCAGTGGTGTTTTTGAGAGCGCGGACGCCGTGTGTGCGAGAGAGGCGCAGCGCCTTGAGCGAGACCCCTCTCCTCCCGCCCCCCCTTTTTCTCTAACGCAGGGCAGCGCCAGTGTCGCGTCGTCGTCGCCTGCCGGCTTTTTGTAAAGACAGAGGCACGTTGCGCGGGACCCCTCCCTCTCTGTTTCCTTCTTCCCCCTTTCTTTTTCCAGCAACAAAAGAAAGGGGGAAAGGCAAATACGGACACCGGTGTGCGCGTTTGTTCTCTGTGTGCGTGCTGGCGACGGCGAAAATGGGTAGAAGACAGCCGAAGAAGAAGAGGTGGTGCTGCTGACCCTGCGTGCTGTTTGGGACAGGCCCCTGGGGGGGCCGCCGCCAAGGAGATCCGCTTCTGCGTCTTTCGCGTTCCTCTTCACCGCCATCCAAGAAAACGACGGAGGTCCATCCCGCTCGAAGACTGTGTGCTCTCTCTCTCTTTTCTCTGTGGGAAAAGCGAGCTCCCCTTCACCCCTCGTTGTGTGGGCCTCCTGGACCGCGAGCCCGTGTCCCATCTCGAGGCCACCGCTTTTGTCCATTGCAAAGCAGCTTGATTGGACCCTTTGCGAAATTACGCCGCTAGGGCGCGAAAGCTGTGGCCGAGGTTGGGACGGCTCAAATCGGAACTGACGCACGGACAGTAGTGGACACGCCTGTGTTCTTTTCCTCGCGTGTGCGACGCCTGTCCTGATGTGTACGATGGGACTCCTCCGAGAGTGCTTGCCGGGCTGCCACTGTTTTTGCCTCTTCTTGCACGACTGCAGCTGTGGCACATTTCCCCGTGTGACTCGTGTCGTCGTCAGCAGCAGCCACCGATCACGTCGCGCGCAGCGTAGGCTGACTCGGGTTTTATAATCTCGATTGTTTGTTCCTTTGAGTAAAACTGTCGCCCCCTCCCTTAATCGTGACGCTCACTGCGACGGCTCCGGGTTGGACTGTGGGTCCGTTCCTTCCGCGAGGAGGAGCTTCTTCCTCCGGCAGAAAGCTTATATTTCGCGAGAGTAAAACTGAAGCCCCTGGCCGCCTCAGCAACGTCATTCTCAGGCACCAGTGTGCTGGCGGTATCTAAAATGGAAAGGCTCGTGGGAAGAATGTTGGACAGGTGTTTCGTTTTAGAGCTGCGAGGAGTAACTTGAGGCCAGTGCATGCGGACTTGTGGGTCCTACAAAGGGCGGTTGTAGTTGATTAACATCCTGCGTGATAGATTCACTGATACTTGTTCGGCAGATGCTGCTTTGCGCGCCTCAAAAATCCTCGCGTTTTATTCGCGGGCGATGACGAAAGCAGCCGTGAAACTGCGCCGAGCAGCAGGGAGTGCTGATTATGATGGGGCTCATTATCTCGCAGCTTTCCTGATTAATTCCCTTTCTCCGTCCAGCTCTCTCGACCCAGTTCCTCAAGAGTCGAGTTTTCTTTCCGCCGCGGGGGGAAAAGTTTTTGCGCGCCGGCTAGTAACAAGCAGCGACATAGGCACGTTCCACTCTCCCGAGCGGCAGACGCCAAGCGAGAATAATAAAATGAAGGCTATCTCATTTTCTTGGGTGTCTCAGCTTGGGCAACGGTTAGAGAACTAGTGCTCGTGCTGAGATAGCAAAGAGTGGGGGGGAAGCGATAGGAAGCCGGCTTTCTGGGCCGCCCATTGGGCAAGGCGGTTTCGTCCCCTCTTCTGCCGGGCCAATGGCAGATCCAAGCCACGCCTATTTTCTTGCGCCGCTCTCGCCAGGACCCGTGCCGGCGAGCTCCGCAGAGAGGGGCCCCGAGCGGTGGGCGAGGGGCGAGCGGCGCATGCGCACTCTGGGGCGCGCCGCGATCCAGCTCCGGGCCGACACTCGGCCGGGGCTCCGGCGAGCGCGGACGCCCACGGGGTACGTCTCCTTTGCCTGCTTTTGCTGAGAATAAAGAAGGGTCAGTATGGGAATCTGCCGGCCGCAGTTTCCCACCACTGCCTCCGCAATAAACACGTGCACCTGTTTGCGTATAATTGGGCCAACATTCCCGCGACGTGATGACAGCTATCGGTGCGTCGATGTTGGCCGCCGGCGTATTGCTGCCATCGATTTCAAGTGCTCTGCCGTCAAGCGGGGCAATAACCGAGTGACGTCCCTGCGCCGGCTAATTCGATTTACCTTCCCGCCGTCCTTGCGACAGCTCGCTGCCGTATCGGACGTATGCGCTCCACGTTCTCGGCAAACAGTCTCGTCTTGAAATCCTTGCTTCATCTCTGATTGGTTGAACGAAAGGCGCGACCACGCCGTGAGGGGAAACGCACCGACATCGCACAGCACGCGGCCCCGATAGGCTGAATAGCAGTGGCGATCGAGCTCTGTTCGGCCATGCGGGGACAGTGTTCTTGTGTCGCAGGAGCCGAGCGGCCCGTTCACTGCCACTGAAAACATGCAGTACGAAGCAGTGGGCAGTTCGTGCGCGCACCTGCGGTTGTCCGTCGCCGAGTGTTGGGCTGCTGTGAATGGCAGTGAGTGCCGCGGTTAGGGGAGGATGTGGCACCACTGGAATCCGCGGCCTCTTTTGCTAGAGGTTCACTGTTGTGCGGCAGTGGTGGCGTCATTTTTTTCCTCTTTTTTTTTCTCACACTGCAGCACTTACTGTGGGTCCCTACTGTTTAATTGAAGACACCATAATGAGCGACCGCCGGTGCCAGCCAGCCCCGACGCCAGCCGCCCGCGTGTGTGCATGCTGAGCTCAATCTTGCAGCCCACGGGGGCGCTCGTCGCGAGCTAGCCGAACGGCGCGAGAGAAGCGATTGGCTGTAAATAAACTCCTCTGATAACAGGGTAGCACGCGCTGTGATTGGTGGCGCTGGGAGGTCTGTTTCTTTATTGGTTTGTTTAGGGTTGAGGCGCTTGTGTCCGATGCTGTCCCCCTTGTTTGTTGTGTGCGTGTCTTTTTTACGGACGACTGCGTTCCCTTTTCTTTGTACCGTTGTCGTGTGTGTCGCCAGCCGGAGAAGGCGAAGTGTACGAGCAGCTTGTACGGGAGGCTGCTGTGACGAGCGCGTCTGTTTGCTCTTTAGTAGGCGGCCCCTTAGGTGGGAAGAAGGCACCCGGTCGCTCTCATTGTGCGTTTTTATCTTCTCCCTCCTGGTTGACCCGATTTGCAGAAACAAGTATCGCTTGTGTATATATGTGGACGATTGCGTTATTGGGATTCCAAGATGAATAAAAGGTTTCAAGTGAAGAAGGCGTCTCTCTCTGGATCGGGGCCTGCCTCCCGCCCCGAAGCTGCTGATAAATAGGACCACAAGTGTCCTGTTTATTGGGCTCCTCAAATGCTCCTAGTTGCATGAGGGAGAATAGAATGCGATGTGTTGAGGCGTTTTTCGAATGAACCGCTTCAGCGTCGCCGGTGTGGAGGGAATCTTATCTGCAAGGAAGGAGTGTGAAAAAGAGCCACAGTCTGCACATTTTGCCCCGCAACTCAAGGTCAGCTTTCATGGTTGAAATGTTTGGACAAGTAAGCGTTATGTAGACTAAACTATGTCGCAAGGTCACGAATGGCTTTCTTAATAATGGCTTTGATGTGGGCGGAAACATGAGAGAATTGACGCCTTTTGAGTTTATGCTGGATAGGCTATACCAGTATAAAACTTCGGGGTGGCCCTGTGTTGCTGGGCAAGGGAAGGAGGGGTGCAAAAGAGCTGTGAAATGACTAGGGAAAAAAATCTGTTCACCACGGACCGTAGCAAGCACTGTAGCATTAATTTTGCTTGTCTTGTCTAGCGTAACTGCGCTTTTTCTCACCAAGGGTAGCAATTGCAGTTGTATCTAGCCGAATCTTCTTGCGGGCTTTCAGGTGGCACCAGCGATGTCAACCGGGGTGGAGCAATGAAAACTTTAGTCCTCAAAACGCCGGTTAGTCCCTAAATTTGCACACGGCACTCCTCTCGCCACAAACTCAGCGGACTAACTGCTGATAAAGAGACTAACGGGGTGTGAAGCGCAGCATAGCGGCGTGCGAAGGTCGCGCGGAAGGCCTCGACTGCAATAGTATTAGATTTTTGAAGCGCAGGATGTCGTGTACACAAGTCCAGTGAGAGCACCGCCTCTGTCAGTGACAGGGCGGATAGACTCACTGTTTTGCGTTGGAAAAAGGCTTCGTGGGACCGAAGCGACTGGCAGCGAACATAGTGCGTAAGCAAGCACTACGAGCTTTAATACGTGTCGAATGTGGGTTGCAAAGGTTAGGTTTAAGCTAGTATGCGTAGTTTCATTACGTTGCCCTTTTTTACTTGCTTATCTGATGCTGTGTAAGTATCGGCGACACTTAGCGACACGGAGAGTGGCAAGCAGTCAATTCCCTGTCACCGCTGTCTGCCAGTAACAGAAAACGAGGTGAACCAAGGCCTTCTATATTTGTTTTTAACAGGCTGTAATGTGCAGCTGCCAATTGCAAGTAATAAATCCACCTTATACGCAAAAAGATAGACGAAAAGAAAAGAACTGTTGTGGTTTTGAAGTACCGGTCGTAATGTACGCACAGTTCAGCACTTCTTTTTTTGACCAAAAACGCGATTTAGAAGACCGCTGTGCGTAGGCATTAAGGCTTACCGCAGCTTGTTGCAAAATCATATGGCAGCAAAACCGACGTACTTTGCTTTAAACAGCAATGCGTTTGATAAAGATGCGAGCGGTAAACTCGGGCAATGTATGTGCACCGCATATAAGGCTTTTATTTTCTCCTTGACTCTGTCTGTTGTAATGAATGGGGATGCAGTGTTGAGTTAGGGCTATGGCGGGCTCGTATTAAGCAGCCCGGTAACTTGAGACGCGAACCAGTTTGATTGAAGTTCCCCCCCTTTTTACGGAAGTTCTTCCATGCAATAAAGAAAAAAAAATTGTTGCAATGGCCTAGTCATATATCCGTGCTCTGTTCCCAATCCAAAGGTTGTGGGTTCGAATCCAGGCATTTTCATGTTTGTTTCCTTTATCGTAATTATGTGTGTCAAGTGCTGTTGGAAACTATCCCGCTGTAAATTGCGCTGGAAATCGCGCTTTGTTTGCATTTTTGCGTACACGCTGCTCCAGAGGACTGTTACACCCCTTTCCAAGGGGACCAACAGTTAGACCATTTGCAGTTAGTCCAGAAAAAGACGAATGCGAGTGTCAGGTCAGTTAGTCCCCAAAAAGACAAACTTTTTTGCCCCCTTTTGGTCCTTTTTTTTTTATTGGAGTGTACGCATCGGTTTTGGTAGAAACCTGTCAATTTCCCCAATGCTGGCTGTTTTGTCATCCTCTCGGGACGCTCGTAATCCTTTGTGCACAGAGCTATCTGGCTCATCAGTTGGTGGCGTAATGCGTCTTTCAGCCTCACATGCGGACCAGCGACACCGACAGTTCCGGCTAACCTGAACAGCGTTGAACAACAGTTCTACTGGGTCATAATAAAGGGACACTGGAATTAAACAGTGATGGGTAATTGGTGTCACGCGATAGCAAATACTTCATTTTTGCGGGAGCACAGCTCTTAGTCAGAAAAGCGCACGAATTCGGGGCGCTGCGTCTGGGGACGTATTTATGCGTGTTCTCGAGGTACGCTATTTCGCCGGCAGTGGGAAAGCAGCGCGGCGAGCGTACGTTTATTTATTTATTTATTTATTTATTTATTTAACCATACTGCAGGCCAATGCTTTGGCCCTAGGGCACAAAAGTTTTCGGAATGCTAAAATTGCCACAAAGCCTAATTACTGGGCAGCCTAAGCATGCAGCCATGCACTGCAGGGTGTGCTTTAACAGCTCCCGGCGCGACCTGCACAGCGGACCCCTCAATCAGTGCCTGGCTGCGCGTCTAGTAGCGAGGAAATTGACTTTTCTCTTTATTTCGGCTTCCCGAAAACTTTTGTACGCAGCAGGTTGAGAACCCCCATTGCCGGGCGGCCGGTGAAGCTGTGTCGTAGCCGTCCAATCGGCTACTTTCTGCATGCATTCTGAGATTGCACTTAGTATACGCTCCTGCTGCGTGCACATCGTCAACGTGTAAAGCGCGACGCGTGGCGCAGTGCTAAGGCTGAAGAATATCCGAGAAGTATACCACATGCATGCAGCGTCAGCTGTCACTAAAGATAAAGGGATCGAGCGGGTAAGTGCGCGGGGCCGGAATTCAGCGCCTTTCATTCGAGTGCTCGTTCTCCGAGGCGCAGCTAGAGATGCAGCTAAATCGGTGATGACGGTACACGCGTGCTTTCGCGAGAAAAGTTTCCTTGCAGGCAGGCTGCATTCGGGTGGAACGTACCCGGTTTCACATCCCCTAACAACCCACAGAGGCTGTCTGCGATCAAACTTACTGCGTAGTTGACAGACACGCGATAATCGAGGGCGTAGCGCGCCGTTTGGTGAACAATGCGCGTGCAATTTCTCACTCAGATCGCGACTGTTTCGAGCGTGCTTTTGCTGGGAAGCAGTTTGTTGTGCAGGCTGCGGCTGCCCTGACTAACGTCGCGTAGTTTCTTGGATCGCGCGCATGCGTTGCAGCGAGTAGAATCTGCCTCGGTGAGGGTTGAGGCGGTCCGCACTTTTACGCTTTCCGGCCGCGCTCACAGCAAGTGTCGCCTCTGATTGGTCGCAGAGCTGAATGCATCATTGAGGTGACGCAACCAATTGGGGGACTTTTCTTTGCCAATTTCTTAGCAACGCGGCCGCCTTTCCGCATAGCAAAAACGTCGGCAGTGTTCCCGAGGAAGGAAACGCGGTATGAACTGCGCGAAGCACGCCTTGTGTTCTACTTCTTCTCTTCTTCCTCAATGCATGGTTCATTACTTGCTAGTGCTTTATTTTTCACGCGTCACAATCTTTGTACCGCTCCTTCCACTATTGGCCGATCCGCAAAGGTAGCGAATTCGTCGTAGCTACTTCGTAGCTACTGCGTCGCACTGTAGCGCTTGTCCTGCGTCGTTCTTCGGTTGTGTTTTTCTTCGCAGGCGCTATTCTTTTCCGTCTCAAGCTATATATTTCGTTGGTCAGCGCTGTGTTTAAGTTATCCTCGAGCATTTTTTTCTCATTGCGTCTGGAAAAGTAATTCAGCGTTGCCTATTTCAGACAGGACGGAGCCCTGTGCTATCACATCTGTCGGTGGGCTCGTCCGAAATAGGTAGCGCTGAATTACTATTCTAGGAGCAGTGCATCACCAACTAGTCACGCACCGTGCTTTATTAAGCGATTTTTTTACGTTGCTGATGGAGACCTACGTTCTTTTTTTTCTTTTTTCTTTTTTTCACTTATGAGTTGCAAACCGTTCGCCAGTACTGCTGCATCGCTAAAGCTGGCTCAAAAAGTTATCGGCTCACCTCCCAGCTTGAAACAATCACAAAATGATTTCACTGTTGGGATACCTCCGCTACGAGCTATGTGCAGGATCCGGGGAAAGCGGCGGTCTCTCCGATGCCAGCGCCGAACCGGACCCGGTTAAGGCTGTTTGAGCTCTGACAGTACCGGTCTCTCCGGTACGGGCGCTGTATCTAGGGGCTGCACTTTCTTTTCGGTTGTTATTTCAGAACCCAGTTTTTGCTTGTTTTTTTTTCCGGCCGTATAATGTGCCGTCTAAATGCGGTCAGAATTACTTATGCGTTTATCTCAGCGTGCCAGCTCGAGCATTTGACTTACGAACAGTTAACGCATAAATGGTCGTATTTATGGAGGGCGTGTTATCGCCATTAGCGAAAGTAACGGCACCGCGAATTCGACTTCCTAAATGTGGGATGTCATATTGCTGTTCAAACGACGGGGCGTCGCACAGCGACGGAACTGCGCTTAACAGTCACGGCAACCAGAGCTTTCTCGTGACATTTATGCATAGTTTCGCGTCAGTGTCCTCATATGCACCTGAGGAATGGAACAAGGGTTACGGGTAATGGCAGTGAACAGCGCTACGCCAGCCACGCGGTGTGCAGAGCCGTGTAAGGTAGTGGAGCAGTGCCTCAAAACGCACGACTGCGCTGCTTAATCCAAAGGTACCGCCATCTCACCACGTCCCTTCCTAGCGTAAGTACATTGTAAATTTCCACCTTCGATAGGGTTGTTCCTACTTAATAGCAAGCTAGCTGTAGCCTCCCTTTTTCGGTTAAAACCTGATTTACAAAATTGAATTCGGTGTGTCTTTGTCTCTCTTTTTTTTCGATTTAGACCTTTAAGTCCAACTCCTAGCTATATCGGACGCGTACAAATCCGTTTGGGTTCGGTGTCAACGTGTTTGCCGCAAATCGGACTGGCACAAATCTTGTTTCTTCCGATAAAATCCGGTTACATTGCAATCAGGATTCCTGATGCTGGTAAGATTTTTGGTATGAATGTCGGCGATGCAAGAAATTAGCAAACTTTTTTGCACATCCAAAAGCGTTAACCGCGTTTTAAATCAGTATTCATTGAGAAAACGGCAGGGCACAAGCATCGGCGTTATTGTTAAGACAGTTTTAGCTGTGCGTCCGCAAAGGCTTAACGTACGCAAGGAGCTAGCGGCGACCGTAGTGCGCATGCGCAGAACACAAGCGAGAGTCTTGCGTACGTACGCAAGCCAGCGGACTTCGCGTTGCGTTGATTGCGGGGCTTGCGTCGTTAACGTTGGCAACATGGCGGCGCCCTGCTTGCCCGCTTCGGACAAAATACTGCATCGCCGCTGGATTTTTCGACGCGATAGCTCGCTCTAAACGTTTGTATTCACTTTTATTTTTCACATTCTCACCCCTCCCTAATGATATAGGTGAGAAATAGTCATCGTTTTTTAGATACATTCAAGAATTTCTTGACGTTAAGCCTAACTACGGCATGCACTGTCGTCATGGCAACGCCCCCGGTAAGGTACTGCTCCAGCTTTGCTCTAGAATTTGTTTTCATTTGATTCAATTGATCGACAAGTAAATAGAGTGACAAATAAAATCCCGCAATCTAACGCTAAAAAAAACAAACGAAGAAAATAACACACAGTATTCATCTTAGCTTTGCGAATACTAGCGCGCACAAGAAAGTACAGCGTTGGAAGCAGGTAAATCACTAAAACTTAGCACAAATGCATGGCTACAGAATTCCAGGGTCTATCATCAATCGCCAGCATAGCCGCATCTTCAGATCAGAAAAGAGGAAGGATGGCAGCATTAGGTGTGTGGGTTTTGTTAGATCTTATTCAGACTCGGTAGTGATACTTGGTGGCAAACAGTTTCATTCAGTGATCGTACGCGGACTTCGCGAAAAGTCATGGGCGGCGCGTGGTAAGCTTAACTTTGCAACGATGATCGAGGCATTGAAAAGTGGCGGTGGGTTGTGAAAGAAATCGTCATGAAGCGGTGAGTGCTGATCAGAAGCCGCATATTTAGTCGCCAAAAATTGTCATTTAAATTTATTTTAGCCACGGAATGGAGAGAAATAGGCACTATAAAGTTAAGCTCAAGTTGAGGATAAGACTTATTGGACAATACCTAAATAATCTGCGATTCGCTGAGGACATTGCCATGCTAAGTCACAGGAGATTAAGTGCAAAGCATGATCAGTCAGTTAGACATGCAGAACAGAACGGTGGGTGTAAAAATTAATATGCAGAACACCAAACCAATGTTCAACAGTCTCGGAAGGAAACAGGATTTTACAATTGGTAGCGAGGTGCTGGAAGTGGTAAGGGAATACGTCTACATAGGGCAGGTAGGGATCGCAGATCCGAATCACGAGAAGGAAATAACTAGAAGAATAAGAGTGGGGTGGAGCGCATTTTGCAAGAAATTCTCTCAGACCATGGATGGCAGTTTACCAATGTCACTCTATAGAAAAGTCTACTACAGCTTACCGGTACTCACCTATGGGGCAGAAACGTCGAGGAATGGAAAGAGTTCAGCTAAAGTTAAGGACAACAAAGCGTGCTATGGAAAGACAAATGATAGGTGTAACGTTAAGGGACAGGGAGAGGGCGGAGGGAACAAACATTCGTTAATGGCATCCTAGTCGAAATAAAGATGAAGAAATTGGCTTGGGCAGGGCATGCAATGCGAAGACACGATAACGGCTAGCGTAGCAGGGGGCTACAGAAAGTTAGGTGGTGGGCGGATGTGATTAAGAAGTTTGCGGGTATACGGTGGGCGCAACGGGCAAAGGGTTAATTGGAGAAACATCAGAGTGGTTTTTGTCCTCAAGTGGGCCTAGTCGGGCTGATGATGATGATGCCAATAATATGGGATCTGAACATCGGCGCGCAATATCTGCCGCAAAATAGTAATTAAAAAAGCCGGGATGGTTTGGGATCATAAAAGGCGCAAACCTTAGAAGGAGTTCTTTTAGGGCTTTCCCGCAATATATCATTCAAATACAATTCGCATGCCTCAGCCACCGCGGTGGCTCGGGAGTTGTGGCGCTCGGCTGCTGATCCGAAAGACGCGGGTTCGATCCCGGCTGCGGCGATGGCATTTCGAGGGAGGCGGAATGCTGGAGGCCTGTTACTATGTGATATCAGTGCATGCCAAAGGTGCACTAAAAAGGGATCTGAACTCGTCTTTTTCTCGTCAAAGCAGTTTTTTCAGCCCCTGGAAGCGCGCAGAAAGTTTGCAAGTTGAAAAGGCCCTGCTACAATTTCAAAAGGTGGTTTTCTTTATGTACATTGCAATAAATGCAAATCTAAGTGCAAATCTATCTGTGCAACATTCAGTGTCGTCACTAGGAATACTCGCAAACTTGCTCGCGAAATCATTCAGGCTGAAGACATTAAGGTAAATTTATTCGCTGTAAAAGCTGCAAGTGTTTAAAGTTTGCCTAGTGGGGATTGAAAAACCTAAGGCTTGTAATCAGTACGCAACCAGGGTATGCGCCGTTCTCTGCCAAAAGTAACCGAGCGGCGGCGCTGCGGTCCCTGGCGCTGGCCGCTGCTCCCCGGCTGCGAGTGTAAACTGGCTGAGTAATACCCGTGCCACACGGGCAGATTTAATGCCATTAAGTGCTTACTGCCTTAAGTTTTAATGGCATTCGTGTGATGCCACACGCATAAATTTAATGGCATTAGCCTTACTGCCATTCGCGACCTACTTAGTTCGCCAAAACTCATTCGCCCGTGCAATGCGTACTCTCGTTCCCATTCCACACGCAGAAAAGCATGCAGCTTTGTTAGTGACAAATACCTAACCAGTAGGAAATATTCATTCTTAACATGAGGCATCTATACCGCACTTGTGTGCTGACATGCGAGTTTATGGCTACTTTTTCGACTTGTAAAACAGGAACAGCCGTATTTTCTGGAAAATTGTTTTTACATTACATTTGAACAAAATTCCCGATGTATTGTGCTATTTAGCAATGTTTATATTCAGATGCAACTTTTGATTGCCTTGCAAGCGTTATCGTCATCGCCACTTTCGATAATGGCATTGAATGTGGACGTGTAGCACCAACTCCGAAAATAATGGCATTAACAAACTTAAAGCCTTAAGCATTTCCTGCCATTTCTTGTGCGCGTGTGGCACAGGTATAAGGCTGCGCCCTCACTCACTATGACAGCACTGCAAAGGCGCGAAATTGCTCGACGCACGTACTGCGGGCTTACGTCAGCCAGTTTACGCTCGCTTTCGAGGAGCAGCGGCCAGGGACCGCAGCGCCGCCGCCGGTTCTCCCCGAGTACGTGAACCTCCCCCCCCGATAACAAAAGATTGTTGTTTCCAAAAGTGCCAAAACTGAGCAAGGAGAAAGTGCTGAAAATTTCTTTCCACGAATCGACTGTCGGATACGACAACCAGTCATCTTCTGAATCCGGAAGGAAGGTGACCTTAGCTTATTTTCTGCCAAGTCGCAATCTCGCGCGACTGCAGTGGCGACCATCGAAGCTCACGAGTTTCACCAACTGCCATCTAACTCCTCCCTCCCACTGCATAGTTAATTTCAACGCTGCTATTCTTCGTAAACACGGTGGGTCAGGGTGATTCAGCCATATTCATTGTCTGGCATAAATTACGAACGCAGATAAGACTTGCATTTATATGTCCCTGATGTTGAATGTGTGTGGATTGAACTCGATGATCCACGTTTTGTAAGTAACGACATCGTTGTTTGCAGTATCTGTTACTGCTTTTCGCGCTGCATTGAGGGACGTATTAGAATCCCATTCATATGAGAACGAATACATTGTAATCGCGTTTTAACGATTACAGCAATTGCTTTCGAGGTTTATGGGCTAGAATCAGTAAGTATTAACCTTACAACCCTTTGCGTCGATAACAGTTTAGGTCGACTAATTCACCACGCTGTAACGCATCTGTTGTCGCCTCCTGATGCTTTCACCGTGCGCGTTAGCATCACTGATCATCATCCTATTGCGCTTCGTTTCCACGCAGCAGAGAGCCCGCAATCACGCGCGAAAGTTTTGCGAGCCCTTTCCGGCGACTTTTTCATGCTATAGTTATAGATCAATTCGCTCTCGCCCTACCATAAGCTTGCCGTCCCGGTTAGCTCAATTGGTAGAGCGACTGCTCCGGTGTAGCGGTGGTCCCGGGTTCGAACCCCGGACCAGGACGAATTTTTCTTTAACTACGAAGTTTCTGTGAAAGCTGTATAGCTTTCCTTTGTGGCCGTATGGCTGCGCTCGGGTGGACGTCAATGAGTAATTACTCCCTTATTACAAATCTACTCCACCTTGGGGGATTCCCCTAAATATTTGGTCATGAGAGATGTCTATTGGTTAGATTCTTTCACACGTCAGGGAGTTACAATTGCCGCGGCCAATAAGCGTCGTAGCTCGGGTGGGTCAGGAAGCTCCGCCCCCGGAGGCGGGGCCGACGGACGAGCGCCGACCTTCCAGCGTGCAAAAAGTGACGAGAGGAGAGGGAATGGCGCGAAGACGCTGAAAATAGAATTTTGACCACTGATAAACCGGCTTCTACAAATCGCATTCTCGCTGACGGATATTCGTGAAGCGGTGTCCTTTAGCATCCCAGGCATACAGCAACTTTATTGAGATCCCCTTTTCAGAGCCCCTGTAAGTAGTTCTCACTAGCAGACCCGTTATCTTAAAACCGATTTTAATGAAAGAAAACTGAACTGGTAGCGAGTCACATCCTGTCAAACTGCCCAAACATGTTACAGCGAGTTTTCTTCCGTTATAACTGCTTGCTTACCATCGTCGACGTCGGTAGTTCCGCATCGAAACAATTGCTTATCGCCGCAAAATCCTTGGTTACCTTAAAGATGCACTGAAGAGGAATCTGAACTCGTCTTTTTGCCGCGGGTACTCGATCTACACGTTTCGAGCATTGTTAGATACTGCGAATTATCGCCCTGCGAGGCCGATTTCCCTCATTTAAATCGGATTAACGTCCGGCTCCCGCCTTTTTTTTTTTCTTTTAATACCCCACAGACGGTGGGAGGAGTCGACTAACGCATGGAGTACCTTTCGGGTTGTCAGTCGCATGGCGGCTTTGCTTTAGCGTTTATTTTGTTTTTTAGGTTTCCCCGAATAAATAGAGCTAGTCAGAGACTACACAGCTGCAAATTAGGCCCACGGAAATAAAAATGCGCGTGTGCTCTTTGCTTTCTCCGAACACTACGTATCACTCCGCCGATGGCAGAGCGGCAAGCCGCCACGGGACTGGGTGAAAGGTTGGTCGGCTCCTCTGCCAGTCTGCGGAGAATTCGAAAATAAAAGGCGGGAGCCGGACGTTAATCCGATTTAATGGAGGGAAATCGGCCGCACAGGGCAATGATTCGCAGTTTTTAAGAACGTTCGGAACGGGTAGATCGAGTTCCAGCGGTAAAAATTCGAGTTCAGATTCCTCTTCACTGTACCTTTAATCCTTGCTAAGTCGCCTAAGGAGAAAAGGAAACCTTAACTGCAAAGTTATTAAACGACCTTTTGACCTCTGGCTGCATGATCGTTGCAGAAAATGTTGAAATGTGCCATGAAAATCATATCTTAGCATCTGATGTCAACTTCGCAAAATACTGGTGAATTTCAAATTTCCGAACAACACTTCCAGAAATACTTGGACGTAAAATATAACGTCTAAACGTTCACCGAGCCTGACAGTATTGCTCACGCATTCGGTACTTTTTTTTCTGATTCACGCCGCTTGACACGTGCTCATAGTCATCGCCTTGTTCCACATTCCTTTTTCTTTCACCCACCACCTCATATGTTAATTTAAAACCTGCAACCTTCGTCCACTACCCTCATATCACTGAAACAATTTTAGTCATAGCCGACGTCTTCGCTCTCACAGTAGACGTCATTTTCAAACGTCATTTTCAAACTGGCGTGTTAGAGCAAAATAATTCCAATATTCAGAAAGGGGACGAAACCTTTATATCTAATTACCGGCCCATATCCATTCTCCTTTTATTCAGTAAGATGGTAGGAAAACTATTTGAACAGCACGTGTTTCAACAAATTTAATCAGTTGTCGCCTTGGCAGTTTTGTTTTCGCCCTGGATATTCTACTAACTTGGCTTTAGTAGCACTTATTGATAAATTCATGACGAAGTCGATGAAGGAAATCTAGTTGGATTCGTTTTTATTAGTAGTAGTAATAAATTTGTTTTATTTGCCCTTCACGTACACATGGCAGGGATCGAACCCAGACGAAAAGCTGCAGTTAAGCAGCTCGAGTGTGTGTGGACCCTACTGACAAAAGGTACTCTTTGGTGAGGGAGAAATGAAACAAAGCAAAAGGTGGTACAGATTCAGCTCGAATACAGATAGAGCTTAAAACATAACAAATGCACCACAGAATAGTATGCTTGAATATTGCCCCCGCAACATGTGCAATGCAAACTGACGAAGTAATACGAAATGCACGTAAATACACAAAAAGATGCAGGTAGGAAAGACTACTCATCTCTGTTAACAATGCAAAACTTAAAATCCTAAAGAGGGTGAGAGTAAGCGTCATTTTTATTTTTCTGATATTTGTGGACTGTATGTGGTATTAAGAACGGCAATGCTTGTTTGCCATAATTACTTCGAGTGAGCGAAAGCGCTCATTTATCGCAGGCTCGCGTAATACTTTCTGGTGTAGCCGTTAGTTAAATCGTAGACTATAGGGTGAGAAAACTTAAGACAGTACAGGAGAGGATAGTCAAAGAGGCGGTCAACAGGTATAATTTTATATTTAAGGAAAAACCTCGTCTGTGCCCTATATAACCAGCTCCAGAAAGAGCCCGAATTCCTTTCTTTTGCGTGCCTAATAATTTCTAAAGATTACTTTTTGACTTTGACCATACTAGATGGCAGTACAGTGGTGAGCAGCCTTGTCTAGAGCGCTCGGGCGGTGCACTTCCTTGCAAACAAATCCAGATTTTGTGGCAGCCTCTAGGGTCCAGCTGCAACGCTTGCACGGAAGTAGCGCCAGATAGCCTCGTAAACAAAGCAGGCACGAAAACTTTGCCCTGTAATGAGGGGCTGCTCTCTAATTTCGGTTTTTGTTACCAAGTGCGCACTGCTCAAGCACTCTAGACAAGGCTGCTCACCACTGTACTTCAAGCGTCATTATACGATTACTGTTTTAGACGAGAGGGGAATTCGTATCGACATCTTGATACAAGACCGACTGACATTCATAGTTTCTTCATTGTTTCGTTTACCCGATCATATTCCATCTCGTACGTAAGTCAGAAACGACGCCAATGGACTGACTCATCATTAACGAGTAGGAATGGAGTGATAGTAATAACTGAAAAATTAACTGGCCGAAAAAACCGCTTTAGATTTTTTGGTGTTTACGGTTAAGCCTTTTGATTTAGGCCATTCATTGATGCAAAAAAACAATATTAGCTTTGAGAAGTCTTCCGGATGCGGGCTACTAAAGAAAATACTCGTATCGTCAGCGCACAGGATGTATTTTAGGTTGTCTGCTATATTGATTCTAACATTAATATGACGTTAAAAACGAAGGGTCCAAGAAGACTGCCCGGATGGCATTGATGTGATTGGTGCGCGAACTTCGCCAAACTGCGCCAAAAGGGAAAACCTGCTACATGCTGCTACATTGTGACAAAATACGAGGAATGTGCACTAAGCCTAAATTCGTAGTTACTTACGAACAAACTTCTCGGGCGCCGCGTTTTATCCTACGTCTGCGTTAGGAAGCACTAGCGAAAAACGCAATTTTTCTAAGAATCCTTCAAACAGTCCTTTGTATTTATGTGAGGGTGGGCACCACGCTGGCCGGGAACCTTGTCACTCCACGTAATGAAAACACAGAAGCGAAATAGACCCCCATAACGTAAGGGTTTACTCTGGCCACCCGTGGTATGGGGGACACGCCGGAAATACGCATGGTGCAGACATTCATAACCGGCGACTTACACGTGTTTGCTCGCCCGAAGTGCGGAAACGGCACGCTACCCAGCACTTTAAGTTCGCTAAACAGACTCTGCCGCCACCTCAGAAAGAGTCTCACCAAAGCTCAAGAGGATAGATGGAGGCAACTCCAAACCAATACTCTCCCAAACCCGGTAAGAATGCACCACATCAAGCGAGACGAATTCAAACCCTCTTGCTCAAAATGTGGCCAGAGAGCCACGGAGGAACACATCTTTTGGGACTGCCCGCCGCCCGAAGAACTCCAGAGGCTTGTAGGCTCGCAAAAGTGCGAGACCCTGCTGGCCAGCTCTAATCCGGAAGTACAAGTCCAGGTCACAGCACGAGCTCAAGAGGTCGCCTTCAGCACCGACTGATGGCGTAGACCCCATCACTCTCACTACCGACATTAAAGTTTTGTGACTGACTGACTGACAACTGACCCCGCCAAGTTCTCAGTGGGCGTAGATTCTGTGGTTCCCTTCGTTGCCCTTTCAAAAAGAAGCTGATTGTACAGGATAATTTTTTTTTTCACTCGCGTCGGGCTGCTTCTCTGCTGCGTGATTCCCGTTCTCCAGCGCATATTTAACGGCACTCAACATCAGCTTTTCATCGTAGCTTCTTCGCCTCGCAGGTGGCGTCATGTTGACTACGAACGCACGACGTGCGCGAAGCCATGACCATGCGACGCTGAAATCGAAACTTTCGAGAGCATGACTGGATGTCCTGGAGAGCATGAGTGGAGAGCATTCCTTGTTGTTGTGCCGAGATTTTCGGATTCTAGCCATGGTATAACATTTCGAAGGTACTGTTTCAGCAAAGCGCGGTCCGCTTTCCGGTACCGCGAACCGCATCCGCGGGGAGCTACCTGCGCGTCGCGCAGATGACCTTGAGGGTGCACACCTTCCAGTGTGTGCAGTCGTAGTTGGGTTCCCGCGGCAGCGGATCACGGAAGCGGATCGCATTGCGCTAAAACTGTAGTAGCTCGATTCTTTTTCTCGTTCATTTTCTTTTCGAACATAGTTTCAGGAACGGCAAAAGATGGCGCGCGGTTGCGCGTCATTTTTTTTTCGCCGTATATAAGTCGCACCGACAAAAACAAAAATCTAAAAACAAAAGTGTTACTTATACACCGAAAAAATACGCTATATATTTGGATGTGCACCAAACGGTCACTTTTCTGCGCCAGAAGGTGTCCAAAGTGACTTGGGGCTGTCGCATCAGTGTGAGCGACGCCACGGTGAGTCGGTTGAAAGCTGAATGTGTTTCTGTCAAGGGAAGTTGCCTGTTCACGTTCGGCTAGATATGAGCGAAATAAATTAAGACACGCACTGCAAACACCGTACATTTCTAATTTATGGAGCAATATATCGGGATTTGGAACATTAAATGTTTTAGTAAAGTTTAATTTGAAGACCATCGTAATGCATGGTACGCGTTACATTAAGGTTGAGTAGACTAAAAAAACTTATAACTGGGTGTATTGGATGAAATGCAACTGACGTAAGGGTTCCTTATGTTAATAAATTACTTGTCGCAGCAGAACTTACGCAAGGTGTAAAGCTTGCAAAGAAGCTGTTGAATTCTTCAGAAAGACAGGCACCCGATATCAGTTTGTCATTTGTATTAAGCTCTCCTAATTTCTTGCTTTTAATTTTCTGGGGGAAAACGTCGGTTAGAAATTCCCAGAAACTCTTAGGATTATTTTTAGTATTGCTCTCAAACAAGTGCGCTTGATAAGCAGCCTTGTTAGTTGTTAAATCTAGTTAGGTTATTTCGATATGCTTTGTACACAGCAAGGCGTTCAAGGTTGCGCGTAGTCATAAAACGATTGAAAAGCTTACTTCTGCGTTTCAGTTTGCCACGAGTAAGCCGAAGCTTACTCTTGACTTCCGAATTCTCGTACTACTAGTCCTTGTTTGACAAGGAAAGCACTGGTCATAAATGGGTTTTAACTTTATCATAAAGGCGTTACAGGATTCATCGGCACAGCGTAGATTGAAAATTGTCTCCTAGTCTACTGCAGAGATTTTCTAAAGGTTGAAAGGTTCTTGTTAGTGACGCACTGAAAGGTGAACATGTCACGATCACATTTTGTTACCTGCGATATAACTTGGACTGTGGTGCAAAAGCAGCGGAGTGATCACTAACATCGGATGCAATAGTCCCAACACATTTTAGAGGGCAGGCAATTTCAACTATCAACAGCACTTGATGTTGTCTGAATAAGCCTTGTAGGCGTGGTTAATTACATCCAAGAAACCATTAGGTGTGATTATTTATTGAAATTCTCAACTAGGATGAGAGGACTCTTCAATGTGAATATTAAAAATCACTTATCGATAATACAAGATCGTTCTTTCCTGCTGTTTTAGTCCAGGAAAATATCGAAGAATTTTTTTAAATGTTGTCGAGAATCCCATATGGCGGTCTGTGGACGAATGAGGCAAATTTGTCATTTGTTTTGACAGTAAGCACTTCTTAGTCGGTAGTTATCACCGATAAATCAGGCAACAAATTAGTTTTAAGATCAGTCATAGCATAGATTGCAACACTTCCTCCTCGTGAAGGACGGAGTCTATAGCCAGGAAATAATAGAAAGTGTGCCTCATCAGCAGCCCACGTTTCGGTTAACTACGTCAAAGCTACGTTGAAGTTCTTCAAGAAGGTAAGCAAGGTTGTCGCATTTATTTCGGATCAGATCAAATCAAATTTATTTTTTCAACATTGGTACAATATTTGAAGAGAATGCACCACAGCCTTGACACACTCATTGAAGCTGTGTCGACGTCCTGCAGAAACGGCCATCGGAAATTTGGGGAGTCGACCTACATGCGGAGCCGTCATATTTGCGGGGTGTAAGACCTGTTTATGGCACCCCTCCGATTAACTGCGGTTGCGTCGTTGCGCAGCTATTGCTCTATAATCGACGACTCCATTAACACCTGCTTGGCGTGCGCACTGAGTGCCACCCGGAGTCAGGCGTAGGAAAGGGGCACCCGCCTCCGCATGCCTGGTGCCCCCAATAAACTTGTTTATTCCTCCTCGCGCCGTCCCTCTTGATTCGCAAATTTCACGCGGTGAAGAACGGCCGCGGCACCTACAGTCAGCTCGGACTCGTTCCGCGCAAGCCAAGGTAGCCGCGCGTCCTTCGATTGGAGAGATTTTTTAGTATAGCATGATCCGCGGCCGTTGCGCATGCGCAGATTGCTCTGAGGGCGCAAAAAGGCGCCAGCCAGCTGTCTGTGGGCTTGCCGCGTGGGGACCAATCAGCGCGTGCACTCTGGCGGCGCGCGAAAGAGGATCGCGCTACGCTGAATCCCTCTGTCGATTCACGCCACCGTGCCGGTTACGGCGCGTGCGCGCCGTGTGGGTAGCGCAGCCGCGGACACACCTGGCAGGTAGTACAGGTCTCGACGACTGCTGGCGTCTGTTGCCACGAGGAGACCGGCTCGGAGGGGGGGGGGGGTCTTTGGTTGGGCGCACGCCGTTATGCCATCCCGGAGGAGGTGCTCTGAACCGAAACCACACGAAGCAAGCGCGCCAGAAACGTTATTCGTGATTTAGAATACTAAACATTGGGATCGAATCGAATATCGAATACTTCGCACATGCCTGTGGCTTTTATAGTGTACTTTCGCTTATACGTTATTTTTCTTTTGAAATGCATAAGTTTACGTCCTCACCTTGTTTAAAATCAGGTTTTACACCTTATTTACACTGTATTTAAAATAAAATAAATACGTAGATAAAATTTCTTGTGGGAGGTCTCACTACGGTTTTCCACTAGGGGACCTCTCTCTGTGACACATACCCAAGCCTGGTATTTATGATTGAGAGTAAAGTTAGAGCTGTCGAGGACGGCGCTTCGCGAAGCAGGCGGTCACGCGCTCCCCGTTGCGCTCGTAACTGTGAATGCTGTAGCACTGGAATGGCTGCCGGGTAAGGGATGAATAGTTATGAGGGCAAACAAGAGAATGTCACGGATAGCTTTTTTTTTTTTTGTTGGTGTAATTTAGCTTCTACAGCTGTTTTGTGGAATGGTAGTACTGTTTTGGTCCGCAATAAAGTGAGCACAGCAAAACGAGTGCTAGCGGTTCCTTTAATTCCACCAATAACATGCGTAGTCGACCCCTGTAGCGCCTTCTGCTTACAAACATGAGCTCGAGTTTCCGTTTATATTTTGCTATTAAGCAAACCTCGTCACATTTTTGTTGAGTGCTTCCCAACGAAGTATTTGTCGAGTGGTAGTTGAGGGACGTTGAGAAGGCGGTGGTGGAGCTAAGCGTAACGTAAATCATAACAGCCCTAATCTAGGCCTGAAGAAACCACCGCCATACCATGCACTTTATGCTCATTGAGAACGCAACTGTTAAGACTCCAGTAAGCCGCTCAAACTGCCTTTAACATGAAAGAATAGTACCAATGCTATAATGAGCCCTCTTGGCCTATGATTTGTGGAGGATTTGTTCTATCCTTTTCGTGGTTTATGTTTTTCAAAAAGGTCAAAAGGCCGGATGAGTTTTAATCGCATGCGCGGGCGGTAAAACCAGGAACTCTGTCCGTGCGTAAGAATGAAGAACGATTGGTCTCGGCACTGTTTAGTTCTCTTCAGCAGTGGCTACACTCGGCATTAATTGGAGCCGCGTAGTGACTTTGAAGATTATTCGCGTTTTCAGTGGCTGTGTGCATGTACGCCGACCCCGGCCGGTACTGCAACAATTTTTAAACTGACGACGTGGCAGATGCTGCGCGCATTTTTTAGCCGCACTCCGCGGGGGGTTTCAGCGGGGTCTGTGCGTGTGAAGCCCGTAGAAGTGCAACCGAGGAAGAGCGCCAGCGGTGGACACCTCAATTGCGCTGTAAGTAGGCGATGGCTTTCACCTACAGATTGAGGTAGGTACCCAAGCAGCGCAGGTAATCTGCCCAGTATTGCAAATTGATGGTTTCATTGATAGCAGGACCGGTCTCTGCCAATACGTTTCCAATATTGGGCCAATTACCTGTGCCGCTTGGGTATGCGCCTTTCCTTTTCTCAGAACAAGCGGAAGGTTTACATTCGGCGTCGATTCTAAGGAAAGGGAAGGGCGCATAACTGGCCCCCTGGGTCAGTGGACATCTCAGCCTCGCTTCGAGGTACGTGGCGATGCTGCCCACTCGCAAAACGCCCTGTGCTTTCGCACAATATGTCGCACTTAGCAATGCGAAACCGCCAGCCATTTTGTCATCGGTGTCATTCCGGTCAGGCTGCGGCGATTTTTTATTTATCATGGTCCTACAAATCGCCCGTAGGCATTGTTCCAGGGGGAGCGGGGGGGATGTCACAGAAAGGAAAAAAAAAACGCGAGCACTGGTTAAATGAGCGAAGGACCATTCCAACTAAAGCATAAAGACACAATAAGAACGAAATTTATACAATACACTCTACGAAAAAAACCGGCCCACGGGGGAGTAAAGACAACTTTAGTCCTCAAAGCGCCCCGTTAGTCCCTAAATTGGCACACGGCACTCTTCTTGCCACAAATGCGTGCCGTGCGCAAACTCAACAGGCCAATTGCCGAGAAGGAGACTAACGAGGACGAATCGCAGCATAGCAGCACGCGAAAATCACGCGAAAAGACCTTAACTGCAATAGTACTCTATTTTTGAACCGCAGTGCGTGGTCTAAGGCCAGTGAGGGCACCGCCGCTGCCCGTGACGAAGCGAATAGACTCTTTCTGCGTGAGAAAAAGGCCTCGTGCAACCGAAACGGCTGGAAGCTTTGCAAGTGCATATACAAGTGCTACGAGCTTCAATACGTGTCGAATGCCGGTTGTAAAGGTTAGCGTGGAGCAAGTACACGTAGTTTCATATCGTTGCCATTTGTTTACTAGCTCATGGAATGCTGTGTAAGTATCGGCGACACTTAGCGAAAGGGTGAGTGGCAAGTAGTCAATTCCCTGTCACCGCTGTCCGCTAGTAACAAAAAACGAAGTGAACCCATGACCTTCTATATTTGTTCTCAACAGGCTGTAATGTTCAGCTGCCAACTGCCAGAAATAAGTCCACCTTATACGCAAAAAAGAAACGAAAAGAAAAGAACTGTTGTGGTTGTGAAGTACCAGTCGTAATGTACACACACTTCAGCACTTCTTTTTTGGCCAAAATGCGATTTAGATCGCTGTGCGAGCGCATTAAAGCTTAACGCAGCTTGTTGCAAAAGCATATGAAGCAAAATCACCATACTGTACTCTAAACAGCAATACGTTTGACAACAATGCGAGCAGTAAAGGTAGGCAATGCGTATGTTTCGCATATAAGGATTTTATTTCCTACCTCGCACCGGTTGTCGGTTCGAATCCTGGTGTTTTCATGTGCGTTTTTCTGTTTCCATGATCGTTGTTTTATGTGTCAAGCTCTGTTGGAAACTACCCCGCTCTAGGTTACGCTGGGAATCGCGCGTCGTTTACATTTTTTCATTAAATGTCTGCTCCCGGGGACTAACTGTTGCACCGCTTTCCAAGGGGACCAACAGTTACACCCTGTGTAGTTAGTCCCGAAAAGGACGAATGCCAGTGGCAGGTCAATTAGTCCCGAAAAAGACTAACCTCTCGACCCCTGTTAGCCCCTTTTTCTAAGACTGTAAAGCAATCATCTGGTAAACGCAGCACTTGGGTTTTTAGCGCCTATTTCGCCGTCATTCGTCATCATAAAGCGATGACAAACTATCGAACGGACAGCGACGGCGACGAAAAACGCATGGTGTCGGACGCGCGTCTATACTCCGTCTCACAAGCCCTGTCATAGGTAGAGGACTGCGGAGCACAGCAAATAGTCCCTCAGATATTTGCGCAGTCTAGGACTATTTATCAACTATCAACACAGATATTTAAAACACAGTTTGGACTGACATTCTTAAATTATACAGAGCGTTTCAATCAGTTGTGAAATCAATAAAGAAAGCCCGCAGGGACACAGCTCTCAGCGCCGTCTTTCGGCAACATGGCGTCGCCTGGTCCGGATTTCGTTCTTGTCCAGATTTCGAACCCGGGACCACAGCTTCACCGGAGCAGTAGCCGTGTGGCTGCGCTTGGGTGGATGCCAATGAGTAATTACTTCCATTACTACAAATCCATTCCACCTTGGGGGCTTCCCCTACAACATTTGACCGACTACTACCAGGTGGTGTTGTGGAAGAGGCGGCAGACTTATTGTGACGCATTGCGGCACCGAACGTGGTTTCGTCGAAGGCGCAGCGGAAGTCTTCCGAGCTAAGAAGAGCTCGTGCGGCTACCACGAAGAAATTAACGGGGAACACTAAGAAAAGCGGTTCACCTGGAAAGTGCTCTCTCTACTACCACCAGGCAGGGTTGGTTAAAATATTTATACAAGCTTGGCTGTCCAGTTAAGGTGTAGCATGGAGCAGGAACATGGTGAAGGCGGAGTCCATGAAGCTTGTCGGCAGCGTAAACACAGGCGGGGACCGATGCCGTGTGGACTGCATCGCTGAAGCTGCTGACCATATCGTTGTGCGCCTGCCACCTTAACATTGGCAACTCAACTCTGCAGAGCTTGTTTGGAGCGACGTCAAGGGTTTCGCCGCGAGTGCGGATAAGACGTTTAAGCCCCAAGACGTGGAGCCTTCGGTTTGGCAAGCCGTCATGCAACTGACTGCTGACAAGTGGAAGAGCTGTGTGGAGCATGTTCTCAAGCGGGAAGATCCGATGAGAAAACTGGACCACATCACCGACGATGTTGTTGGCCAAGGACCGGCTATTGTTGTCAACGTGGAGGACGGACACAACTAACAGTGCTGACCTGAGTTGTGATGAGGACGATGAGATGTGGACCCGTCTAACGGGCTAACGTGATTCATGACTCGTGTGCGTACAAGTCGGGATCATTCATTGCTGTCGCAGTGCGAGTAGCGAAAATGAGAACGCCTCTGATGACTATGGGAGACGCCGTAGTGGAGGGCTCCGGATTTATTGGCAGTGGCCGCACTGAATTAAATAACAAGAAAATAAATAAATAAAACACCAAGCGCCACCTGCTACAGAACTAAAAAAAGCTGAAAACTCACCTTTTTCACATAGATGAGGTCGCTTGTTAAGTTCACGGTGGTGACAGACGCCTAGGAATAGAGTTATGTAGTGCGCTCCGTCCTGATCGGCTCAGAGTGCCCGTACCTTCCACAGTGCTGCAGACAGCTTCTGAGACAGAGTATAGTTAGTTCTTCCAAACCTCATGTCATGAGAAATGCACTTATAAGGACGGCATGGATCTAAGTGCTTAAATTGTTAGATGATTCCACTGAGATGTCGAGCCATAGGCAGGCAACACCATGCAATGAAGGATGAGAATGCGGCAACTGCATTGCGCAATGTGCATTTATTTACATGAAAGGTTTGTTTCAAAGCGCACAAGTCTTTATGTTGAGCACGTGAAATGATTGAGCGCCGTATTATGGAGAGTTGAGCTATTGCGGTGTTGCGTTTGTTGAAAACAGCGCAAACAGAAGAGTAATGAAGCATACAACGGACGCCACAAGCGCTACATGAGCGTTTAATAAGAAAACACAGAACTTGTCATAACCCCCGAAAGAGGGCTCACAGAAAAGATTAAAAAAAAAAAAGAAATAAATCGTCAGGCGCGTCTACATATCGCACTTTTTTTTCTTATGCAGGAGGCTTCCTAAACCTCCCGAGCACACTGGTTAGGATGTGTATGCGAAAATGCCACTTATCGAGCAGAGCCTCGCAGTGGCGCCATTCATTGCAGTGCTTGGCTAGATTGGAAGGAGAATGGCTGAGAAGCATAGCGTAGTCCTGTTGCTATGGTGACGTAATCGCTGAATATCTAATTAAGCATCACTGTCGTGGCTGCCCCTTCGTCGCACTGCCTTTGTCACTCGAGTGAAATGGAGACGGGCGGAAAAAGGGGCGGCCGAGCCCGTGCGCACTCAACAAGAGCTCTGCCCGGGATTTGCAGCCGGCCATTGTTTACCACTTTGTCGCCGTATTATAGCATCCTCGTCTTGCAGGTGCCGCGGCCATATTTGAGGCCGTCTTCGCCCTCCCCTCCCCCCGTGCGTCCGTGAGGCGAATCTCCAATGTGTGCGGGGAAAAGAGCCGGCCTTTATTTTTGTGCTGTGCAAACGAGGTTTGGCCAGCGCGGAGGAGAGACAATCCGAATGAATCATAACGCGGCCGAAAGTTGTGTGCGGGGGGTGAGCCAAGTGGGCGCCCGTGCTGCATCTCAATGCAGGGACGTTATGAATTTCTGATACCTTCGGGAATTGAAATGATTTCGCGGGAAGATGGGGGCTTGCGCGGGGAAAGATGGGGGAAAGTTGGGAGATGTACGGGGGGGGTTTCTCTTCGTGACCGGCGGGCAGAGCGAGCGCGATGTGTCGGTCCCGATAACGGGGCTTTCGGGATGAAGGACAAGGTGAGTTATACGCTCCGCCGCCCACGTCAGAGTTCTACTCACCCCGCACCGACAGCGCTATCCGGGGAACCCCGGGGCCCCGGCGCCGCTACTGCTGCTGCTGCTCCGAGATCGTGGCGATTTGGTGCTTTTTTTCCCCCTCTCGCTGCCAGTTTCCCAATTTCCTCTCCCCGGCATTCCTTTTCTTTCCTTTCGCCCCGTGCTTGCGCCTTCTTTTCTTTTTTTTTTTCGCGCTCTCTCTCTCTCCGCGCACCTTAATGGCTCCCTACGAACACTTCACCAAGGGGGCGCATGACTCAAAACTTGGCCGCAGTCCATGCTTGCAGCTTAGGCTTTTTCGGTGCACTGCATTGCTTGAGTCAGCCTCCCTTTGCTCACCTATGGAACTCGCCAGATTTGTGGGTGTTTTTAGTCATGAAGGGCGTTGATGACAGTTCTTTTTACACGTGCGCTATTGTAAAAGTGAACAGTACGTAGGAGGCAGAGGACACACACCGCAGGCGCTGGTTTGCGCAATGCTGTGTATGCTGTGCAAATTCAGACTGTGCATTAGAAGCCTCATGTGGGTGGGGTTCAGAAATGCGCCGTCGGTGACATAATTTTCAAGATCGGAACGTCAACAAACCGCAAGCAAAGTTTTGATGCATCTTTATTGCATTCGCGTCGTCACTTCTACACGCGAGAGGACCGGAACAGATGTTTGGTTGTGTGTAAAGACGTTTAGGAGCCGGGAAACATAGCCACGACACAAACTCGACGTAAAGGCATCAGTAGCTCCTAATGCTGTTACATTACACTACGTCAAACCCCATAAACCGAACCTTTTGTTCAGTCTGCTCAAGCATCCGTGATAGAGCGAGATACGATGATCCCACAGAGGATAATTTAATCGAGATGCCGACCGTTTTGTCAAAAGTCTTGAGTAACAGCGCGCTAATGCGTGGTTGCCATGAGCAGTGCAACATGTAGGTACGCGTAGCTGGCTCTGGGCCGAACAGTGGTCAAGTCTTAGAGCTTGGCCTGACCTGTTATGGCTTCACAGCACATGCAATGTGCACGTCTACATACACACAGCAAGTATTATCAACTGCACCCAGTCGTTTGGCTCGTGACATCGAATACGCGACCACTCTCGCAGAGCGCCGATCCATCTCTGCAGCTATAGAAATATCCTTCACTAAACAACACAAAGTCAGCCGCCAACTCAGACGCTGTGGCCGCGACAAGGCGGCTGCGTGGCCGGCAATCGCGCGCCAACGCCGGGGAGCGTGGTCAGCCGACCCCGGCGCTGTTTTCAGAAGCGGCCGCAAGAGGGATTTCAGTGGCGCCCCTACAGGCAGCGCTGATGGCATATAGCAATCGCGTCAACATCTTTTCCTATTTACTTCGCAATAAGTCGCTAAGACGAAGGGCTTTCCAGCTAGTCACTGCGAAGCACAAGTTTGTTCCCAGGCTGAGACTGCCAGGCCTAACAAACAGTTCACGTCTGCGAACAGCAACCATTTTTGGTCTCGGACGCATATTCCCCCGCTGGCCTCGGCAGGTGCCATACGCGAGCCCGTCCAAAGTGTCCGCTTGTCAGGAACAGCCGCTGACACCTGGCGTGCAGCGGTTGTTGTCTCTCGTCCAAGACGTGCGTCATCGCCGCTGCCTGTGCGCATCCTTGTCGGGGTGTCACGCTTTTAAATACTGCCGTCCTGTCTGTTCGTGTACCCAGATGATTTTGACAGCGGCTCAGACGCGTGCGCATTTTATTCCCGTCCGTATGTCAGCTTACAAGGCATGTGCCAATTTCCTAGCATATTATTGAGCGCCTGTTCAAAGCTGCCAAGCGTTTGTTTGTTTTTTCATCGGAGTAACTATTATTCCCTCCACTCCGAGCAGAAATCTTCCGGCTTCTCTTTATCGGCTTCGGTCCACGTTTTGCGAACGGGCGGCAGGAGCAGGAAATGGCCTTTGAAGATTGTTAAATGTAGTCAAGTTAATTATTACACCACGCCGCAGATAAGGTTTTATAAAGCAGCATAAGTCTTATCGCTGCAAAACATTAAAAAGAAAGGAGCCAATTTTTACGCTCGCATGGTTACGCCGAAATAGCCAGCGGCAGTGCCGTACTTAACCCGACATGTGGCGTTGGAGCGTAGCTTCAATTCGAACTGGTACCACCCGAAACTGATCCGTTAGAACTTTCGCAATACCAGCAGGACTGGCGCCACCAGTCGAGTACGCCGGAAATGCACGCACAAACGGCCTCGCAGGAGGAGCTTTTATCAGTCATGAAAAAATTAAAGTGGGGCACTGAACAGCAGCTTACTGTCGCTTTAACGAAGGCTTGACTTGGTTCCAACGAAACGCTGGAAAACGGAAGCCCGAAACCCGTTCGGGGTCCCACCACCAGACTTTGACGAATTATGATTAATTGAAAGGCGTAAACCGTGAAAATGCATTATATCGTGACATATGGAGTCAAAGCCAGTTTCCGTGAATTAAAAAAAGAAAGTCGCAAATTGCAGAGTGTGTGGTGTCACAAAAGTTGATCGCTCGGAGCCGTTTGGAGCTTACTGGGGGCGTCTCGGAAGGAATGAGCGGATGCCTGCTACGCGAACAATGGCGCACCACGAGCGCCATCTGTCGAGCGCTTTCGTCAGAATCCTGCGGTACATGAACGTGGCCTCGCACAGAGAATGCAAATACGTATGGTACGCCCCGAGCTGCGACAGCGCTGGGCTGCAAATGAATTGCCGTTTCTAGCTAAGTGTACAGTTTTGGACCCAATAGCGTTATCGGTTCGGCGGATAACCCAGCGTCGTTGTCGAGGGTAGGGACGTAGCAAAGCAATTTCGGGAATCGAACCGCTGTCCTTTGGGTAGGAGGCCTCAGTGGGATAAGGGAGGCCTTGTACGAGCGCCCTTCCTCCGCACAGTAGGAACACTTAGTTAATTACGGTCACTAATTAAATCAGGATGTTTGGCAGCGCGCATGTCGATGTCTGCGAAAGAGTTCGCCGGGGGCCCAAGCGACCGTTTTAACGCGCCGTACTCGACAACGAGGCACCGGCAGCAGCCAATGCGAGCGCGGACAGCGCCAGCGTCGTAGTGACGTCAGAACCCCCCCCCCCCTCCCGGTATAGTGGAATGTCAAGACGTTTTTGGGGAAATACGGTGTTGCTGGTAGAAGCAGTAACTAGGATACGAGCAAATATCTTCTCCCCGATGCAGCTCGCCTGGCGTTTGCTAGCTTCCCTGGAAACCGAGCGTATCATTATTTTATTATGAAATGGGGCTCAGAGTAAAGCGGTGGCTAGCGTAATACCTTTATTGCAGCGCTGGCGCCGTCCGCCGCGGCCTCGTTGCGAAACAGGCTAGGCCTAGCGCGGACAGCTCGGCTCTTGCTCAGGCGCGCGTTGTCGTTGCTGCAGTATAACTTTCATAACATTTTTGTCTTTTCTATCCCGCGCGTAAAGTATACGGGGCTGTGGGCGCATCGGTGCTCTGTGCCGGTGCGTCTCCTAAGGCGCGGATTGCACCGCATTCCCTCTCGGCGCAGTAGCCGTGTGCGGCGGCTGCAGCGGTCTTGAGCATGCGCCTCACGTCCGCCCGGCACTCTCTCCTCGCCCAGTCGGGTCGAAGCGTCTCTTTTGTCAAGCGCAGTTCGGTTTATAGAGGATGGAGCGCCGTGGGCAGCTCCGGTGTAGCGTAGCGACGCGCACTGGGTCTCGTTTCTCCCAGCCTCAAAGAGAAGAGCGCCAGACGGGTGCGACTGCGCCGACATCGCCGAAAAATGCGTGCGCTTTGGAGAAGCTTGCTGGCTAAGGAACCCCTCCAGTGCGCGTAAGTCGTCGAAATAGCCAAAATTGGGCCACAGCGCCGAAGGTTACTGAGTTTTGGAAGTTGTGAAAGCTAAAGATATTACTCGTACTTAACGGTGGGCTACGCGCCACTCGCTAAATAAGGAGACCGATACCCTTGTCACACGGGCGCGCTGAACCGTGGTTTTCGCTAACCGCGGTTGCTGCTGTTCACACAGCGGACCGAACCGCGGTTATCGCGAACCGAGCTTGGCGATTTAGGTTTACGTCGTTAACCGAGAAGGTGGCGCGGCATCTGTGGAGGGAAAGTGCCTGTAGGCGTCCGAGTGCGAATAGGGCACGAGCTGGCCGGTTTCAAGAGCCTACTTTTTTCGCATTAAATCATGTTTCAAGAGCAGCACATTATAATAAGCGATGTCTGTATTGCCGCCGGACGGCGCTTTTTTTAGCCTTCGATTGCCTTCCGAGGGACGGCATAGCAATAGCTTACTGTAGCAACGTCCCACGGTTCTTAATTCTAGCGCCGTGTCGATAGAGGTCCGCTCCCTGCTGCATCGTGACGGTAGGCGACAAGTTGCCGATCTTCGCAGCCCAGGATGCCGCGAGCTTACCGCACCGGTGCCACCCGCGAGCGAGCCGAAAGACGGCGCTACTTACTCCCTAGTCATCGCTAAGCCTTGTTTGTTTCGCATCGAAGCTACAGCGGACAGCGCCTTGAAATTGGCCGGCGCTGTTGTAAGCGTACTGCTTATGGCACGGTTTTACTGTCAGCCCCACTTCCTCGTACTAAAACGGAGGCGTCGCTGATTCCAGCAACGCGGAGCTAGTGCACAAGCCGACCGGGTGAGCCGCGCCGCTCCGGCGGCCTTACTTCTATCGCAGTTCTCACTGCTACTAGCAGCTAGTTACTGGTCGGTGATCCTCAAGAAGGATTCATTTTTAAGGCGGAAGTCTTTAATTCCTCATCGTTGTAAGCAGGAGTTGTCGCAGAAATGTCAGGCTTTTAAATTGGTCGAAACGGTCGTGACGTCACAGTGCGCGAATTTCAAACGGGGCCAATAGTACTTTGGCTAGTAACCATGCAACCAATTAAAGGACTGAGTTCAGTTAATTATCTAATTGGCCTAATTAACCTTTCTAGTCAGACCAGACAAATAAATAAAACCCAGTAGGAAATTGGTAGAGTTGGGGAATCGAACCAGGGTCTCCGGAATGTGAGACGAGCATGTTAACCACTCCGCCATGCCAGCTCAATGGTTTGGAGGGAACACAGGCGCGTCTAGTGAATACGCTGTCTTCGTTCTCTCCCATCTTCCTCCTTTCCCGTTACGGCGAGGTTCAGGTGTCCACCGAGATATGCGAGACAGGTGCATTTCCTTTCCTCAAAAACCAATTTTCCGACGAGCAAGGCGTAGAGCCGAACGGGCAATGGCGTTCTGTGGACTCCCTGGCAGCTTTGCAAGACGCTGTCGCGTTCCAGCTCTTAGAGGCAGTTGGATTCCCCTCTTGATCTCGTAGAGGGAAATTGGGTTAAAGATGATTGTTGTAGGATTCTTGACGTCTTGCAGATTCGTTTTGCTCAATCACATTGCAAGAGGACACTTTAGGAGAGGTTAACTTTTTATAACAATTAAAAGCACAAAGGAGGATACAAGCAAGGAGAAAACATATTTACACTTGACTGGCTCGCAGTTCTAGGTGACGAAACCAGCCCTCGGTCCTGCCGAAGCAGCTGGTTTTAAAACCAATGTCCCCGCCCTCGGTGGGAGAATAACCAATCAAGTACTATATAAACATCCACCCAATAACTTATTGGGGAAAGGAAAATACCACAAATCAGCAGTTGGGGAAAGAATAACACAACCAATGAATGATTGGGGAAAGAAGCTAACTCATCGCGACACTGTACACATATGCACACTTTCCACCATCACGATTTCGGATAATTATGCTTTCCCGCTGCGAGCTTCGCGAACACTCGCTTTCCCAAGGTCCGGTTGCCGCCAAGTTCGAGGAACGCCATTTCAACTCATCTGTTTCTCGTCGTCGCTCCTCATGCCTGCAGCTAGCGTGACAATAGGTCAAAGCATGCCGCTGCAGACATGGTACAAAGAGCCACGCACTGTGACGCGGGTCAGCCTCGCCGTACACACGTGCACACAGGATGCCGCCTAACGACTCCGTCCATAAGGGGAGTTTGAAGTCTCCTGTAATCCCCCGCCATTCGGCGCCTCCGTTCTCCCGCTGGGTTCACTGACCCCTTTCTGTGTGGTTGTGCGGAGGGCCCAAGAAAAGGGAATTAATGGGCATTCCCATAAAGCGACCGGATGCAGCAAACAAAACACGGCACCGCGAACTTCACTCCTCCCAACCAAGAATGTCACACAGACACTTGTTGTCAGTGGGACATTAAAGTTCAGCCACGGTGTCCAACAACAAAAGTACATACGCACGCACACACACGTACGTCGGCTGTCCGGTCAGTCCACCAACACGCACACATGCGCCGGCTGTCCGGTCAGTACACCAGCACGCACACATGCGCGCACACAGCGGATATTTCAACCCGCACACACAAGGCTGGAGACCAATCTGCACATTCCAGAATTCACCATGTCAGATCGTTGCCCCAAACTGGCAGAAATTACTTCTAGCCACCTACATCACGAAACAACAAATGTTTCTCTAGAGCTTTGTCCAGAAGTTTGGACAAAAATTCTGAATTATCCGGCACAGCGCCGGTTCTAAAGGCTGCCGCCGCCGTCGGATCAATAGAGCTCACCTGCTCCCCGCGGGCTACGAAGATTGCTGCTGCCCTCGCGTGTGCATTCTCCCCTTCTTTGAGTTTCACAGTACGCTCAGGCCTCTCATCGGCTACTTCACGTGAAGTTTTGCATTGAGATTCATGCAGCGCTAGCTCTTCGTACAGCTGCCCACCGACGTTCCCTTCAAAGAAAATCGTGCTGTCACGCCTTCTTTTCTGACAACTAACTTCACCAGCTTGCTTCCGCACTTCTGGTAATGATGTATGTTGCGCCATATTGAAGCCTACAGGAATGGGCGCATTACCCAAGTCCTCAAGTTCCCTACCTGCTTCGAACAGCGTTACAGCGATCAAATGCGCATTTCTCTCATCCTCGGCATCAAATGCAGGCTCATCTTTCTTGGTTAGCCTATGATCATCTGCAATAACATTGGCAGCTTTCGGATCTGCCTCAAGCTCCACCGAAGCCTCAGGTTTGTCTTGAACAGACTCATGCGCAGTTTTAAAATCTTCTTCAAAATATGCGCTCTCATTTGCTACATATAGCTGCTCCCTGTCTGGCTGCTCTCGCAGCGAGTGTGTCTCAGGTGTTGCCAACTTCCCTACACCTTCAGCTATAGTATCTGCGGTCACTGCGCAGAGTGCCCGCTCCGGCTGGCTACCCACCTCATCTTTGGCAGCTAGCTTACACTTGCCTGCGAAGGGTGTTCTCGTTATCCGCGCCTGCTCTACCTCTTCGTCGAGCGTTGCAGCTGCCCCAGAGTTTGCGCCAACCTGTTCACAAACAATGCACTCATGTGCCTTCTGGGTCTGCTCTATCTCAGTTTGCTCTGACAGGCAGAGCTTCACAGGCGTGAACAACGCCCCTATGCCCTCAGCCATCTCTTCTGGCACGGCACACAGGGTTGGGCCCTGCTGACTAACCGCTGCAGCTTTCACACCTATAGCCATTGGCCCACAGGTAATTCTCAACACGGGAACATGCTGTTCTCGCTTCGATTTCGGACAGTCAATCATTAGATGCCCAAATTCCATGCAGTCAAAACATTGAACTGCTGCAAATAACATCCCGCTATCGGCTTTCGTTCCCTGCCCTACTTTCAACTGCATCTGTGCAAGCTTTGTTTTTTCTTGCTCAATTAGAAGTTTCAACTTCTCAATCTCCAAACGTCGCATCATGCCCTCCTGATCGTACCGTACGGCAGCCATCTCCGTTTTCCGTGCTATCGTTTACAGCATGAAAACACTACACCGACATGGTGAATTCGGAGAAAGCAAAAAGGTCTCCTACCTCGCAGGTTGCTTTCCTCTGCCACGGTAGTCTCGTCGCCCTGAGTGACGACAGCGGGCTCCTTGATGCGGATGAGTTGAGTTGAGCCCCGGCTCTCACAGCAGCTCGCTGACTTGAAGCTCCTGCCTCGTTTGACTCGCTGGTCGCCTGGTTCTTCTCTTGAACCTCAACGGGGACGCTTGGTTCCTTCAGCAGCTCACGGATTAGGCACCTCCACGACACGTCGGTCGCCTGGCTCCTTCAGCTCCTCGCCGACTTGAGCCTCCTACGTCCCGTTGACAATGACCAGCAGTCTCTGAAGCTTTCAACGTCGCTCTATGACGCTGACGTTCCTCCTTTAGGACGTACCGCTCTGCAGCTTGTCCACCGACTTGATCCTCCGCCCCTCCGTCAGATACCTCGAGCAGGAAGACGTAGCAAATCCTGTCGCGACTGCGCCAGTTGGATTCCCCTCTTGATCTCGTAGAGGGAAATTGGGTTAAAGATGATTGTTGTAGGATTCTTGACGTCTTGCAGATTCGTTTTGCTCAATCACATTGCAAGAGGACACTTTAGGAGAGGTTAACTTTTTATAACAATTAAAAGCACAAAGGAGGATACAAGCAAGGAGAAAACATATTTACACTTGACTGGCTCGCAGTTCTAGGTGACGAAACCAGCCCTCGGTCCTGCCGAAGCAGCTGGTTTTAAAACCAATGTCCCCGCCCTCGGTGGGAGAATAACCAATCAAGTACTATATAAACATCCACCCAATAACTTATTGGGGAAAGGAAAATACCACAAATCAGCAGTTGGGGAAAGAATAACACAACCAATGAATGATTGGGGAAAGAAGCTAACTCATCGCGACACTGTACACATATGCACACTTTCCACCATCACGATTTCGGATAATTATGCTTTCCCGCTGCGAGCTTCGCGAACACTCGCTTTCCCAAGGTCCGGTTGCCGCCAAGTTCGAGGAACGCCATTTCAACTCATCTGTTTCTCGTCGTCGCTCCTCATGCCTGCAGCTAGCGTGACAATAGGTCAAAGCATGCCGCTGCAGACATGGTACAAAGAGCCACGCACTGTGACGCGGGTCAGCCTCGCCGTACACACGTGCACACAGGATGCCGCCTAACGACTCCGTCCATAAGGGGAGTTTGAAGTCTCCTGTAATCCCCCGCCATTCGGCGCCTCCGTTCTCCCGCTGGGTTCACTGACCCCTTTCTGTGTGGTTGTGCGGAGGGCCCAAGAAAAGGGAATTAATGGGCATTCCCATAAAGCGACCGGATGCAGCAAACAAAACACGGCACCGCGAACTTCACTGAGGCGAAGATTAACATCTTAACCACACCTCAGTGACACAAGCAGCAACACCGCGCTTATGGCTTTCGCCTCACCGCGCTTTAGGTCAGCAAAGTGCCCCCTTGTGACAAGGGGGGAACGTGTGACATGGGTATTGGTCTTTATCCCAGGGCTTATTACTTACAAGAATCTGACGCTAGGGACCCGCCGTAGAGAAGGTGTTGGCTTGCCGCGGTTATCTGCGGTGTTCGAGGCAGTGCACAGGAGGGCACTCCATAGATACTGTGCAGTAAAATGACCAAGATATTTGCAAATGCAGAGCTTCGCTGTGCCGATCACCGGGGAACCAAAAAAACATAGCGTAATTCTCAGAGCTGTGATTCTCGGAATGTTTCTTAACAAACTTGCCCAGAGACACGTCTTGTTCTGTTTGAAAGCAGCTGTAGCTAACGTAATGTAGTGAAGGTACGGTGCGGCCCAATCAGTTATGCTGTGGAAGGGCAGTTGTAGCTCACTGAGATAAGCGTAGCACTCCTACAACGTTGCTGCAATGTTGTTATAGGATTCTTTCACAACGGTGCTCCCACTACAATGTTCTGTACTGCGAGCCCGTGTACAAAAAATGGCTTCAGCGCCAACAAACTGCGCAGTAGTGGGAAATCACTCCAAAAGCACCAGAGTTTGCGCTAGACCCTCCGCCATTTCCTCTAGAAAATTTATGGTTATTTGCCGAGTAATTGCCCTAACTATTTTTATTTTTATTTTTTTTTGGGGGGGGGGGGATACTGAGTGATGTGACAGCCTCTTGAAGTTTCCAGACAAGTGCAACACTAGGGGGGCCCCGAATTCTAGAACGCTCCTTACCTGGGTTAGGGGTGGAGGACTCCCACTCCCCCCCCCCCCTTTCCGGCCCTCCGAATTTTTCTGGGGAGGGGGGCTTACACCCCCGGAGACAGCTATGGGGTCAGGGGGCAGCATATCTTCTGCTACGGACTGGCCAATTCCTGCCGATTGGACAGCATGCAAGACAGCTGCTTCACCATATTCGCGAGCACTGAAGTCTACTAAATCCACCTTCTTTAAAGTAACCCTCCTGAACATTCTCAAGACTAATCCAAGACGCTTCTGGACCATAATAAAACCTGGAAACAGCAATAAAGTGTCGTTATTGCACCCACCGGCGAACCTCCTCCCTACCGCCCCTGTTCTGCTGACTGAAGGATCCTTTCGTAAGTCGCTTCCTTCCTCATCCAATGTTATCCAGCGTCCCGATCTCCAGCTGTGCGATCATTTCGTGATGGATCCAACCATGATGGACTTGCAAGGCATCATACCGATTGTCGATTTGAAACTAACGTCTTCTAGCCGAATTAATGGTATAAATGGCAAATTTACACGGAATGATAAAGTGTATTCTATCATCATGAAATGCATATTCTCACAATCGTATCATCATTGTGTACTAGTGAAGACTAGAAGACGGCTGTGGTCATACCGGTAGATAAAGCCGGAGATAAACAGAATTCATCTAACGATTGACCCATATCTTTGAGATCAATAGCATCCAAAAAAAAATTGCACGTATAGTTACGTGTCTTGTTAATTTTCGGGAGGATAACAATTTCTTCTCTATAAAAGAGCATGACTTCCGAAAGTTTTTCTTTTGTGGCATTCAACTACTTTCCTTCACTTAAGACTTGCACTTCTATTTGGACTCCGCTTTTTCATCTGACTGCATATTTCTTGAATTTTGCTAATAAGGTTAATAATAATAATAATAATACGGTTAATAACTCACTGCTATTGCATAAAGTAAGTGTGCTGAACATTCACCCTGCGGTTCTTAACTGGATCCGTGGATTTCCTTCTTCTCGCATTGAATTTTTCAGCATTAATGACGCTGATTCCTTTACTGTACAATAATTGGTTCTGGGTTTCCTCAAGGATCAGTACTTGGCCCCCTTATCTTTTTTTTCTGTGCATTGCCGTTCACCTCTGTATGTACTCTGTATCCTGGAGTAAAATAAGTAAATATCTCTTGCCAAGGAGCATGCCCGGAGGAGGGGCAGGGTGAATGAAAAAGAGAGAGGGTTGCCAACGGTGATTACGTTCTGTGAAAGCAGCCAAAGGTTTTACTGGTCACGGCACTGCACTAAAACTGTTAGGTACTGCAAGATTCAAAAGATCACTGGTATACTCCCAGAAGAAGTTTTAATGAGTAATTAGCTGGAAACGCCTGCTGCCGTCGCGAATTTCACACTTCATAAAAGAACTTATCAGCTGAGAACCCTATCTGCACTTCTCAAGCCGAAAACTGCTCTCCTTCGAGCATAGAGTTTCTTACTATTACCTAGAGGGAAAGCTGGCAAGCCGTCTATGGGAGTTTGCATGGAGACCCCACGTGACCACCTCAGCCACCATGGGCGCTCAAAGCATCATGGGGCGGTGAGCTACTTGTTGCGGAACTGCAACTTTTGGCCAAAAAATAATAAAAAATAAAGCTGTTTGATAGCTATAAACGTCCTAACATTCAATATCTTGTCTAATGATTGCAACAAACGAGCAGAAAAGCATTTAAGTGCAGTTTGCCTAAAATAAGACATGACTAGCTTTCCTATTGGCCAAGTGATGAACATTAAAAAAACTAATATTTCGTAATTAACAGGCGCACTTTTAAAAGTAAATATGTTTTCAAAAAAAAATGTTGTTGTTTAGATACTTTAAGAGGTTTTTTAATGGCATTTCGGAAGAGTGAAACATTTTATTGGCGTCGTGTGTCGTCGCGTCTTCACTACTATGGTTTTTGCACACTGCGTTCGCGCGAAAGTCGTCTGCGCACACACGAACTACGTTTTCGGAATGAAACGCCTTAGTACTGCCACTCTGTGTTCCCGAAAAACTACGACTGTGCCGCAACAAGTAGCTCACCGCCCCATGATGCTTTGAGCGTCCATGTTGGCTGAAGTGCAGCGCCGCCAGCTTTCCCTCTAGGTAGTAGTAAGAAACTCTATGCCTTCGAGGCCTATTTAGGGGTAGGAAACTCCAGCTAGTTTTGACGACGTAAGGAGAGTTGATGGCTTAACATGAATAATTCCTGTGCATGCTAGCAGCGCCAGAGACACCAGAGGTGGCCGAACTGTCTGAGGCAGTGGTTCGAATCCCACTTGGGCGTGTTTTTTTTTTTTTCCTGCTGTATCATGACAACGATACGGCACTCCAGTTGCCTTTCCTCCGGGTGCTATGGGAAGAAGCGGCGCTGACGTCTGAATTAGGTGGACAAAGATGTCTGTGGAGGTTTCTTACCCGTGACCGTCGTAGTAGGTTCGAAGGTGACTGGTTCGAGTCCATGTGACGGAATATTTTTATTTGGCTTTTGTTCAGCTGCCTCTCCTTTTGTTCTCGGAGCCGTGCCTTTTATTTTAACCCAGCAACCAGTGCCGCCCAGTTATTGACAGCACTGTGGCCGAGCCTATAACCACGCGTTTGTTTCAGCATAGTGAGGTATTTTTTCTTTTTTCAGAATAAAAATATAACGTCCCGCCCCATTCAACCGAATAAAACAAAGGAGACAGCTTTCATAGCAGCAAATAATAAAGGAAATGAACAACAGTAACAAAAGAAGGTGAATGGGAACGAGAGATTCGGCGGTAGGTTCCGCAGGTTGTCTCACTAGTTCGCGTGATCACGTCGGCGCATTGTGACATAGACGCAAACTGGATCGGCGTCGTGTCGTGACAGCTCGTGTAGGGGACTGCAGTGAGCACGTAACACTTGTGCTTCGCGGAGAAGCAGAGACCGAAGCCCGCACCGCGAGGGCGAGTTGTTGACACCGCGAACACGGCACCTGCGTTCGATCGTGGAACCCAGTCCCATGCTCATCATGGAGGAAGCATTCATGGTCCGCTTGGAAGAACTGCCGAGAGCTTGCGAGGCAGTCCATTGCGGGGCAACAGCCGTCAGCCGGGACACGTCTGATAAAAGTCGTAAAAATAGTACTTTTTGGACTTCAGTAATGATTAGAAGTGTATAGAAAATTTTCTACCGATAGTTTATTTTTAGCTGCGGCTTTAGTGCAATGCTTCTACATTGTTGAGAAAAAATTTTGAGCTTAGAAAAAAAAAAACAACTGATTTTCGTAATGTTCGAATGAGTCCTAGTTTTGTATACTCTTATCGAAAATTCAAAGGGCTGTCACATGACCTAATTTTTTTTTCCCTCAAAGATATTGACAGTGGGATAAGAGCCATCAATTCTGTGTGAGAAATCGGGGAGCGCAAAAGCCCCTGCGCATTGGGCGCGGACCGCAGCGGGTGCGTGCAGCCGTCGCATTCCTCGCAAGGTTCTGCGGGTAACGACCTGACCGAAGCCGCTGGGTCAGCGGAAAGACGCCGGCCCCCCCGCCGCATGATCCCCTAGCGCCCTGTCCCGTCCAGCCAGGGGCCCTCTTTCTTCTTCCCGGGGCACTGAGGCAGATAAGCTTGCGTGGGCTCTGCTGCACCTGCCGCGACCACAGCGGTGATGGGAGGCGTGGGTTCCCCGTTTCGGCATCATCCCCTGCGCGCTCCGCTGCCTGAGCGTGGACGAGCGCGCAGAGGCTTCCACGGTCCATCTAACCGTTCCCGCCGCACCCGCCTTCTGGGGCCCGCCGCCATATTTGCCCCCGTGGCGCTTGATAGCCCGCTAGTCCGTCGTGCACCGGGGCGTGTGTCTGTAACAGCTGCAGACGGCAATCCTCCGTTCCTCTGTGTTTGCTGCGCACAAGAAGAAAAACAAAGTTGCGAGGATGATCTGGAGGCGCCAGTGGCCTTCCATAGCGAGGGCACCTTTTTTTTCTGCTCTGGGGCTGTCGCACAGCGTCTTTGTGAACGAACGGTTCTTTCCAATTTCTCGGTCCAGCAGTACGGCTCGTACAGCATCGTCAGCCCTCTGGAGGGGAGGCCTTTCCTCCTCACCACTTCGGAGCCACTCGACCGCCGCTAGAGGGTCCAGTAGCAAACCAGGTGTCCCAATAATTTTACTAGCATAGCGCATACCGCCACCGCGTATCGTGCGGCACCTGTTTGGGCCCAAAGCGGCAGCTTGCCGGTACATGGCGCCGCCCTCAGGGTGATCTGCGCATGCGCAGTGGCAACCAGCGGAAGCGGATCACGGTAGCGCATCGCGCTATGCTAACATGAACCGAGCCGCGGACCTGTTACGTGAGGTGGACTATGCGTGGCCCGGCCCGCCCCAGTACCCCACACAGCGGGCCAAACGACAGGCGAGACACCCGCACACCTCGGCAAAATCACGAGTTCTCACTCAGGCTCACTCACCAGTTTGGTCAACCTATGGGCTCACTCAGACTCATTTAGGCCACGGCGCACTCAAACTCATGAACGGAAGCTCGTTTAGGCCCACAACTCAATTGGGCTCACTGCTTCTCACGACTCATCCGGGCCCAGCCAGTCGTTACGGCACCCGACTCATTTCGACTCACCACTCATCTGGACTCACTGATTTCGACTCACGACTCATTCGAGCTCACTCGTTCATTTCAACTTGCGACTCATTTGGGCACACTCACTCGTTTCAACACTCAAGCGTAAAAGTGGCAGCCCCCCCCCCCCCCAGCACACCAAGACGCGCGGTAGAAGACCCCCACCCATCGAGCAGCGACATGGTGGAACTCGGACAAAGCTTCCCCTACATACCCCTGCGGCCGATTACCTCACCCGCACCCGCCGAAACTAGCAAAGGGGAAGGGGGAAAACACCGTTTTCCTCACTTCCGCGGAATTCTCTTCAGTCGCCCGCAGACGCCGCCAGACTTCCTCGCCCTCAAGCGTCCTTGGTCGCGGCAATAAATCATTCCTCCCCTCTGCTGTCAGCAAACTAGAAGGGGAAAAAAGACTAAGCGCACACCGTCGTCGCGAAAACACAGACCATAGCCTGAGCCTGAGCCCAGGCTCACTCACGACTCAGATCGTAGAATTTATACGAGTTCCGACTAACTCACGGCTGAGATCATGATCTGAATGTGAGTCCGGACTAATTCGAAACAAATATCATGATTCGCATCTGAGTCCGAACTCACGACTCAGTCATCATCTGAATGTGAGTCCCTACTCACTCACCTCTCATATCATGATCTGAATATCAGCCTGAGTGAGCCCGAGTGAGTCCGCCGACCTATGCAAACCGGGTCGGGAGGGATGCACTCTTGACCCAGTGACTCCCTCCCGTCTTTATGTGGATAATCTTTTACAATGGCGGGATGGGCTTATACAGGTGCAGTACTGGCTTCGTCTAGCAGCTATCTGCGGACACACCTCTCGCTGACTCAGTGATGCAGGCGATCAGGACAGCTTCTTGCCGGTGCTTGCATATGCGTGGACCTAGTAGATCAAAACACTGCATCGAATTATATTGCCCTACAGTTCATTTTTTGGTATGGAATGCTTCCCTGCTTTCTCTAGTTAGTCTATCTTTGTGATTGTGCAGTCACAGAGATGAACTAACCAGATAAATAAGCGAATCAAGGAGTAAATAGAGCATTCACATCATTTCAGTACTTTTCCAAACAGGGGTACGTCGGCTTGAATACTTTTTCAGACCAGAAAGGATTTTAAAAACTCCCTTTTGGGCGTCTACCCGCCGCCTAGCGGCAGCTGCCGACTTGCCGCGCTAACGAGTGACGGCCCTCTCGCTGCTGGCTCGTTTCTACAGCCTCTGCCCTTGCCGCTTCACGCACGTTTTTCATGATACACGGCACCCCATCATCGTCGCTATGCTGCGCACACTGTCCAGATGAAGCTACCAGCCCGTGGTAGGCCTAGCTTCGTGACGCGTCGGCCTCCCCGCCGCCGCCAGCTCAACGCCCGCTTCTTTACACGCGCTTGCCGTGGTACAAGAGACTGGACATCATCGACCTGGGCAGCAACATGCTGCGCTGAGCGCTTCACTTAAGCCGCCAACACGTTCTGAAGGAAAGATGGGGCATTCAAGCTGCAGACAAATGTTAGCAGCTGCCATTTCGCCGCGACAACATGGTCCGTCTTCTCGACACCGGCGGCCCCTCGTTCCTTCGCTGTCGCTTCACGTGCACTTGCCATGATACACAAGAACAGATTATCGCCGTCGAGTCGAGCGGTAAGCAGCATTCAACTCTACTTCGAAGCCACTGACGTGCGGCGACGTGCCGTGAACTCAGCAAGGAATTCGTCTAAGCCGAGACGAAAGGCTTGATCGTTGCCCCAAGCAGTCAATTGATACAGCGGTCAGCGAGTAAGTATCTGTGCAAGTTATTGCTGCATGAGGCTGAAAAAAGCGTATGACAGTACAGAGCGTCGCTTGTTACATAAATACGTACAACCGGAAGTATGGACAGTTTTTTTTGGGGACCATATTTTCTCAATGTATTTTGCGCCCCATGAGTATGGAAAAGCGGTTCACGCAAAGAGCATGGTGTACGTGCACGCAGTCCGTTGGAGCCCATGTATTTGTGTCGTGTTATTACTGACATCGGTGAGAATGAAACCTCGCTTGCCCTAATCGGTTGTTTCCTCTGCTGCGTTTGAAGAGCCCCCTGCGACTCAAACCGAGCGTGTGGTTACTCTTTGCATTCATAGCGTACGACACGGCGGTGCCTGAGCGCCCACGGAGGTCGCGGAAATTTTTATATTTTATTTTGCTACAGAACTGTTTATAACGGGTTGATGGTGTCAAAAAGTAGCAGCGGTTGTTGGCAGGAGCCCGATGTGGCAACCGTACTGAGCGCTTCGTTTCTAGTTCTCTAAGCGTACAGTTCCAAAATCTGTTATCTTTGAGCGCTGTAAGCTCTTCGCATTTGCAAAATGTGAAGAGAGGCAGTTTGCTGTTCGTTTCCACTTTCGGAACACCTTCCACTTATGTGAAACTATCGGGGAGGAATGCGTTCCGGTTCTGGCTGACGATACCGAGAAGGCAGGGAAAGAAAAAGAAAGGAGCCGACCCTGCCGAGGAGTGTGAGGGCAAAGCAGAACAAAAGACAGGTTGGGGTGGGAACGGGGAGGCGGGGGCTGGTGGTAGCTTTGTATTCTTAACGACGCCAAAGAAATTACAATGGCATATTCGAGCTCCCCCTCCTATGTTAATTGCCCTTACACTGCCTGTAGGGTGTAAGTAGAACGAAGACGCAGTCAAAATGCGCGGCTGCGGGTTCCTCCAGCGAGGAAATTGCATGCAAGCTTCCACTGCCTGTGTGCAAGGCGCTGCGTTTCGCTTGCATGCTTCTATTTCTATGATTACCTTTGAACTGGTGTCTTGAACGCATGAGGAACTTTCTGACCAGTGAAAAAAAAAAAAGAAAGTATTCGCAATGCCCCTTTCAGGAAAGGAAAGCAGCCAAGGAGAGTGCGAATGGGCAAGTGCAGTTTTGTGCTTTAAATGAAAAATATTCCCGATCGACGCTTCTTTCCATTTGCCGTATTGCATGTACTGCTGCGAAAGCGCCTCTCGCTCCAACTTGTACTGCCATTAGCAGATCGGCCAGTAGTACAGGTATGTACTACTAGCTAATCATTTAGCATTAGAAACATTTAACCTTCAACAATGCCTATTTCATTGAAAAACGTACTCGGAATTTATTGTGTGCACTTGACTCAAACTACACTTAACCACCTGATATACTTCAAACTTAAAGGTCAATTGTTTTCGTGGGCTTGCTTTTTCTAGTATTTTTTTCCTCCCAGAAGGAGCCTCCTTAGACGTCGTGCCTTGTAGCCAGCTATAACAAAGCATGCCTGTATCTCGAAGGCACTCCTTTCGTTTACTACAGGGGCCAATGCATTGGTTCCGTGTAAACATCCAAAGCCAGCTGCCGGACGCTTGGCTCGAATGTTTTGTATCCAGTAAAAACATTTGAATTCAGTTACTGTAATTTCATTGGCGCATTCACTCTGGAACTCAAAGCTCTAAGTTTAGGCTTGCATGTTAGTACTGCATTTCAAATGAGCTCCCTCATGAAGTGAAATCTACTTCTCGGGGCATCACAAACGCCACTATAATGTGAGATGAATTACTCCTAAAATTCCCTGTAAAAGCTAAGGAACAAACACATACTCCTGGAATGTACTGTAAAGTGCACTGCAAATGAGTGTGTAATACTTTATTAGTTGCCGTGCCAACTCCTTTGTGAGCGGACCATTTACTCCGGTGTAAACTCTCCGCTTGAGAGCAGTAACACTTCATTCCTGATCTGCTTGAATACGTCTTGATAGAGAATAGTAGAACAGGTACTCCCTTTCTGAGGAGTGTCTGACCGATCCTTTCGGGAGTGCGCTACGCGACAAGCCAATGCACGGAGAAGAGAGAACATACTTTCCTTGGTTTTACTGACACGTATATCCTTCCCTGTGCTTTCAGTCTGAAAGAAAGATTTCGCAAAATACATTTCGCATGGACGCACGAGAGGTGTTAAGTTTATCTCAAATGGCGCAGCTCACATTTTCAGTACATCATTTTGTGCATCATTCACGCAATACATGTGCGATCAGTCCGTGCATACTGTGCACGCAATACAGAATGATCATTCTGTGCAAAGTGATTGCACGTAATTTAATGCACACACGGTGTACCTTACATTATGATTGCAAAAAATTGTTTAGTGTTCATGTAAACACGGGAAAGCAAACTACGATCAGACAATAGCCTTCTCTGTCCATGCTGAAATATGCGACACCAATAAAATTCAGTTTACATACAGTTGCATAATCGGTTTCCACGATTTACCCTCTTCTGCGGACCAAACACGATGACTACTCCGTTAACGGCAGTGTCTAATTCGGTGTTCACGGCACCGAAATGAGCGGTGGCTCCCCGGGAAAGCGAACGCAGGTAGCGGTTCCCGTCGTATCAGTGCGGGTACGTCTCACTGCACTCTTCGCACTTTCGAAGGTCACGAGCACAAAACCAAACACCACCCCAGCTATCGCAGCATCGACGTCACTAACACACGAAGGAACACGACCGCAACGTGTCTGTGACCGGCGCCGCAATGCAGTCGACAGCGTCCGAGATAACGTCACTGTCGAAGTTCGCGAAACACGCAAAGGATGCGAGGCAGCTGCAACGGCCGCGCGGGTCAGAAATTCAAACCGGATAGAGAGAGAGAGAGATTTTTGAGAACATTCTTGCGGTTAGATCTTTACTACCGACGCTAGCGCCAATTCCTCCTTCAGCTACGTTCATAGCGGTAGGCGGACCAGTTACGGCTTCAGCGGAGGTTTAGCCGAAACCAAAGAGGAAAGTGCGAAGGAAATCACGTGGTTGTTCGCTTTGGGGTGGCCATCTTGCTCAGGCCCAGCTTAGCAACGGCGTCGTAGTTGCTATTTATAAGCTGTGCGGCAGCTGCAGTCCGCAGCTTGCCATGAGAGGTGCGGCGTAGGCGTTCTTTCGTCAACTGCTCGAGTTTGTTTCTGGTCGTGCTGACAGGCTGACGTTGACGCCGTCCACTAGTATCTCAAGATGGAATTCTGTGCAAGACTGTCGTTGTTGCGTGCGCGGATTTCAACGCTCTCGGCGACCACGATCGCACGGGCGTTTCGTCTACTGCGTCACGGCTCGGAGCCGTCGGGAGACCGCCGCTGCTCACTGAGGAGCACTCGCGCTGTTCGTTCACCAGTGATTCAGTACGCCGTGCGCTAGAGAGGTCGTCGGCGTATTGTGCGGTCGTTTCGCGTCCTGTGCGTGCAGTGTGCGTGTGCCATTCGCTCTCCCGTTTCCATCGGCAGTGAAACCAGCTCGTTGCTACTTATGCGTGTTCTTGCAACGCTCTAGCGATTGCAAATGGCGTTGATTATAACATAACTGCCATTTTTGTTTCTCGGCGACTGCTCTTGTTAGAACTTTGTTGCAAGGTTTTCGTATGTAAAATTTCAGGCGTTGGGAGGGCGGCGACCCCCCCCATAAATCCTCCCCTGCCATGCTAGTATAGGCACTGTCGGCCCTCTCCGTTTCCGTCACTTCTGCGAGTTTCTCTTCGAGTTGTGAATCAAAAGTCATTGTTGGCATGGCGACCGTTATGAACACGTTGTGATACTAAATTATGATACTAAATACTTTTCAGTATATCTGTCCATCCTCACTGCTGTATGAGAAAGCATTCCTGGCATGCCCAGCCGCACGAAAACTAGCTATGAAGATGAAAGCATTATTTAAGACCAAAAACAAAATACTGCAGCAGTTTTCTTGTCCTCACTGCTGCAGCAGAAGGCACTATTAGCACAGCCAGCTACCGAAACATATGCAATGGAGGCAGATTGCAACTTTCAACATCGAGAGCAGCATTAAAAGGCAGATTGAGCACTTGGCTGGGGAGTGACCATGCATGGCAGCATTGTTCACGACTCAGCCGAAAGCAGACACGTGCACACTCATTCAGCATAAAATTGAGAGGGTTGTGCTGTATACCAGAGAGCGCGATTAAATTGGGGCCGGTATGTTGGGCACATTTACGCGAGCATAACATGCAAACAACCCAACATCAAAAGCCTTGCTGAGGAATCGCATGTGTGAAGTTCTAAATTCATTCTAGCGAAGAAAGATTTTTTTTCACAACCTGATGAGCACATTTGACAGTTGTCCACTCAAAAATTATTATGCTCTCAAATAGAAAGCGTTGCAGAGTGCCGTTCAAATATCATCTTCGGGCCAGCAAGCTGGCCACGGAAAGCGTCCAGAGCAGCCTACAACTTTTCAGCTAGCTCAAGTTTAAAAGCAGTACTTTACAATGCATTAAGGTGGGATATTGGTTCGTACGCATCATGAAATATACATCGCGATCCAAGACACACATTATAAAAAAAAAGGAACGAAAGGTGATATACGGTACAGAGTAACAAGTTCCATTTCACTGGCACCATGTGTAACAGTTTATATCAGAGAAAGAGGCAGAATCCAAACAACCGTGCTCTTCAAAATGTGTGGTAGATTTGTTTTTCTTTTCTTCTGCTATAATTTGTCAATATGCGTGAGTGTATTTATGCGCAATTTCACTGAACTAAAATTTTACCTCGTCTGGTGAAATTAACCTTCTAGCACTGCGATTAACATGAGACTACGATGGACCGGAAGTAAGTATACCTGCATACAGCGATGTGATTGTTCGGCAATTGCGCTAAACTGTGCCAAAAGGCAAAGCCTGCTACGTGCTGCTACATTATGACAAAGTATGTGTTATCTGCGCCAAAATTCCGTATTTCTTTCAGAACAAAATTTTCGGCCGCCGCGTGTTATCCTTCGTGAACGTAGGCACGCTGCATATCATGCTGGCCGGGCCCGTTGTCACCCCGCGTAATGAAAACAGAGAAGCGGAATAGGCCTGCAGCACGCAGGGATTTCCCCTGTCCGTCCCTCTGAGAATGCGCATGGCACAAACATTTACAAACGGCGCCGGTCTTGACTTCGACGTCCTGGCTCGGCCGAAGTGGGGAAGTGGCACGATGCCGCCAAGTTCTCAGAGGGCGTCGATTTCGGGATCCATTTCGTTGTCCTATCAAGAAGAGGCAGACTGCCGCGGATGTATTTTTTTTTCTTACTGACGTCGAACTGTTTCCCTGCTGCGTGGTTTCCGTTCCCCAGCGCATAGTCAGTTCTGCACGCAGCTTCAGTCATGCATCGTAGCTTCTTCGCCTCGCAGGCGGCGTCATGTTAACTAAAAACAATGCACGACGCCATACGGATGCGAAGCTGAAATCGAAACTTTCGAGAATCTGACTAAGCTGGATGCGGCGGCGACGCGCACTTCGTGCCGCAGCTTTAGCAGCCGCCGTACCCCATTGGGTTGTTGCAAGATTAATTGAATCCATAGCCGCAGGACCACAATTTAAATAGTTTTAGGGTAGCGAAATCTGCTACCGTAAACCGCATCTGCTGTGAGCACATGCTAGGTGGCCTTGAAGAGCGCACACCGGCCACTGCGCAGGCGGTCCCCGACTCCATGCGAAAGAGGATCACGATGTGCTAAAATTGTCTAATAAAACTCGATTGCTCTCTTTTTCACGTCGCTTTTCTTTTCAAACATGGTTACTGGGAACGGCAAAAGATGGTGCACGGTGGCGCATCATATTTCGCCGTATATGAGGCGCACCGAGAAAAATCTAAAAGTAAAAAACGCGACTTGTACATCGGAAAATACGGTATATATCTGGGCCAAACACTCATTTTTCTGCTCCAAAAAGCTGTTTCAAAGTGACTTCGGCCAATCACATCACTGAGTATATTTCACCAAGTGCAACCTGCAAGGACGCCAGGGACGCATACCTTCGCCGTCGCGAAAAGACGCTGGCAAAAGCGGCGACAGACACTGCGTACCATAGTGGGCCACCCACCGCAATAAGTGAAAGTTCCTTACCGCAGTTGCGTTAAGCGCCTTCGCCGAGTGCTACTTGATTGTGACCAAGACCGGACTGTTTCGTTTAAATAAGAGAGCGGGGATGACGCGGAGACGACGCGGCCAAGAGCAAATAACTGGAGTCAGTCGAATGTCTCGCACGAATATTTCCGAAGTCTCCAGTACATGAACAACGGCCAGAAACCAAGCGCCACTCGCGCTGGGGGTCTCTTCAGGCCGGCTCCGTCGTCGGGTTCGAAACGTGCGCGCAGTCGCCCAGGCCGGCGGCACGAGCGAAGATTCGGAGAAAAGTAAATAAGAGCGCTCCCGGACAACATGGCGGCGAGCTCGTTTCCGGCTTCGAAAGAAAAAAAATGTCACGTGACTGCCTCTCCTCTCAATTTCCCTTCCTCCATGGCCGATTCTTAAGTTGCTTGCGCTTTCCTCCCCCTGGCGGTACCCGGCAGTCGAGGCAGATTCAGATCTACGACGCAGCCACGCGTGGCGGGAAGAGGCCGCGTGGTCGGTGGTGCCGAATGGAAGACAAAACGTAAACAGGTCGGGAAGCATCAGCTGCCAGACGACGCACGGTGGCGCCACGCGGGCGGTTATTGAGCCGTCGCCCTGTCCATTTCAAGATCATATCATAGGGTAGCGTGTATGGATTAGTTGTAAACTTACCGCTGGAATCCTCAGAATCAGTGGTGCACAGGAATAATGAAGGGCGTGCGAGAATCTGAGGACCCTTTTTTTCTCGCGAATGACGTTTTGGCTGCTGTTCGGCGGTAGGGATTTTCATTAGGTACTGCTTTTCCCCCCTAATCAGCGGAGATAAATTCGATCAAGTTAAGCTCTCTTAACATGCTCAGTCTTCATGCGTATCCATTATGGAACTTGTAACTGTTATATATACTCTCGGGAAGCGCTAGCAGAACCCGTAAAATAACAGAGTGATACCATGTCAGTTCTTTGCTTATTGACAACCGTCTGAAAACATGATCCCTTTTCTTGATGCAGCCAGCGATTCCACGCTCACACACCTGTCACCTGCACGTGCAATATTCGTTGCTAATCGCTTCGTCTTCGTGACGCTCGACAATCTGTATCTTGAGACAAATGCACGAAGTGCCTAGAATGGCTCCGTCCCGCATTGACTGCAGTGCTGGCTGAGGTGGCCCTGGTTGCTCTTGTTAACATCTAACCTTTAAGAGAGGTGAGGTTCACAAACATGTTAGTACGTCTGCGCAATGAGTGCCCGTTGGTAGCTGTCGGGATGATTTGCATTGGTCGACCCGTGCTTTTTGTGCCTCGCCCCTTTAGAGGTGAGCCATTGCAGCATCTGTTATGCATGTTTACTCTACCTCTGTTAGCCCGATATGAGCGTTATCGTCGTAACTCGAATACTCGCATTTTGCTGGCACCGATCTCGAGAAGCTAGCTGTACGAGCATCTAGCAACAGTGCGCTTCGCTCCCGATTTGCTGCGGTCAGCTGCAGCACTGACACGGCTTGTGCGGTCTGCGGTAGCCATTCCCCGTTACGAGGAAGTTCCCACTACACGCAAGCGCTGCTTTCGACTTTTATGTATTTTTTTATTTTCCATGAACAGTAACACAAGCAAAATGTGTTTTCCTTAAAAGGACCGACAACTGAGTTTTAAGACCCCTCCCTTCCCCCCCCCCCCCCCCCCCCCCTTTTTTTTTTTTTTTGCGGTGCAGCGGAAAAATTTGTGCCTAGGGTGCCCGATTCCGCGATGATTTTGTTAGAAACGCTTACCGAGAATTTTTCGCTCTGGAAATGCCCAAATTCCCAATGCTGGAAACCATGATTACCGAGTGCGGTAGCGATTGCACGCCGGGAACAGTGATAAACAAAAACTAATGCAGTTCCACCCTCCAGAGAGTAATGAGACAGCTTTAGTATAACGTAGCGTCGATTTCAGTTTCCGCACCCAAAGTTGTTATGCCACACTAAGGTACGCCTCGTCGACTACCATTTTAGTGGATCGTGGTTACGGCTTGGTCCAAACAATTGAAAACACTGTGGCTGCATCTAGTAGCAATAGCTCAAAGCACTCGATCGGCGATGCTAAAGTAGCGTCGTCGAAGGTAGATCGTAAACTATAGTAAACTGATGGAACACTTCTTCGGCGGGAATTCATACGCGCTTTGCAATCTTTCGATGTCGTGCATGCACAAGGAACAGCACGGGGATGGAGGGAACCTTTATGGCCTCGTTTCGTTACGCCACTTGCAAGTTCCTAGCTATGATGTAGAGTGTAGGACATGTCTGCTTATAATCATAATTATAACCATTACCACGTATCGGCGTCTCAGCGGGAGCATTTGTTCATTTGATCCACTTTATGCATGCGGTGAGCCAGCCAGACAGAAAAAAAGCTCTTGTTTATTGATGTTACAGTGCTTGGTGCTTACAGTATGTGAGGCAAGGTCTTTTCGTTTCTCTCATTATCTCGTGAAACTCGCGACCAATGGCAGCAGGTTCAATGCCGGTGTCGAACCTGCTGCTGCGAAAGCCATCGCTCGCCTGCAGTTTTCTCCGTAATTTTGTGGCGCGCAGTTTGATGGAGTGCTCGGCAGCGGGCCGACGAGGCTGGCGACTTAATTGCGCGCATTTCCATCAACGCAAATGGATTCACCGGCCTTTTATCTCCTCGGCCACCCGCTGGGCGGCGCTCCTTCGCCGCGTCCGGTCCTCGGGCTTCGAAAGGATCACAGCCCGGCCGGCTTCCTCCTTCTTTTGTGCCCCGCCGAACTGCCATTTCTAATGATTTACTCCTCGGGATTTTTGCGCGCTTCGGCGAAACAACGACATAAGTCCGGCGAATAAATAAGGTGGGGGTGCCAAGGAGGGCGGCGCACAACAACCAAAAGGGAGGGGGATCAGGAGGAGATCGTTTTGCAGCGCGCTCGGGAAATGGGGATTTATGCCTTTGCTTGGCCATTCTTTTCCCTTTTGTTTCGCGCCTGCCCGGTCTGCAACGTTGGCCCCCGGTCCGATATCCGCCCCGATGCGCGTGCCTCCTTCTTCTGCTCCGGAGAGAATCCCGCCAGCCGAGGAGGAGGCGTCGCGCCTTCTCTCGCCGGCTTTTACGCTGGCCAACTCCGTCATATCGGCGCGGAAAGGGACATTTTGTTGGATGCAACTCGAGTGGCATCGGCTCGTTCTCATCACGTCGCGGTCTTAATCCGTGGCTAATCCCCTGGCATCTGCCGTCCCCCCCACGAGGTGGGCAAGTGGATTAACCACGCCCTCTTGAGAGCCGGTCGAAGCCAGCATGCGTTGTATCCGACTATTGCTTCGAGAGTGGGAGCCATGCATCGCGCTTTTCCTAATGCGTCCTCAAGTTCGACGCAGAGATGGGAACAAATTTGGTTCTCGAGAGTACGAGCAACGTCCCTGACGAGAAAAAGTATTCTTCCCTTCACGTTGACCGAAAAGTGGCGGCGACTGAGAATGTCTGGCACTGCTGCGTTCTTCTCTGCTCGTTGATGCAAACAAAGTGTTCAAATTTAAGCACTAGTGCCACCTTCAAAACTCCCGTTTGTCAGAAATCACGGTTGCAATTTATAGCTAGGTATGAAGGTACGGCTGGACTCAGAGTGCCGATGAATGACGAGTTATTCTGCTCTAGTTGAAGAGGTTAATGGGGTGTCATTTATGGTCAAGTGTTTAATTTGACGTATTGGGGTCAAATTTTAGACGTGCGTATCTCAGGAGACGGGCGCGTTGCTGAAACTGTGCAACATGGAATAATCATAAAGTGCCACTATCTCTTAAGTTTTCAATATAACCATGCATGCTAATTGCAGGGAAAAATTATTTATTGCGTTCAGTTAATTACTGGTATTACGATGGCAATTATCCTCATAGTTTGCCTCCGCCTGGACGTATATCGCGTGTACAGAAACAACCTTTGTGTACTGCTCATTTTATTTAATCTTAAAAAAATCCTGAAAGCCTTTGAACACCCTGCACACCATGCCTCCATGTAATGCAAATTAATGCGTCACAAATTCATGCGTCATACATAACGAACAAAACCAATACAGCAGTCGTTCATTTCATGCTTATCCTATTGAAGAAGAGACTCATAGCAACACGCTGTGCATGATATGGGGATATCGGAAACCACTCGACAAAATGCCCGCGTACACACACACGCCTACACAAACAGCACATACCGGTACTTCAGTAGGCCTTGTCAGCGACAAGGTTGACAGGGTCCCCAATCTCTCTAAATGGTAGCTGTTTCCATCAGCACAAGGAAAAGAGAGAGAGAAAAAAAAAGAAGAGAAGTACAGTGCAGCGCGATTTGGTTTGGTTTATTCGGGTTTAACGTCCCAAAGTGACCCAGGCCATGAGGGATGCTATATTTGAGGGCTCCGGAAATTTCGACCACCTGGGGTTCTTTAACGTGCACTGACATCGCACAGCACACGGGCCTCTAGAATTTCCCCTCCATCGAAATTCGGCCGCGGCGGCCGGGACTGAACCCGCGTCTTTCGGGTCAGCAGCCGAGCGCCGTAACCACTGAGCCACCGCGGCCGGTATTTGAAGGTTATCACTTTAGTCTCGGCTAAAAGCGACCAGCAAATCTTTCCTGGCGTGACGGCCACTTATCCCGCAACAAACATGACCGTGCAGGATAGAGGAATCCTTCGGCTAGCTGAGCTCTTGTATTCGGTGCAGCCTTCTTGCGAAAACAAGCCCTGTTGTGCTGTTTAATCGGAGTAGGTTAAGCCTTGAATGATCACCTTCAAATCACGCTAGACTGTGCAATGAAATACTACCCACTCGCAACCCTTACAAAAATGCTTCTTGAGACAGTGTTGAAGTTCTCATGCGCAGACTCAACACGCCATGTTGAATTTTTGTTGTGACCAGGATGGGCTAGTGTTGGTGAATTGTTGAGGCCGAGTTGAAACTCATTGGAAAAGTGGCCACTGTGCTAGAGTTGAGCATTCTCAATGAAATTTCTGCTGTGCGTTCATGTTGAATTCATGTTGGAATTACGGGAGTGAATCAACACGCCATTCTGAATCTTGGCTGGGGTAAAAAAGCAAAAACAATCCTGGGAATACATTCATATTGCGCCAGATGGACCGACTACCAATGCAATTTTCGGCGGTATATTCATATTTATTGCTGCAATTTCTCGTTAACGTGAAGCCGTCATCCTCTGTGACGTAGTGCTCCACACATACGCATAAACACGTATGTATATCAATATATATATATACATACATACACCTTAGCCCTACACATCCATCAGATAAAGAGCATGGGACAGTACTGCACACGAGGCTATAGAAAGAACTGACAGAGTTCATCTTACGATCTTAAGTGCAACCTCGGCTTCGAACTTATATAGTCCTACTCAGGGGTGTCCGGACCTGCGCAGGTTGTAGACTGCCGATCAGCAAAGTTATGTCAGTTACTACTATTCATATTTATTTATTTTATGTGTAGTAGAAGTAATGAAGTTCATATGCAACGGTCTATTATTTGACGACCTTGATTCATTCATAAACAACTTAAATAAAGCATAAATAAGCGCCCTTCTTTATGAGAGCACATACGAATCATCCAAAGTAGGTATGTCTGAATGAGCATATTGCACTTTTTTCTATGCAAGAAAATGACTTTGAGCGGTTTATGGGAGTTTTAACGGGTGCTGCGTGCGTTCTTAATATGTGTAATGTGATCAGGTTCTGTTTACACGATGCATGTCGAAATGATTTCATTTAGTTAGGCTTAGAAACGGCTGCCTTGAGATGATTCAACTTAAGTTCAACAGAAATTGCTCAACAGTAAATCTCTTGACTACGCTCAACAAAAATTCCGTGTAGCAGGTGTTGAGTAGGCTCAACATACATTGAGTTCATGTGGGCTTGCTTCCAGTTGATTCAACAGGAGCTCAACAAGGCGTCAACTGAAGCTCAAAAGTCATTTTTGTAAGGGAACTGCTGCCGAGCCTCAGTATCTCATTTTATTATTATTTTTTTTTGCACAGTACCCGCTCATAATAACAACATTTTTATCATGTGTGTGCCGTTGACTATTTATTTGGCTGGCCGTCATTTTTGACCCGTGCAGGAGGGGCAGTAGAAAACATAAAAACAAATAATGGCACAAGAAAAGGCAGTTCAAGAGGTTGCAATTAATACATCGATATCGACAAATAAAATACAACACTCATTCACCCAGACAAATGTTCTTTACCAAAACTAGAGGTCTAGAAAGCGGCCCTCGAGAGACAGTTCTAGTTGGAAACGGTCCGCGGCAGAAAAAAAAATGCGCTTGAATGTTTCAGTCTTTGCAAAAATTGGCTTCATCAAATGTCTTCCAGTTCCTAACTGATGTGTTCTTCTCGATGGTAACCGCTTAAGAATTCTGGGATGAGGTATGTTTGGTCTGTATTAAAAGGTTGTGCATAAACAATAAACTAGACATTTCTCTGTGTACTTGGAAGTAGTGGCATGTGGTTGGTTTTCATTAGTGTCGTAGCTGAATCTAACCTCCTGTATTTGTTATAAAGCAGCCTGCCTCTCTGCCATCGCAATCTTGCATTTCTTCATGAACGGATCTCATAGAACCGAAGCTGCCGCGGTGGCTCAGTGGTTATGGCGCTCGGCTGCTGACCCGAAAGACGCGGGTTCCATCCCGGCCGCGGTGGCTGGAATTTGTTTGGAGGAGAAATTCTAGAGGCCCATGTACTGTGCGATGTCAGTGCACGTTAAAGAACCCCAGGTGGTCGAAATTTCCGAACCCCTTTCACTACGGCGTCCCTCATAGCCTTAGCCGCTTTGGGACGTTAAACCCCATAAACCAAACCAAACCATAAAACCGAAGCATACTCTAATTTTTACCTGACAAATATTTGCATACAAGAAGGTTGAGCTTAGCGGGAGCACCTTTAAGCTTCTGCCTTAGATACCGCAGCTCGGAAGTGCCGGTGAACAAACTTCTGAAATATGGGCAGTCCAATCAATAAAATCAAGTTTATTGGATTCATATAAAAGGCAGCGTACACTGTGGTGTACAGAGTGGTATCCCATAATCCGTGAAATGTAGGGGGACCCCGACATTGAGTCTATGTTAAATCTGAGTCCGTTAAATCGTTTGCTAGGATAACTCCTAAATATTTATGATGTGCAACCTCCATAATGGAATGATTTTGCAGGCTGTAAGAGGAAGGACTAACTTTTCTTTTTTTTTTTGCATGATCGGTTTGGTTTATTGTTCATGGGGGTTGATCGTCCCAGAGCGACTCGTGCTATGAGGGACGCCGTAGTGAAGGAGGGCTCCGGAAATTTCGACCACCTGGGGTTCTTTAACGTGCACTGACATCGCACAGTACACGGGCCTCTAGAATGTCGCCTCCACCGAAATGTCGCCCACCGTACGAGGGAGAATTAAAAAAAAAGGCGGGAGCCGGACGTTAATTCGATTTAATTAGAAAAATCAGCCTCACAGGGCAATAAATCGAAGTTTCTAAGAATGCTAGGAACGTGCATATTGAGTTCCCGCGGCAAAAAGACGAGTTCAGATTCCTCTTCAGTGCACCTTTAAGCACCCAGAAGGGAGCGGGCCAAGTGCACAAGGGCCACCTGGTCTTGCAGCTGATCCGGGGCAATCCAGGCACTCCGAATTGCCTCTGGGCATAGGGCAGTTATGGCATTGATAGGGCGTTGCACGTGTTGGGAAAAAAAAAAGCTCCTTAAGATGAGTTTGACGAAGGGTGTGGAGTGCGAATGGTTTGTCTGTTCAAGCTGTCGTAATGGGAGGAGATATCTTTCCCGAATTTTATGGCCTCCGTCCTGGATGGAGGGTGTGGCCAGGGGATTGGAGGGGTCCTGTTTAATGTGTCGCGGGCTAGCTGGTTCATCCGCTCATTTCCTGCAATCCCGGCGTGGCCACGACCGGGTCCAGACTCCAAACGGAGGTGCGGGGAGTACAAGCCAGTGCTAATTCGCCTGGGAATAGGGGTATAATGTAGTCCTTCTGAAGGGCTCTAATGCCGTGAAGATTGTGCATTGTGGTAGAGGTAGGTTGTACCAGTGCAACCTCCTGCAAGAGTCACTGCAAGAGCGAACCTAGAAACATGCTTCGTTCACTTCTCCTCGCGCCTGACCTTGTTTGTGGACCAGCCACTCCCGAGATTGTTTAAAATAGATCATGGCTTGGAGCACTGAGGTAGTACAGGATCCGTCAAAAGTTTCCAGGCCACAGGCTGTGCGACTGCGCTATAAGATGCCGATCAGCGGCCGTAGTTTTTGGCATGTAGCGAAAATCCCGATTGATCGAAAAGGTTGAGCTCTGTCGACGAAAGCTATGAAAACTGTGAAAACCAAAAAAGAAACTTGACTTAGGTTGACTTGAGGTTGTAGCGTGACTCGGTATCACTGTCTCAATTAAGGATGTAATGTGAATTTATTACGCTGAAAAGAAAATTCGGGTAAATTGTTGGGGATTGAATCCACGACCCTTGGGTAACGAGTGCCGTTCGTTACACTTGTTTAAGGGAGACCATGGGTGTCTTGTGGTGTATGACGCAGAACTAGTATGCCGACTGTGTGGTTGGAAAGGAGGTACTGACTAGGAGTGGGAGCATCAAATCACCGTAAACGCCCTTAAGACGGAGCTCAAGACGAAGCTCCAAGGAGGCCCCGCGAACTTCTTACGCACCCCGTGAGGCTGGGTACAAGCCAGGCGTCCCTCCCGGCGTGCATTACGCAAGGGCGTGCGTCCCCCTCCGTTTTCTTTTCACATCCTTGTTAACGTCACGGTTCGTTTTTCATTTCTGTCCTGGTGGGATCGTTTCTTTCCGGTCTTTCCCGCCCGGGTGCCCCGCTTTTTTTCTCCTCCCTTCTTTCGTTCCCTTGGTCCCGGCGCCGCGCATAACGATGTTCGATGCTCATTGGTGTGTAAAATTAACTTGTCAAAAATATAAATTACGTAAAGCTGCCGACTCGCTTAGTCTTCCTCGAGTTCTGCCTATGCCTCTCGTTTCTTTTACCGCGCTCACTTCTCTCCCGCTTCCCGGCGATCCTTCTTGCGTTCCCTCTTCCCGGCACCGCTGTTTGTCCCCTCTCCCCCTGGCGCGTACTACCTGCGTATCCGTTTCACTTATGCACCTGATGTATTCCGCCTTTCTTCCCCTTTTAATCTGCCGGGAAAAGCAAAACTGCGTCCTGGAGACGAAGCAGTGAATCAAAATGAGCCAAATGACGGAACAACGAGGACAAAAATTCCTCTCGCCGCATTACTCTTCGGAGGATGGGGGCGTCTTCTTCTTCTTCTTCTTCTGCTTGTTTTAAATCCGCATTTCTTTTTCCTCCCGGCCGCGGGAAAGAAATACATTAAACGCAACGCTTCTTTTTCTCTCCTCTCGCTTTGTCCACCACTCGTGGTTTTCCGCGCTGTGCCGTGTCTCCTTTTCCTTGGCGGCTTGGTTCTGTCGCCCGTGCGTTCCCCCCACCGCGCCTGCCCCCCCTCTCCCACCTTGTCTTCATTTCCCGGCGCATTCTTTTCTCGCTATAAATCCGACGCGCCGCCGCCGCGACTGCTCCTGCGTGCAGCAGGCCCGGCCATAAATTACTCCGGGAGAGAAACGCAGCCTCCCGGTCGCTGTCATTCGCGGCTTGCGTCTTTGTTTTACGCCTTCGCGAGCAGCGGCAGTTCCCCCCCGCTTTTGCCTCGCTTTTCATTAGCGGCCCATTTGAAACAGCCGCTGTTTGCGTCGCCCGCCTCTCAGCGCGTATCAGGTGTGGTCCCGTGTTTACACTCGGTGACACAAATGGAGCAAGAATGCGCCACTTGCATTTTCCACCGAAGGGGGGAAAAAGCGTCGCCTTCACTTACCGCGCTCTCGTGTTGCGGATAAGCTAGGGGATGCTCTGTTGCGCTGTCGTTGGAGGCCCCTCTCCCCGCCACTATTTGACGAGCTTTTAATCGTTCAAGACGCACGCCAATTGCACGCGGAGAGCATGGCGTCCCGGGCACCCCCGGAAGCTGCAGTGCGGAACGGCCGGTGGTCGTGAGAAATCCCCCCCCCCCCCCCCCAAAAAAAAAAAAAGAATAATGATTCCGCTGCTCTCATAGGCCACTGTTACCGCACGACAACCGGTTGACTTGACTGGTACAGTTACTCTGGACGGCCATTGTTTCTCCGCTTGGCACGGGCGCGGTGCAGCTTTGGAATTGTACTTATCAGAAGCCAGTTCGGCACCGTTGTGGTGAGTGTGGAACACGCTATAGCCTCGATCTGATTTCGTTTCTGCGCGCATTAAGAAATTATGGATGCTTGGAATTTTCAATTCTATGCCCTTCAGAACCAGGGCGTTCTTCATGCCGGAGCGCACAGGCTGCAGGTGCGCCCGTGATGAGATCAGCTCCAGTGATCTGTGCGAATTCGGGAATCACATGCCGCCGGTGGGATCCGAACCCGCGACCAGTTTTTCGTCTACTTTCTAATGCAGTAGTTTCAGCCGTAAAATGATTACGCTATTAATTTCTCATACATTAACACCACTAATTAAAATGACTGTGCTTTCCTTGGTTTCCTTGACTCTTGGCTTTCATGTGTGTGTGTCATAATGAACCCCTCATTTCCCGGTCTTTGTTTCCTCAGTAGCTTAACGAAGGCCTCGATTCTGGCAGTCCTAATTCCATACGTAGCATAAGATGCTTCTCGCAATGATTCTGCCCTCACCGTTCAGTCACTAACGGTGCATTTTGGGCGTGTTGGTAAGACATGGCATGCAAGCTTCAACGCACAACTTGACGAGGACGGTGGAGAAAGACAGGAACACTCGAGCGCTAACTTGCAACAATTTATTATGAACCACACAGCGGTATATTATATGTATAGGCAAGACGTGGCCTGTCATCACACACGCGCAGCCAGCAAAATAACCAGTTACAACACCAGTACTGCAGTTCCTTAGGAAACACTGCTATGGACGGCTTCGGCACGCAGATATCCTCCAAACGGTCGATCAACTCTGCCTCGGGTGATTTCGCGCGTCAGCTGGCAGCTGCTGCTTTTTGTGATGATGAAGCAGTCCTGCATGGTAGATTGGAGAACAGTTCGACGTCGCACTGGGGTCTTCTCTTGGGCCTGAACTGGGTTCTGCACTAGGAACTTCATTCGATTCAAATTTTTGCTCTAACTGCTTTTGTTATAGAATACAACTTTTAAAATATTTAGAGGGGATACTTAAGCTTCACATTAGGCGCGGGTTGGTCAATCTCTTCTATGGATTCCCTGAGGGTCCTCGTACCCACACTCCTGGCCCAGCGATGGCAGGTGCTGCCGCCACTGCCACCTGCCACAGTGGTCAGTTTGCTCGCGGTCCGGTGGGCAGGCTCGGATAAAGCCACGAGGTCATGTGACCTAGTACGTGGACCATCTAGGTTGCTTCTGTGGGGATTTTTTCGTGGATTCTTCGCTCCCGGTCAACGACGCCGGGTTTAATGCGGCGCGGACTCCTCGAGGCTATCGCGTTAGAAACAGCAGTAGGTAACATGTGGCCTCTGCCCTGTGTTATTACTTCGCTGGCCAATCACAACAGTGAAGAAAATCAGCTCCTTAAGATTGGATGGTGTCAAACGAGCCAGAGGCATCAAAATTGTTCGCGTTATATTTCGTCTCGTGATTAGCTTCTTGTTTGGGCAAGAAGAAAATATTTAACAGCGGTCTACTGGTTGTCACGCGTAGGAATTCTGTTCAGCGGTCCTGAATTTGGCCGCAGCTTCGCTGCAGATTAGAGTTGTTCATGTATCGGCAACTTCCGTTGTTGCGTCGTCCCGAAATGGCGACGAAGTTGGCGCCGAAACAGACGCTGAACAGCACCCCAGAATTTACGTTTGAATTATGTTGTTGATACACGTAGAGATGCATTGGGATCAGCGCTGACCGACAGTGGAGCCATCGCCAGAGCTTTGCTTGTTGCTGCTTGTGGGAAAGGATACATGCATGTATTATCGCGATCTGATGTACATTGCCTGGCATTGGAACCACCGGTCTGGTGAGACCAAGCACATCGGGCCACCTGCGCCGTCGCACATTCCGTCCAGAGACCGGTGGCCCAAACACTACGTGTCAGAGCGGGGCATAAAGAGGTAGGTGCGACAGACGATTTTCGGACGCAGGTGGCATGATGTGCTTGGTCTCACCAGACCGGTGGTTCCAATGCCAGGCAATGTACACCAGATCGCGATAATCTGTCCCGCCTACCTCTTTATGCCCCGCTCTGACACGTAGTGTTTGGGCCTCCGGTCTCTGGACGGAGTGTGCGACGGCTTGGTATATGCCTCGTCTCACGAATTCATGTCACGGGTGTCTGCAGTGCGGCGCATCTGTGCAAATCTATCGCAGCGTTCAGCAGAGGATCGGGTCATTTGTTCATTCTGTCAGCTTTTGAGAGGCACCCTTCGGTACTGATCCCAATTTAATTCCGACCTTTTAACGTTCTCAGCACGTGAGTCGTTACCGCGTTTCGGCCCCGCTAAAACAGGGCCGATTCCATCTCGCAACATCGTACTCGGGCCATGAATGCGGCTGAGTGCTCAGCGAAGACATATTCCTGTCGCCGGTGAGGCTTTCCTCGGCTGTTGTTTGACCGCGGACGCCGAGTCTTTTCTCGCACCCTACGCACGGCTCGGCCAACGACACACCGCGAGAACACGACGTCGAACAAGGCCCGCAAGACGGTCGGAGGCGGAGCGGCAAACACTCCCCCTTCCCGCGTGTAGCCATAATCATCAAAAAGGCGGCTCGTTTCTTCGGCCCGGTTCGTGCTCGGGGCCGCGTGCGCAAAAGGGATAGGAAATGGGTTCTCTCTCTCCGTGATGGCCGGCCCCGAAATTGCCGACATTCCATCAAATTTCGGCGCTGGTCAGGAGTTGGGCTGGGGAGGCAGGCGAATACACCCTTTCCCTCCTCCTCCCTTACTTCTTCCCGTGTCGCCATCATTCAAGAAACCGCTGCCGGTCTCCGCTGATTGGCCGAGGGGCCCGAGGAAAAAAACAAGAGCGGCCGATCCCCAGGTACTCACGCACAAACGCAGAGGCGTGGCTACACAAAAGGTAACGGGAAAGAATAACAATAATGAGGACGGCTTATATATCATAATCGGCCGGGGCTGCCTTTAGCTGTGTTTACTTTGCGCCGCAGCCTCCTTTGGCGTTTTTTATTTTCTCGTCTACCCTTCGCACTCTTTACGATCTAAATTAGCGAAGACTGGCCCGTATACAGATTGCGGGAGAGTGGCCGGCAACAATGGCTACCGGCGGACGGAGGGAGGCAATCCGGGGGACGCGCTGGAGGCAGGACATTAATTACAGAAATCCTTCTTTGTTGTTTTTGCCGCTCCTCTGTTCCCCCCCGAAAAGGGATGATGAAGAATAGCGCTAAACAACGAAGGTCGCTGGAAAAGCAACGCTGGTGTACAGTTGCCTCGCACAGATGACGGGGAACAAGTCAACAGCGGCTGAAACAATGAGAAGAAAAAGATTCGGGCGGCGGCAAATTTATTGTTGGAGAGATCATCGATTTGCAGGCGGCCATGGCTTTGGCGTCTCCTCGCTTCTTTCTGGTGCAGCTCAATGGAAAAGTTTTCTTTTCTCCCTTTTGTGCGTGTGTGTTGGAGTGGGAAGAAAAAGCGGACGTTAACGCAACCTCTTAATCCCGCTGAAAAGTGATCCCGGAAGTGTTGGCGCTGCGCAGTATGTCTTGTGGGGTGTCGCCTCGCCCTCGCCTTCGACACTTGCGAAAGGGAGCGATGGCGTCGGGGAATTGACGACGCGGATTGAAAACACTGGCCCGCTTTTGTTGCGGCAGCCGTGGTGCCTACTCATTTTCTCGAACCTCCGCCGCAGTTCCTAAAGGGGCCGTGCACACCCTGGTGGTCCGTCGCCGGTCTGTTGAGGCACACAAGTCTCGTGTCACGCTTGACAGCTCGCATGTGCAATGGACAGGGCTCATTCTGTATTCCTGGTCGGATTAAACTTATACAGTCATTTCATGCGAGGTGCGCAAGTTATTGTGTAGTATGTTTGTGTAGAGGGACGCAATGTCTAGGGTTAAGACGTAAAATTTCATGCAGGAAGTGGTTGGTGTCCTTGATGTATGACGTGAAGGAATTTTTCGTATGGTGCTGTCAACTTATTTAGAAATGTTTTCAGCGGCGGTGCCTTTGCCGGAAACGAACGGGCGTTCGGGGTTGCCTTGTCGATTTTAGGCAGCTAATAAAGCTTTCCATTTTCTTTCGGAGGTGCGTCGAGGGTTTCCTTGATAGTTTGTTATCCCTATCTCGTTCGTAGAATGTCTGATCGGAAAGTTGCCTTGCGGTTTCCGCTACATAACCTGTCTTGATGACAACCGCGCCGCATGGTTTATTTGATATATCCCGGCGCCTAGGTAACCCTTCTAGAGAACCATTTCTCAAGCCATTCAAAAGAGCGACATCCATCAGCCCGGTGCGATGGGCAGAATCGTGCACTTCTGCTTCTGAACCGGTTTTGCGCCTTTATTCTCCCCATTAGAGACGCCCACCGGACGGGCTCCGATGACCGGGAGCGCCCACGCCGCCCAGGGAAGTCACGTGGTACATGTCATGGACGTCGCTTAGTGCTTTCTGCTAAAGAAATGCCCGAAATTTGTTCGGCAAGGGTAATCGCGATTTCGAAATTCTAAAAGCTCGTAAAAGCGACCGGCTACAAATCTCTGATTCCAACCAGCTGCATATCTTCAGTATTTAAAGGGTAACTATTAAAATTTAGTCAATCACTTTACCAGTTCGCATGATTCGCCTGTTTGCTGGTGTCTGCCAGCACTTTACTATGCCGCAAAAAACGTGTGCTAACCAGAATAAATCTATTTTAAAAATTAGTGCTGTTTTCCCTGAAACGCCTTGTATATATACGGTCGTGCGCCATTAATATGAACGACTCCAATTATGGACACAATTCCCGGGAACCAAGCTGTTTTCATGTGTTTTCGCCTTGTTATAATGTGGAAACTGACTGTCCAGACAATGGACAGGGCAAAAATGCGCTCAGCCTATTGGGGTCCGTGTAATCTTGCCTTGTTAGTATGGACAGCATGAGGACAAAATCTGGACTTCCTCAGCCAGGTACTTCCAATCTTGCATTTTGTGTAGTCGGGTCTTATTCGCGACAACTCGCCATTTTGTTCATATTGTGACCTACGCGTGACGTGCACATCAAGGCGGCGCCAGGACACGTAACCCCAGAATCTGGTTGCATAATCTGATACAAACAAATACCGTCGTCTGCTACTATTGGCGCCAAGTACAAAAAAGAGCGACGCTCTGGGAGCCTGCGCTCAGCCTCTGCGTTGCAGTCTTCGGTGCATGCGCGTCGAGCGGCAGTGCGATGGGGTGAAATATGTGGCAGTCTCTTGCGCATCATCACATAGAATGCGGTCGGACGTCCGGCGGCAGCTATGGACGGACCGAGCGCGCGGTTACTCAACGCGAAAGGCTCGCAAGCCGGTTGTCAAAGGATTCGGGGAGTTCGATTCGGCGGTGCGAGCGAGGGCAGCCTAGACGGCTTTTCAATCGAAGGGAGGCGATGGTGTACTTGCGACGACATGGGAGCAGCGTCACTGAGACGCGCGCGTGTACTGCCACGCTGAAAAGCTGGCGCCAGGGTGTCCGCAGCGGCGTGCGCGCTGAATAGGAGCGCAGAGTGAAAGCTTTGGCCGCCATGGAGCCTTCGTGGCGTTGCTCTTCGTAAGGATCGACGACAGGTTCGCACATTCGCTTGCCAGCCACACTTGAATGCAGGAACCAAGATGTTTAAGGCACGCTTGTTGGCGAGTAAACTCATCTCGTCCGGGACGGAAACAAGAAGCAGCCGAAAGCTAGGTTTTTGGAGTGATGCCGCCACTGGTGAAGAGGCGCCTGAATCCCCGCAGGCCAGCAGTCCTTGTCAAAGCTCGCATTGTCTAAGCATCACTAGCATTGGCAACTGGCCGGGGAAACCAACCGTTTTCTAAACGCCGCGCTACACTCTAAGACAAAAGGGGGCTAAAAGTGGGCGAGAGGTTAGTCTTTTTGGGGACTAATCGTGGTACAGTCCAACCTCGTTATAACGAAGTCGCATTTTGCGCGGAAATTCGTTCGTTATATCCAATATTCGTTATAAAAGTATGCACTCAAATTCCCGCAGAAAAGGTCGCTAATAAACCCAAGTAAAGAGTACTTTACGATGGACAGCACAGGGTTGAAAAAATGCACTATCTTTGAATTTAATGCGTGGTATAAGCATATGAAACCTCGCCTTGCATTTCGTACTGGAAAGCAAGAGGAAACTCACAAATCGGGCTGCTGGCCAGGTGCGAAAACTATGTTATTTAAAAAACGACGTAATCTTCGTTTGGCGGCACTTCACACTGTTTGACAGGTTATAGTTCTCGACGAAATCAACACAGAGCAGCGCTTTCCCGATGTCAGCTGATTTGGCCACAGGTAGGTTCCCGAGGTACCCCCTGAACTTCCTGGCCATGTCAGCGGCCTCGCCGCTGCTGAGAGCTCGCACTTCGCCATCTTCACATGCATCGCTGTTTCTAGCATCATCTGCAGAAACCACCTGATCAGCAATTTCTTGGTCGGTCAGTTCGGGCGCCACAGCCAAGTTGTCATCTGCACAGATGAATTCCTCGAACGTAACGTTCGGAACCGCCAGCTGACGCCATGTCGTCTCGCCGAAATTGTCCGCTTGACTCCCAGTTGCATGCGGAAGCTTTCAGCCTACTTCTCGCAGTTCTCGGCGCCAACGGCTGCTTCTTCGCCAGACATGACGTGGCAAACAATCCAATGGCGGTCATTAAATCGCTGCAGCCAGCATGAAAGTCATTGTGGCCTCAGACGGAAGTGAGACTTCTCGCCTTCATTTGAAGGGCGGCACCAGACACAAGCAGGTTAACAAGGCATCTTCAACATCCTGTCTTGCTGTCATTCTTCACAGCGCCTGCAGAGTGGGCGTTTGCAATCTTCTGCCTTGCGCTCAAGATAACGATCTTATCTAGATAGATAAGAGTGCTAGGCGCAACACCGAAGTCTGCGGCAATGACTTTTCCTTGCGCCCCTGTCAACTGCCCTGAACATCTTTATCTTCGTTTCAAGCGAAACTGCTGTTTGTTAAGACGCGTTCCGCTGCGGCGTCTACAGATTGAACTGCAGAGATAGCGCGCGCGGGGCGCGGGTCGGAAATTGCGACGGCGGGGGTGGCCGGGGAGCGGGCGTCGGTTCGATCACGTGCCAGTCACGTGCTAGGCAGCCGTTGATGCTAGGTTCTATTTGCTCTCCCTAGATGGCGTTGCGTGCGGAAGCGCGGGTGATTCAAACACATTTTAGGTGCGCGCGCTTCAAAAGATCAAAATTTAGCGTGTTTTGAGATTTTTTCCTACTTGTTTGAGCATTTTGAGCCCCGTGAATACAAAAACTGCTTCGTTATAACCGATACAGTGTCAAATTTTGAATTTTTCGTTTCGTTATACAGATAGAACTCCCTTAGAAATAAAGCATGTCCAACCAAACTTTTATTTCACTTCGTTATATCCGATAATTCGTTGTATCTGTGTTCGTTATAACGAGGTTCGACTGTAATTAGGTTTCATATGATTTCGCATCAAACCACAGTAAGCCTTGAAGCGTACACACAGCGGTTTGAATCGCGTTTTTGGCGCACACGAAAAGCGTCGAACCGTGCATACCTTACGGCCGGTACTTGACAACCACAATTACTTGCTTTCGTTTTCTTTTTGTTTGTTTTTTTGCGGATAAGTGGTCGTATTATAGCAACTGCCACCTGCACATTGCGGAATGTTGAAAACAAATATAGAGGGCCGTGGCTCACTTCGTTTTTTTGTTTCCTGCAGGCAGCGGCGACGGGGAATGGAATATTTGCCAGTCACCGTTTCGCTAAGTGTCGCCAGTACTTACACAGCATCAGATAAGCTCGTAAACAAACGGCAACCTAATCAAACTACTTATACCTGCTTAACGCTAAGCCTTTCAACTCACATTGTACACGTATTGAAGCTCGTGGTGCTTGCTTACGCACTTAGCTGCCTGTCGCTTCGGTTTTACGAAGCCTTTTTTTCACGCAGAACAGTCTATCCGTTTCGGTACGGACAGCAGCGGCGGGGCTGTCAGTAGCCTTGTGGCTCGTCCACACTTGCGTATGCTCGGCGGCGAGAGCGAGCGATATCCGCCGGCGCCAAAATGCTGCCTCGTTCATACTTGCCGGCCGTCACGTCGCCGCTCGTGGAGTACACAGATATGGTTTGAAAAGAGTATGAAGTGACACTGTCGACGTACCATAAGCACATTCATGCCGGCGTACGCTGAACGCAGTTATTTTGTGGGTCGTTACGCCATTTCTCGCAGTTCCTCTTAGCCCAGCGTGTGCTAACAGATCCTCAACGATAAGGTCAGCCTAGTGGCGCCATCTGGTTGTTAGGACAGAAACCATTTTTGTCAACAAACCGACGCACCTCCTGAGCCTAGAAGCGATAGAATCGTCACTCTATTTGGTAAATAAAACATATTAGTCTATCGCATGTTTTGTTATAGGCGAAATGAGACGAAGCGAAGCAGCAACGCTCCAGCGAAATCAATCTGAACGGGGGGTCCTGTTTTGAAGGGCGCCGCCATGTTTGGGGAGCAACGGCGAAGCAGAGGGAGCAAATTCTGCCGTTCGTCCTTCAGTTAGTGCTTTGCAGGCTAATGACTAAGCATTTCGTCCGTCAAGTTTGCACATGGCACGCACGCAGTCGCTCCTTTCGCGCTGCTCACGGGGACTAACGGCTGCTCTCGCTCCCACGGAACTGATTTTGTCTAAAAGTGTAGTTATCCGTTGGGTCAGCAAGAGTGCTAAAGCTTGTAATCGCTACGTATCGGCTTTAGTGGAGTAGAACGCGGACAGCGGGGGGCAGCGGTGTAGTGTGTGTCGAAGGCCTCCAGGCTATGTTCCTTCAAAAGGAAACAGCGTGTTTGGTGCTAAAATGCGTGCTTAGCAATGCAGGCCGGCGTATACATTTTAGGCAACGCGTTGCACCAGACTCGCTTGTTGGTCAAGTTTGCATGCACCCGCGCACGAAAGGAAACTGCAGAACGCGAAATATCCGTGCTAATCTCTTCAAGGACGACGCTCCGAGCGCGCGTATTCCTTATTGCCAAAACTCTAAAATGCAAAGCAAAAAAAATTCTTTTCTGTCATTTGTGAAAAACAATAATAAGCACAGCGAAAAGTCCCGGCAACATAATTTCAGTAGAGCATACCCTCGCAACATGCTGTGATTTATTCATCACGTGATTCACGTGACACTTCTGGCAGCCAATAAGATTTCAAGAAGAGGTCCTTCTGAGTGTGCATCATTTTCTAAAGATTGTTAAGAAATTGTTAAGTAGAACGCAAGTGCTTTGTTCCCTGCCAGCTGCGGCTTCGTTTTCATTCCACATTCACTTACATCTACCAACCAGGTACTAAGAATAACTGTGCTATTGATTGATTGATTAAAACATCTTTATTTGTTCAATATTCTCAGAACGTGTGGGTTGGCCGCCTAGTCCGGTATTCCACTGGCTGCTGCTGCTGCGCTGGCCCTCCCCACCAGCCAGTGCTGACGGTCAGGATCATCGCTGAGCAGAATAGCCTCCCACTGCTCCTCCGAGTGGTTTCGAATGGGGTCAACTGAGGGATTAAATTGGCATGCCCACACCATGTGGTAGAGGTTAGCTACCGCTCCACAGTGTGGGCACTGCGGAGAGTATAGTGTAGGGTACCACTGGTGTTGGGTATGTGTTGGTTTGTAGTCTCGTAAGGGTGTTTTCTCTTCTAACTTATTGAACGGAACTCGGTGGTCATGCGTGTCGAGAATAGGGCCTCTCGACACCAGCGAAAACCCGTGCAAAAGTGCGAATGCGAGGATTCTGGCTTTGTTTTGTTGGCTCATGCTTTCCAGTATTAAGGCGGAAGCCTTTAATGTCTCATCGTTGTAAGCAGGAGCTGTCGACAGAAATGTCACGCTTTTCAATTGGTCGAAACGGTCGTGACGTCACAGTGTACGAATTTCAAACGGGGCCAATTGTACTTTGGCTACTAACCAATTAAAGGGATCGTATAGTGATGCTCCAGGTAAGTTTGACTGAGTTTAGTTAATTGCTTACTTAACCAATTAAGTTGTTTAATTGTCTAACCAATTAGTCTAACCAATTGATCTGACCTTTCTAGTCAGACCAGATAAATAAAAACCGAGTAGGAAATTAGGCGAGCTTGGGAATCGTACCCCGGTCTCCGGAGTGCGAGTCGAGTACGCTACCACTCCGCCATGCCAGCTCGACGGTTTGGAATGAATGAACAAAGGTGGGTCTAGTGAATACGGTGTCTTCGTTCTCTCCCATCTTCCTCCCTTCCCGTTACGGCGAGGTTTAGGTGTCCACCGAGATATGAGAGACAGATACATTTCCTTTCCTCAAAAACCAATTTACCGACGAGCAAGGCGTATTTGTCCGCGTTTCAGATTGGTCCGAACTGTCGTGACGTCACCGCGCGCGTATTTTGACGGGTGTTCACCGAAATATGTGAGGCAGTTACTGCGCCACTTCATTTCCTCAAATACAATTTTCGACTAGTGTCTACCGAGATATGTGAGACAGTTACTGCGTAATTTCCTTTCCTCAAATACAATTTTCATTTTCTTCATTACGCCCCCTCTTTCTTCTTTCACTCACACTTCCTCCCTTCCTGTACGGTGCGGCTCAGGTGTCCACCGAGATGACAGAGAATTACAGCCCCATTTCCTTTCCTCAAAAAGCATTGCGTTCAAAGGGCAACGCATCGCACCGAACGGGTGGTGGCGTTCCGTGGACTCACTGGCAGCGCTACGAAACGCTGTCGCGTTCCACTCCTAAAGGCGAAGCTTAAGCGTCATTAATTGGCAGTTAATTAACGCACCAACAAAATGTGCAGTGAACAGTCGCGTAGCAGAATGCAACACTCAGGCTTTCGCCTTTCACCACTTTAGACGCTAAAGTTCCTCGTAATTTTTAGGGTGCCCACTTGCCATGCTGCAAGAATGGTTGCTAAGAATGCCTTCTTTGCAACTTGTGTTACATTGAAGCCGCCTTCGACAGCTGTCCGCCGACTTAGTAATTTTCAAAAATAGGCTTTTCGAGGTCAAATGTGGCTTTTGAGGCATTGTATTACCAGTACTGTCGAACACCAGAGAACCGGTGTATCATCTAAACTAGTGAGCTGGTTTACTAATATTTGATGATTAACTTTTTAACCAGCCGCCGCGGTGGCTCAGCGGCTATGGTGCTCGGCTGCTGACCCAAAAGACGCGGGTTCGATCCCGGCCGCGGCGGCTAGAATTTCTTTGGAGGAGAAATTCTAGAGGCCCGTGTACTGTGCGATGTCAGTGCACGTTAAAGAACCCCAGGTGGTCGAAATTTCCGGAGCCCTCTACTACGGCGTCTCTCATAGCCTTAGTCGCTTTGGGACGTTAAACCCCATAAACTAAACTAAACTAAACTTTTTAACTATCACAGGCGCCTTGGTGAAATTAGTTATTCGTAGCCGGTCGTTAGTAATAGCCATAGTGGTTTTTAGAATTTCGAAAACGCGATTACTCTCACCGATGTGCCTCAACTTATTATGCCTACATCGTGCCAAAATACGTGCGCTTTCGAAAAGCGAGTAGACGAAGGAACCTCTCCAGTGCGCGTGACTAGTCGAAGAAGCCAAATTTCGTCGAGCCGCAGCGCCAAGGTTATTCTCGTTTCCGAATTCTAAAAAGTGGTATGGCTGTTACTAACGACCGCCTGCAAATCTCTAATGGAAACTAGGCGCCTAACTCTATTAGTTAACAATTTTATGTGTTAAAAATTAGTTAACTAGCTTACAACTGATATGAGTATAGACGCCTAACTTATGGTTGCATGTTATCTTCTTTGTAATGATGCGCAAGGGATTATTATACATGGATTACCACTTCTCCTACGACCGTTAAATAATTTATAATCGAATTTCTTTCTCGAGCTGTTTCGGTTTCAACAGCGGAACGATGACCGTGACGTCAGTGTGTGGTTAGAGGTCACATGAGGCATGAAAAAACTGCAATTTTATAGCTGCTTCTGCACTCGTTGTCATTCCGACTCTTGAGGAAGGCTGGCTTCAGCACTGTAGTGAATTAAAACGATGATGCAGCGATTATATTGCAGTCTTCCATGCCTCACATGGCGTATAACCGCACTTTGACGTCACAGCCATCGTTTGGTTGTTGAAACCGAAACGGAAACAGCGTGACAGGAAAATTCGATCCACTGACAAGACGATGCATCGGTTACCTGATGTCTGCGAATACTGCTAATATTATGCCTCAAAGCCGTACTTTCACTTTAAAAAGTCTATTTTTGAAAATTACTTAGTCTTCCCTTAAACTGCTGGTACGCGTACATACACACTGATGCCAGGCGCTCATTGGCACACGTTGTACCTGTATGCCGAGCTCCCCTGTCGCGCGTCTGGGAGACGTGTATACTAAGCAGATTTTTCGTGGAATACCTTGGCACCCCACGTTAAAAAACTGTTAGCGTTAACTCTGTACTTTTCATTTGGTCTGCTTACTCTCTTTCCTTGTCCGACCTTCTTGGATTCGCAATATTCGCGAGGGCCAACTTCCAAACATTGAGTATCGCAGAATAACGCCTTTATTGTACTTTTTTTTTCTTCGGCTTTGCCAGACGCTTTCATTTTCACCGCGGGCATTACACTGAGTGTCCTTGTAGATTTTCTCGGCGAAACATACTGCGGGGAAGCGACTGTTTGTGCATTTTTTGTGATGTATTGTTGGGACAGGATTGCGCACTGTTTGCCGTATTCACAGCTTCTCGGGCAGGCCCTACATACGTGAAGGGATTGGCACGCGTAAAATATTAATACCACCTTGAGGAGAACCGACGGCAATTATTTGCTCAAGTGCTTGGTGAGAAACTCCGAAGAGGTGCTGCGATCATTTGAACGACTGCCGACTGATTTGTGGGACTTGTGAGCGATCGAAAAATATTGCCCAGGTACGGTGCTCAGTGGACTGCAATTTCTTGAAAGTTGTAAAGATTAGGGAATATTACAGGCTTACAAGTTTTTAACAGTTGTGACCCCAGTTTACTGATGAGATCAGTCTTCCCAGCCACGTTTTTTTTTATTATTATTATTGACAGGACAGCAATGCGAAAATTTATCACAGGCAATGACTTCCGGGACCTTTGTTTGGTTTATGCATGGTTTATGAGTGTTCAACGTCCCAAAGCGACTCAGGCTATGATGGACGCCGTAGTGCAGGGCTCCGGATCATGCCGACCACCTGGGGTTCTTTAACCTGCACTGACATCGCACAGTACCCGGGCCTCTAGAATTTCGCCTCCGTCGAAATTCGACCGCCGTAGCCGGGATCGAGCCCGTGTCCTCCGGGTCAGCAGCTGAGCCGCTCAGCTGCTGACTGGCTATGGCGCTATGGCTCACTGGTTACGGCGCTCAGAGCGCCATAACCAGTGAACCACCGCGGCGGCTCCATGAGCTTTGTGTAAATGCGGCCAGTACCGGCTGCTCTATAACCGTGATCACTGTTGTTACTGTCAGTAGCCGCACAGTGTGTCGGCATATTGTAGCGAGTGCGAAATGATAGCGTAATAAGCTCTGTCACTAGTTGAAAAGAAAGCTGGAAACGTACTGTTCGATTATATTTTACAATGGGTCTCCTGCGTTATTATCTTTGTGCTCGTGTTATGACCACTTAAGGAGGGGAAAAAAACGCAACTTATGCGGCGTATCTCCTGATAAGGTTTTAGTGAACAAACAGTGCTCCAAGAAGGTAAAGAGTAATCGTCTTACTGTCTAGCGAGGGACCGCAACCTTTACCTATAGAAAATTCACCCGACTGTTTCGGTGTCTGTTTCAGAACGAAGTTTTTTTTTTTTTTTTCGGTGAATATTATTACCAGGTTCTAGCACCGCCGTACGGTAACTACGGCAACTGCTACCGGGCAGCAAATGGGGCTTGCCTGGCAAAGATAGCAACGGCAACGCGTTGCCGTATTTGCTGTACGGCTAACTGGCTGCGCTAAAACTGTATATTTTACTGTAAGTGCTGTAAAAAGTTTCTCACAATTTACCTTGCCCTCTTTGTCTGCCCGAGCATTCTATTAACAAATAATTAACGCGCAAATTGTCAAGTTTAGAGCCCTGGTTGTAGAGGGAGGTGATAGCGCCAAAAAAAAAAAGTAACGGAATTTAGATGAAGCAACCGTGAGCCAAAAACTCAAGTGGAAATTGACTGCCATGTTTATGTCGGTTTCTTGCGCTGGGTTGATAAGAGGACGCGGCCTCACGGTGTCTGCGTGTTGACGGCGGCTAGAAGGTGACATTTTTCGCGAGATTTCGTCACCGTCTTTGCCTACTTAACCAAGTAACTGTACAAATCGGGTGACATTTGAAGAGGAGCTTCAGCCTCCCGTTCTGCAGAGGCTTGTAACCAATGTAGCGGCGCAATGCATCAGTATGCACGAATGCGCTATTTTACACCACGCGCCTGTACTATGCTCGTTTCCTCCAAGCACAACTTCTGCCCAGTGCCGGCCGTCTGCGTCACCTAATTCGGCGTATCGGTCGTTACTTCGTTACCGGAAAGTTTATCCCGTTGCTGGTAATGAGAGCGCGCGTTACAAGAAAAGAAGAAAAAAAAAAAGAGCCACTCGTGGCGGGGGACCGGCGCCCTTTGACGCCCATGGAGGCTGACAGGAGCGTTCCCAGCGGCGCTTCCGTGGCAGCCCGAGGAGCGGGGTCCCCGTCGGCTCAATTCTCTTCATCCGTTTGACTGATGACACCGGCCGACAGCCCGTCTTTGTTTTTCCCCGTTCGCCGCTGGTCGCGTGCAAGACGTTGGGATGAGAGATGACAACACTGTGTGCCGCCTCATCGCGGACCCTCGTGGTAGCCCTTTTTTTAAACGCGACAGGGCTCTCCGGTTGTGCGGAAAATCCGGCGGCGTTGTGGCCGAACGAGCAGGTGCCCCACTATCACCTCCTCGGTCACGTGACGTGACGTCTTCACAACCTGCTGCCCGCCGTGGCAGTTCTATTAATGACCGGTCGCCAGAAGTTGCTTGAGAACTGCAGTTTGTGTCTCACGCGCACCCTCGGTGGCTGTGTTTGCAAAAGGTTGGGGGGGGTGGGGTGCCCCCCCCCCCCCTCCTTTCTTGGATTCGTGCATGCAATCTATGCTTATCAATGAGCGCAAGGTAACCGATATGAGGGAGTTTAATACGGAGGGCGTCGTGCATGCTCTAACGAATGGAGGTAGCCTAACAACGGGGAAGTGGAAACTAGGCAGAGACGAAAATCAAATGTTTTCATTAAGAGACAAACAAGGCAATGTCTCATTAGCAATCTGGATAGGATAGTTTTGCAGTCAATGCAATCAGAGCGTAAATGAGAGACGCACTAACGCACAGCACTGGAACATCCCACCAGGAAAGAAACAGGAAGTAAAGAAAGCCTTGGGAGCTATGTAAGGGGGGAACGCAGCTGGTGAGGATCAGGTAAAAGCAGATCTGCTAAAGGACGCAGGAGAGATTGGGCTAGAAAAACTAGCCTCCCTATATACGCAATGCCTTATGACCTCGAGCGTACTGGAAGCTTGGAACAACGCCAGCATCGTCTTAATCGATAAGAACGGATACGTCAGTGACTTGAAAAATTACAGACCGATCAACTTACTGTCCGCTGCCTACAGGGCGTTTACTAAGGTAATCGCGAATAAAGTCAGGACAACCGTAGACTTCGATCAACCAAATGATTAGGCTGGCTTTCCTAAAGGCTATTCGACGATAAACCATATTCACGCTATCCATCAAGGGATAGAGAAATGCGTAGGATATAACCAACCCCTATATATGTCGGGTGTTTTTTGTCTTATTTTTAGACGTTACTTTTCTTTTTTTTGAGGTAAAGAGAAGCTCTTTGCAGGGTAGTAATACCATTGTTGGCGAATGTCAAAAAACAAGCGAGTCATATCAACTGTAAAGTGATTAACTAAATCCTAAAGGTCAATTTTTTAACTGTTACGGATAGGCACCTGTTTGCAAGTAGAGATTTGTAGCTGGCCGTTAGTAATAGTCATCTCACTTTTTAGAATTTCGAAAACGCGATCACCCTCCCCGTTGTGGCTCAGCTAATTATGCCGACGTACTGCCAAAATAATGCGTTTTCGAAAAGCATGCGGGCAAGCAACCCGTCTAGCGCACGTAAGTAGTCGAAATAGTCGAATTTTGTCGAGCCATAGCGCCGAGGGTAACCGCGTTTTCGGAATTCTAAAGACTAATATGGCTTGGACTAACGACCGGCTGCAAATCTCTTAACTGCAACCAGGTGCCTATCGGTAATGGTTAAAAAGTTGGCTTTTAGAATTTAGCTAATCGCTTTACTGGTTGATATGATTCGCTTGCTTTTTGACGTCCGCCAAAAGTGGTATTACTATCCTGCAAAGTCCTTGTCTCTACTTCAAACACCCTGTTCTTTTTTAAATTTTGAACCTTCTAAAAAAAATAAAAAGATCCGCTATAGTCTTCATAGAGTACAAGAAAGCTTTTGACTCAGTGGAAGCCTCAGCAGTGAGGCAGGCATTGCGGAATCAGGCTGTTAAGAGCCTGATGCAAAAATACTGGAAGGTATTTACAATGGCTGCACATGTACCATAGTCCATAAAGTCTGCAATAAAAGGCCGCTCAGGAAGGGTGTTAGACAGGGAGACACCATCTCGCAAATGCTATTCACCGCCTGTTTACAGGAGGTGTTCATAAGCCTGAATTGGGAACTGTTGGGGATACGAGTTAGTGCATAATACCTTAGTAATCCGCAATTCGCAGATGGAATTGCCTTACTAAGTCATTCAGGAGAAGAATTGTGAAGCATGATGATTGATTACTGTATGCAGTGTTCAACAGTCTCGGAAGGGAGCAGCAGTTTACAATTGCTAGCGAGGCGCTGGGTGTGTTAAGGGAATACGTCTATTTAGGGCAGGTAGTGACCGCAGATCCGGATTATGAGAGGAAAATGGCTAGAAGGATAAGAATGGGGTGGAGCGCATATGGCAGGTTCTCTCAGATCGTGAGTGGCAGTTTACCAATATCCCTCAAGAGAAAAGTAGATAACGGCTGTATCTTACGGGTACTTGCAGAAATGTGGGGGCTAACGGAAAGTGATCGACTTAAATCGACTACAACGCAGCTGGACATGGAAAGTAAAATGATCGGTGTACCGTTAAGAGACGGAAGGAGGGCAGTGTGAGCCGGGAATAAACGGATGTTTATGATATCCTAGTCGAAATTGAGAAAAAGAAATGTGCTTGGGCAGGGCATCTAATGCGAGGGCAAGATAACCGATAGTCGAAGGCAAGGGTAACAGGCGGCCGGCGGCATTACGTTAGGTAGGCGAAACAGATTAAGAAGTTTTCGGGTATAGGGTGGCCTCAGCAGGCACTGCACGTGGTCAGTTGGGGAGACATGGGAGAGGTCTTTGCCCTGCAGTGGGCGTAGTTTGGCTGATGATGATGATGAACTGTTATGTGATCGCAAAAGAAAGAACAATGAGGGCCCCAGGCCGCTCAAAAGAGAATTAACGCTATCGCATCATACGCCGCCCACAAGGAGGAGCTTAAGTGTCCCCCCCCCCCCCCCCCCCCCAAAAAAAAAGCGTAATAATACGAATAATTTTTTGTCCCGGTTTCTAGCTTTTACGTCTGGATGCTGTCAGCTTGGCTGCTTTTGTGTTTTGGACGCCAGATTCCCCAACTGCGTGCCTGGTCGCGGATTTCTCTGATGGTTCGAGGTTCTGAACCAGTCACGATTTACACGGCGTTGGTGTGCCAGGTCTGCGTGCGTAGCCGGTCTCGGGGAGCGGCGTCTGGCGCCTCGTGCGAGGGTGTTTGTGCGCGTGCTTGATTTTCATTCCGGCCAGTGGGGCCGTGGTCGTAATGCGAGGTGGCGGCGGCGCAACCCAAGGGCGCGAGGTCCGAAATGTTGTTACTGCGCGGGGGGACGAAAGGCGTCTCCTGGCGGCGTCTGGGATCGCGAGAAAAGCCGCCTCGTAAACAAAGCTGCGGCTGACGTTTACGATGCTGCGGCCATTGTGCCCGCTGCCAAGCACTGGTCGATGGCCACACAAAGGGAGGCTGCTGCTGGCTTCTCCTCTTGGGCTTCGAGGAAGCCTTTGAGGCGCCGTCGCGAATTACGCCCCGCCATTAGCGAGGTCCTTGGAGACGCGGCTGTTCCGCCAGGGGCGAAGTGATTCGGCGTCCTTAGCGAGGAGAGGTCGCCCTCGTCGCACGTTTGTCGTCCCGCGTCGCTTTTCTCTTCTTTCCTTAGCGCCGCCGGTCATCGCCCCTCTTCTCCGCCTTTTGTTTTTTCTCCCCGGTACAAGCCGATTCGAATGGAGGGAAAAGTGTCTCGAGTCGGTGCATCTCGGGGATATAAAGCCGCCAACGCCTGCCACAGAAGGCGACCCAGCTCGGAGCGTTTCGCTTGGAAGGGTTTCTTGCAAAAGATGCCGCTTATAGTCGCGCATTGATACTCCGCTTAATCGCCCGGCTATGCGGGAGAAGGACTGCGGACGACGTTACACTTCGCCACGCAAGCCTGGCAAAAAGCAAGAATCGTGTGTGGCTCCGCTGTTCCTTTACCGACCGCCGACGACTCTTGGTGGAAGTCATGCAATTCAGCTGCCGCAATGGCAGGTCTCTTACAAGTCCGAAGAGCTTGAATTTTGTTCCCTAAATGCGATTGAAGACACCAAAGGGGGGTGTGGACATGATATGACATGGCGAGCATTAAAAAGGCTTCCTTCTTTCTGAACCTGTTTGGTCCGAATTTGTAAGATTCCACTCGTGTTTTTCATCATCTTTTATTACGTCTCAGTAATGCAGAAAGTTGAGCTGGCTGGTGATTCATCGTGTTAAACTTGCCAGCTAGCGTACAGGACAGAAGAGGCACGCGATCGTCCTGTATGCCTCTTCCATGTCTTCGTCCTCTATTCTAGCGTCAAATTCAAGGAACCGACAACTGACCAAAACGTGCCGTGAGATTATGGCGGAGATGAAAAGATCGTGCTGATAGTGTAAGAATTCTGCACTGCTATAGCGAAGAAACATGGATTTATATTTTTAGGTTCGCGTCGAAAATCGCCTAAAGGAAACTGAAGAGCCATCTTGGGGTGAAACCCTGCCATCATCATTGCTACCACGTGACCACATCTAGGTAAAATATTGCTCGGTTGTTTTAAGTACGCAGCGTTCATTTCCTTTCGATGTGTTCATGCTTTATTCTAGCATACGCTTTCTCCAGTGCGCCCTTCGATGAAAAGCAACGCTCCCGTCACATCGCCAATGTGCATTTAGCCTTTGTCACCAGGTGGCGCCACAGTTTTTTCCATTTCTGCAATGCAGCGGCAACCACGGTCCTCTAAAACGTTCGTCGACGAGGCATGCATCACCGTGCCGTAAGAGCTTTGAGCGCGGAAACTAATGGAGGCTGCTCTATACTGAAAACGTGTAATTGCTGTCTGGTGGTGAGTGAGATTATCTGTGCATCAGTTTTTCTGATGTGCAATCGCGCTCGCTGATACTGGTTTCCAGCATCGGTCGCATGCAGTGTTCTAAAAATTCCCGGTAAAAATCTCCCGAGTTTCCAACAAAACTGCTGTGGAATCGAGCACCTTAGATAGCAAGATTTGCGTTGTACCGAAAAAAAATTGGGTGCTTAAAATTCACTGTTCGGTTTCTTTAACATGATGTAAGTACGTTTCTTACCCGACAGCAGTTGATAGGTGGCTTCAAGAGGGCAACACGATAGCTATATATTGTCACGTGATGGTGACAAGGCCCGGGACGACAGACGAACGACCAGACGACCTGTCACTCAAACGAACTCTTTATTGGCCTGTCTCGGCGGCGGAGATAGCAGCAAACGTGCTCGGCGGTCTTCGAAGAGCAGAATCACCGCCGCTCTCCGTCGTGCTCGATTTAAACCTGACGATGAAATTTCGAGATAAGGCGTGGAAATCGCCGACTACAATTGCGAACAGCTCAGAACGATTTGTGCGCGGGTGCAAACATTCCAGATAAATCTGATAGCGTCTCTCGACAGAAACAACCAAATGGTAAAGCGGTGTGCTGGTGGCTTCGAGCAGGAACAAGTAACCATTAGAAAGCTTTGCGGCAATATGGTTCTGAGTTGTCTAACGATCCATTTCATTTGGCCGTGACGTCAGCGTGACGAAAGCAACAGCAGGTCTGGTCATGGCGCCGCCGCTAGCCAGTCCGGCTGAGTCACAGGGACCACCGCTCCACGGCAGTTATGCGCAGAAACGACGCCCAGTTTCTCTGCCGTGACTGAATTGGCGGTGATAAAGCTCTTCAGGCGTGTCACTCGTTGGCATCGGCCATCATGGGCATGTGTCTGTGACGACCAGCGTGACCACGTCTACTCGAATGTCCTACGGCAATGGCAGCAGCGACCATTGACACAGGACCAAATCGAATCGGAAGGAGCCCCTGATTCGGTACTCAAGTGTTAACTGCAAACGTATTCCTTTTCTTTGTGCGTTAGTTAATATTACCAGGAAGCTTTGTACTGTTTGTTTGTTGGTGCTGAAAGCCGCCGGCACGAAGCTTTACAACTTAGTGCGTGGCGCGAGATGCGACCAAGTTTATCTCGGAACTGCCTCTCATTGTTCGTTATTGTTGTAGATGCTCTTGGCTGTTCATCTCTAAGGTTCTTAACCAGGTTTAAATTGATCGCGGCCGAAAGCGGCGGCAATTCTGTTCTTCGACCACCGCCGAGCACGTTTGTTGTTATCGACAGCGCCGAAGAATTGAGTTTTTTTGGCGCAAGGCAGTCGAATGAAGAATTCGTTTAACCGCCATTCTGTCTGCACCCACTCCCCTCTTCTCCCCACTGCCCACGGTGTTGTCACCACCACGTGACTTTGATGGAGAGCGCCTGACTATCCCAGCTAAAAGCTTTAGCAGTTCCAGACGCGAACATGTTGTCCGCAGTGGAGGACAGCGGCCGCTTAATTCTCTGCGCCAGATTCTGTTTCGTCAAGTTCCTTCATGCGCCCCTGGAGGTCGCAATCAAGCACGGACTTCGAGCCACCCAGCGCTGTCGAGAGGCCCCACAATCTGTCTAAACGTTATCCCTAACCCCTGCCCTCTTTGTCTTATGAAAAATAAAAGTTTGTTCCTCCTCCTCCTCGTGCGCTGTATGGTGGCCACGCGCTGTTGCTGTGGGATATTTTGTCCCGATTTTCGCTTCTTCATCGTCGTGCCTTGCTTCGAAAGCGCAGCAGAATCGCTTGTTACTTTGCGCCTGGCTTCCAGGAGCAGATTGTGCCCGGCTCTCGGCAGCCGCGGATGTCTCCCCACGGTATTGACCTCTGATACCCCTTCCCCGCTGCGCCCGTGGAGAGGCCAAACTGCGGGGGCCGAAGTAAGGTTCGGCATGGTTTTCCTGTTTTGCAAATGTGCCCTCCCCGGTTGGAAGCATTCGGCGATGCGCTTGCCTGTGGCAGGGACCTGGCCATGGCGGCGCGGCCGAAAGACGTCGCTCTCGTTCCCCGGCCGACAGCGGGCTTGATGGGCGATGACCTCCCCCCCGCTTCCGACCCGGATTCCACGGCATCTCTCTCGCTTCGGAGGCGTGTTGTTTTTGGCCCCGGCGCCCGCTTTTATTAGAAATTCTTGCGAGGGTGACCGCTGGCCCCCGCGATCCCGCTGATATTATTCTTTGGCAGCTTTGGGGAGCGAGCGTGCCTCGTCCATTCTTTATCCTTTTCTGCGCGCGCAGAAGGGAGGGCCAGCCGCGAGTGAGCAATGGCATTCTTTTCGGCCGGCGATATTCGCGCGCCATTCCTCCGCTGCCCGAACGGGTGCCGAGGCGTGTTGTTTCTTCTGGACCATCTCCGCAACGAAGCGTGCGCGCAGAGGAGAACGCGCGCCCTCGCGCGTTGGATTGATGAGCGTCGTCGTCGAGTGGGATGACCGCCGACCGGGAGAAGGGCCTGATCCCCCCTTCTTCTGCCCCGGCGCATTTTCGCCACCGTGGTAGCTGGACCGGTTGGGGCGTGGCCAGAATGGCCTGTTAGTTTTCTTGCCGCGTTTTAGAATAGGGGGACCCTATAGGGATAGGGGAGTAGTAGCAGGCCGTCAGTGCCCATGCGCGGGACAATAACGCCTTTCGGGTTACTGTACTGCGCATGCGCACTCCAGCCGTTCCCCTATCCTCCTAATCGATAGCGTACCCCCATTCGAAAGCTCGGCTCTAGCCACGCTCAGCTGTCTTTTCGCGAAGCCCACTTTCGCAGATTCCCAGGTTCGCACTTTTTGCTAATGAACGCCCGGTACGATTCCCGAAGGAAGTCACCGGAATGCAGTGCGCTTCTTTCTTTCGCCGGCGGGCATTAAATGGCAACATTACTTTGTCCCGCTGCGCCATCTTCACGGGGCCCCTCCTGGCCCTTTCTGGTCAGCGCTCTAACCCAGAATAAGGACTGCGACTGTAGTCCTAATCAGGCACGGTTGGCCCAAGTGGGCGAGCAATGCTTGTTCTATTTGCGGCATGAATTGCACTTTTGCCACCTGCATCTAAGTTTGATTCGCAGAGGAATGACTTCCTCATTGGGCTGGCAATTCTTATTCAAGGAGGGAGCTGTGGAGGGCTGATGCTACTAGGCATGCTACGACTGTTTGTTTGGCTGCTTTGTAAATAATGGTGCACGACGTCAACAACGCCGCCGCCTGCTGCTCGTCACTTTTCATCCGCTGGAGCCGCAACTTCGGTAGTTTGCCCAGGCGCATTCTACCCGTCACCTTTATCGCATAGCAGTCATTACTTACGATATGCGCCTGTACAAATGTTTATCTCTGAAACGAAGTATCAGCACTTGTAGAGGAGGCTCATCTATCGCCAATATCGTCATCCTGACAACGCCCACTGCAGGGCAAAGGCCTCTCCCATGTCACCCTGTCCTTTGACAGCTGTGGCCAACGTATCCGCACAAACTTCCTAATCTCATCCGTCCACCTAACTTTCTGTCGCCCCCTGCTACGTTTGCCTTCTCTTGGAATCCACTCCGTTACCCTTAAGGACCAGCGGTTATCTTGCCTTCGAATTACATATCCTGCCCAAGCCCATTTCTTCCTCTTCATTTCAACTAGGATATCATTAACCCGCGTTTGTTCCCTCACCCACTCCGCCCGCTTCATATCTCTTAACGTTACACCTATCATTTTTCCTTGCACAGCTCGCTGCGTTGTCCTTAACTTAAGCTGAACCCTTTTTGTTAGCCTCCACGTTTCTGCCCCATAGGTGAGTACCGGTAAGATACAGCTGTTGTAAATTTTTCTCTTGAGGGATATTGGTAAACTGCCATTCAGGATCTGAGGGAGCCTGCCATATGCGCTCCACCCCATTCTTATTCTTCTAGTTATTTCCCTCTCATGATCCGTATCTGCGGTCACTACCTGCCCTAAGTATCCTCGCTACCAATTACGAACTGCTGTTCCCTTGCTAGGCTGTTGAACATTACTTTTTCTGCATGTTAATTTTTAGCCCCACCGTTCTGCTCTGCCTGTCTAACTCATTGATCATGCTTTGCAGTTCTTGTTCTGAGTGGCTTAGCAAGGCAATGTCATCAGCGAATCGCAAATTACTCAGGTACTCTCCATTAACTCTTATCCCCAACTCACCCCATTTCAGGCCCCGGAATACCTCCTGTAAGCAGGCGGTGAATAGCATTGGCGAGATCGTGTCTCCCTGCCTGACACCTTTCCATATTGGAATTTTGCTGCTGACTTAATTGAGGACTATGTTGGCTGTGAAGCAGCTATAAATATCTTCAGGCAATTTTACATAAGGCTCATCCACACCCTGATTCCGGAATGCCTGCATGACTGCTGAGGTTTCCACTGAGTCAAATGCTTTCTCGTAATCAATGAACGCTATATATAGGGGCTGATTATATTCTGCGCATTTCTCTATCAGCCGATTGATAGCGTGGATGTGGTCCATTGTCGAGTATCCTTTACGAAAGCCTGCCTGATCATTTGGTTGATTGAAGTCTAAGGTTGTCCTGACTCTGTTAGCAATTACCTTGGTAAATGCTTTCTAGGCAACAGACAGTAAGCTGATCGGTCTGTAATTTTTCGAGGCCTACATAAACGCACTCATGTACTGTGGCGATCAGAATATTGCGGGACGTGGGAGAGCGTTGGAAAACTGGGTTCTGCGCCACCTAACGGCACACCCTCGCTCTTTCGCCCCTCGCAGGCCTCTCTGTACCGTCACTCCTACCTTACGTACGCCGTACCTACTTCAAAACTGGCGCCAGGTGGCGCATCGATAGCTGGCAAGCATTTGCCTAAGCCGCAGATGGGTGAAGCAAATCGCGTGTCGCTTTTTGCGGCGAAGCGACTCTTGGTCAAGAAGAGGGAGCGTGCAGTTATGTTTTCTGTTTATTCTCGGGCTCCTCGCTGGCGTGACCATCAATTTTCGATGCGCAAGCGCTGAACGGGCCACAAGGCTCCAAATGCCGAGGTGGCCAGCTGCTTACGGTCGCAAAGAACGTTGCTACACGGAACCCTGCGCAAAACATGCAGTTACGCGAAGCAGAAAAAGTAAATGTATAGCAATGCTCGGCAACAATTCTCTCAGGTGTGTTCCGCGTGTGCAGCACTCTGCGAAGCTAATGTGCAGCGAACTTGGCGTCGACTATGTTTACTGGTTGTAGTTGATCTGCGGAGGTGATGGAGGCTTCACAAGTCGCCGTTTTGGGGAAGTGTCGCTCATAGTGCTGGCGCAGTAAAATAAAGAACGCTTCACTGCGGGCACCCTCCCCTTTAAGCAAAGTCGCTGTGTCGCGAAAGGCTGCAACAATCTGTTTGGCCCTTCTCAGCAGCTTGTGCAGACGCTAGCCGGATATCGAAGCGGCACCTGGCGCCGGTTCCGATCTACGTCCGCCGTGCGTAAGGTAGGAGTGAGGGTACAGAGATGCCTGCAAGGGATGAAAGAGCGGGAGTGCGTCGTTAGGAGGCGCAGAACGCAGTTTTGCCACGCTTTCCCACGTCCCGTAGTATTGCGATCGCGACAGTACAGTCATTGCTTTAAAATGTGCCTAGTAAGCCAAGACACGTGTGCCATTAATTTGACTCCCATGGCGGCTAGCGTTAACCATTTTTTTTTTTTTTTGCTAATGCTGTCCCCGTAACGGTTTGCTGTTTCTCTGGAGTGATGTGTTTTGTATTGGAATGAGAAACTGCTTTTTCATGTCGCTAGTAGGCGCTGTTAATTTGTAAAGTGGCAGCGCGGCATGGCTATCGGGCACCCAGTTTCCCATTCGACTCTGAAGACGACATCTGTAGACTGCGTAGTCCTTACCTACCATCACTCATCTGTCGTCCCATGTCGCCAGCCTGCAGGTAGCGTTCCGCTAGTCGTTTTTGGTGGGGAAAGCACTGTTCAGCCCGCCTTGGATCGATGTGCGCGGCTGTCGTGGGTAAGGGGGAAGAAAACAGTTTGACGTTTCTATTCTCGCTCTTCTGATTCTAAGTCACTGCAAGTCAAGGTAGGGCAGCCACTTGGCCACGAATATAAACAGGAAAGAGGCCGACGCGTCTGATTAAAATTCACCGCGTAGTTTACGTCCGCACGCCTTCCCGCGTCCGCTGCGCCGTCCCTTCCCCGTTCTGGAGACGCCGGGGACGTGAAAAGAACTCGGAACCTCGCAGCGGAGGCGCGGTCGGGCGTCGCTCGCGCTGGCGGCTGCAAAAAAAGAAAACAGGGAAGCTCGGTCGTAAAAGATCGGAGAGTCCCATAACCGCAGCTGTACGAAACACAGCCATAAATAATCCATAAAACCGCGGGAGGCGAGAAAAGGGGAAACTTTGGAGCTGCTCCTCACGCGGCGGCGCCTGCGGAAAGATAAGGCACCTTTCCAGGCCGGCATGCAAGGAGAAGCTGGGCGCTAAATGCGATCCAGTTCATTGCGAAACCCTGCACTCCTTGCAGGGGCGAAGGGCGCCGCTGCAGTAGAAGAGCTGTGCAGCAGACATTGTCATTATTAGACGTTCCATTAAAGCCCCATCTTGTGCAGGGCCCGGCTTCCCTCGCGCAGGCGGGCCGTAAAACCCAACGGCGGCGGAAACGGTCCTATAAAAGGCCGCGTCCTCTTCACGCTGCGCGGGAGGCTGTAAAAGCGCTGCCCCGCCGTTCTACGTGTGTATCTCGCGTGCGCGCTCTTGACGCCAACGACTGCTGTGCTCTGGCCGGCGAAGACGTTCGTGGCCGTAATTGTAGCGAAGGCGTCGACCGCCGTGTTCTCGGAGGCGCTTCCCGAGTCGTAAACCACGGTCCTTCCTCTAGACCTTCTGGCGCGGCCATCATCGATGGACGTTAAAAAGCGGGCATCGTGTTCGCCTTGGGATGATCCTGTTCTCGGCGGTCGTTATCAAGAAGAGGCCCCAGTGTTTGTTTTACGACTGGCGCTCCGTGGGAAGAAAGGGTCGGCCACTGTGTTACTATGCAGCCGCTGGAAACACCTGCAAAGGGTCTGGATCCGAGCCCACGGGGGAGCCGGGCCAATCGTGGGAACGCAGCAAACCCGCCGCAGTGCACCGCAGCGGAAAACGAGCGACTCGCAGGCAGGGAGAGGGAGGAAGTTATTAGAGTGCTTCTTCCCTTGGAGAAAACGCCCGCCTCTTCTTAATGGGTTTGTAATGCAAACTTGGATGTTCTGCTGCACTTCCTTTAATTACGAGACAAGACACCCCAGACTTCTGGTTCGGGCAATTTGGGCCGCGAACGACGCTCCTTCTTTCTTGCGCGCAGCTTTTTGCTCTTCTAACGAGCGAATCCTTGGCTGCTGCCGCCGCTAATTTTATGGCGGCTGGACGCGCGCTGCTCTGCTTCGCCAAGCGATGGCGGCCTCTTTTGTTGGTCGACACTGCACGCCGGCAGCGTCGTCCTCTCTTCTGTCGCGCATTAGCGATGGAGGGGGGCGTGGTCGACTGCGCGGCTCCGACATTTGGCGGTGACGAGGACAAGCCTTGTCATGACGCGGCCAAAACTCACTAATGCCTTATTCTTGCATTTTTCGCCCCCACTTCTCAACTTCGTGGGGGGAGGAGACGGGCTGCCAAAATCTTCGTATCTAGTTGGAATTAGGTGTTCTCAAAAACGCGCCGTTCCCCGTTCTCATTCCTTTTCATTTTTGCGCTTTAATGGCATTCCGCTCACTGCGTCCGTCTCGCGTAAGCCTGTGCGCGTGTGAAATGCAAGCGCGTCTGCGTCCCCTTCGGCGCGGCGGAACCGCATAATCCGCCGCCGCGTCTGAGCGTTGCTGCTTGCTCCGATGAGCCGCGCTCCCTCTTTTCTTTTTTCTTTCTTTTCGTTTTGCGCCTTTCGCTGCGCTGATTGAGCACTCCGGTTCCTCGAGTAGCCTTGACGTATGGCTCTCCTAATGCTTCATTACTTCCTTGCGGAGTCGCGCGCGACGCAAGAGCTCTAAAAGCGGGGCAAAACGAGGATTCTATGAGAAGTGTTTAAAAACAGGAGGATCATCCCGTTATGTCGTTTGTGGGGCGCGACAACGCTGTTTCCAGGGCCCTTTATTATCTACTTTCGGGATTTGATGGCCGCGCGATGAAATTTTGGGCGGCATCCTTCGCTTTCGCCTCAATCTTTTCTCGTGTTTCATTTCGCTGCCTCAGTCGTGTGTATATATATCCTCAATTTCTTTCTCTTTTCTTTCGTGCCGCGGGCTCAGTAAAGAGCCTAATGGGCACCCTTTATGTCCTTTGGTGGCGCCCGTGCAGTGTCGTGGCCCTGGTTGCGTTGTAGTCGTCGAATCGGAAACGTGGCGGGAGCCGGAGGGGGCTCAACTGTGCTTCACAGCGGTCCGCAAAAACTGCCAAGAGAAAAACACCCGGATGGGAGTAGCTGGCTCGTCGCCTAGCGCGCTCCCGAAAAGGGGTTGAGCTACTCCTCAGAAAAGAAGTATCCGTTCTACTCCACTGTATGAAAAAGTATTTGAAGGTTTATTTCCCCAACAAAGTGTTGCGAGGAAAGACAACAAACAAAGCTGTGCAAACAGCTTGAGAGGTCCTAACTTCCTCTTTACAGAGCAGCATTGATGGTAGCAGCAGTTTAACACCAAAGAAAAAGACGAAAAGAAGTATAATGAGAAAAACACGTATGCTCAAGGAGGTCAGAAAGAGTAAAGTGTCACGGCTCTCTAGAGAAGAGTCTGTTTTGGAGTAAATGCTTCGTTCACGAAGGAGTCAGCACGGCAGCTAATAAAAGTATTGTACACTCGCTTGCAGTGCACGTTATAGTACATTCGAGTAGTATGTGTCTATTCCTTTGAGTAGCTTTTACACGGAATTTTAGGAGTAATTTGTCTCACATTCAGGCGGCCTTTATGATGCCCAGAGGAGTACATTTTACTTCTGAGGGAGCTCTTTTGAAGTGCGCTACTCCCATGCAAGCCCAAATTTACAGCTTTGTGTTAAAGAGTGAATGCCCCAATGATATTGCACTGACTGAATTCGCAAAATGTTTTTGGTTTGGTTTGGTTTATGGGGTTTAACGTCCCAAAGCGACTAAGGCTATGGGAGACGCCGTAGTGGAGGGCTCCGGAAATTTCGACCACCTGGGGTTCTTTAACGTGCACTGACATCGCACAGTACACGGGCCTCTAGAATTTCTCCTCCAAACAAATTCAACCACCGCGGCCGGGATCGAACCCACGTCTTTCGGGTCAGCAGCCGAGCACCATAACCGCTGAGCCACCGCGGCGGCGAAAAAAAAATGTTTTTACTAGATACAAAACATTCGAGCCAAGGGTCCGGCAGCTGGTTTTGGATGTTTACAGAGAACCAACGCCTTGGGCCCTGTAGAAAATAAGAGGAGTGTCTTCGCCTCTTGCTATCGCTGGTTATAAGGCACGACGTCTAAGGAGGCTCCTACTGAAAAAAAAACAATAAGAAAAAGCCCACGGAAACAATTGCACCTTTAAGATTCCACTATATCTGGTGCTTAAGTATAGTTTGAGTCAAGTTCACACAAGAAATTTTGAGTGCGTTTTTCAATGAAATAGGCATTGTTGAAGGTTAAATGTTTCTAATGCTAAAAGATTGGCTAGTAGGACATATCTGTACTACTGGCTCTATCTGGTACGCGGATTTGATGGCAGTACAAGTTGGAGCGAGAGGTGCTTTCGCAGCAGTACACCCCGCCAAATCTTTAGCTGGCGTGCGCGACGGCAGCTTTTTTTGCGCTCCTGCGCTTTGTGACGAAGCAAACTTGCGGAGAGCTCAATAATAAGCAGGAGTTTAGTGAGCCTCTGCTTAAATTTGATATCTTAGCAAGTCTGCGCCGTCATAAGCTGCAGGAGCACGGAAAACGCGGCCGTCGCACGCGCCAGCTAAAGACTTGGCCGGCAGTACATGCAATAGGGCGAATGGAAAGTAGCATCGATCGGGAACATTTTTCATTTAAAGCACAAAACTGCACTTGCCCATTCGCACTCTCCTTGGCTGCTTTCCTTTCCTGAAAGGGGCATTGCGAATACTTTCTTTTTTTTTTTCACTGGTCAGAAAGTTCCTCATGCGTTCAAGACACCAGTTCAAAGGTAATCATAGAAATAGAAGCATGCAAGCGAAACGCAGCGCCTTGCACACAGGCAGTGGAAGCTTGCATGCAATTTCCTCGCTGGAGGAACCCGCAGCCGCGCATTTTGACTGCGTCTTCGTTCTACTTACACCCTACAGGCAGTGTAAGGGCAATTAACATAGGAGGGGGAGCTCGAATATGCCATTGTAATTTCTTTGGCGTCGTTAAGAATACAAAGCTACCACCAGCCCCCGCCTCCCCATTCCCACCCCAACCTGTCTTTTGTTCTGCTCTGCCCTCACACTCCTCGGCAGGGTCGGCTCCTTTCTTTTTCTTTCCCTGCCTTCTCGGTATCGTCAGCTAGAACCGGAACGAATTCCTCCCCGATAGTTTCACATAAATGGAAGGTGTTCCGATAGTAGAAACGAACAGCAAACTGCCTCTTTTCACATTTTGCAAATGCGAAGAGCTTACAGCACTGAAAGATAACAGATTTTGGAACTGTACGCTTAGAGAACTAGAAACGAAGCGCTCAATATGGTTGCCGCCTCCGGTCCGCTGCCAAAAACTGCTGCTACTTTTCGACGCCATCAGCCTTTTATGAACCCTTCTCTAGCAGAATAAAAATTGGCAGTGGCTTAGCTCTGGTTAAACCTGGAGGATTGCGAACGCAACGAGGAGAGAGAGAGAGGTGATGGAGAGCGCGGCAGCGGCGGCGGCCCCGGCACGCTAGCTGTGCGCCGCTACTAGTAAAGAAGCGGTAAAGAAAGAAGCGGTAGGGTAAAGAAGCGGACGTTGAGCCGGCGGCGGCGGGGAGGTCGACGCGTCACAAAGCGAGGCGTATCGCGGGCTGGCAGCGCAGGCGAAGCAACACCAAGCGTTACGAGAACTCTCTGGCTGCTTCAGATGCACAGTCTGTGCAGCAGCATACTGCTGCACAAAGCGGCGATGGTCGAGTGTCTTGTAAGCCACGAGCAGCGACGAGGGAGCCGGTGTCGTCACTCGTTAGCGCGGCGAGCGGGTAGCTGCCGCTTGGCGGTGGGTAGACGCCCAGAAGGAAGTTTTTTTAAAATCCTTTTGTGTCTGAAGTAGTGTTCAAGCAGACGTACCCCTGTTCGGAAAAGTATTGAAATGATGTGAATGTTCCATTTTTTGGTGACAGCAGTAAAAAAGGGAGGCATTTCCTCATTTTGACCTCTTACTGCTGGTTGCACTATTTTATGATAAGAAGTTCAAAACGGGACGTCAGCCATTTATACTCCTATTCGGGCTAGTTTGTGTTTCGAGTACACTGTAGGCTCTGTGGTCCCTAGCTGGGAAATCAGGTGGTCACTCGTGAAGTGACCCTCTTGCAGTTGTTCACTGGAGAGGGCCAGTTCTTGTGGCTGTGATGATGGCGTAGTTACGCAGCATTTGTGGCTGCCACGGGGGTCCTCCACCCGGTAATGCCGGCCCCACTGGAACCGGGCGTTGTCAGCTGCCTTCCTAGAAAGCTAGAGGTCGTTGCAGCCGTCCTCAGTGCAGGAAAGATCGGGGCCCTTCTTCCTCGCCGCACCGTCAGTGGCGCTGCCTGAGGCTACCGACGGGGTGGTGTGTGAAGCAGGAGGAGAGCGTCATGAAACGAAGCTCTCTCCTGGCCCTAAATGTCTTCAGGTTGTCTGGCTGTGGGACTTCCTGCAGAGTCTTGACCGGTGTTTCTGCTGGGCCCTGATTTTGCTGCGGCTCCTCCCGCCGGCGCTCGCCCATTTCGGATGCGGATAGCGGACGCTGACCACCCCTAGGGCACCGCTGCCTGCTTCCGGCAGGGGACGGGAAAACCCAGTGCTCCCGTTATCGCTCGCTTCCGAGTTCCGCGCAGAGCCAGGGAGGCTACGCCGAGCTTTCGTGTTCTTTCCTTGTACTGCGGCGATTCAGTCCGCGCCGGGTCCGTTCAGCGCGGCCGTGAACCAACAGGTTCGGGGTTCTTTCTTCGCATGTTGTAATGGGGGCTGAGTTTTGTGCGCAGTGTCGCTCAGTAAGCGCCGTGCAGAAGTGCCCTCGTCGGCAGTGCTGCATGGAACTGTGCTCCGTGCAGCCCCGTCTGGAAATGAGGCTGGCCGGCGCTGTACTTACTGCGCGATACAAGGTGACAGAAGGAGCGGACTTTGAGGTAGGTTACGCCATTCTTCCCCGGCCGTGCCCTCTGCGGCCTGCGACACGCTGGCGCGTAGGGATGTTTGGGGAGGGAGGGGGGCCTTATCTCGGGAGTCCAACAACGCGCGGGGAGCTGGTGGCAGCCCGAAAAGGGAGGTGCCGCCGCTCGGACCCACGCCATCTGGCCGCTTGATAACGCCGTCGTAGCGTAATGGCGCTCTCTCGGCACTCCTGGCCGGCGGCTGATACGAGGCGGACTTTGGAGGGAGGGTGGGGAAGCATAAGAGGACAGGAGTCCGCGTCGTCGTCGAGGGGACCCCTGCGGGGATTTATGGGCGTATCGAGAACGGCTTCTGCCGGGCTCCTTTTCCCCGCGCGCTTCCTTCCTTGGCCGGAGGCCGCCTTCTCCAGTCACGGTTCCTGTTGTTTTGCATTTGTGTAATTGTATACGGTGCCCTACTTGGTCCGTAGGAGGCGAGAACATGCGTTGTCGCGCGATAAGAGATTCCTAACGAAATTCCACTCGCTAAACGAGGAAATGAGTTTGCATTGCTCGCACCATAGCCGTCTTGATGTCGAGTCCCTGCAACCCCCTGAAATCATCAATTGCGGTTGCAATCGCCTGTACTCAGCAAGCACTGTAATGTCATTTCTGCGGCGCAAGCTGCTGACAGCCTTTAGTGCTCGCACTAGTCTCTTTACGCCGGTTTCCTGCATACGCCTCGCAGTTGGCGTTCATTTTACCCGTGGATTGTCGCTAGTTACGGGTTGATTTCGATGATCGCCACATGCGCGTCGTTTGCATGGCCGGAAAAAGGTTGCGCGAATTGTGTGAACGCGTAGCGCAATGAGAAGCTGGTGGAATGCAGTGTGTTCTTTGTCTCTGTGCAGCTTCCCCACGGGGTGCGCGCCATGGCCTACAGTCCGCCGCCTCACAGCGACAGCTCCACGCCGCTCAGTCCCCCCATGTGAGAGGAGGAGGAGGAGCAGCCGCTGCGGAACTACACTCATCTCTCGCACCCTCGGAGTCATCCGTCTCTGGAGTGGCCTCGCTACGAAGACGCTGATCATATATAGGGCAAAAAAGACAAAAAACAGACGATTCCGCGCAAGGGATTCTCTCGGGTGAGGGGCGCTCCGGCGGGACGACGGTAGTGCTGGGCGGAGCGGGGGTCACGTGCCACAGCCGGCTTCCGCAGCCGGCAGCTCACTTCGCTCACTTACACGCGCAGCTTCGCTCCTTTTGTTTCTCGCAGTGAACTTGATTCCGCATACGGGAAGAACGACTAAAAGTCTACTGGCTGTGAAATCTATTTCGCCGTTTGCGAATCGGGTGAGCTTCTATATTTGAATGCCGCATACGTTCGTGTACATATGCATTCCGTGCGTGGTCTGATACGAGACAGGTGCTAGACTCCGCTGTCGTCACTGATTTGCGACGGTGCACTCGCTGAAGTTATGCTTTTGACCGGCCCGCCAGCGCTGTTTGTTACGGGCTGTTTTAGCATTGGTCCTCCGGGGTGGCGCGTCGTTTGACGTTCGCCTTTGCCTGATTGTTACGGGCTGTTTTAGCATTGGTCCTCCGGGGTGGCGCGTCGTTTGACGATCGCCTTCGCCTGATCACGATGTAGTCGGCGTTGAGTTCTCGCCGGATGCGGCGGGCTGGCTGTTGTCATGCGACCTCGTCCTTTTCATCCCGAAGCGCCTCTCACCTTTTGTGTGTGGTGGAGCAGAATAAAAAGAAAAGCAAGATCTGCTGCCTTTTTTTTTTTCTTGTCCCCCTTTTCCCCACGAACACAAATGACGGAAGATCTCGTGCTGAGTCGTCGTCTGACCTCGAGGCCTCCGCACGAGAGCGAATCTCAGTGCGTCCGACGGGACTCGCTACCCAACACGAAGATGTCATCGTTCTAATTCACCAGTTTTCAGTTGAGCGCTTGCGGATGGATGAAGACGAGCGCCATGCCATAGTTAAATTGAAGAGCGGTATAAGCGCGCTTAGTGCAAACACGCGTGAACACGAGGAGATAGCTCTCTATAGGAGGCTCTTCGAATAAAAACAAAAACAGACCCAATTGTTGCAGGCGGGAGTGGACCGCGTATAGCCGCTCTTCATGGTTTGTTTCGCGAGCAGGTAAGTCGCGAACGCTTAGGATGTGATCTGGTAGATTAGTTGCGCACCATATGGGGTGGTACAGGACGCGCCTAGCGGGCTGAACTTGTCATCAGTATTATTATTATTAGTGGTTAAAATAAAAACCATGTATCTGCCATCGAAGGAAGCCCGAAGCGCCTGAGCTTGCGGCTAGGGGAAATAAAAGGGGGAAAGAAAGTGGCATTACACCCTGTATATAGAAATGCACGAGTAGAATGCGGCTCCGCGCGTGGCTGCCGAGAGTTCTCTGCACCGGTCGCGGCCCACGTGATGTCATCACTGGAGAGGGTACGATTCCGCTAGGCTTAAACGTCTTCTGAGTTCAGGTAAGTAACTGTCGTGATTAGCAATTGTGTCCACACACATACACGCGTCACACGTTTGGATACGCGTCCCCACCTTAAACACTCCTGACTGGAAGTGACCCAGAACGGAACTAGGTCTGGGGCACTAGCTGCTCAGGAGTGCATGATGTGCATGTGCTGTTTGCAGTGTGTGTCAGTGTTTTTCTTGTTTGGAAACAGTGTCATTGGGGTGAGTGTCGCGTACTGGTTTCCGTACGGTGGTAGAATTCCATGCACTTGTGTGTTCTTTACAGCACCTCGCCACGATCCCTCCTATAGCAAGTGGAATAATGTCGTCGTCATTGCTTATTTTGCCATAATTCTGAAAGAACAAGAAAGGCGCATGAGTTATATTCTGGCGTTTCGAGACCACACGCGCACTTATTGTGCTTGGGGCTGCAACCCCACAGCCTTTCAGAACTTTGGCCGCTTCTGATAGCTTGTCGTGTATAAGAGAAACCTTCTTGTCGGTGTAACGCTTAACTTTTGCACTCTGCCAAATTAAATTCCGCATTTTCAGTTGAACAGTCGTTATGGATAGAGAGGCGGGCCTGTTCAGCTTTAGAACATTGCGCAAAAACTCTTGTTTTTCCGGGTAATTGTGGCAATACAAGATAACTGGGGAATTCGCGGCTGGGCGATCTACGTATGGTCTGTTAGTGCCTACCACTGAACAACAGGTAAGTTTATCACGGAAAACTTCGTCCATCACCTTACGGCGCAGTCTCCCCTTCGCTGCTTCTGCGATGCTCTTGTTCAGGTAACTTTGTTTTGTGCCATTACAGTGTTTCTTGGGCTTGTGCTGCGCTTTCATGTAGGTGAGCTATTTCCCGCGTCTTTGCAGATATTGCTTTCACGTTTTTGTTTTTTTTTTAATTAATTTAACCCGCAGGCCTCATTCGCAAGAGTTTTTTCTATCAGTTCTAGTCCACTGATTACACTGGCCGAGTCACTGCGTATAGCTTGCTGACCTTCAATGAGTTGCTGAACCGATAGCGTCGGTGCACAGAAGCAATGGTCAAAGGCATATGTGCGCCCGGCATAAGGACGAGACATCTTTCATCACTTCTGCGTGAGTAAACAGTACCCACATGGACAGAAAACGGAACCCTTTTGGTTGGAGACATGGTCCTCGACTGTCATAAACTGCTTTGACTAACGGCTGCTAAACGCGAACTATAGAAGCGCAGGGACCGCTTTACGCTTACCCTGTTGGCCTGAGAGCGAATAACATTAATTATTTTAAAGCAGCTCTCAATAAAGGTGCGGTATTCCTGGAACTGCTGCAAGGTAACAGCAGTTAACAATTAGTAGCGATTTGCTGGAAGTTGTAAGGAAACACGTCTACTTGGGGCAGCCAGTGACCGCTGATCCGGATCATGGGAGGGAATATAAGAATGGGGTGGAGCGCATATGGCAAGCTCTCTCAGATCCTGAATGGTAGTTTACCAATATCCCTGAAGAGAAAAGTATACAACAGCTGTATCTTACTGGTACTCACCTATGGGGCAGAAACATGGAAGCTAATAAAAAGGGGTCAGCTTAAGTTAAGGACAACGTAGCGAGCTATGGAAAGAAAAATGATAGGTGTAACTTTAAGAGACCGAAAGTGGGCTGAGTGATTGAGGGAACAAACGCGGATTAACGACGTCCTAGTCGAAATCAAGAGGAAGAAATGGGTTTGGGCAGGACATGTAATACGAAGCCAATCGCTGGTCCTTAAGTTACGCGTAGCAGGAGGCGCCGGAAAGTTAAGTGGGCGTATGAGATTAAGTTCGCGGGGATACGATGGCCGTAGCTGGCAAAGGACAAGGTTAATTGGAGAGACATGGGAGAGGCCTTTGCCCTGCACTGGGTGTAGTGAAGCTGATGATGATGATGATTCCTGGGATGTTAAAGGTGCACTGAAGAGGAATCTAAACTCGTCTTTTTGCCGCGGGAACTCGAACTACACGTTCCCAGCATTCTTAGAAACTTCGATTTATTGCCCTTTGCGGCCGATCTCCATAATTAAATCGGATTAACGTCCGGCTCCCGCCTTTTTTTTTAATTCCCCGCATACGGTGCGAGGCGTCGACCAACGCATGGAGTGCCTCTCGGGCAGTCGCGTGGCGACTTTGCTTTCGCTTTTATTTTGTTTCTTTTAGGTTTCCGGGAATAAATAGGTGTACTCAGATACTACACAGCTGCAAATTAGGCCCACGGAAATAAAAAATTGCTGAGGCTCAGCTTGGCTAAGCCTGGGGAATGCGAAGCATATTAGTGGCTAGGCTTGGTAATACATGACTTTCCTTGGTTGAATACTTGGTCATTTTAAGACAACCACTAGAAGCCTTCGTCGTGGGGGAAGACAACGGCATGGCTACAGCGGAACGCCGACTAACCCCGAGACGCGCGTTGGGTGAGCGCCTGGATTGCCACGGAAGCCGCGTCTGCCTGCCCGGTGGAACGAGCGTTTCACCTACACCGAGTGTGAACGCGCGTTCGAAATGCGCGGGTGTGACGGCTAGGGGTCCCACGGCGACGGCGCGAGGTGGAGGCCAGCCCTCTCATCCGATGTCACGTGGTGTGACGTCACGTGGCGTGAAGGCTAGGGGTCCCACAGCGACGGCGCAAGGTGGAGGCCGGCTCTATCATCCAATGTCGTGTGGTGTGACGTCACGGTGTCACGTGGGGGTCCCACGGCGACGGCGTGAGTGGTAGCTCTAGCAATATGCTTCGCATAAAATACGCGTGAACTACTTTGCTTTCGCCGAACATTACGTATCACTCCGCCGATGGCAGAGCGGCAAGCCGCCACGGGACTGGGAGAAAGGTTGGTCGACTCCTCCCCCCCCCCCCCAAAAAAAAAAAAAAATGATGGGAGCCAGACGTTAATCCGGTTTAAATTAGCGAAATCGGCCGCACAGGACAATAATTCGAACTTTCCAAGAACGCTCGGAACGTGCAGATCGAGTTCCAGCGGTAAAAATACGAGTTCAGATTCATCTTCAGTACACCTTTAAAGGACGCAGCTTAAGGTCCGGAGCGCCCTCTGTGAAGTCTTTGGAGAACTAAATTATGACGTCATTAATTTTAACAAACCTGACGTCATAGCTATGTGATTTTTGGCTGGAGAAGTAAATCCTGGAACGTCTCGAAGGTCAGTCTGCGTGACCCTTGTGCACAGCGTTGCCCTCCCCCGCATAAAAGTCGGGATCTCATCGTAGCATCTAGCTTCTAAAAGCTACGCTTACACGGAAGCAGGGCCACATGAACCCGCAAGGAAGGTGGGCGCAAACCATTTTGCCCGCAAACCAAGGACTGCTTTATAATTTCACTTTTGACTGGGTCGTGCAGACTCCTCGAGCGCTCGGCACAAGGGTGACGCAGACTTTCAGCGCCGCACGCGAGTCAGAGTCGATAAGACACGACGAGCGCACACTGCCGACGCTATTTTTGTTAGTTCGCGCTGGTTGTGTCCTCTTCCTTCGTCTTGGCCTCGCGTTAACGTACCAACATACCCTAATGTCCGTCTTTATGCCCGAGAGGTACAGTTATAGGAGAAGTCACAGCTCCTCGTTTGCGAGCCGTTCTTGAGCACCAGAGTTTGCGAGCAGTGGGCCGGGACAGAATTGTGGCGATTGAGTTTAGCTCGCATAACAAGAGACAACAGTGCAAATGTTTCACCAAAGTCACTTTATTAGTTGAAAACCATCACACGCAACTCAGAATAGTAACACAAGAGGTTGCTGACGAACCCACGATACAAGTTTAAACTTTGCACGAGCAGAGAACGAGCTAGTTGCCTCCTGTGCATAAATGGCATAAGAGTGCTGTATTCTGCGCTGCATTCCCCGGTGAAATTCAGGCTGCTTTTTAGAACACACGGAGGACAGACATTTGTAGCTGGTACAGCCACTCAGTGGAAAAGGCACACCATAGTACCAAAGCGGCTGCAAAACCCTAAAGTTGCAATGCGATGCCAGCACAGCCACACTTTCCTACGTAGCAACAGTTCTTCGCGTGCTGTTCATCTTCAACAACACCGTCCTTCCCGAGGCAGCAGCGTCAAAACCGTCAAAAACTACAACTGTGACTGGCATGGCAAAAAACAAGCGCACACACGTAGCCGACGAGAACATCGGTATCATCATCAGTCTGACTAAGCCCACTGACTGTACCCAGACTCATTCAATATGTGTTGCATAACACCATTTCCCTGGGCGCTGTGGCTCGACAAAATTTGGCCATTTCGACGTGTACTGTAGAGGTTTCTTTGCTTGCATGCTTTTCGAAAGCATATGTATTTTGGCACAATGCAGCTAGAATTTGCTGGGCCGCAGCGCCGACGGTAATCGCGTTTTCGCAATTCTAAAAAATGATGTGGCCATTACTAACCACCGGCTACAAATCAAATTGCAACCAGTTCGCTAACTTTGATAGTAAAAGGTTAATTATCAGAAATTAGTTCACAGGCTAATAGTTAATTTATTCATCTGTTGTCTGATGTCTGCCGACAATGGTATTATTCTGCCGCGTAAGCCGTCTTCCTGATTCAGACAGCCTGTTTTTAACAATTACTGTCCGGCTTCCCTGAAAAACCTGGTATAACTCATATCCTGCCCATATAAACTCATACAGGACACATCTGTGGCACATGCAGCTCGTATGTAACACACGAATTAATACGAGACACATCATCATCATCATCAGCCTGACTACGCCCACTGCAGGGCAAAGTCCTCTCCCATATCTCTCCAATTAACCCTGTCCTGCGCCAGCTGCGGCCACCGTATCCCGCAGACTTCTTGATCTCATCCGCCCACCTAACTTTCTGCCGTCCCCTGCTACGTTTGCCTTTTGTTGGAATCCACTCCGTTACCCTTAAGGACCAGCGGTTATCTTGCCTTTGCATTAATGGCGTGCCCAAGCCCATTTCTTCTTTATGATTTCAAATAGTATGTCATTAGCGAACGTTTGTTCCCTCACCCACTCCGCCCGCAACCGGTCTCTTAACGTTACACCTATCATTTTTTCTTTCCATAGCTCGCTGCGTTGCCCTTAAGCTGAACCCTTTTCATTAGCCTTCACGTTTCTGCCCCATAGGTGAGTACAGGTAAGATACAGCTGTTGTATACTTTTCTCTTGAAGGATATTGGTAAACTGCCATTCATAATAATAATAATAATAATAATAAATACTTTATTCACACCAAAGGAACAATACAAGACGCGGACGCGCCAAAGCCTCAATTGGGCTTGTAGGGCGCCGTCCGGCAGCAGCAACAACCTGTGTTACCAAATCAATTCTTTGTTTTGTGTACATTAAAACATATGCACTAGAGCTGTTCAAGCTCGGCAATAGCATCACGTAACTGTCTGCGAGTGTTCAAGTTGAAAACATTATCAGGCATCTCATTGAATATACATGGGATATAATATGACCTCATAGACATACCAAAATGAGTTCGCACTGCAGGGACGATATGTCGAGAAACTTTTCTTAATGGGATTGGTTTAACGTTGTGGAACCGAAATTCAGAGTTCCAGAAATATCTGAGTACAGTGACTTGTTTGAACACAATGTCAAAGGAAGGCAGACCTGAAGAAAGGAATACACTTTGCTGTTTATGGGGTATTGAATAGATGACACTCTTAGCCATATTCTTGAGAATACGGTTTATCCTATTTTTCCATGTTGCAGAACAGTTGAAGAAACAGCACATGCCATATCTCAGCAGAGAATACCCCAAAGACTGTGCAATTAAACGTCTTATGGCAAATGGCAGGTAGGCCCTTAGAGCATAGAGCAAGCATGCGACGCCTCTGAGCTTCTTACTGAGGTGTGCCATGTGCGTGTTCCAGGATAAATCACTGTCAAAGTAAATGCCAAGGTATTTCACGGACGGAACACATGTAATTGGGTAGCAAGAACATGCAGTGCAACTGGAGCTGTGCAAAAAAACCGCAGCGTTTTTCGGGATTGGCTTGTGTGCATTTCTAAAGCACACTAGATGAGTTTTTTGGGGGTTTATATCAATCAGGTTACATTGAAAGCAATCATATAGATTAGTAGCGTCCTGTTGAAGTTGACGGAGTGCGCAAGAAAAATCTGTATTAGATGAGATGAGGAGGGTGTCATCTGCATATTGATAAATCTGTGATGAAGTTATAATGCTGGGGAGGTCATTAACATAGAGATTAAATAAGAGGGGTGATAAGATGGATCCCTGGGGAACACCACTATATAAGTCTATAATTCTGCTTTGCACAGGTCCAAGTTCCACCATTTGAGATCGCTGAGACACATAATTTCTTAGTAACATTTGAAAATGACCACGAAAACCATAGCAAAACAACTTTTCACAGAGAATATCATGGTGAACAGTATTAAATGCCTTCCTGGCATCAAGAAAGAGACCAAATGCCACTTCATTTTGATCAAAACTAGAATGAACGGAATCCGACATCTTTTCTAATAACGTTTGGGTACCAGAACCAGCAACAAATCCGTATTGATGTGTGCTAAGCACGTTATGCCTCAGCAAAAATGCTGACATTGTACATAAGACGTGTTTTTCTAAAATTTGTGATATACACGACACGATAGATATTGGGCGATAATTCGAGATATCATTTCTTTTGCCACACTTGTAAAGTGGTATAACACGCGCTTGTTTAAGAGAGCATGGTAAGAAGCCACTTTCAATCATATCATTTAGCATAAAAAGAAGGACACACTTCAAGCTTTGGAAGTTTCTGGAAAGGTCGCTGATAAATATTCCATCAATTCCAGCCGATTTGTTATGCCGTAGACTGGAGATTATGCTGAAAGGATCTGGCTCTGTTATGTGTGGAAGAAATGCTGAGTCAATCACAGAAGAAGGAAGTAACGGCGAACGTGATGTGGCACGGGCAATGCGCTGTTCTTTAGAAAAAAAGTTATTAAAATCATTTGCCAAAGAGGATGTCAAGTGACCAAAACTACGCTCTATTGCGTCCTTGACCGGTCTACGCTGACGCCCACGCAGTTCGTTCACGATAGCCCAAGTTTTGGCCACGTCGTGGTGGCAATTGCGAAACTGGCTAGCATAGTAACGCCTTTTAGAGGACCGAAGAAGAGCGGTTACTTTGTTCCTAGCAGCCCGAAATTCATTTCGTAAGTTTGCATTTTTTGGTGAAGCGCGACATTTTGACCACAGCGCTTCTTTGCATCTAATGGCTGCGAGAATGTCAGCTGTAAGCCAGAAGCAATTATTATTTCGTTTTTTGACAATGATACTTTTTTTGCAGGATTCTTTTAAATTTTTAAGAACCAAAACAAAGTTATCGTAGGCGGTATCTTTGTTATTTCGTGATATAAATGAGTTCCAGTCGAAGGATGACACCTTACTGTCAAATAGTTTTCGATCTAGTATAGTCATAACACACCTGCTATCATTAGGTTTTTGTGCAGAATCGACCTTAGCAAAGTGGCATAGTGTAAAGTAATGATCCGCTAATTTCTTTCGAATGACAGCTGCCATAACATAAGACAAGTCCGACGCGCGTACGTTAACGTGGTCTATGCAAGTTTTACACAAACTGTTGTTTACGATCTCTTCTCTAGTAGGATCTGAAAGTAGTGTTTCTATACCATGATCCGCAAGGGCATTTAGGTAGCTTTGTGCAGATACTCTCTCAGGCTTTAACAGATCAATATTCAAGTCACCCATTATGCATAGGTTACCTTGGCTAAACCTTTGCTTACAAACGTCATGCAATGCTGTGATAAAATTAGCCACGTTTCCGGACGGTGGTCGGTATATGATAAGGAGATGACTGGAAATGTTGCTGTACGAAATTTCAAATCCCATTGCCTCTGCAGCGTTGATGGAGATGTTGATATTGGAAACCGATAATGAATCCTTGAAGAAAACAGCAATTCCTCCACCCTTACCCATTTGGCGGGTAAGGAAATGCTCCGTATAACCCGGAAGCTTGAACATGCAGGTAATATTGTCAGCAATATTTACCTCTGTGAAAGCAAATACGTCTACTACTTGGTAAAGGTCTTGTGCGATTACCAGAAATTGATTCCAATGTTTTCGAATGCTTCTAATGTTAATGTGAAGAATTGTAAGAGAACTCAAAGAAACTGGATGGAACGATTGGAAACAGACGTCAAAACTTGAAAAAGAAGCCATAGCAGTAATAGTGAATTTCCCTACGTCATTTTGTCAATGTCTGAAAGAGACGCGATTTTGATAACGGAAGCCCCCACTTCTTTTCTGGCGAAAACTTTGCCATTCTTGACCCAGACAAATTTGAAAGATTTTTCCTTTCCTCGGATTCTGAGAGACCCTGCCACATGCGCTCCACCCCATTCTTATTCTTCTAGTTATTTCCCTGTCGTGGTCCGGATCCGCGGTCATTACCTGCCCTAAGTAGACAGACGTATTAATACCCTTACGACTCCCAGCACCTCTCTAGCAACTGCGAACTGCTGTTCCCTTGCCAGACTGTTCAACATTACTTTGGTTTTCTGCATATTAATTTTTACACCCACCGTTCTGCTCTTCCTGTCTAACTCATTGACCATGCTTTGCAGTTCATCTCGTGAGTGACTTAGCTAGGCAATTTAATCAGTGTGTCGTAGATTACTAAGGTATCCTCCATTAACTCTTATCCCGAACGGTTCCCAATTCAGGCCTCGGAATACTTCCTGTAAACAGGCGTTGAATAGCATTGGCGAGATCGTGTCTGCCAGTCTGATACCCTTCATTATTGGAATTTTATTGATGACTTAAAGGAGGATTATGGAAGCTGTGCGTTCATTATAGACATCTTCCAATATTTGCACATAACACTCTTCTACACCCTGATTCCGCAATGCCTGCATGGCTGCTTAGGATTCCACTGAGTCAAATGCTTTCTGGTAATCAATGAAGGCCGTATATAGGGGTGGGTTATACTCTGCGAATTTCTCTGTCGCCTGATTGATAGCGTGAATTTGGTTTGTTGTGGAGTATCCTTGACGAATGCCTGCCTGATCGTCTGGTTGATTGAAGTCTAAGGTTGTCCTGACTCTATTAGCGATTAGCTTAGTAAATACCTTGTAGGCAACAGACATTAGGCTGATTGGTATGTGATTTTTCAAGTCCTTGGCGTCTCCTTTCTTATGCATTAAGGTAATATTAGCGTTCTTACAAGCTTCTGGCGCACTCCAGGTCATAAGGCATTGCGTAGTTTTTCTGGCACTATATCCTCTCCGTCCTCCAGCAGATCTGCTGTTACCTGATCCTCACCAGCTGCTTTCCCCCATTTCATTGCTCCTAAGGCTTTCTTTACTTCCTCTTTCTTTGCTGGGGGGATGATCCATTGCTGCGCGCTACTGTGTCTCTCAATAACGTTCTGATTACATTGGCAGGCACACGCAACTAATTCACGAGATGATGAGATACGCCGGCGCAGGCGGCAAGCAAGCCGCAGGATAGTCAAGGTGGATGGCATTAGAGCCGCTGGCTGCTACTGTAAGGGGACGCGAGCATTATGTTTTTTTAAAGCGTTGTAGTTTCTAACAAAATGCACACAAAGCATTTTTAACGAGTAAATAAAATTGTATTTCTAAATAGTCGTAAACTACAAATATGTAGTGAATTATTTTTCTCTTATTTCTGTTTGTCCGCGCACTTCATTCTGGCGCTTCAGATCCTCAGCCTTACGATGCCGCTTGGGCTTGGTTCTGGACTGCATTCGAGCTCCAGCTTCGCGACCTATATAATTTTACCTTGTATCCTCCGCCAAGAATTTTTTTTAACACGTTTTGTAGAAGCCTAATTATATGTAGTCAAAATTTGACCTTCAGCGTCTTCGCGGCGCGGCTTTCCCTCTCCTCTCGTCACTTCTTGCGCACTCAAAGGTAGGCGCTGTTCCGCCGGCTCCACCGCGGGAATTCTTCGGGCGGGGGGGGGGGGGGGGGGGGAGCTTCCTGACCCGCTGGAGTCACGCTACTGACTAGCCGCGGCTGTGATGAGGGCACAGACAATGTATGACACTGTGGAATGTAGTGCGACTATAAAATAGGCATGCGGGCACATTGAATAGCGTGCTTTTTTAAAGCGTGACTCTCGCGGGATCAGAAACATCGCTTCCGAAGTGGCGGCGCCCTTCGAAACAGTTCCTCTCGCCTCGGACTGAATTCGTCGCTGTTGCCGCCGTTCTCAGTACGTTCACTGTCCATGGGGCACCGGGCTTTCGCTTCGTCTCATCTCGCCTACAATAAACGCATGAGCGAAAGATTTGTCATATTTTTTTATTTAGATTGATGGTTCTGGCGCTTTCAGTCGTAAAGGGAATCGTCGATTTGCTGACGAAAATACTTCCCGTTCTAGACACCACATGGCGCCACTAGGCTGAGCTTATCGTTTCGTCTCCGTTTGCATGCGCTGAACTCAAAGTACGAATCTGACAAATGGCGTTTAGCTTGCGTTTAGCGTACGTAAGAGTGCATAGCTTATGCTACGTAGACTTCGTCGATTATACTCTCTTCTAGCCATATCTGTGTACTCCGGGAGCATGCGGCTAAGAGCGGAGGAACACGCTCAACGTGCTCTCCCGATTGGCTTAGCGGGTCTGTGCCTTTGATAGTGCTGCAAGTTATTTCTGGGTTGGAATATAAGCAATAACCATCTCTGCACAGAATTGTGTAGCAGCGTGCGACGAAGGAGGGCGCGAGCTTGAGAATCTCGCCGGAAAGGACTCGCCAGCCTTCGCGCGCGATTGTGGGTTCGCTGCAGCGTGCAAAAGCGTATTGTTTGGTTCGGGCTTCTATGGCGAGAGACTGTAGTGATTGAGCGAGTTTATGTACCCTCCTCAGAGCACGTTTTAGGGACTGTTTAAAGCCGGTGAGCCGTGCGGGGTGCACGAGCGTCGGTGGGACGGCTATAGCGAAGGAAGCGAGGTTAACAAACCGCATTTAACCATCTACAGGGAGTAACAAAACAGCGAGAAAAAGGGTCGGTTAGTCGGCACCTGCGGACTACGACGCACCAACGATGATTTGGACAACCTAAGAGGACGAACAAGGAAGAAAAACGAAACTTTGTTGGACGCCCACGTAGTGAGAAGCCAGCTTTCATCTTCTCAACCTTCTCCTCTTTTCATCTTTATCAAAATCGATTTATTTCTTGGCACTAGGCCCATTTTTTATTTTTAATTAGGTTTCCTTCATCACCCGCGATGCATTAGTGATGCAGTCGAGGTCTTGTTCTATCGACATCAGCCTATAATAACTGCGTAGCGTGAATATGAGTGTAAGCTGAGGTGTGAAAGCAAAGAATTTTTCAGATATGTTGTTTTTTCTTCTCGCAAAGTTGAACAGCCGGAGGTGTAACCGGCCTTGCCCAGGACTGCAGTGAAAGCCTGCAGTGGGTTTCGGTGGTGAGTTGTGGCGGGTTTCGAACCCACTACCTCGTGGAGGGTAGGTGGGCCGCAAGTCATATACTCCGTCTCACAACCTCTTTGCAGCACTGTGAAAGGTAAGGGCACCCTTAGTCAATCAGGATGCAGCGCACTACATAATTGTGTTGCTATGTGCCTGTCGCCCCCGTGATTTTGACAGGTGGCTCAACCTATGTGCAAAAAGTTGTACTACGATTTCATCATCATCATCGGCCCGACTACGACCACTGCAGGTCAAAGGCCTCTCCCACGTGTCCGCAAATAAGCCTGTCAGCTGCGACCATCGTAACCCCGAAAACTTAACCTCATCCGCCCGTGTAATTTTCTGCCGCCCCCCTGTTACGCTTGCCTTCTCTTGAAATCCACTCTGCTACCCTTAAGGACCAGCGGTTATCTTGCCTTCGCATTACATGCCCTGCCCATGCCCATTTCTTCCCCTTTATTTCGACTATAGGATGTCATTACACCGCGTTTGTTCCCTCACCCACCCTGCCTGCTTCCAGTCTATCAACGTTACACCTATAACTTTTCTTTCCATATCTCGCTCCGGTGTCCTTAACTAAGCTGAACCCTTTTCCTTAACCTCCACGTTTCTGTCCCATAGGTGAGTACTGGTGAGATACAGCCGTTGTATACTTTTCTATTTAGGGATCTTGGTAAACTGCGTTCATAATTCGAGAGAACCTAAACTTAAATTTGGATTGTCCATTTTAGTCAAGTGTCATCGACTTGAATTTCTCTAAAGCTTTTCATCATGTTTTTCATCACCTTTTAGCTGCACTCTCATGCATGAGCCTTCATCCTTTGATATTAGCATGAATTCACAGCTTCTTCTTGTACTGCTTGTCTTATGAAGCCCGGCATATCAAAATGCAGAATCGAACGTATAGCCGAAATGCACTAATATCAGCTATTCAATAAGAGTCTTTGTCTGTGTTTCCCAACTTTGTTGTCTTTTGAGTGCAGTATTCTGAAGAATGCACCAATCAACTCAGCTGCCCCCACTGTATTTACCTCCTTTCCCAAGTCTAGTGTTAACGGTGTGGAGAAATCTTAACAAGAAGCAACCTCACATACTCGAATCATGTCACGAAACTTGCTGCTGACACCACAAAGCCACTCAGGTTTATTAGGAGATACCTTGGTCTGTGTGCTTTTTCCATGCGCTGTTTGTGCACAAAAATCTAATTGATCCCAAACTGAAGTATTCTTTTTCTCTTTCAAATTTTCACCAAACCTACCTTACCAGTAGTCTAGAAACAGTTTGAAGCTATGCCGGCAGCTTCATGTGATCCAACTGCGACAAGCGGTGCAGCATAATATCTAATCAATAATCTCACTTGACCGCCAGGCATTAGTGCGTGAAAGAGAAATCGCCCATTTAGGTGTATTCCCTATACTCTACAATACTTCTCCTTCCTTTTGTTAACTTCTGCTGCCCTGCCTCAGAACGGGATGCCACCACCACTAATTCAAGAATTTTTTGTTGCGAAAGCAACACTACGCGAGTCGCCGAGCCATTTCGCGGAGCCGAGGAAAGGCCATATTGCGCATGCGCGAGGAGCAGGGACACCACACGGCGCACAGCTGGCGCGCCTCCGCTGTCGCTGCGCGGGTGACTCAGAGGTGCCGCCGCCGCGCTCGCCAGTTCCGCATGCGCAATAGCGGCGCATAGCTAGCGTGCCGGGGCCGCTGCCGCGCGCTCTCCATCGCCTCGCTCTCTCCTCGTTACTTTCGCAATCCTCCAGGTTTAACGAGAGCTAAACCAATGCCAATTTTTTTTCTGTTTCTTGTAGTGAGAGCTACCTCACCACATTTTCATTTCATGTGGTCCCTCAAAATTCAGGAAATGAGCAATATCTCACTTGGAACATTAACACTGGTTAGCTTTTCCTTTCGTTTGCTCCTATTGCTTTTGTTTTGCGCCACTGATGTATCAGTGGCATTTATGCCCCTTTTCTTAGTCTGTCGTCTGCGATGTATCAGCTGCACTACTCCTGCCACCCTTTTGATATCATATTGATATTTTCCATCTTACTAATACCCTACTAAAAATGATTGCGCTTCTTTGTATTTTGCTCCTTATGCCACATATCGGGCTTATTTGGAGGGATATAGGAGAGGCCTTTGTCCTGCAGGGGGGGTATTTATGTTGCTGATGATCACACTCAGTATATCATATGCTCGTAATTAAGCGAGAACCTCTGATTATTTTTCTCTTAGAGTGCGAATAGTATCAGTGGTTCTTAAGTTAGGTTCATTTTATTCCTTTGCTCGCGATACAGTGCTTACTATGTTAGCACTCTAATGCAAGCAATTAAAAAAACTTGTGAATCCTAATGTTGCCATTTGAATCTTTTCTGCAGAGTGCATCGCCAGGTTTTTCCAAGCTCCCACGCACCGGCAGTACATCAACAAGGCTGTTTCACGGGGCCCAGCTGCATTGGAAAGTGGGTGAAGAAGAGAAAGAGGAGCATGAACACAAAATAAAACTGGCTGCACGAGCTTCATCTTTTTCGACATTTTTTTTATCTCATTGTGACAGATGTAACATGGCCGCATTCACAGCATCCCAACATCATCAACGTACCGCCCTACCAGCAACCACCACCCCAGTGTAGCCAGCAACCACTGTGTTTTCCATTAGAGTAATCCACCAAGGTGTTGGATGCTGGCTTCCAATATTCCCATCATTGGCTTCTTTTCCAATAGGGGAATCACGTTAGCCCATTAGAGGGGCTCACATCTCTTCCTCGTCACAACGGATCAGCATGCTGATTTTTGTGTCCAAGTTAATTACAGCAGGAGGACCTTGGTCAACAACGTCGTCGATGATGTGGTCCAGTTTTCTCATCATAACTTCCTGTTTGAGAACATGATCGACATAGCTATTCCACTTGGTCAGCAGTCACTTGCATGATGTCTTGCGGTGAAACCCTTGACGTCGCTCCAAACAAGCTACGCCGACCAGCTACACAGCTCTGCGTAGCTGGACCAGCTACGCCGAGTATTTGACTTTGTGCAGAATGCTGAGAGTGGAACTGTCAGCAAGGTGTTTCTGGTATCATCTAGTGCGGCATCATCCCATGCTCAGCATGGTCACCCTGACCAGGAGGCAAGCAGTAAGCTCTCACGTCATCTTGAATCCCAACCTGCTACCAACCAAGCTACTTTTTGCCGAAAGGCAGAACCAGATAGCCAAACACGTTAAAATGGGAGACTTAGGGCAAATGCGAGCAAAATAAAATGAGCTTCGAAAATCTCGCTAGAGCACTGTCGGAAAGCTCAGTCAAGACAGAGCAGAACACCAAGATGAACTATATTCTTAATGAGCTCGAAGCTGAAGCAAGTGGCCACACTTCTGTAGACAACGAGAATGACTGAACTAAGGGCTAAGCTAGTCCAGCTGCAAGGCGAGAATTCTGCTCAGTGGGGCCGGCGGAAGCGTCTGGAAAGAGGCACTGGTGCGGGACAAGATTTTGCGAGCGTCCCTGTAGGAAAAGCAGGAATTCCAACAGTGCAAGACCCAGTCTTCCTCCACAAGTCCTGACCAAAATGCCCTTCAGGCCGAGCTAGAGCATCGTAGAAAGAAATTGCTTGACGTGAGGCATGTTCATAGCAAGATGTGGGAACTTCATCAAGAGAAAAACACGGAGTTTCCCCACACACCGCGGCGACAAGAGCCATGCAGAAGCTTGTGGCCTTGGAACTGAACGCCCGATGTTTCGCGGCCAGGAGTGTTAAATCTTTTTAATCGTCTTCGCTGCCAAACCAGCGAAGAAGACCACTGGGAGATAAGCCTGAATGAATTTTTATCCTGTTTAGATCTGCACAGCCCTCGCCAATCCCCCACCGTGGGTATGTGCCATCGCTTCAGAATCAACAACGACACGCGCTGAGACCTTGTGGACTCCATCTTGAGTTAGGGACACGCATTATAGCCTCCTTTTTTTTAACTGCCGTCCAAGAGTTCAGACTTCGGGTGCCTGCTTGTGACCCATCCTCAACAACCATGTGACGCTGCTGCATTTCACTGAGCCATACTCCCTTTCTTTGCCAAGTTAACCACGAGATACGGAATGTACCCCGCGTTTGCGTGGTTGTAAACGAGCTCCCGTTTCTTGCAGTAAAGCTTACCTGTATCATTTGTGTGAACATTCGTGTCAGGAGTGCATAACAAAGGGATGCCGCACGCTTCTGGCTAAAACTAGCGCTTAGCATTATTTATTTTATTTATTTGTGGCATACTGCAGGCCGTGAGGCCCAAGCAGGAGTGGATACAGAACAGAACACAAATTGAGCAATAATAGCAAAGTGCAAACAGAAAACGGGCAGCGCGAAATGACATGGAAGAGAAAAAGAAACTAACAAAACAGACTAACAATGGTCACTTATCAGGTCAAGAGACCGTACACACGAAGCTGGTAAGCTGTTCCAGTCACTGATGGTTTGCAGAAAGAAAGAGTGCTGAAATAAGTTAGTCTTTGCAAAGTACAGGGTCAGAGAGGGGGTGGTAGTGTCGGGTTTGTCTGGTGTTCTGTAGATTAAGATATGGCGAAGAATTAATTCCAAGTTTATGGTTAAATAAAAATAAGAATTTCAACCAAAGAAACTTGCGCTGGGACTGAAGGGTTGGTATGGAATTCGACTGCATTAATGCAGTGACAAAAGCAGTTCTATTGTATTGCAAAAACATGAATCGCACAGCTTTCCTTTGGATCCACTCAAGTGCTTTTATGTTAGTGAGAGTATACGAGTCCCATACAATGCACGCATATTCCAATTTAGTCCTTATAAGGGTTTCATATGCTAGTCTCTTAACCTGAAGTGGTGAATTTTTAGTTTATGGCGCAACAAGTAAAGTTTTCGTAAGGCAGACGAGCAATTGTTAGAAATGTGTGTTCCAGCTTAAGTTGTCTGTTAATGTAACACCAAGATATTTATATTCAGTTACTTCGGTAATTTCTCCTGACCCAGAAAAAAGGAGCGTTTAAATGGATTAAGTTTTCTTGTAACACGTAGTAGTCTTTTCAAAGTTAAGTTTCATGCCCCATCGATTACACCATGCGTGGATACTATTAACGGAAGTGTTTAGTATTGCCTGATCGTCAGCTGATCGGATCTCATTGAAAATAATACAGTCATCAGCATACATGCGAATCTGTACAGGTTCATCAACCACATCTACAATATCGTTACAATATATCAAAAACAACAGCGGCCCAAGCACACTGCCCTGAGGGACACCAGATGTGACCAGAAGAGCGCAAGAATCATCTCCATTAATAGTTATGTATTGTTTGCGTTGTATTAAGTACCTCGATACCCAAGCAATAATAAAATCTGGCAGCCCTATCAGTTGAAGTTTCTTAATTAATTTATTATAGGGTACTAGGTCGAAAGCCTTGCTGAAATCCAAGAAAATTAAGTCTACCTGGCCAGCCCTATCCACGACGGAAGCAAGGAAGTGAAATATGGTGACTGAGTAGTTGTAGAAAACCCTTTCTTGAAGCCGTGCTGGTGTTGCGACAGAATGTTATTTTCTTGATGAAATTTTGAAATGAGATTAGACACAATGTGCTCCATGAATTTACAAGAAGAGCATAATATAGATAAGGGGCGGTAGTTAGATAAAGAAAGTGGGTCACCCTTCTTTAGGACAGGCACCACACGTGCAGTCTTCCAATCGTCAGGTATGGACGCAGTACTAATGGAAGCTTGAAATATAACTACGAGGAACTTGCTTAGTGTTTCAGTGTAACGGCGAAGGAACGCGCCAGGTATACCATCAGGTCCCGGTGAAGATTTAACTTTCAGTCGGAGCAGCATGTTCAGTACTCCCTCATGCGAAATCAAATCAGTGACATTCGGAAAATGAGACTTGAATGTTCAAAAAGAAGGTTCAGCGGGCATGGAGGAAACGGTGTGAAAATATTGGTTAAAATCTTGTGCAATAATCTTGGGATTAGTGATTACTGCACCGTTATGAGATATTTGTTGCACATGCATTTTGCTTTCCTTCATAAAGTTCCAGAAGCCTTCAGTATCCTCAGAAATGAAGTTCGGGAGAGTAGTGTTAAAATAAAAAAAGAGACTGCACGCATAATGGCGTCGGAAAGAGCTGCGCGAGCTTCGCTGAAAGCATGAGATGCTGTTCTTTTCTTACGTAAGCGTTTGGCCTTCCGTTTTAAATGTATTATATGCCTGTTCATCCAAGGCGTATGTTTGGCCGTTTTCTTTATTTTGTCAGGAACAAAATTACTCAAATTAAAGTGGCATAAATTCTTAAATTTGTTCCAAAAAACAGCAGCAGCATCATCAGAGAAGTCAGCAAACTGAGAATCTGAGTAATCTAAAATGGCATCATCGTCAGCTCGCTCAATATCTCACTGTTTTAACAACTGCATCATTTTTTACAGATTTGGGAGCAAGTGCTGGGCAAACATACCATTTTATGATCAGATAAGCGGGAATCCACAGACACTTCATAATCATCAAAAGCGCGATGAAGAAAAACTAAATCAAGAATGGAACTAGACGAATTGCCTACACGTGTAGGCTTACTGACAATTTGAACAAGATTATTCTCAAACATGATATGAAATATAGTATTGGAATCAATTGCAGAGTCGGCACTGGAAAGCAAACGGTCCCAGTCAATGCATGGAAAGTTGAAGCCCCCAACAACTATCATCTTCTATTTGCTGTAGTGCGCCATATGATCCCTTAGTTTTATTAGAAGATCAGGTGTCGACTCTGGTGGTCTATATATTGCATACAATAAGAGGATATGCCCAAATAGCTTAATCTTAAAGCAAAAAAATTCTACGTCATCTAGGTCAGGAAGACGAACTGTTTCTATATCCGATTTTATTACTACAGCTACTCCATCACCCCTGGTGGGCCTGTCTTTACCCTAATCTTCGTCTCACAAGATGTTTGCAGCACTACGGAAAGCAGAGCTCTCTCGTCCAATCAGGGCTGCAGGAACGCAAAAAATAGTCCCAGGAATATTTTAGCTGTGTAGGACTATTAATCAAACAATAAGCACGGCAACTGAAAACAGTTTGAACTGGTAGATTTAGATTGTAGGGAGTGCTTCAAGCACTGGTAAAATGAGCAGACGAAGCCTGCATGGACACAGCTCTGCGGGGCCTGCTGCGAGGTAGTGATACATCGCCATTTTCCAACATGGCGGAGTCGGTTGTGTCGCCTGTGTGTCGTACACCGACAGTGCGCTGTTTTCCCTAGCAGGCGATCGCAGTTGGCGTCTTGAAGTGCTTCGCGTCGAGTGTGGGGTCAGTTCAAGTACGAATGCGTTTATCAAAAGCGCACCCAGGTGAGCGAATGAACTCTTTACCAGTGGACAACGCAGATGCTGAAGGCGGCCTGAGTGTTGTCCCCGAAGAAGCCGGCAGCGTTACAGTGATGGACAACGTGCCATATCATTCTGTGAAGCAGGATAAAGTGCAGCGGATGAGTAGCCTCAAAAAAGGACATACAGACTTGGCTGTCCTGTAAAGGTGTCGCGCGGAGCAGCGATGTGATGATGGCCGAGCTCATGAAGCCTGTCAACAACGTAAACACAGGCGGGGCCGATACCGTGTGGTTTGCATCGCCGAAGCTGCTGGCAGCGCCTCCTCGATTTTCACAATGCCAGCCACATCGCCCGCTTCGCAATGGGAGCCGTCGGTACACCTCACTTCAGTTAGTTGCCGCGGTGCGGCGCTAGCCAGATGGTAGCACTGCTTGCGTCATGCTTGCGTTTGGGCGCGCGGTGTTGATAGCGGTGTCCTACTCCTACTCCTGTCGTCTGTCAGATTCTTGGTTCTTACCCCTTCTTGTGTAGCTCTCGCTTCAACCGCGGCGCGGCGCTGTTATTGCGAAAGCAATACTACTTGCACTTTCACGTCTTTGCCGTGCCGCGGCGGTGACCACCATCCTTTGCCGTGCCACGGCGGTGAACACCATTGACCTTCATTTGACCTTGATTTACTACTTGCACTTTCACGCCTTTGCCGTGCCGCGGCGGTGACCACCATTGACCTTCATTTCACCTTGATTGCATTAGATTGGATTGGATTAGATTAAATTAGATTCGACTGGATCGGAGTGGATTGAATTGGATTGTATAACCGATGCATCACCACAAGTCTAACCACAAGCACCACCACCATGCCAGCTGAACCATGGCGTAGGTACGGATATTGCTTTCGCAATTACCGGGCTTAACCAAGCTAAGCCACAGCGAATTTTTTCTAACGACAATCGGCTGGAGGGAGCGGCAGCTTTGCTTGCCGTTTGCAGAGGTGGACTGCGGCGTTCGCTCCTCTTATCACTTGAGGACGGCAGCTGGAATACTTGATGCGCTGTTTGAGGTGTTTGCACCACTTATTGCTCTTCTTTGGCAGACGAGTAGAGTGTTATAAGTTATAAGGTTCGTTCATTTCGTGGCTCCATGGTTAACGAAAATTGTTTTGCGCGGGTAAATGATGTCCGCGACGCTGACGAGGCGTCTTCGCAGCAGCAGCAAAATGGCACTGGTTAATTATGTTCAGTACGGCTGCTGCTTTCAGTTTTTTGTGAAGTGTGGGAGATTTTATGCTCTTTGATGTGAAGCTGAAGAACTTCGCTGCACAGACGGTACAAAAGAAGGGGTCATTTACGTGCATTTATTCACATATATTTACAGCAATAGTATATACAATATACGCCGTGTATTTGCGAATGAAGTTCATTTTTCGCTTCTGAAAATAATCGTAGCTGCAGGCTGCCAAGGATAGAGAACACTCTTTATCTAGTTGTCGTAATTATGACCGCTTATTCTGACAAAAGTACAGCTACGACTTGAAAGCTATTGCTACCTGGTAGTTCCGAAAAATGCCTTCTCGGGAAGATTTACCATGCCTTCTTAATTTCATTCTCCCATTTTCCTTACAGAACATGATTGAATCCAAAGCCAAAATAGCATAATTTATTGCTAAATACGTTTACCATCTGATTTCATATTTTCACCAAGCAGTTTCAGTGCCTCTCTCGGTATGTTTCAGCGTTGTAGCTTAGCTAAAAGACCGACATGATTCGACCAAGCCACCACAGCCTTTCGTCGCAATGCCAACGCCGCTGCGCCGCACACTCTGTGACTCCTTTTGAAACCAGTGCTCCACGATGACCAGCGGCACGGCGAGCAGCGCAACGAAGAGCGCGCTCAATGACGCGTCCATACCTGACAGGCAGCATGATGATCAAGCGAGATGCAGAGCGCCGCCTCACGAAGAAAGAGAGAACATTTAAAAAATTGTTTTCGTCCACTTTCCATCGTTTGGCGCCACTGAGATGGTACTAAGTCTTTCCCTCACAGGAGCACAGCAGGCGTGAAGGCTAGCCGATGGGGGAGAGTAGGAAAGGAGGATAGGAGAGAGCCTTGGACGGTCGGATCGGGCGTACTCGGCAGGCATTGTAAAGATACAGGAGGCGCTGCTGCTGGCCATCTGGTTGTGCGCCTGCCACCCTACCACTGCCAGCTGAACCCGATAGAACTTGTTTGGAGCGATGCCAAGGGTTTTGTGGCCAGTCAAAACAAGACGTTTCAGCTCCAAGACGTGGCGCCTCAGGTTTAGTAAGGCATCATGCAAGTAACTGCTGAGAAATGGAAGAATTACGTGCAGTATGTTATCAGTTAGGAAGATGTGGCAAGGACCGGCAGTTGTCAACCTGGAGGACGACACAGCCAGCAGTGCTGAATGGAGTTGTGATGGGGGCGGCGCGCGCAAAAGTCGGGACCATTCAGTACGGTCGCAGTGAGAGTAACAAAAATTAGGACGACATCTTTTCTCATGAGACATGGCAGCCGCCGTAGTGGAGGGCTGCGGATTAATTTTGGCCGCTTGTGCGTTGACTTTCGCTCAGCGCATAGGCTTGTTTTGCATTTCACCACCATCGACATTCGGCTGCCCCGGCCTGCATTCGACCCAGCTTAATCGTGTAGTGACCACACTGGAATAAATAAGTTTATATACGCATGACAGGAACATTGAAAATAACTGTCACGTGACAACAAAGGAACTGATACGAACAGGTGGCGGCAAAAAAAAAAGAAAAAATGGGGCCAGTCTCTTTGGAACGAGCGCCCGCCTGTACACAAATAAAAACATGAAAGTATAAAAAGGCATCAAGCGCCACCTGCTAGAGGTAGGAAGAAGCTAACTACTAGTACGCCCGCTTTAACATGTATGGAGCCACCTGTCAGTAATTGGCGGGGCGATAGGCGCGTAGGAACACACTTATGCAGTGCGCGCCATTCTGATTGGACGGAAGAGCTGTACCTTTCGTAGTGCTGCAAACATCTTGTCAGACGGAGTATAGGGATGAGTTTTGCTCGCGAGCTGACAGAGGCATTTATCATCAGAAAAGGTAGCAACGAATGTTTGGCTTGTTTTATGGGGTTTAACGTCCCAAAGCGATTCAGGCTATGAGGGACGTCGTAGTGGAGGGCTGCGGATAATTTTGTCTACCTGGGGTTCTTTAACGTGCACCGACATCGCACAGCACACGTGCCTCTAGCATTTCGCCTCTTTCGAAATGCGACCCCCGCGGTAGGGATCGAACTTTTTAGTCCACGCGTGTCTTCTCCGTCCCGCGTCTGTTTACGAGCACCGTTTTTTTCGGCATTGTATGTTGGCCAACTATTCCAACCTCAACTAGACTGCTCCATGAGCTCAAACGGCAGCTCGCGTTCGCGTAGCGAGTTGTGCAGACCCAAACGGCAGCTTCTGCGTGCCGGCACTGTCAACGGTTTGCACGGAAACGAGAGCAACGAAAGTTATCCACTGCCATAAGGTTCCCGCGCAAGTTCAGAAATGAGTGGCGCCCTCTCGCGAACGCAAAAAAAAGCTGGCATAATCGCCGATTAGCTGCGGTCTCCCCTCCATCCTCCGACAAGGTTCGCCCCACCCATGTCTACGTCAAAATGACGCAGCGGCAAAGCGAGCTGGTTCCAAAGCGAACTGTTTCGTGGATATCGGCCCCAACCGGCCGAGCCTCTGCAGCACCGCTCATCGCGCACCAGTTTGGTCTTTTTTATCCTGAAGGGTTTACTGCGGGGCTTCCACTCGCCGCGTCCTTGACGGGGGGACGCAGTGAACCCCTGGTGTTGGTGCTTCGCCGAGCCCACTGGTGAAGTCTGGCAGCAAATTTGATAATGTGCAGCTTTCACAGCTTCCAAATGGTGGCATCCCTGCAGTGGACGAAGGCCAACCGGTGATGAGCTTGCTCGACGTAGCAGTCCTGGCACTGTTCGGATCTCCTCGACACCGACCTAGTACTGCGCATCCCGAGACCTCCCGCTAAACATCTCAACTGGAGTAGGCCCTCCAGTCAATGGCGTCGACCTATTTTCATAATGCCTTGGTTAGTCCCCCTTCGCAGGGGGCGGAATATGAGAGGGGATTAATGTCACGAAACTCAGTCGACACCATTGGCTGGATGTCCTGCTATGAGGGGTATACGCCGCTTCATTCTTGGGTGGTGTGCAATGGAGGCATTGGAGTGAAATTGACCGTTACCGTTATTTCACCCAGGTAGTGGTTTTCGAGGCGAAACAAAAGGCCCTGCGCGCCAAGCCTGCTGCGAATTTTTATGTCGATTTTGCTACCTTACGAGCAAAGGTGGCGGCTCCACTGGGAGCAAGCACAAAGGTCATTTATTTCCTAAGGGATTAAACCGATTTAAATGAAACTGCAGCATGGTGGTTCTTCGCTGTCACTGCAACAAGTTCAGAAAAAGCGTTACGTTTGCTCTGGACGCGGCTCCGCATGGCACAGTGAACAGTGGAAGCCCCACTGAAAGAAACTTGGGCGTGTGCTTGCCACCTGTGTCAATATCGGCGTTGGATACTGTCTATGATGATCTGCTACGAAAAAATGGGCGCCGGGTCACTTGACGGCAGAATTGAAAGCTAATGTGCGGAGAGCTGCGAGGAACTTTGGGCTTGAAGGTGTATTGCTAGGAAGAATCGTCAAAGGTGGTGAAATCCGTGTCCACTTCGACCAGCCAGAAAGCAAGCCAAGAATGTGCTTTGTCACCCAAACCCAGCCGTAATTTAGAATCAGCGTGGGGTAATTTCAGAGCACTACAAAACAGAGAGAAGCCGGGTAAATCTGTAATAAAGGCCTTCTTGCATAGCGTGCATGGATTTATTGCCACCATCTACTGTAGGATAAGAATTTCGAACCCCTTCCACAACCGCCAGTTGTCGCTACCAATGATATCAATGTTTCTGTTTGAAACACTCAAAGAGGTCCTGCCAGGTCCGACAGAGGAGATACAGGCGATGCATCACAACCAGCAGAAGAGCGATCCGTCCATGCTCTCCGATGCACTTGCGTTGCACGTCATGGAGTGTGTGCCTTTTTGTATGCATTGTAATGTATGGCTAATTGCGGTATGCATGAGGGTTGCCGACACTACTAGTGCAGAAAGTGTTTGTTTTCCTCCTTCGCACACCGCTCCCATGCGGCCGAAGAACGCAGGATTGTCAGTAGGCAGCTTCGGCGGGCAAAAAGCGCCGGTGAAATTTATGAAGGCGCAGATTTTTGTCTCGAAACGTGACTCATTTTTCAAACCGCGAGCATCCAGCACGAAGGGAAGTGGGCGCGCATAGTTTGGAGCAAACTTGCTGGGGATTCCCGCCTTCGTTGCGGCTCCGCACCTGACGACGCGCATTTAATTAATCACCGCCCCCAGAGGGACGACGCGCAGATCACATGAGCCAACGAATTTCGCCCTTCTCTTTTCCTTTTGCAGCTTCTGTGGAATTCGGAGAAGCTGGCAAAGTGCCGCAGCCCGTACTGTCGGTTGTTTTCCCAACAAACAAAACTTGAATGCACATCTTCATCCGATTTACTTCTCTTGTGAGTTGTACGTATATATATATATGATAATATCCATGTTTGCGCAGACGCGCCGGTGTCTATGCAGCAACGCTTCAAAGGGGTCGACTGTACCCAGAAAAGTCTTGTGCCGTCATCTCGGAATTCGGAGCTTTGCCCGTCAAAGCTTGGCTGCATGTGTCCACGCGTCTGTTTCGCTCTTACCAAGCAAGTTATCTCCTGGGGTTTTGAACTTCCATCACCTCTAACAATATGCGGCGGCCGCGATGAGCATGTAGCCACTGAGTTACCGTGGTGCTGTTCATGGCATCCAACCCTCCTAATTCCTCTCATCTACCACGAATACTTGACCTATACATGTCTGATTTCTTACGTCATCAGGTGCGCAGTCGATATTACTCGCTGAGTACTTCCCGTGTGTACTACATACAGTCTACAACAGTGCAAAGTATGTGACGCATGTCACTTAGCGCTACCCTCGATGGGGACGCTTACGGAGAACCTCAGAATGAGACTGCATACAGCACAGCAGATGTTGCAAAGGAAAACTATATGCGTCGCGTACTAAATATCTCGTTAAAATGCAGCTTTGGTCGGCCCCTGTTATGGTCGGCCGCTCACCATGGACTGCACGGGCGAGCCTTACCGGAGGAAGCCTTTGGTCCGGGACGACCGTTTTAACGTCTGCCGGGCCGCATGGATTCAATTGCTTTTTGTGCGTTTATGCGCACAAATAGAAACAAAGCGGCCAGCTTCATCTCGAGGCGTTCGCAACCCATGCTAGGCTTGCAAAAATATACTTGAAATATTATTGGTCTACGTTGGTGGGCGTAACGTTGTTTTTCTGTTAATAAAACCTTGAGTGAGATCTCCTGTATAGTGACCACTGAAATACCGTTGTAAATTTAGTGATTGCTGCATTGTTGGAATTTCGCTACTTTATTATAATATTTTGTTCGACACTCTTGAGAACTGCCACGCAAATAAAATTTTAAAAATTGATATGCATGCGTTCCTGCTACGCCGAAAGGCCCACTGCCGATGCAATTCGCGGGGTACTTCTTGTTTCAGGTTCCAAAAATGTAGGCAACCAGTGCTGCCGCTGCAAGCTCATGTTGAAGTGAAGCTCGAAACACCCAGCAGATAACATTATGTGCTTCATCCTTATTTACTATACAAAGGAGTCTCGACGAATGCAAGGGATGAACTGGCAATCAGCAAAGCTATGTAAATTATTTTGGTTGCTATTTGTTAAATATGTGGGCCATACAGTTAATCAGGTTCACGTTGGATGTTCTGATGGTTGAATGCCTTGATACCTTCAAGAACGCCAAAAATAAAGCCAATAGGAACAGGCACATTTGCATGAGCGCACATACGAACCCTCCACAAAACGTAGGCCTGAGGGTGCATTGCAGCATTGGTACTATTCCTTCATGTGAAAGGGAGAGTTTGAGCGGCTTACTATAGTCTTAAACGGCGCTGCGTTCTCACTGAGCTTATTGTATACGTTGTAACACTGAGTTTACATCAGGTACAGTCTTTGACGAAAGTAACCAGGCTGCATGGTTTGCTTCTCATTTTTATAGTTGAACTCTTACGGCTTCCCTTAGGACCAAAAAGTTCTTTGAAGGAGAGGACAAGGGTTCTCTTTAGCATACAGAGATTTAGAGCTCGAGAGCTGGCATAATAGCTCTAATATAAGACTGAGAAGCAAACCGTGCATCCTGGTTACTTTTCGCAAAGACTATATACATTTGGATTAAGCCTAGTTTATTTAAGTTAGATTTAGGTACTTCACCACCTTTAGAACAAACTCAACAACGTGTGCTGAAAAAAAAATTATTTGCGGTTTGTGGAATAAATTCAACAACTGTTGCATCAACGGCGAATTCCGTAGTTTTTTTTTTTAAGTTTTCAGTCGATAATCGCATCACATTCCTTAAAGTCACTTCGCTCGCGAACAAACACCAACTTGAAGTATTCAAGAAAATCAGAAACCAGGAAACCGAAACTTGGTTTCGACCAAACTATGACGTCACAGGTACGATCACAAAGCCTCTTGTGGCGCGTTGATTGGCAAAACTGGAGACTAAAGTGAGGGCTTCTGTCTTCATTTGTCTGAAGTGACCGAAAGCCAGCTCGAAATTTTGTCCTTCAGCAAACGCAAAGCGAATATCGCCGGCCGTGCGTTGGCAATTTTCACGAAATGGACGCCACGCTGCGGCGGCACCGCGAACTAGTCTAAAGGCCCGTTCGCATGCAAGCTACTCAGGGAAGGGGCGGCTCGCCGCAGCAAAAATTTCAAACTTGTTGGAACCTCACCGCTCACCACCGCGGCGACTCAAAATAGGCTGCCTTGATGTCAGCTCTCCTCCGTTTTCAGGGTGGGGACACCCTTTGTACCGCACCGGGCCGTCATTTCTCCCTGGCAGCGGCATGTTGGGTCCCACGCGCCGGTCGCGTACAGTGCGCTATGCGTGTGGCATAATTTGTATGCGGTTGCGCGGCGACTTGAATAATGCCACTGAACTGGAAATATGCAGTGCATAGTTGTTTCTTTCGTAGGAGCAATATTCTGGCACTTTTAGGTGTGCATTATGGATGGTGCAGGCGCCCTAACCAAACGGCAACCGAAAAGCAATGACAGACTGCCATGTTCCCCAGTCACTGGCTGAACTGAAAATGGACAGCGGTTATTTGGTGTTTCTTCGTAGTTGTAATTTAGAGTGTCATGGTCACCTAATTCAGTAGCGTTATGCTGCATTGGTTGTTCCTACGTAAGGACTGTTCACAGGGCCCTAATTCTCTCGGATATGGAAGCAGCGCGAAAGATGACCTGGCAAATATAACTATTTCTGCGTAGTTAACACCCAGTTTTTCAACATTGTATGAGATCCTTTCGTCTTATTACTGCACCATATGTCGAGAATTCCACGCAGTAATGGCAAATTTCTCTTCCAAACGGTTTGTCGCCACACTGCTCTGACGTGAGCAGCTGTGACATGTCCGGAACCTATTAGTCATACTTTCTCAACTGATTGTTCCACAAAAGAATCATGCAGACGGTTTAGTGTTTCTCTGAACGGTGTTGACTGCATGTAAATTGATGATACGACGAGGCAGCGTTTTGCTGATTCGTAGTTGCTAAGTTGCCTTATTCGCGGACAAATTTAACTGACACATTTATTTTTTCTTTTCGTAACTTAAAGAAAAAAATAATCAAAAGCGACCGATTCACAAAGTAGCCTCACAAACTCAGCCTCTGATAACCAATTTGTTTGAATCCCATCATCCCTCCCAAGCTAAACTGAAACAAGGTGAGTCGGAGCAACGCGGCCGCCTTCCTCGCTTCCGCGGAACCGTGTGCTCCAGTTTTCAAAATACGCTGGCTTGTGGCCTCACTTAGTAGTAGTCGGGCAAGGTAATAGGTCTCTCATTGAGGTATGGGTCTTGGCTAGTTGGAAAACCGCGTTTGACGTAAAGCGCGCAGAAAGACATGGACGAGTCAGCAGGACAAACTCTCATCCCCGCAGCTGTTATTGAGAGGCAAAAAAAAAAAAAAACTCTAAAAAATGCCTGCCCAGAAACACGTGCGACAAATTTTACTGATGTGGCTGCGTGACGCCAATCAAAGAAGCCTTTTTTCTTTGTATTGGAGAAAAAAAAAAAGGCGCCTTTCGTTGGTGTCACGCCGTCGCGACTTATTTTGCTTACTGACGCACAAAATGTAGCTAGGCCGCCAGGATATTCGTAGTGAGCTGGCGCGGAGAAGTAAAGAGGGGTTGCGGAGGTGGAGTGTAGAATGCCTTCGTGACATAAAGATAGATAAACTGAACAAAATGCTTGACGAAAGCTCTCATACTTGCTTACCAGCGAGAGCGCGCACAAATATTATGGGTGCCTTGCTGGGAAACGTCTTTGTCGTCAGGTTCTGTAGGAAGCGCTAGGCAAATTTGGATGTGGCCTGGCCAGTTTTAATCCTCGCCTACCCTTGGCGCAATCAACAGCAGGACGATTACAGCTTTCCCAGCCTACGTCATCGGCGCACGTGCTAATGGTCCGGACAAAACATGCGACTTCTGACAGCATGGTGCGCAAAAGGTTCGATGTGTACTGAGGCTGCTGCATAGTGATGCGTCTTCGGTCGAGAGAAAAAAAAAAGCAGCGGGGAACGCTCTAAACATGTAAAACCGAGGCGAAAGTATACGCAAGTTCGCCCATTGGGCCACGCTTCTTTGCTTGAAGTGGGCGTGTTGTGGGCGTGATGCAGCAGTCGGAGATCAAACTGTTAGGGACTGTTGTGTTCCCGGCTTTTCTGGTCACTCTAGAAAAGGACAGCCTGGTTTTTGCCCTTTGCTCGAGAAAGCGTGCGGAGAAAAAAGTGAGAATTACTGGTCAAGTAAGACGGCTGTAAACCAACAGGACTGCAAAGTATGTGAAGCAAGGCATGTGAAATGCTTGCATGCCAGAACAATGTTTGCCTGGGGTGGAATTATAGTGCGCAACTATAAAGTTTCATCCTTGTTAACTTGTCGCACTTGACTTCGCGGCGAACGAGAAGCTGTTGGAATGGCAGTCTTTGGCGAATATGAAGATGTAGCTCGAATTAAGTAATCCCGCTTCTCTGAAAAGTAATGAAATGAAAAGCATCCGGGTCAGCTGGAGTAATCCACTGGAGTATGCAACGCCCGTTGTGAGAATGTAACGACTGTTCACAAGGCGCCTAGTTTCTCAGCAGATCAGCTGATTTGCGTAACTAACCTTGGTTCTCCTTTTAAACAATCTATGGTGCCATCCTGTCCTGGGAGGACACCAAATTTGCGGAATTTAACACGGTAGAGGCAGTTTTCTGTTCGAGGCACGCTCAAAACAGGTTTTTGCGCCGCCGCGGCAGGATTCGCTATAGCCTTTTCGCTTGCATGTAAAAGAGGCTTAAGAAGGATCGGCAGCGCGCCGAAGCATTTGTTTGCTCCTCTGCGAGTGCTTCGTCTGCGCATTGAGATGTTGTCACAGTTTTCCTAAAAAAATATATTGGCTGTTTTCACGATAGACGTCGCACACTGCAACTGCGCCGCCATCCCGTGTACGGAGAACTATGCCGATAGATTAGCACTGAGTGCGGCTGTTGCTACGCAGCCATCATTTTCGAATGTCGGCCCGGAACTTCGCGGAAAAAAAAAAGGAAAATCTCGGCAGCGCTGCTGGTTGCCTTTTTCTACGTCACCAAGATGGAAAAGCCGGCAGCTATCATTCCATTTCTTGAACACTGCCCGAAGAGAAGGTAGTTTTGGGTGTAAAATGTGCGGACTGGCAAGCCAGCCACAGGATCGATGGCCGTGAGATCGCCGGATTTTCAGGAAGACGAATTCTTTCTTCCACTTAGAAGGTCGGTGCCGTTACAGTTTTCTTTGGATTTATTTGAACGACTAGGGTTATAATCGGGGCTGTTCTTTGTAATTGCCGCCGGGATGCAACCGTAATGCTCGCAAATTTGTACCTCGTCCTTACCCAAGCTGCATTTAAAGTGCCGGCATTTTATTTTTTTTTCTCTGCGTCTCAAGTTTTTCGTATTGGTGTCTGTTCAGTCTAAACACTCGCGCTTCGCGGTCGGTAGAATAAAACATTAAAGCCCGCGCTACCAGCACCGTCGTGCCTCCGAGGGCGCGCTCTGACCGGATGGTATCCGGTTCACGCCGCAACGTACAGACGTGAGCAGGCTTGTACCGGAGCGCTCGAGTGGTCCTCTGCAGAGCAAACGCAGCGAAATTTCACAGCACGCACTGCATTTCATGGCTGCTGCTCGCGCTGGAGCGAAGCTGCATAGAAATAAAAGCAACGAACGAGAACAGTGCCCTTGACACAGCACTCAGTGCTGTAAGCAAGTCTCCTCACGAATGCACACACAAGTTCATTGCTTGCTCGGCTGAAGTGACGGCCACGCGCAAATGCTACTAGGGTTCTGCTTGCTGAAATGAAATCCAAGCACACGACGACTGAAAGCGAAACCATCCCAAAACCATTTTATTTTCAGCGTTAAGCCACGATTTCGTAAAGCCTTCTTACCTTAACAATGCAACAGTAAACCCGAGACGTGCTTGCATTTTTCCGAACCCTGCCGTGCAGGAACAATCCGCGCTGGCTGTAGCGATGTCGGCAACGCAGGAATTCCCTCGCCGGCCGAACCCTGGCCCGCGGCTCTCGCATCCGCTCACGCAGCCTGTGTCTGACTCATGCAGCCGTGTCCGGGTCACCTCCGGGTTTCCCACGGCTCGGCCTCTGCCCAAGAATCCGTGTGCGCACCCGCGGAGCCAGGCGAGAGTCCCGCGTAAAGCAGTGCCACACATCTGCTGAAATAAAGCGTGGGCGGGCTGCAGGAACAAGGGTTAGTGGGGTTGAGTCTGAACGGAGCAGCGACCGGTCGCGAGTTTAAAGCTCCCGCGGTCGCCCGAAGGATCCGCGTGTTTTGCAGGCAGTCGTGCGCGGCTGGCCCATTCATAACGGGCTACAAGTGTGCCGTGCACGGTCACAACCGGAACGCTGCGGTGAACAGCATTTCTTGCATGTTTTGTTTTGCTTGCATAAGTAACAAGAATATATATGAGTCCTGTTGTCCAACCACTGCATCGTCTTGTGAGACTCTTATTGGAAGCCGCTGTCATCCGCGACAGGACCAACAAAGAAGGCCACTGAACGTGAACCGAACGTTACTCTGGCGAGACATTGGAGCACATGCTCCTTCGCTGTACCGCTTCTGCAGTGCCGCGTCGCGAGATGCTCGCGGCCTACAGGGCGCTGGGAATCATCCCGGACAGTCTCGAAGCGCTCCTGTGGCCGCGCGGCAGTGCGCGCACCCGTGACAGAACAATGGTGACCCTCTGTGCGTTCATCGAGCAGGCGGACTTGACTCCCCGCTTGCTCTACGCCAGGTAGTGCACGCGTGACACGAACGCTCCGTGGGTGCTACCTCGGACGGTATACGCGGCCGTGCGCCCCACCCCGGCCGCTAGTGCAGTGTGCCGCGCGCGCGATTAGTCCGAGACAGGACGGTACGTGCGCGCGGCTATGTACAGCCTTTGTCAAAAGTCTAGAGCCCAGGGGGTTTGCTTCTGGGCCACATTGCTTTGCACATAATGCGTCCTAAGCGTCCCAAATCTCCTGAAGGCAAGAAGACTTTTGGTCCTGCTCCCTCCGATGCGTAGGACTTCCATTAGTGCTACAGGAGCGCCACAATAGTGCTTAGAAGCAAACCCCCTGGGCTCTAAACTTTTGACAAAGGCTGTACATACAGTTTACTTCTTGTGTAAGTGATTGTGCGCAGTGGCCGCTCGCGCGCACTTATTTTCGGACAATGCTTGGACATTAGCGCGCGAGCGGCGCGAACTTGATTACTTTTGTATTTTGTAAATAGTGCACAAAGCTCTACCCTGTCCTTTCTCGCTGTCGCTCCCCTCTATACTTCTCCTCACTATCCTCTTCCTTTCCCTTTCGTTTCCGCCGGCTGCAGCTCGGGTGCTTAAGATATTAGATAGCAATTGCCGCGGCCGGCAACACTCTTTTGCTTCACTTTTTATTTTTTAAATAAACCACTACCACCACCACCATCTTGACATCGCTAAACACGTCCTGGAGGGGGCGACGATGGTGTGGTTTCGCATGCACGGCGGAGGTTTCTGACACAGGTCGACGTTCTCCATTTTTCCATCGGTTCTGTGTTTGGCACGGACTAATGCAAAGTGTTTAGCAAAATCTAGGCGCTCACATTCAGTGAAAAAGTCATGACTTAATCGTGCAATCGAGGAAACTTGTTAATGCCCACAGGCTGATCGCAGACGGGGTCCTCTTTACGGTTGCCATGTTGGCTCGACTACGGCGCCGCCGATAGTTCGCGAAAATCGCAAGTAGTCGGATACAGCTTAAGTCTGCACTGAAGCTCCGCCCACATTCAGGACCGCCACACGGAATTCCTCCACGACACAGAAGTTTGTTAGACTTTTCTTGTTAACTAAACAGGAAGCTAATCTAGAAGGGTGATCGTTCGGGCTAGTGGGTAATTCACATCAGGTTCCATAGCGCAAAAAGAAGACGCAAGACAGGACACGTAGAACGGCTAAACTTCCGCTAAATTCTTTGTTGGCGCTTACAAGATTTACGAAGGTACAAAACAAGGGCGGGGGACCACATGAAGGGTTGTCAGATTGACGGAGTGAAAACAGGCATCTCAAAAAAAAAAAAAAAAAAACGAAGCCAAACCAATTGCAACCGAAAGAAAACCTAAAAACTGGCAAGCACGTTTCACAAGTTCGCCCAGTGCCCTGCATCCAAGAAGGCAATGTCTTTTCTTGATAGTGATAAGGATGGGCTGCTTACACAATTTTCAATCCCAACCTTTTTCATTGCACAGGCTTCAGTTATGTCTCTTGTTCTTTTATGCCAATTTTTCCCTATCACCATGCTTTCACTCTGTCAGCCTGATAATATTTCATGTCTCCCGCCGCCCATGGTCTGTACCTTCATAAACTCGATAAACACCAATAAAACGCTTAGCGGAAGTTTAGCGCTTGTGTCCTGTCTGGTGCCTTCTTTCCGCGCTATGGAACCTCATAAGCTGTAGAATTTTGATACCTGGCTTGCTTAATATAGGAGCTATTCACGTGACGTCACAGGCGCCATTCTAGTGCTCAGCGCCCAGCTTCAGCTGTGTAGGCCGGAGAAAGGGGGGGGGGGGATAACCCCGATTGGATACGCACTGAAGCCTTTTGCCGTGCCGCATCGACGCCAAAATGGCGACCACCACGGCGTGAGTGAATACCTCATATATGTAGCCATTCATTAAAAAGTTGATTCTGTTTACCATTGTGATTGGCCAGCGGAGTAATACAGTACGCCGCGGATTGTGACCCAGTGTTGGCAACTGCTGTTTTTTTTTTTTTAAGTAGTATCCTACTATAGTGAAGTAACACACGCAAAGGCTGCCTGCAGAAATCTCCGGGATTGAGGCCACGAAATAAGTAGTCTTAAAATCCGTTTGCGCAGCAAGCAACAGAACTCCGCCCCGCTGCGAAATTTGGCAGAAAAGACTAGTAAACTGTGGATAACGTACCGCGAAAGTTTCAGTAAAATCAAATTAGTTACAAAACACGATGGAGTTGGCTTTAACACTGAAAAACCTGGACAAAATACAAACGAGAACTCAAGGCTGATTTTTGTAAGAGTAGCAATTCGCATTTACTGTCAAGTAACGTTATACATAAGACATGTAGTTGCACGCTTTCCGTTCAGTGCTGCAAGCTCTGGGATTGCGGCTAAGTTCATGCAGTGGCGCCCTACAGGGGCTTGAAAGGGGCTCTCGATAAAGGCGTGGTGTTCCAGGGATGTGAAACAACGGCGCTTCACAAATATCTTCCTGCAAGAAAATTTTTAAATACATTCTGTACAAGTCGAGTTATCACTAGTCAGAGTTTGAATTTCATCATCTCCGCGCCTTTCCCTCTGCTCTCGTCCCTTATTGCACGATCAAAGGCCGGCGCTCCTTACCCGGTGGGCGGAGCTTCCTGACCCGCCGGAGCGACGCTGCTGAGTGACTGCGGCCATTGTAGCTGTGTGCCGCCTGACAAAATCTAGCCAGCAGCCATCTCTGAACAGAATCACTCTGGAGCGTGTGACGGAGGAGACCGCGAACATGAAAAAGTCGCCGGAAAGGACTCGCCAACTTCCGCGCACGAATGTGGGTTCTCTGCTGGGTGTAGAAGTGTATTATTAGTTTCAGGTGTTCGTGACGAGAGAATCTAGTCATTGCGCGAGTTTATGTTCTCTCTTGAGAAGGTGCTTGAGAGCTCCTTTAAAGCGATTCCGAGCGTAGCGCGCGTGGCGTGACGTCGCTGCGGGCGTGCACGCGCGGCGCAGCGACGTCACGTTGTCCAAAGCGCGACCCTCCGCACTGCAACAGCGCTCGATGGCCAGCGCGTTCGGCGGCTTCTGGCGCGCTTCGACGGGAATGGAACCGAGCGCACCGACCAGACCGGTTCCTCCTCTCTTGGGGGCTACGCTGCTTCACGGATCTGCGATGGATGATGCGTCACACGTTCTGCGCATGCGCTTCTTCAGACGCAGCCTCTGCGCCGCGTCGGAGCGGTGCGCTCCTGCAGCTAGGGGAGGGAGACTGCGACTACTGGAGGTGTTTTTGGGAGATTCAGCAGCTGGTTTGTAAAGGCTTCCCTGCGAGACACTTTTAAATTGTTTCTCTTTGGTTGTGTGTTCCTGCATCCTAAACAGGCAGCTAGTCTTTCGGTCAAAGTTGTCGTCGAGTAACGCAACTCGTTAGCTACGAACTTGGAGGACGTCATCACATGCTGTCATCAATCTAATTTCCTTAACACCTCGCAGAGAAAAAACCAGTTAATTGCATCTTGCACCAATTAACCGCATTAAGGCAGAGACTTGGGCAAGGTGGGGCATACATAAGAAGAGAAATCTGCGCAACACACGGGGCGAGAAAAGAATACACCGAGTACACTTTTCCCAGCCCATGTGGTGAGCTGTGTTTTCTATTCTCGTGTACCGACTCACCGGGCAGTTCGGCACCACGATCACTCCTAGGCTGCAGCGCTAATCCTAGACGTAACGGGTCACCGTGTTTAAATCTTACAAGTCTAAGGTTTGAGTTTATATCTCACAATAAGTACAGGGCGTGTACAAGGTGTGGTGAGGGAGACGGGGTAAAAGCTGCGTAAAAGCAGCTCTTGCGGAAGTTGCTGACACTTTCAATTTCCTCACCATGTTCTTTTGTTTAGACTACCTGTATAGCCTCTCCAGGAGGCAGATGACCCAGGCACTTGCTGAGTGTTTCCTATAGCGTTGTATCGGCAACCTTTTCTGGAGTTTCTTGACACCAGTGTTTTAAAACGTGTTAAGCGAGCATTTAATTCTGCTGCAAAAACATTCTTTTTTAAACTTCACACATCGACGCTGCCTGTCAAAGCATGGTTTCATGCTAAGGAGATGTTTGCGCCATGGACGGTGAATTTCCGGCTGTGCAATACGCCAGAGACCACAAATCAATGTTAAATTCTGTGCAATGATGTTATGTTCTTCTGGAACATATTACAGCGAACACTTAATGAGAACATTGAAATCCCTCCCTACGTCATCCGTTTTTTGCCTGTGGAGGAAAACTGTGTTGTGCCATGTGATCTATTTATGCTGCTTGGACTATTTATCTCTGGAAGAGGCGTGCGATGGACTGCCACGCCGAATCACCGCGGTCATAAAAATCTTTGTTCCGTGAACGAAGGTTGCTGCGGGGAGTATATGCTGCCCTGCAAGAGCCGCCTAGCTGGCTCCCCTATCGAGATGCATGTGTGCACCTCCCAGAATTTTGATGTTTGGGAAGGTGGGGACGTGCAGAGGTATGGTGGACTTGTATTACACAGCCTGGTGTTTCCTGGCATAAGCATAAGCATTTTCATTTTCGGCCATATTTCCATGAAATAAAGAAAAAAATCGTCTTTGGTGGCGTGGTGATTGTAGAGGTACCGGGTTCGACTCTGTGTCTTTCTTTTACTTTTTTATTTTTAAGCCTTTAAAAACTTTTTCCTTTTTGTTTGGCTGCGAGTGACTGCTTTTATTTTTCGAGCCATGCCTCTCTGACGCAGCAACCAGTTCCGCCCAATACTGGGCTGCGCTCAGTCTAGGTTCATATTCACTATCGGTAAGGAGTTTGTTTTACTATGGTGGTATTTAGTTTGAAAAGTTTATTCGGCCATATTTACAATATGCCCCCGGGGAGAGGCAAAAGGAGGCAGACAAAGCATGCCTCCTGACGAGGCCTACACCCCGGCTAACGCATCAGGACACAGGTGACTATACGGCAAATCATATATGTAATAAAAAAAAACTCACTTTACAAGAAAAGAACAGCATACTTTAGGGTAGCAAGGATAATCACAAAGACAAAATAGAAAGGCATTCCTAAAATCATAACGAAAAACAGAAACACGACACCGTTACGCCCGAACTGTCTAACCGGAAAAATACAACACAACTAATAGTAGCGAAATGAAAATCTTTTGCAAAATTGACAACAGACACTGGAGTACATGTATACAAGGAAGAGAAAAATCCACAACACTAATAAAAAACAAAAGATATAAAAACAACAAAAAACAGTGCCAATTCAGTGATTTATTGAAAAGAATCGAAACTAAAGCATCCCGGCCCATGAATTTCGCACAGCAGGCAGCAATAACAAATTAAAATGATAAAAAAAGGAACAGTAGTGACAAAAGGAGAGGAGTGAGAACGAGAGAGGGCCGATTCGGCGGGAGGTTTCGCATGTTGTCTCGCTTGTGTGGCACGGGAGTCGGCAGACCATCGGCCTTGCGAGCGACACGGCGCCGACGCCGACGGTCGACCGGCTGTTCACGTCGGCGCAGTGTGGCATAGGCGCAGACACCCCGAATACACGGCTTTGGCAGACCGAATCGGCGTCGTGTCGGGCTAATGTGACAGCCCCTTTAAAATGTCGGACCAGCTGGCCCAGAACTTCGCCGCGCTGAAGAGGACGCATGTGCGGTGTGTGGTAAATCTGTAGAAACAACTGAACATCTTATACTCGAATGCGGCGGTATATCCATCTAGGTGTCGATGCAGGCACTGTTACTCCCCCTGAGGCACCTAGGGTTTCAAGATAACAATGATCATGTGAATGAATCTGCAATGCAAGTTAGCAAAATGTGATTAGAAGATTGGTGGCTCAAAAGCTGAGAGGGGACATCAGGTTAGAAGTAGAGGATTAAAAATGTATTCAAAGAAAATGGCGAATTTTTGTGCAAAACCGTGAAGTTTGACGGATTACTTAAAGAAATACAAGGAAAGAAAACAAAATCAAGCGTGGCGAAAACTGCCACCAACCCATTTCAAAGCGGACGCTCCTATCCTCATCCAGTCCGGCCGCAGGGATTGTTGTCTATTTGCTGTGAACGCGTCGTTCAAGCTAAGTTGTCGTCTGCACGGACTATCTTTTATGTTATGTTTTGGCTTAGATATGGCAACGTTTTGATTGTGGGCGTGTTTTGGTGCCGTGACGATTGGGCGAAAGTGCTGTGCTCCACGATGTACAACTGATCACGATTACAAGTCGTGCAATGAAAAGTTGTCGCTGTTTTCAGCACCGAAGCACGCAGAACATCTGAATGTATTGGTTAATGCCATGCCACGGAAAAACCGTTTGCAGTAACCACGCGATTACATATTCGAGATTCATTCTCAGCCTCATATCGCATCGAGAACATGAGAAGCAATGTGGGTTTGTTGTGGTTTTGCGGTTTTGGCTTTGTTGTAATTTTTTTTTTGTTCTTGGCATGGGCGCTGGGAATCTTTTTCCCATCATCTGCGCATTTATACCCAATGTCGCGGAAATAAATCCTTCAGTTGATAGTCAGCGCTGTGTTCGTCCTCATTCTTCGTCCATTGTTCTACGTACGAAAGTTAGCGCAAAAAAACGAGACAATCACAAGAAAGGTGGACAAGACAACGCGCTACTGACAACTCTCCACCTTTCTTGTGATTGTATCGTTTTTTTGGGCTAACTTTTGTACATAGAACTATGCACCGACTAGCCCAACAAAAATTGTTACTTCGTCCATTGTCTGTGTGTCTCAGACTGCGCTGTTAACTTCAAGATGCTTCATAACCAACAAACAGTCCGGGATTAAAAGAAATGCGAACGCAACATTTCTTTTTACCTGTGTGGAAAGAAAAAGACGCCAGCATCGTCCATGTCATCCTTTTCTTACCATCGCGTTAAAGCGTGACGAGAAGCGCGAAAAGCACAGCTCCGCGCAATTCTTTTTATGGCGACAGTGCGGGCGTACGTCGGGGCGACCATGTCTTGCGCAAGACGCACGCCTGTCGAAGTCAGCATGCGTGACAGGCCTGCTGAGAGGCACGATCTTCCGGAAACGTCGCGTTCTTCAGGAGCCGGTTGACGTTGACGGGGGAATCATCCTCGGAATGTGCAGCCCCAGCTTCTTGTTCGACTCGGATTAGATGGAATAAGAAGCGTGTGAATCTGAGCTCACTGCAGCCACCTCCATGCAGTCCTACTGACACGGATCGTATACGTACATCACTAACGATGTTACTGTGAACGTGCTGGGACGGACAGAGAAATTTGAGCTGCCCAAATCGTAAATGTGGCCGCTTTGCAAATAAAGTATGCGAGCACATCACACGCGCGTGTGACACATACCATGTAATTATTTTAATTGATTTCATGCCGCTAATGAGAATTCCACCCTTTCTTTGCTGACATCTATTTCTCTCGAGTTTACTTAGCCCCTTATAAACTCAAGAGCATCAGAATGGTTCGCAGTCATGTAGCGCTATCTGGCGGAGAACCGAGAACTGCTAGGGGTTCTGTATTGCATGGGTAGCGCTCGCTCACACACCCCTTATATTATTCCACCGTGGTGCACATTAAAGAACCGTGGCGTTCGAAACGAATCGGGATTAAAAGAGCAAAGACTGGGGCTAGAATCGAAATAAATCTAAATTTTGCAACGATATAGTGTTTCTGGCCTATATCCTTTATTCCTTTATGCAATGTAGCATCATTTCGATTCTTACATAATCGGAGCTCCCCACTATGGCGTGGTTCCTAACAGCCCCAAACCAAGTACGAATATGGACTAGTTCACTATACATGGTAGTGATTGGCGATAGCAAGTCTCCCCCCCCCCCCCCCTCCCCTCTCCCCTTCGCCGACGTCCCGCAATTAATGGTCGCAGAACTCACTCGCTAGCGGCCGGGGCAGAGACCAACAGGCTCAGTGCTTGCTTCCTACCCCCTTTTTTTTCTGGCTTTATTAAAGAGGGTCACCTAGCCGAATAAATATTTTTTTTTTGTTTGATGACAGACTGACTGCAATTAGCTAGCGAAGCGCAATTTGTTTTTAACTCGTTGGAGATTTATGGAAATTTTCAGTGTGAATGTTGTTTGTACGGAAAAAAGTTTGCTCGTGCTGAAGTGGAAAGCTTGGCCAGTTGAATTGGATTCATGACTGAAGTGGCGTCGTCCGGTTGTCCTCGCCCTTCGCGTTACTTCCACCGTGAAAGGGCTGAGGGTTTCGCAGCCATAGTCGTTCTTTCTCGATGGAACTGGAAGATACTGGAGCCAAAACAACCTGCTTTGGACATATGATAGCCGTCATTGGTAGCCGTTGCAATGGCGCGTCAAAGTCAATGTAGCAGTATACTGCCCTGGCTCTCAGAACGCGTGAGGGCCAGAAATTATCGGCACTTCTGCGATTTTGCGCCTTTCGTTCAGAGTGCGGAAAAAGTTTTCAGCGTTAAGGCATTGTATAGGGAGCTGCATTGCTAGGCTCTTCTTCGACGGGCTGCAACACTCTTACTGAAACTTGGAAGGGAGACGCATGCGGTCCGGACGTCATTTCTCTGCGCCCGTAAGTTTGTTAATGCAGAGTTTGTTACGTTTAAAGCACAAGTGTATCTTTTTTTACAAGAGAAAAACCAGCAAACGAATGCCTTCGAAGAATGGTGGAAAGACCAAGAGCGCCTGGTGTGTGCCGCAAGGTTAAATGTCCACTTGATTAGCAGAGGGTTGAAACAAAAAGCAGAAATTCTGCGCAGCGAAATAATTTCACTCGAATAAAACCACGGATATTCCTCTGCATAGCAACCTTCTGAAATGTTTTATTCTGCAATTTACTCTTCCTCTTTCGCACAGTATGCCGTAAGGAGCACGTTTAGATGTTTTCAGGACGTGTATACTGAAGCGGTTTTTGCGAAAAAGCGTCAGCGACATTGTTCATAACGCACTTGGGGTTATCTTGGTTACCTACGACGGTTACCTACGAATAAGCAGAGGGCATACTCTGATCTTGTCGGCACTTTCCTGAGTAGTATTTTGGGTCTGACCGTTTAATGGGATTCGAGAGACCTAATACCCGAAACTCTTGCTATTTTGGAAAGAACTGATCGTTAGTTGGGCGGGTGCGGTTAACTGCACTGGGATCTGCTGGCACCGCCTGTACGCTCGGCTTCTGCGTAGAAGTGGACTAAAGGAGATCTGCTTCTGAGTTTCACTACTTTCTAACATGAAGGAACAATAAAGCGGAGCATTGCACATGGTCTTAATGCATTGCAACGTTCGTTTTTGCAGGCCACAGAATCTTCCAAGGGAATGGTCGCAGTATGCTGCGCTAATCGCGCGTGCGGAGCACTTGACCGTACGCACTCTCTCGCTCCACTTCGACGTGGAGCAGCGGGAGGTGCATGATTAAGTCGCATTCGGTTGAGCTGTGAGTACATTGCTGCTAACCTTCGCGCTGATTATTCCGGCAGCCGAAACACCTCTTTGCCTTGCGAGTTATTATGCAAAAGTTGTTCCCTCCGGCCTGCTGTCACGGTCCGTTCATGTGACCGTAGACGGCGGGAGATATGTTCACCGCACTGCAAAATAGTTAGTGCGAAATCAATGAAATTGCCTCCCAGTGGGTAAATGCTAGATGACAGAATGGAAATTCAAGATTTTCTCGACCTTTGTGCTGGTGGCGTGGTAGTCCGCAGTTATTGGCGCTGACGCAAGCTTGAAACGTGCAAGCTTGCCGCGATTGAACGGAAAAAGGTCGAGCGCCATTGGTAAACGCACTTGCATATTTACGCTGTGAAAGAAACGCTAGACTTGCAGCACTGTGCAAATAGCGCTGAAATTGGTCTCCTATTCCAAGTGGTAAGCTGACACCGTGAACCGGCTACTATAGTTCACAAATGCCACACTGCAGACTGGAAGTGGTGGCGCGGTTGCCAAGCGAATCAATGCGCGTTGGTTTAGACGGCGCTTTGGTTCCTTTGTTCTCTGCCGCTGTCCACGCGTATCGCCGAGTTCGAGTCCAGCGCGGCCGTGCTCCGAAACAATGACTCACAACTGTCCGTCAAGGTACTGTTTCCAGTCTTCCTTTTCTTCATCCGACGAGCCACTAATGAAGGCGACAACAGGCGCTTCCGCAACGAACAATAGTCACGGCAACCAAACCGCCGCGGCCTTTGTTCGTCTCCCCGTTCGCAGCGGCTGAGCCGAGCCGTGTAACGCAGCTCCTCGCATGCAAAACATCCGAAAGCGACCGCAGCGGGGCAGGCGCGCGCGCATCCTGGTTAACCTCTATAATTAGCGCGAATGGGAGCAGCCGAGCGTCTCCGACAAACGTCACGACGCATCACTTGAAACCCCAGCAGAGGAGAGGGGCACCGCGGGCGCATTCACAACGCGGGAGGGGAAAAAAGCGGCGTCTGTCGCCCGCGTCTGAGTCGCGCATTGTTGTCGAAAGCCGCTTTTCATACAACTCCCCCGGTCCAGCGAACTCTCGACCAATCCCGCGTAACAATGAGCCTCGGCGCCGATCTAGAAGCCCCCTCCCCACCCCAAGGAGCCCTCTCCGACCGGAAAGAAAGTCCTCTTCGGGCGGCGACGACTGTTAATTGTCGCGGCAATTAGGAAGACGCTACTTCCGAACGAGCGCTTGCCGTTCGCGCTTGTTTTCTCGTTTCTCTTCTCTCCCCTGCTGTGCCCGCATTTTATTTTTCCTCGCGTCTTCACGCATGCAAATGAAAAGAGTAATTCAGCCAAGAAACTGGAGGAGACGAACGGACGGCTGATTTTGTTTCAATCGCACCCATCTGCGCCTCGCCGGCGCCGCCCTTTCAATTCCCTGGCGTTAATTACGGCGGGAAGCCTCCGCGCCAAATTGACTCCCGGCGGCGAAGAAGGCAGGGTTGACGCCCGTGCGATCCAATTTTTGGCGATACCGTCATCCTCTTGGGATCGCCAGTCCGAGTAGCTTCGGGCGACTCCCGTAGATGCGAGGTGCCTAATAGTTACAGCTTCACCGTCGCGCAGTTACACTAAGCCTGTTTTGTTCGTGGCATTAGGAAGAAACGAGACGAAAGCGGCCGGATTATAGCGTCCCGGGGAAAGTGCGCAGGAAAATAATTTCGTTTTCGCTTACGCTGAGCCAGTGCGCATAAAGCCTATCGTCGCTGAGAGAGATGCGCCCAAGGGAACGGGCCCGACTTTTCTGCGGCGATAATTGACAGCGCCTGCTTTGTTTCTTTCTCCCTCGTGGAGGCTTCGACAAGCAAAGTCTCTCGAGTGTCTCTCTTTCTAGCTTACCAGCCAAAGGACTTAAATGTTGGCAGACCGTCTGGATGACAAGGATATGAAAAATATGGAGCGTAGAATGGATGAAATGAAACGCCTGGGCGGTCCTCGAAAAGTGTCTCAACTTGGATTTGAAAAAGAAGAGTTTGACAGGCGTACCAGGATGCTAAATGTTGCAATCCATCGAGTGCCGGAAACAGATGATGAGGACCTTCTCGACAAGGTCACAAACAGTGGAACTTCTGTTCTTGCAAAAACGAGACAGTGTAGCTCTGCATGTAGCTCTGCCTGCTGGGCGTGGTAAGATCGCAGGACGCGTCAGGAAATTAGGGACGCATGGCTCTGAAAGAAACTAAGGACGGTGTATATATCTGTGAGAACAGCGCCCTCAATGTCAAAGAAGCTCCTATCAGCAGCAACAGAAAGGGCTTAAAATTTGATAAGTCAACGGCAAGTACTTGATGCGCAAGGGAACCGGTCCATCCTTAATTTTCGTTACAAATAGAGAGCTATAGGACCTGTGGGTCTTAACGTACTCAGAATTTCTATTTCGCAGCTGTCTTTTGTTCGAACGATGACGTGGCTCATTCAGGTCGCATCACTCTAGAAGGGCGGCGCATTTTTCTACAAACAGAAAATACTCCTGTCAACTACGCATACACGTTTGAATGTACGGTCTTTATTAGTAAATTGCCTGCAATTTAAACAGTTTTATAGCGAAGGCTTAATGTGGTATCTAGGAGTTTAACGTCCCAAAGCGACTCGGGCTGTGAGGGACGCCGTAGTGAAGGGCTCCGGAAATTTCGACCACCTGGGTTTTTTTATAGTCCACTGACATCGCACAGTACACGGGCCTCTAGAATTTCGCCTCCATCGAAATTCGATCGCCGCGGCGGGTCGAACCCGCGTCGTTCGGGTTAGCAGCCGAGCGCCGTAGCCACCTAGCCACCGCGGCAGCGCGAAAGGCATATATGTCCCATTAGCGCAAAGCGGTCGTCCATTGTCTATGGCACGAAATTCGTAGGACATGAGAACATCTTTTGACGCGGCAACCGAAATACGTTTCGATGCTGCGCCATCGTGGTCAACGCATCGGCGCATGACCACTGTGCATTGCTTGGACTTGTGGATCAAGATTTTCGTCCGCCAGCATCCGACCCTTTGCAATGACTGAACCATCATTCTAGATCAACATGCGCGCGCAGAGTACTGTGCACCGGGAGTCCTGGCGGCGGCACAGTGCGATCAAACTATAAATGGGGCTCGAGCTGGCTTCGCAGTCACTGGGCACGGCAGCATCGGAAGCTTGAGGAACACTAAACTGTTGATCTACCTTGTGCAGTTCGACATTTAACGCTTTCGCTTTCTCACGTGTAAGCAGCCTTAACGTCTCTGGCGAATTTTTACTGACACCGATGTCTATTTTCACGTTGTCATGCTGACGAAGCCTAGTACTCGACTGAAAGTCTTTCACTTACCTTGCAAAAATACGCTTTATCTAAACCGGCCACCGTGACCTGGTTGTGGAATCTCATTGTTGATAATAAGGCAATACCTTGTGTGCTTTTGAGATAACTTCCTCTGTAAGGAATGCCTATGAAGTGCTGCGCGTGGAGGATAAAAGTACATTATTCGTTGTTTGTTATCGTCCACGTAAGGGCGAATTTAGTGCTTTTCTTGCTTTCTTGGACATGTTTCTAGAGTTCGCTGTGAGCTGAATATATTGAATGTGTTTGGTCGGTGATTTCAACATCAACAAAAGTTGTGACACATCTTGGAGACGATATTTTGAAAATGCGTTGATGTGCAGCATCAAAATTTCAACAAGAATTACAACCACAATCTAAACAATTATCGATCGAAACTATTATTGATTACAAACTATGACTTTAACAATACTGCAGATTGGGCGAGTTGGTTAACATACATCTTGAAAAATTTAGCGCGACACACAAGGACAGAAAGAGTAGACGACACGAGCGCTGACTAACAACTGGAAGTTTATTCGAAAACACGTAGAATTATAAAGGAAGAAAGTGCGATAAAATCGTTGGTCAAAAACCAAAAGAAGAAAACTAAACACAACAGTCACCGCCAGCTCCTGCTATCAAGACGCAAAGCACTTGTCCAGATAAGCTACCTCTTTTTCCCGTATAGTAACGGACGGTTTGGCCACGCACGTGTTATGAGCCTTGGCGATACTATATGCCTCGTAAATTTCCCTACACAACACGTTGTCATTCTTGTACACAATCGTAGTGTTGTCAAGGTTCGGCGAGCACTTGCTGGTCCCGAGATCCTTGCACTCACGGCAGTGCAAAACAAGGTTCGAAGACACCGGTTTCCTGCAGTCCAGTGAATTCTTGTGCTCCTGCAGCCGCACATTGATGCACCTGCCCGTTTGGCCGTAATACACCTTCCCGCAGCCCAATGGCACCTTGTACACAACCCCCTTTTCGCAGGCGGTGAAATCGCTGGCATGACTGGCAGTACACTCCCGCGGGGATTTTCGAGGCAGTGTCTTGTCTAGCCTGTTCCGAACTGCCGCGCACACTCTCCCGACCTTGTTATCAGCTGAAAAGACCAGCTGCACATCATGCTTAGCTGCGATCTTCCGTAGTCGATGAGACAGCCCGTGTATGTATGGCATACATGCAACATGCCACGCCAGAAGGTTGCATGTATGCCATACATACACGGGCTGTCTCATCGACTACGGAAGATCGCAGCTAAGCATGATGTGCAGCTGGTCTTTTCAGCTGATAACAAGGTCGGGAGAGTGTGCGCGGCAGTTCGGAACAGGCTAGACAAGACACTGCCTCGAAAATCCCCGCGGGAGTGTACTGCCAGTCATGCCAGCGATTTCACCGCCTGCGAAAAGGGGGTTGTGTACAAGGTGCCATTGGGCTGCGGGAAGGTGTATTACGGCCAAACGGGCAGGTGCATCAATGTGCGGCTGCAGGAGCACAAGAATTCACTGGACTGCAGGAAACCGGTGTCTTCGAACCTTGTTTTGCACTGCCGTGAGTGCAAGGATCTCGGGACCAGCAAGTGCTCGCCGAACCTTGACAACACTACGATTGTGTACAAGAATGACAACGTGTTGTGTAGGGAAATTTACGAGGCATATAGTATCGCCAAGGCTCATAACACGTGCGTGGCCAAACCGTCCGTTACTATACGGGAAAAAGAGGTAGCTTATCTGGACAAGTGCTTTGCGTCTTGATAGCAGGAGCTGGCGGTGACTGTTGTGTTTAGTTTTCTTCTTTTGGTTTTTGACCAACGATTTTATCGCACTTTCTTCCTTTATAATTCTACGTGTTTTCGAATAAACTTCCAGTTGTTAGTCAGCGCTCGTGTCGTCTACTCTTTCTGTCCTTGTGTGTCGCGCTAAATTTTTCAAAAAAAAAAACTATGACTGTTCATGTGCAGCTAGTGCTGTACTTAGCTGTCCGATACGTGATCACATCTATGTTTTTGCTTTAGAGCTGCCATTAACAAAACCTCCACAACTCCAGCTGCTGCAACTTTCCAACTTATTACCGAAGAGATTCTGGGGGCCTTCTGCACAGAAATCAGTCATTTAAAATGGAATCATACTTTTGACCTAAGCGGCGCAGAGGATGCTTTCAATACGTTTGTAAGTAAATTTATTTAGGTGTATTTCGTGTACTTTACTATTAAAAGCAGTCGGCGTTGCACACATACATAAATCCATCGATAATAAAACGACCCTTGAGAAAAAATAAGCAAGAGGGAAAATTTTTGACTGTGTTCGTTAAAATTCGTCAGCTTTCAGACTTGCAGCTTTTAAAACGTTTCGTAGCACGTTAAACAGACCTTAAAAAAAAAGCCAAAGATCACTAGTACTTGCAGACTTTTTCTGCATGTTCTGGACAGCCTGAAAAAGTCTGGACGGATTTAAACAGCCTAAAAAGAAAACGAAAATACTGCAAAGGTAGACAAGATTGTATATAAAGGATGTGAAATAACAGGAAGGAGCATATCAGATGCCCGCAATGAGTATTTTGTGGACAGGTTTTCTGGTCCTATGACTTATTCACAGTGCGTTTCCCTCTAGTGTTCAACAGAAAAATAATTTTTTTTTTCATTCAGCTCCTTCGTCAGTAGTTAACGCTACATTATTAAATTTTAGGAATTCAAGGAGCTGAAACTGCTGATATACAATTGTGATGCGTCAGATTTCCAATTTAGTAAATTTCCCCTGTTTTAGCTCATAATTATAGCTTGTGTATAGCGTCGTGTGCGCTTACTTCACAGATGAAGCATGCCAGAGTGATCGGATTTTAAAAGAAAGGTGATAAGCTAGCCATGAAGAATTCCGCTCCATATCTGTTCACCTTGTTTTTTTCGAAAGGATTAGGAAAAGTAATTTTAAATCGGTTTTCCTTGTTCTCCAACAAACAGATACATAAATCTCAATGCGGCTTTCAAAAATTCAAGTTCACAGATCTATTACACCCCATTAGACCAAACAGAACATATCCTCCATAGGTTTGAAGAGAAATAACTTACTTTAGGCATACTTGTGGATTTGATTTTAGTCAGGCTTTTGATCATATTAATCTCCGGATTCTACTAGGGAAAGATAAGGAAGTCAGCCGCCGCGGTGGATCAGTGATTATGGTGCTTGGCTGCTGGTCCAAAAGACGCGGGTTCGATCCCGGCCGCGGCGGTCGCATTTCTATGGAGGCGAGGCGTTCAGAACGTTAAAGAAACCCAGGTGGTCGAAATTATCCGGAGCCCTCCACTAAGGCGCCCCTCATAGCCTGAGTCGCTTCGGGACGTTAAACCCTATAAACCAGTTAATCAAGTCATATCTAAAGAAAGGCGTCTGTTTGTACTTTTAAACGGTGTAACCTCGAATTAGAAAGAAATTGTATCCGGCGTCCCAGAGGGCAATATACTGGGGCGCCTGCTTTTTATATTGTGTACAGATGGTATCGTGTCTATAAATCCGAGTGCAGTTTGCGATATGTGCTGATGACACTAGTATATATATATATATATATATATATATTTATCTCACTCTTACCTGAACTAGATCAGTGACTCAAATGAAGTCTTATATAAATTGTTTGGTCGGAAGGAAAATGCCGTAAATATAAATTCGATAAGGACTAAAGTCGTATTTTTTCAAACATAAGGTACGTATATTCCTCCTGGCCCCAGCCTAGTCTTAAACTCAAGGAACACAGAGAATGTCAACAAAATAAAAGTTCTTGGAGTTCTTTTTCCTAACACGGTACAGGGAGATGAACATGTCAGTTATGTCCTGCAAAAGCTTAGTCATATCGTTGGCGTGTTGAAGCGTAGTAGGTAGAACTTGCCCACATCAGTCGAATTACTAGTTTGCAATGCTTTGTTTCTATCACATTTTGATTACTGCCATCTTGTCGAGACAACAACCACTGACACAAACCTGAATTAACTGTTCCTAATGCAGAAAAAAAATTGGATTGTCGTAGCCAACCTTTCCTATAAGGAGCACTGGAATCATTTTTAAACAATGTGCACAACAATGGTACACCTCGTGTAAGAATTCGTGCTGTAACAAAATTTGGTTCAACTCCAAGTACAGTAACATCACGCTAGTCGAGATTGAAAATCTGCAGGAAAATGTTCCATCGTGTGTGACTCGTTCTCCCGAAATCTATAACGTTCTTTATTCAGGAACTAATTATGGGCGCCACATGCTGGATAATACTCTTCCTAGGTTATTGAAATCTTATCTCCTACAAGGCAAAAAATATTTCTACTCTTATACTTGCTGACTCATTTATTTGTGTTCGCTGTTACGTATAAGTGTAAGTATATGTGAGCTCCGCCTTGTTGTCCTTGTACTGGTGTAGAGGGCTTTGGTTGGTTTGGTTTGGTTTATGGGGTTTAACGTCCCAAAGCGACTGAGGTTATGAGAGACGCCGTAGTGGAGGGCTCCGGAAATTTCGACCACCTGGGGTTCTTTAACGTGCACTGACATCGAACAGTACACGGGTCTCTGTAATTTCTCCTCCAAAGAAATTCAACCGCCGCGGCCGGGATCGAACCCGCGTCTTTCGGGTCAGCAGCCGAGGACCATTACCACTGAGCCATAGAGGGCTTTTAATCTGTTATTTGCAGCTTTTACCTCCTTGCTCATTTTTTTCTCAATGGAAGAAAATAAAGATACAAAAAGCGACACGTGGCGTCAAAACTTACAGCTTTTGAAGGCCACAAATGAACAGCCGTTCAAAGTTATGAATGAAGTAAATTATTTAAAATGTATAAAGAGGGCTAAAGAAAGTTATAGCTCAGCGATCTGGTTTTTCCCACATGGACATGTAGTTTGAAAATTGTAAGCCATAAAACGAATACCACTCTTCAAAGTGTGCAAAGCTTACAGAAGAACTCTGAATCTGGCTGCAATATCCAACCTGTACAGACAACAACTGAAAAATAAAAATAGGCTTTTCGATATTTTCTATAAATATTCTCTTCCTGTCTTACGCCTTTGGCTTATGTTTGGAAAATTCTGGCATTGTTAACTATTGTGTAAATTGTTCTTTGCCGCAAATTGTACTAATAGGTTTCAATACTTTCGATATTTTCCTCCAGCTCGTTTTGCAACCTTATGTACTTATAATACATAAGGTTGTTCCTCCTACTGCACTGGCTTTTTTTCTACACTTTTAGCCACTACGGTGGCTCAGTGCTTATGGCGCTCGGCTGCTGACCCGAAAGACGCGGGTTCGATCCCGGCCGCGGCGGTCCAATTTCGATGGAGGCGAAATGCTAGAGGCCCGTGTACTGCGCGATGTCAGTGTACGTTAGAGGACCCCATGTAGTCGAAATTATTCAGAGCCCTCCACTACGGCGTCCCTCATAGCCTGAGTTGCTTTGGGACGTTGAACCCCAATAAACCTTTTATAAGCACTTTTGATTGGTTGATTGATTATATATGATTTTAATAAACCTTCAAATATCCAGTTGAACGGGGAAAGCAGGCCATTTGGCGTAAATGCACAGCTTTAATCAATGCACTGTTTACCCAGCCAAGAAAGTAGGGATCGGTTTCGAGACATTTACAGGTGGCTCAGAATGATACCAAACCTTGGGAGCGAAGTTTACAGTATTTCATCAAAAAGACAACATTATACATTCAGCCCAGTACCAATTACTTAGCCAAACTAATAATTTTATAGCTGGAATGGTTGCGATAGCTAAAGCGCTTACCCAAAAATTCTGGACAAAAGCATTTTTCAAGGAGAAAGAGTTTATGAAAGCAGTTTTTTCATGCATTGAAAGATTTCACTACAACAATTCAGAAATCCGTTTGTCTCCCCTCGACAGGCGTGTGTTTCTTTTTTGCTGTTAACATTTTTGTTCCCCACAAAAACGTTCCCCATTGGTTTTCTAGGGGGGTCTTAAATGCTCGATGTGAGGGAGGGAGAAACTTTAAAAGATTTTGCTGCGCATCGTAACAAAAGACCATTACCTTCAGTGCTTCCGTAAAAGTGCCTTAAATATTCCAATATTAAAAATTTTTGCCCGTAACGTTAGACATGAATAGCCGACGTCAAAGGATAGAATAAACTCAAAAAATCACTGACAGCTTATCTACCTTGGAAGGTCTCCCCAACTCTAATAGCAATTATTTTATCCCCAGTTTCAAAGAACTAATTTTAACCTGTACGTCACCATTTAAGATATCACTAACTTAAGTAAGAGAGAGGCAGCACTTTGTTTGGCAGCTTCGTTTTAGTCGCCGAGGACGGAATGAAATTGTTCCGCCAGTGCCAGTTGATCCTAAAACTGATCCGAGGCCTACCAGGCAACCCAGGAGGGTTGGGGTTGGTAAGGAGTGTGGGGGGATTGTATGGCGACTGTGCAATCCAGAGCCGCTCTCCGGCGCGGCCATTGTTCGGCCGACTGGCGCGCCGCGGTGCGGGCGTTTCTTTGGGGACTGCGGGGCTGCGGCAGCCCCGCGGCCGCTGGCCTTTGGGCGGTAAAAACATTGCCGAGCATACTTCCGCAGCGTGGCTGCGTTGGAGGAAGTATTTACGTTATCAAAGAGATAACACCGGTGCGCTGTAATGTCATTTAATTTTACATTCACGTTAATTGTGCCGGCGCTTAGCACGCGCCCGTGCTTATATCGCTACCGGCTAATGCTCCACCGCAAAGAGGACTTTTTCTTCAATATCAAGCATTAGGTGTGCGGCTAGCATGCAGTTTCAATTCCCAAGCACTCTTAATTCTTCCTGCCTGCCATAAAGCACCCCTCACGAACAGGGCTTTCTTTTCGCGTGCGTGGTGCGCCAGTTTACCAACAAATTACCGCTGTGAGTTCAACTGAGTCGCAGCGCCAACAGAAAACAAATTTTGTTATGGTTTATGCAACCTGGTTAATAAAAACGTACTTTCGCTTAATTTCTCAAAGCTTCAATAGATATTAGCAGAGAAGCCAGCTTTCACGAATTCTGAGGTCCGAAGTCGCGTTTATTTTATTCGGGAGCTCTCGCCGCGTGTGAAAGCGTTGCGTAGCCGTTTGGCTAAGTGTCACAGAATGTAATAAAATCATGTGTATTTTCCTATGATTAAGGTAGATACCAACAACAGAAAGATACAACGGTAAATCCTCTACCCCTCGATCCCTCTGACATGCGTGCGGAAAGAACAACTGAAATCGGTAGCAGTCGTGCTTACAATCCTGTGCATGAAATGTGTTTAATGGGAACAAGAGCAAGTACAGCGCAAGGATGCCGAGGACGTACTGGACATCGAAAACACGTGCTTCGTCGGGACAACCTTCAGTCTGCAGCTCGCCTATCCAGTTACTACGCCATATAGTCAAATAAAAAAAATTCAGGGGGCACTTTGGCTCTCTAAAGTGCTGCTGCAAGGCGTAAGCCTTTCCTGGCGCACTGTTTTGCCTTTACTGCGAGACTGTTTATGCTGTACTAGCGCTTTATTTGACTACACACACTTTGACTCCACATTACAACTACACACTTTGACTGCCGTCTTTGACTGCTTCTTTAGCACGACTCTCTCTCTGCTTCGATGAGTTCGGTTCTATCCATGGCTCTGTTCGCAGTAATGAGGTATGTAATGTGGTCAGCCACGGACGCCTTACGCCCAGTGTCGGAGCGGACGACAACTACTTTATTAGTTGTCGCGTGCTCCAAAAGGGTGCGTCAGACATCCGTGGGTGACCTCATTACTTCGAATCCGCGCACTCTGACGTCATAACCATTTCGACCAACCGAAAAGCGTGACACCTCTGCTGACAACCTTCTGTCGACAACGATGAGGCATTAAAGGCTTTCGCTTTAATCAATCTACATTCTGATGTATAAAATTATCATATATGATAGCGCACGTAAAAGACGGAAACAAACGACATGCCAGCGTAGTAATCTGCTTATAAGTACCGGTTTCCAATCAATACCCTACTTGGCCGGCTACCTTAGGATGTCTCGTTAACGAGTAACTGCTCGCAAGATAACCGCAGTACTGTCTGGCAGAGGGAAAATGTGAGTATTGAAGCACAGCACACACCCTCATACATTAGTTGATGGAGCACAACAACGCGTAAACACGCGCTGTACGCGCGGCGCCGGCGCGACCCGCAGTCCATCGGGCGGCGCGCGCCGACAGATGGCGACTGGTGTCAAGAATAGGCGCGCGCCCGCAGCCTGCGTGCGAGGGTAAAAGAATGTGGTCTATAGGCAGTGCCCTATATAGGTTTTCGTAAGGTCCACGGCAGTTAGGGCAGGCTGGGGTAGCTCAGAGACCGAGTGAGGATGTGTAATATGTTTAGCTGTATTTTGCGGAGTATTCGCAGGGCTGGTTGGGAGAAGGGATATGTCTGGAGGGTCTCTGTAATGTTGTCATAATTAGTGTTTATGTTACGCTAAAGGGTTATAACAAATGAAGTGGCTGAGAAATTAGCCAATGAAGGGAGAATTAAAGGCGCCCTATAGATATTCCCATAACCAAACATTTTAAAGAAATAAATTCAATTTGGCAACAGGAACGAACAAATCCGTACAGTTACCAATGGACAGCGAGCCTTCACAATGTTTCTTGGCAGACTTTCTCATTATTTAAAAAGATTTCATTTTATAATTTGAGAACATGTATCTGCAGGAAATGAGCAATTGATTTCGATCACTGTCTAAGACGACGTGAAATAACTAAGCAACATTGATGAACATAAAATTTTATTAAAAATAAAGGGAACGAGGGAAAAACCAGAAATAGTCGAAAATAAAATATCGCTGAAAAGACGAAGAAATCGCAAAGTTATAAGCTAAAAAATTATTGCAGCCCTTAAATTCAGCTCTCACACATTTTTGTGGTGCTGGACGGGGGGACATAATCTGGAAAAAAATCAGAGAGTTTCCACATGACTTTACGGCTGCTTTATTTTAGCGAGGTTTTCAGACAGTCCTGCAGTACTGAAATTTTAGTTGATCTATGTCATCATTGAAGGTTAAAGAACCTTAAAGGAAAAAAAAAGTATACGAGGCCTTACAGAACCGAAAACAACAAATTGGGACTCTGGCTTCACAGTTTCGCTTCCTATGGGCCCAGCTTTTCAGCATCAACCTCACCAGCAGACCCTTCGGGTTGAGTTTTGTATACCTGCCCCTGTATGGTGGAACCCTACGCTTATCGTGCTCACGCTGCATAGAGCACTGGATACAGCTCCCTGCTGGTTTCCGTCAACCCGTCCGCATAGCAGCCGCGCAGTGACATCGTTGTGAGAATGGCACCTCGGCGGGAGACCTGCTTTTATGCGGATTTGTGCAATGTTCGAAATTACAGACCTTTCTCCGCTGACAATGAGAAGGCGGGAAATGGAGCATACATTGTACAAAAGAGATGTTCTTCTACAAAAAGGTCGTCGGAAAAGATCTTGAAGAGATAATCGAAATTTCCCTCATTACAAAAGGCCTGGCAGCAGTTCAACGGTTTGTTTTTGTTTGGATTGCTTTTATTTATGTTCCTGAGCAGAAGTTATGAATCGTTGATGAAGGTGGCACCAAGAACGAAAAGTGCGCGTGAGCAGTTCGACAGCACACCGCATAAAAACAAGAACTGCCGACTTCCAGTATTTAGCCATGTCCTTACGTCCCCAAGGATGTTCTGTAGTGCTGCAACTTCTTACGGTAAGCTTCGTGGCCTGCTTAATGTATTTGGCCGCTGAAAATGTGCTGTACAGCGGTTTAAACTGACCACTTGTTGTAATCCCTGTAAGCTTCTTTACAAGTCTTTTTTTCCCAACCAAAAGGTCTCGTTCCCCGAAGACTCGTATTATTCGAAGAAACGAGAAAAGGCAAGTTCCTCCTTTTATGTTAACTCAGGAATGTTTCCAGTAGACTGCAAGATGACTCAGGGTCAGGGAGGGGTGTACAACGTCCAGCGCTTTGCTTTTCCAGAATGACTGGTTTCGGGCCATTCTTCAGGCTTCAGCCTTGAAGAGCGACTCGCAAATGTGAATGCGCCGTTAAGAGACGCCTGCCGCTTTTCGTTTCCGCCAAGACTGCGAGAGTGGCATCCGGGAAGGAGAACTTTCACCGGAAAACAAACCTTGCAAAGAAGGTTGCTTACAAATTTCCCCAAGTGGTTCATAACATTTGCAGTATTAGTGTCTTTGCAAGATGCGATGCAGTTCTCTTCCAACTTCTACATGACGATGCAGGAAAGAAGACGGACTAAATAGCTAGACAGGAGTTGGAGCTGGCACATGGGACGTCTATTCACGAAGTAACTTCAGTACAAACCTAATGATGGCATGTTACATCTAGTTTCTATTGCTTTCAGGTTGGGCTGATCATCGATTCTGAGCAACCATGGCTGTGTTGCTGTCCCGACGGCAGTGCGACATCGGGCGGCACATTTCAACTTATTGAAATTAAGTGCCTTTAGAGCCAAAGGAACAAGTGTCTGATTGACCCAGACACTTCAGCTATCTGTGACATCCATTATGTGAATGGGCACTTACAATTTCGTAAAACCCATTTCTACTACACGCAGATGATGATAATGCTGTATGTCCTGAGAATTGACACTGCTTTACTTTATGCGTATTCTCCTCAGAGAAGCATAGCTCTAACAATCACCCCGCCGCGGTGGCTCAGTGGTTAACGGCGCTCGGCTGCTGACCCGAAAGACGCGAGTTCGATCCCGGCCGCGGCGGCTGAATTTCGATGAAGGCGAAATTCTAGAGGCCCGTGCACTGTGCGATGTCAGTGCACGCTAAAGAACCCCAGGTGGTCGAAATTTCCGGAGCCCTTCACTACGACGTCCCCCACAGCCTGAGTTGCTTTGGGACGTTAAACCCCAATAAAACCAAAAACCAAGTTCTAACAATCAAAAAGGACGAAGCATTCCTTTCCGAGTATATACCAAAGTTAGAGGTCTTATTTCAGCTATTTCCTGAAAGCACTGATTAAATGAATGCTCAACGGCATTTTGTAAATAATGTACAAAGCTCCCCTGTCCTTTCACGCTATCGCTACCACTCACTATCGCTGTCTGCAAACTATCGCTGTCCGCTTAAAGATAATTGATTAGAAAAGCAGAAGAAAAACAACCACATGCCGCCGGTGGGAACGAACCCACAACCTCGAATTTATATATATATATATATATATATATATATATATATATATATATATATATATATATATATATATATATATATATATATATATATATATATATATATATATATATATATATAAATTCGATAAAAAATTCCAGCCAAAAAATTCGATAAAAAAAGCATCAGGCACATGTCTACAGAACGATAAATGAATCACAGTGTCAATCACAAGACGATAAATGAACCACAATACACAACAGTTACTTTGCGAAATTTACTCTATCTGCTGTGTTAGCTACATATAATAAAATAATAAACATAGCAATGTACTTTGCTTATAATCAGTCCTAAGATGACAAGTGACCATCTTGAACAGCGAGAATGAAGAAGGAAGAAGTGACACATGATCAATGAAACACATGGAGGCGATGAACAGCATAATCAGTATAAAGAATCATTATTACTAAATCTAGAAAAGAAAATGATGACGAACCAGAATACACTGACCGAAAAGCGAAATATTTGGGCATTAAGAGGGTATGGAACTCAATTTTCATGTGCTTTCATTTAAACCGGAAGACACTGTATTGAACTTATAGATAAGGTAAGACTCCCTAATTTCCCGATCATGATTAGTTTTAAAGCCTGATTCCAGAATGGTAGCAGAAATCTGATCAAATGAGTGGTCGGTGAGTTGGACATGCCTTGATAGCGGTAAGTTCGGTAGGGCTTGAACGTAGGCTTTGTGGTTGTTGAAGCGTAATCTAAACGGGGTTTCAGTCTGACCTGTATATTGTAAATTACATACGGTACACTGCAGCAGGTAGATGACATTTGCAGTATCGCAGTTGAAATCACCGCGAATGCTTAAACGAAAGAGTGAACCGGTGCTATTGACGCTACAAGATGTGGTCATGTGCAGGCATACTTTACAGCGACTCTTGTTACATGGATGGCAGCCTACGGGTTCGGGGGAATTAGTCTGACGATGTTAGTATATCGCGTAGGTTTTTTGACCTTCTGTAAACTACTTTGGGTGGCTCTAAAAATATATTCTTCAGGCGATCACTTTGCATAAGAATATTATAGTGCTTGTTTAGGATTGTTGAAATTTTTCGAGCAGATGCAGAATGGGTCAAGACAAGGTTGGTATATGCCGCCGCGGTGGCTCAGTGGCTATGGTGCTCGGCTGCTGTCCCGAAAGACGCGGGTTCGATCCCGGCCGCGGCGGTTGAATTTCTTTGGAGGAGAAATTCGAGGCCCGTGTACTGTGCGATGTCAGTGCACGTTAAGAACCCCAGGTGGTCGAAATTTCCGGAGCCCTCCACTACGGCGTCTCTCATAGCCTTAGCCGCTTTGGGACGTTAAACCCCATAAACCAAACCAAACCAAGGTTGGTATGAAAGTGCTGAACTGTTGGTTTATCTTTGGCAGGTAGACTCGATCGGTGTAGTGCATCAGCCCGCTTAATGGCGTCATCTATCAGTTGTGGTGGGTAATTCTGCTTAGTCAGCGATTTACGAAGTGTTGCGCAGTTGCGTTCAAAATCAGATTGTTCCGTGCAGATGCGTTTGAAGCGGACCACTTGACTGTAGGGGATGCTGCTTTTAACATGCTTGACATGGCTACTGTCAAAGTGCAGGTACTGTTGGCGGTCAGTAGGTTTACGGTACACTGTTGTAGTTAAGCGGTCTTCGTGAAGTGAGACTGTGACGTCAAGAAAATTTATTGTAGATCTAGAATACGTATGGGAAAATGATATCGAAGGATGCACGCTGTTGAAATCGGTGATAAATGATAGGAGTTCGGCTTCGCCATGGGGCCAAATGAAAAAAATATCATCGATGTAACGCCGATAGCAAAATGGTACTAAAGACCGGCTTTCCAAAAATTTGTTTTCAAGCATACCCATAAATATGTTTGCATAATTTGGGCCTATACGGGTACCCATTGAAGTACCACTCGTCCGGACATAATGTTTGCCTTCGAATTCAAAATTATTTAACTGCAATATAAGTTTCAATAAGGTGGCCAAAGTACAACTATCTACTGTTTTTTCTGTGCTAGCTTCATTATAGGCAGTCACTACGGCCCGGATACCATCTTCATGCGGAATGTTCGTGTAGAGCGATGTAACGTCGAACGTGACGAGCAATGATTCCGGAGGAATAGTTAGGTCGATGACGTCAGAAAGGAAGTGCGTTGTGTCTTTTATGTAAGACGGAAATGTGGGCGGAATATTATTAATGAGCGTGTCGACGTACTGAGACAGATTTTCCGTGACACAGCCGACACCGGAAACAATGGGCCTACCTGGAATCTTCTCTTTATGAATTTTAGGTAACAAGTAGAATCTACCGGCTACCGGGCTGAGGGGGACGATTGAGCGAAATGCGCTTTCTGTAATTTGGTTGTCCTTATGAAGATCTAGCAAAGTGTCCTTAAGAATATTCTTGAACTGATGTGTGGGGTCATACTCCACAGGCCGATAGAAAGATTCGTCTGTTAGCTGCCTATGTGCCTCTGCGACATAATCGCTTTTATTCATTATTACCACGGCACCACCCTTGTCAGCCGGCTTAATGATGATATCGCTTAGAGACGATAACTGCTCCACCGCTTTTATCTCGCGAACTGAAAGGTTCCGATTAAAAGGGATCTGTGTCTTATAAAGTTGTAGCACATCTATTTGTACAGCACTAATGTACAATTCTAGACACTTGTCACGCTGTGTTGGAGGAACCCAGTGTTTGTAAGATGGCAATGTATTGCGCGATGCATTTGAATTAGGCTTATTATGAAAAAATTGTCGAAGGCGAAGATTCCGAGCAAAATTATCCAGATCTTTCATCAACTGAAACTCGCCAAAACCGCCTGTGGCAGGACAAAAGCTGAGGCCCTGGGACAGCACTTTATTTTCTTCGAAGCTTAATTCATGATCTGAGATATTAATTATATTCGAAAAATCGGGAGGACGGCGTTCTTTTTTGAACGCTAGCGCCGCCGTGAAAGAAGATGGGCATTCTTTGTCAGTTGAATTATGCATGAATTCACGATCATTGCTAACTACGTTGGAAGAATAGCCTACGTTGTCTCGTAACAGCTTTTTTGTTTTAATGGCGCAAAGCTCGTCTCGCTTTTTGGTTTTGTACTCTTCCAACGCGAACGTTTCAGAAGAGCTTAGTTTATTCGCACTTTTCAGCAACGGTGGCGCCCCCACGCGGTTCTTTTCCGAAGCGGTCTGCCGGTGATCGGCGTTCGCAGTGCAAGCAGCTACACTTCGCGCAATGGATGTGCCGGCGCGAAAAGTGTGAAGCGATCGTTTGTGTAGTGTCCCCCAGTGGAAAAATCGTGCCGGGTGAGATGAACTGAGCCTGTGCAGTTCCTCTAGGTACAAAAAATTGAAAGCACATTGAAGCTTGGAGCTGTAGATCGGGAATAAATTCGATGGTCGTACGTGTACTGTGAGAAATCTAGAAAGATTTCTTCTGGCATTATCTCGGTGAGCTAGCCGCCGTTACGGCGCTCCTCGGTCCGGAGTTTCATGACTTCAATGAAGGATCTTAGCCCTCTGCGACCACGGCTGACAGCCGGCACCGTGTCGTCGCTACAGATTACCGAGTACTCTCACGACATGGCGTCAAGAACAAAAAAAAAAAAACACAAGCCGGTTAGAGAGTTTGCATATATGCGTTTTAAAGGTGTGGTTTGAATGAGAACAGTTGATGTTCTGACCGTGGTGCTCATGAAACATTTAAACGTAGCGGACCCCTGTGCACAGTAATGTTTTGCGAAACGTTCTGTATTTTTCGCTCGTTAGCATGTTCACGAGTTCTGTAAATAGGGCGAGGTTAAAGCACTAGATTAGTGCCGGTCGTGGCTGATTACTGTAATTTACAATATGCAGTCCTCACGTGTCAGCAGGGCTCAATTATTTCTGAAAAACATTTTATTCACTAGACTGTCCGCGTCCGATATACAAAGCCCAGAGGAGCAACGTGTGCGACCGGCGCATAAAATTTATCTGCACACACCCCAGAACGATATCCTAATAGAGTAAGCGTACGGAATTTCATTGCATATCCGGCGATATTGAAAGATACTGTACTGTCCGCGCCTATAGTTAGTGCGCCGCAAAGTACAAATTTCAGATTTTTTTTACATCACAGCCCGTGGACTGCATACCCGAAATTACGGTACTTTGAAGCCAATTACTTAGCCATTCATGTTAAAAAGTTTTAGCGCTAGTTAATGCAACAGAGGATCGAAAAGAGGCGCATGAAAGTGCTTCCTTACTCTCCTACCTTCCTTTGCGTTGTATGGTTTCAAGCTGTTAACGGATCATATGGCTGACATTGAGAGGTGTATCATTCCCTACGGCGCACCTCTGCATTTGTTCAGCGAGCGGCAGAATCGCTTCGACAAACGCAACAGGGTCGGGAGCTGCATGCTCCTTCATACGAACGCGCTTCCGTGGTACCTCCATCACCGCTCCGTTCTCCATGACGGCGATGCCGCCGCGCCACCTATAGGCGCTGAGTTGGTTCGCGGTATTACGTAATGTATTCCCGGAAGATACATAGTGTTCTAAAACAACACGGGTAAGTTCAAGCGAAGCGGTTGCTAGTATCGTATTCCATCGTGATATATTCTTTTCTGACATTTCAGATATAGCTGGTTTTACGGTTATGCGAAGGCCTTTCGGGGCTATGGACGAGGCTAAGTAGGTCCTTAGGGTGGCAACATGCAGCTGGTGCTGAATGCACTTATCGGCTATTTTTCTGAGCTTTAGAAATCCGACAGAGTAGTGTGTAGGAGCACTGTTACCGGAAAATGACGTGGCTAGTCATCGCTGTCGGTCGGACCGGGAGGCTTTGGAGTTGGTGCTGCGGAGCTTGTATTCGTGACGCTCAGAGGCTGCGACAGATTTGTCATTTTTGGTATGGCGGTATATATATATATATATTAAAAACCCACAGACAGACAACAGTATCTTCATTTCAACAGCTGCCACCCACGCCACTGAAAAACTTCAATCCCATACTCACAGGCCATCAGGTTCAAACGAATTTGCTCACGATCGGAAGATTTTCACGAAAATGCTAACCGCATGCGGACACTCTAAACAAACAACATCACCTGTCTTCTATAACCAACGATATGCCATTAAAAAGGCAGAAGCAACCAATATTAATCGTGCCATTAAGGAATCTCAGCCAACGTCACAGCCTGTAATCTCATACTAACCTTCACAAATAATCTCGCGAACATTAACAACATCCTAAAAAAACACTTTAATATCATAGAACAGAGTGACCGGCTTTCAAAAATTTTCACAACGGTCCCCCATGGAACATATAGAAGACCAAAAAATCTGCAAAACCATGTTGCCCATTCGACAGTCAATAAACCGAGAGCTGTAGGTTGCACACCATTCGAAAAAAGCCGATGCCAAGTCTGCAAACACATGGAAACCACGGCACTGGCTAAAAGCACCCATTCAAATTTCAAGCATTCTATCCGGGAAGATCTAAATTGCGATTCCAGCAACGTGGTTTACATGCTCGGGTGTGGCGACTGTCGAATGCAATACATAGGCCAAACAGACAATTCCTTCCGATTCAGATTTAATAACCACCGCTCACATACCCAATCCCTCCCCAACCTCCCTCTTTCGAAACACCTCCGCGAGAAAGGCCACGAGTTTGACAAACTTAAAGTAACAATACTACAGAGTGGCTTAAAAACACTCGTGAGCGCGAGCAACGAGAATGATATTTTATTTTTAAATTTAACACAGTACAAAATGGCATTAATGCAACTTACGGCACCCTCACCTCTCTTCTGAGGTCAGAGGCCTACGAAATTAAACAAAGCAACACTGACCTTGTCGTCTGAGGTCATACCCCTTTCTGCATGCCACATTTGTGCCTTACCTTCTCTCTCTCCCCCCCCCCCCCCCCCGCGTCTGCTCTTGTGGTCCCGCGAAAGCCACATTTCTTTTTTTTATTTTATTTATTTTTTCTTTAATTTTACTATGTAAGCTTACATTTTTTACATTCCTTCCGATACTTCCATCAACCGAGCGTGGGTGCATTATTGCTGGGTGCGAAAAAAGCACGGCTTCAAAGGTTTTTTCCTATTCCACTTTTTTTTTTCGGAGGTTTCTTCCCTGCTTGAGTCAATTTTTTTTTCTGCCTTCGTGGCCAGGAGAAGAAAAAGTTCCCACATTTTTCTACGAAAGTTGCTGCACGGCCACGCACCTGTCGAGCACCTCCGAGCTGGACACGCCTGTCAATAAGCGTGCTTAACAAAGCAGCGGCCGCACCTGGACGTTGTATTTTCTTTCTGTTCCTCGCACTTTTTTTTTTACGTGTGAGTCGCACTGCCTCTAATAATTTTTTATGTGTATTTTTCTGCTATGTGCTTTGTGTTTCCCACTTACCTGTTCTGGGGATGCATTAACAATGTAAAATCACTTCTGAAGAAGATCAATCTTCCGATCGAAACGTCGAGTCGAACTGTTTTGCCTGTTGATTGCATACAGTGAGTTATAATGGTGCTATTAGCGTCGGTAATACCGCGTATATTCCGTTTTTTTTAATATTTTAATGTCCTCCCAAAAACAACTTCATGGGTCTGATGTTGTCGCCACACAGTGGCGGATTTTTAGCAGCGGATATGACATCACCTGGCGCGAGCTTGATGATCGGACAAACAGTAAATATACTGCAAATTGTGTGAATAAATAGAGGCGCATTTTGTCACCTGTCTGCGTTCTATATTAGATCAACAAAAACAACTTGTTTGTCTTAGATAAAGCCCTGCAAAGCAAGTAAAATAAAAATACACCACCAGGGGCGCTCTGGCATGGAAACGAAGCTGCCAGTCTCAGCAAGAACGAGTTACAGAGAGCAGGCAACCATGGAGTACAAACTTCCGCGACGTGCTCTGGCTGGCTGTTTTGATTGGTTGCGCCAAGTGCCGTCATTGGGAGAGCGAAATAGGAGTGGCAAGCACCGCCAAAATCGAGTTGAGGGCAGCGTTTTGTTTGCTTGTATTTTCAAATTTCTTCACTGAATAACTCCCGTTCCTGTGCATCGATTCCTGTAATTCTTTTTAAGTCAGCATCTGTGTGACAGGAAGAACCCACCTGAAGTATAGCCGGTATCCCCCCAAGCAGTGTTTCACAGACCCTTTAACGAAGCGTATACTTCGCTATATATTCTTGTAAGCAGCCAAGTAGTTGATGCTTTCGCAACCCATATATATATATATATATATATATATATATATATGCGCGCGTCAATAGACGACACCTTCAAGAGATGATAGTTCCTTGCAGATAAAGGTTTACAAGATTACAGATAATTGGGCAGTAGAGCAAAACGGAACGAATGACCGAGACTGTGGAAATCTTTAAAAACTTAATGTTGCGACAAATAAAAAGTACAGAAAGACGTAAGGTAGAAAGTGTTGATGACGGTGAAAACTTCCTGTCATAGTGTCGACAAATAAACCTTACTGCTTTCATCTGGACTGATTCAAGGTTATTGATATCAGTCTGTATATGAAGATGCCAGATTGTCGACATTTACTCCAAAAGTTGTCGGATTATTGTTTTTTAAGTTAGCAATTTAATTTCTTGGAAGCAAAACAAAAAGTGATGCTTCAGGTACCCCAGCCTCCAGACTGCATTATAACAACTTGTGTTAATGGTTTTGACCAAGAAAAGTTTGCAAAATAGACGACCTGAATATTTGCATTCAGACGCATGTTTCAAGTAGTTACCATTGAAAGAGTAGCTGCAAGAAGACGGCGCCGCGTGCGACTACATAATTACTTGCAGACAGATTTACGAAAATTTAATTACATTTGCCAAGTTTCACACCATGCGAAACGATCAAAATGACACGCTTAATTCCTCGTGATCCTCAGCGGTGTTAATCTGATTGCACAAATGAAGGTAGCAGATGGACGTGCGAGTGCGCATTGATGACACCTAGTTCTCAAGGCTTCGAGAATATCTCATTAAACAAACTGATGCAGCTGACCCAGGGAGTGCTGCTATACAACTCCTGAACACCAGTCAAGAAGAGTCGGCCAGCAGCTCTACAACAACAGCATTACAAACATTTCTCCTCATACAAACAGACTACCACCAAAGTCATCAACCCCAAACACGGGATCAGTAAATTGGCGCAATTTCATATCTAAGTGGTAGATCGGCACAAAGTACGTCATGCCTCACGAGGCGCTTCAAGATCACTGCATTTTTCTGATTACAGTGAAATTCAATACAACTGCTAAACGGGCGAGCTGACAGTACAGGCGCGGCCATAAGTAAACGGAGCACGCTATTGCGTTCGAAGTGCAATCACGCTTTCTTTATTGGTAATGAAGAAGCGTTGTTTGTCTACAAGAAAGCCCACCAACCTCCTCTACCAGCATGCGCGTACCACTGCTGGAAATTTCAATCAGGTGACTCGTGAAAAATATTCGAAGACAGTTGCGTGCTCCGTTTACTTTTGTCCGCGCCTGTACATTCTTGCGAAGCGCAAAAGACGGGGACGAAATTAGGAGGAACACAGGACGGGCGCTAGTCATGTGTTCCTCTTACTTTAGACCCCGTCTTTTGTGCTGCTACCCTCAACAGTGAAAACCAAGGTCCGACTTCAACTTCATATGCTCATGAAAAAGTGATGTGAGTTGGCTCGTATTCGGGATTGTACACAGTGAAAAAGCCGTGATGTGATTGCTGCGATGGTCCTTGTTCGTGCTTAGAGTTCCTCTTATCGTGATACCACGTTGTCACAACCTCAACCAAAAGCTACTCCTCAGGCGCAGCCCACCATCATGCACAGGAAGTTGGGTGTCACGCAAATGTTTATTGCGGACATTGGTCCCCAGCCGGCAGGAAATGCAAAAATAATCTCGTCGCTCCTAGAGAGACATTTGCACTGCACACCGATGTTTTCACAGTCGTAACCCGAGCACCAATCATCACAGAGTGCACTGTATAGAGCATTAAGGCGTAGAAGGATCGCGACGCTGCTCTTGTCGCGGCAGAAAACAGTCCGACGGCCGTGTAGTCAAGATCATTTCAAGTCGAACTCACAGCAGTTTTCAAGCACAGTACACACACGAACCGCGACAAAAATCGGCAATGGATACGTAGCAGAAAGAACGTTGTGTGCTCGCTCCGGTCGCGATCACTGCAACCATCGCAACGAATGCGACTAGCTGCACAACGCCGTGTTCATTTAAGCATTCGGAAAGCACGGCGTGCGTATTGAGCTCTCGCAGGTGCACATTTCTCTGCATTGACGGAAAAGCACTGGCTCCGATCGCAATCATTTTCCCTACGCGGACACTTGCCACTGTGCTTTGCAGCTCATATGCACGCACAGGAAATTCAGCATGAGCGGCCTCCTTCCTCCATGGTGAGCAACTGTTACTCGCCGCTGTCCGTGACGATCCTCGCAGGAATTAGGAACGCTTGCAGCGGCCACAAACAGCTCCAAATAAGCGACTCGTGACACCGCCACCGCGTAGGTATAGGGTAGGTCTTGCGTCGGTTTGAAGACCGTTGGACTTGCATACCGAGCATCCAATGGCGGGGCTTGCAAAGGTCCTTACAATCTACGCACTTCAAGTATTCAGAGGCAAGTATCCAGGATCCAACGAGGCGGCTTGCGTAGGCCCTTGGAAGCACCCAGGCCGTACATGAAAAAGCCATTTTTGTTGTAGACGGAAGTGACGTCGTGTCACGTGATCGCAATTCTGGGCGTCGTCTGCTCGAGTGCATCTACGGGATATGATTTGGCAATACGCGTCCGGGTGCACTCTCTCGGCAGCATCCACGTGCCCTTCGTTTAGAAAAAACGGAGCCGCAGGGGAAGCAATCGCAGCACCGGTCAGGATGGCATAGGGGAGGACGGTTGCAGCCCGTGTATCCCTGGCACTGCACAAGAGAGGAGCAACGGTTCAGAATCGGTCTGTTGCCACTGGCACCAAGCTCACGCTACGCTGTGACTGCTCTGTGGTGATTTCCCATGTACTTACCAGCAAGCCAAAGGAACAGCTGGTGCGCGCAAAAGACCGCCTAGAAGCCTCATGATACCCTTCTACAAGATACCTTGTCAAGGCTGTGACGCTGTTTTTGTCGGCTAAACTGGGAACTTTACACGAAGGCTGAAAGAGCTTCAAAATGACGTCACCTAATGCTTTGGTTGAGCACAGCGAAACAGCAGAACGCGCCACTGATTGGGGCGAAGCATCTGTCATCGCCACAGAGAAAACTTATCATGGCGCTTTCTTTTAGAATCATTCCTTTTACATAGCACGGAGCATGCTCTTAGCCGAACATGTGGGAACTTGCCAGAAATCTACAATGGCTACAACTATGTTTGTACAACACAAATCTACAATGACTACAACAGCGCTCTGTATGATCTAGGGAAACGTCCTGTTCTTTTTCCTCAAATGTTGGCAAGTGTATGTTTGCAATTTCTTCAAAATCACGCATTCAGCAGCCGAGCGGGACAGTGACTGGATACGTGGAAAAGATGGAGCGCCTGTTTGGACGCGCCGATCCTAATAAGAGTGAAGAAAATAATGTCAATTTCCTGAAGTGTGGATTGAGCAGCTTTTCGCCCGCATGGTGCGCAACGCGCCAAAAACATCGGAAGAATTCACAGATTTCCCGGATTCATGGATTCAAGGCAATATCATCCGTGAATCGCAGATTACTTAGTATTCTCCATTAACTCTTATCCCCAACTGTTCCCAATCCAGGCCTCAGAATACCTCCTGTAAACATGCGGCGAATAGCATTGGCGAGATCGTGTCTCCCTGCCTGACACCCTTCCTTATTGGAACTTTATTGCTGACTTTATGGAGGACTATGGTAGCCGTGCAGTTTTTATAGAAATCTGCCAGTATATTCACATAACACTCTTCTACACCGAGTCTATCGCTTCTATAGCAGCAGACTTTAACGACGAAATCGCGTCATAGTAGTTATCGGCAGACGTTAGTATCAAAGTATCATCGGCGTATTGGTAAATAGAAACAGGTATGATGCTGTAAAGGTCAATTACATAAATATTGGCCTGGTTTATGGGGGTTTAGCGTCCTAAAGCGGCTCAGGCTATGAGGGACGCCGTAGTGGAGGGCTCCGGCAATTTCGACCACCTGGGGTTCTTTAACGTGCATGTACAGCCGGCCAAATCTTTAGCTGGCGTGCGCGACGGCCGCGTTTTCCGTGCTCCTGCAGCTTATGACGGCGCAAACTTGCTAAGATATCAAATTTAAGCAGAGGCTCACTAAACCCCTGCTTAATATTGAGCTTTCCCCAAGTTTGCTTTGTCACAAAGCGCACGAGCGCAGAAAAAGCGGCCGTCGCGCACGCCAGCTGTACATCGCACAACAGGGGCCTCTAGAGTTTCGCCTCCATCGAAATTCGACCGCCGCGGCCGGGATCGAATCCGCATCTTCCAGGTCAGCAGCCGAGCGCCATGCCCAATGAGCCACCGCGGCGACTCATAAATATTAATTTATAACGGCCTAGGCATAAAACCCTGCGGAACTCCAGTTTTAATCACGGAGAAAGCGCTGTGAACTTGCCCAACTGAAACAAGCTGACGCCTATCTTGAAGGAAGTTTTCCAACAACGACCAGAAAACACCCCAAAATCCTAACAAAGCAAGCTTATTTAACAGCAGACCATGGTGAACCCTATCGAAAGCCACACTAAAATCAAGAAGGAGCACACAAGGCATTTTATTATTTTCAGACGAAAAATTCAACTGATCAGACAAGTCTTCCAGAAGGGCCTAGTGTTTTTCCCAAGCCGAAAACTAAACTGAGCGGGCGGAAAAAATGCTGTGATGGTATAGAAAGCCTGTCATCGTTAACAATACATGTTTTTAAAGCAATTGAACACTAGAAGGCAGAACTGAAATCGGATAATTTTCAATCCTGTTACGCGCACCGCTTTTGTAGAGGGGTGTAACTAAAGCTGTTTTTAGTTTTACAGGAGTATCAACACTTGAAATTATGCGAAATGCTAGCAAAACATCTTGAATGTATTGCTATGTTCTACGTAAGTCATTGATGAAAATGCCGTCAATTACAGAGGATTTCTTACATTTTAAACTGAAAAACCTAAGATCTTTGCTCTTCCTGAGAAATTCGTTTCGTTTCGTCTGGTTTCGTCTTATTACCTTAAAGACCCCTTTCGGAGTATTACATAAGGGGTGAAGGCCGCCGCGGTGGCTCAGTGGTTATGGGGCTCGGCTGCTGACCCGAAAGACGCGGGTTCGATCCCGGCCGCGGCGGTCGAATTTCGATGGAGGCGAAAGTCTGGAGGCGAAAGTCTGGAGGCGAAAGTCTGGAGGCCCGTGTACTGTGCGATGTCAGTGCATGTTAAAGGACCCCAGGTGGTCGAAATTGTCCGGAGCCCTTCACTACGGCGTCTCTCATAGCCGGAGTCGCTTCGGGACGTTAAACCCCATAAACCGAACCAAACCACTTTTGTGCTCTGGCTTAAGACTTTTTTTTTTTGCTGTTTCCTACTGTTCTAAGCCTAGACACGCGAACGAAGCGTCTCTGATGTAAGAGGGAGTCGACGGTGCTGGTCACGCGAGCGAGGTTCTCTCATATTAACCGAAGTGTGCTGCGGCCCGTTGGAAACGAGCTCGATCGACGGCTGTGGCCACGTGGGCAGCAGCAGGCAATCCGGCTGGCCACATCATAGCCACCGGCGCATATGGGCTCTACACCCGAGCATCAGTCAGTGGCATGAGAGTATACGGGTGAGTCGCGCTGCGCTCGACGCTAGGAAGGGCAGCGCTCCACTCTACGAACGATGCCGTAAGCGATTTTGGCCTTTAGCGCTTTAATTACGTTGCCGCAATTAGCGAGGAAGCTGCCTAACGGGCGAAGGGCCCCGAAAGCGGCCGTGCCGCCGCCGGATTTATCGTCGCCGCGGACGCCTCGCTCCTCGAACTGCTTCGAGCTCAACTGTGCGCCCCCCCGTCTCGCTTAATTCCTCCGCAGCTCTGGCCGCACCGGGGTCGAGCGTTCTATCCGCGCGCGCACTGGAGTTCTTCTGCTGGGCTTGATGAGCGTTCCGTACTCTCCCCGTACATTCGTCACCGCTGCCGGGCCGCCCTCGGCCCAGTCGCGCAACACCCGCGGCGGTGAAATATGGCCGCGGTCACTTGAGCTGGCCCGCCCGAGTGCACCGCGTATGTACACAAACAAAACGCAGCGTCCAGCGCCCCTGCGCGGCCATTCTAATGAAATGTGCCAGATGCCGCTTTAATATATCGCGTTTCCCCGCACTGCAAAAGAAGCGGAGGAGAAGGAGCAGCGCTGGAGAGATTGAAAAGGTCAGTCTCGCCGGTGTCAGCTTGCGTTCCTCCGCGAGTCCATTTGAAGACGCGGCGTACCCGGGCCTCTCTCCGCTGGCGGCGGCTGGCAAAAATTTTCGCCCTTCTTTCTCGCCTTGGTTTCGTGCTGGGCCGGATAGAGAGGCCCGGAGAGAGCACGGCGGGAAATGCGGAGGTCGACGGGGTTGTGCGAATAATTGCCGCCCTGGGTGGCTGGCGAAAACCTAGTATAACTTGTAATTAAACGAACCCGTGCGTCGGAGTCTCGGATCGAGAGCGTTTGTCCGACCGGACGTGCCTGATTCGCTTTCATGCTCCCGTTTTTGGCCTCTTTGTCGTAATTAGCTGGCGCGCTTTCCGAATGAGCACTCGGCACGCGCATCAAATGACGCAAACTTGGGGAACCATAGAATTTCCGAGGGGGTATATAGCTGGGCGAGATTACTGACTCCTTACATGGTGAACACTGCGGAATACACATTTTGTCTCTCCCTGAAAAAAGCTCATTTTTTAGGAACGTGCTCATCACGGGCATCCCTCACGGCAACATGCGCTATAATAGCGAGTGTTTTTGAAAGGTCCAAGATTTAAAAAAAAAATGTAACTTGCTTTAGATTTATTTTATCTCTGCGGCTATATTGAGGGATACGGCGGGCAGAATGCTTTAATTAGTTCACCAATTAAATAAGTTAACTAACTTTTATTTTAAGGGGCGTGTTGTATGTGCATAATTGTAGCTCGTCCTAACAGCAGTCTAGCCAATAGAAGAAATATCAACAAGTCTTTAGCACTCGTTACGAGGCGAGAAAAAGTAACTCATCAGCGGCAATGAGCGCCGCCTCTGACGTCGATCGCTCCTCTCAGCGCTTTGCATGACACTGACGTGACCTGGTGCCCAGACTGGCGGGCCAGCAGCATATGGCTGCGCTCGTCCTGTGCTTTATGTTCTTCTCTCATGTATCGTAGTTTTAGCCCAATATAACATGGCTTATGTAGACGACCACCAACTAACCCGACAACAGCTCTTGTTAAAGCATGGCTGCCAACTTTAGAGTCGCTGGAATAGCTTTAGGAAACTTCGGTTTGCTCTGCGGCGCGTGTCATCATAATGCGCCCTGTCATTGCGCATGCAATCTGGCTTCAAGACGACTGCGTGGTCATTGCCGTCTGTTGGAGCGGCAAAAAGAAAGGCTCACGTCATCTTCAACCGCCGAGTGCGCGACGTGAACGGCTCCTTTTGCGTCGGCGAAGCTTTCTTTTTGGTGAACTGCGCACAAGCTCCCTGGGAAAACCTTGAGCGGAAAGGCCCTCTGTGAGAATATTTATAGCGAACCGCGGTTTGGCCGGAGGTCCAGAGGGATTTACATTTTATTTTGTCTTAAAGGCACTTATTCCGCTCGAGGCAAAATAAATGGTCTACTAGTCTTCTGCTTTTCACAATGCAGGTGTTTACCCTCGCCGTAGACCTACTTTTCGCAGCTCTGCCGCTTGCTTTCTACGGAACCGTGACACTGGACAGCCATCAAAACAGTATTTTTCACCGACCCACACCGTGAACAGTTCCTTACCTGCCTTCACCGCCGCCAGAGCAACACACCTCGGAGAATCAGTGGCCGGCCCCATCAGTAGGATCCTCAACGTCTGCGGCACCTATAAAGACCGCACCGTCATCACCACCGCTCTGTGGGCTCGGTGGCCGTGCGACCGCGCAGCCTACTAATTCTCTGCAATGCAGGTTTGTAATAAGCTTTCTCTGTTTGCTAAAAAATTAGGTGTGGTTCAACTACTGCTGAACCTGGTTAGAAAGCGAAACCTATGGCGTATCTGGCAACTATACGCGGCTTGGCGTCTGTAACGTTGAGTGCGTTCCGGACACTGGGTAGGCAGCGCGCCCATCCTTCAACCCTGGCAGGTGGCAGATAATGGTTGATCGCGAGAGTTTGCTCACCCAATGAACGCTGCGGCCTATTGCTGCAGTGCCACGTGTCTGCCACAACGTTGTCAGCGCGAACGCATGCAGCCCACGTCTCCCTCTCACCACCTCACGTACCTATTAGCACGATTCAGGCGTCCACAGACCCATGGATCAAGTTATGCGCACAACCTTTCCTTAAAATCATCGGAGTCTGAATTGTCAACGCCAATGCCAATGAACACAATGAGCGCTGACGGCCTATGGCTACAGTGCCGCGTTTCTGCCACAAGGTTGTCAATGGCAACGCATGCAGCGCAGATCTGTCACGACCGCCGCGTAGCTTCAAGCACGACTCAGGTGTCCACTGTCCCAGGGGGCCAGTTATGAAACTTTGCTTTGCTTTCGATGCTGACGCTCTTCATCAGTTTCATAGTTTAAAGCGCGGCTAAGGTGTCCACTGTCGCACGTGGGCCAGTTATGCGCCTTTTATTTAATTTGCTTTATCGTTTGGAAACGTGGCATGGGATTTGGCTATGAAGGTAATTTGAAGGTCAAACTTGCGGCCACCGCGCAACTGGCTTTACCTAGCGTAGTGAAGCGTTCGCTTCAAAGAACACTAATCACTTCTTAATACAGCTACCGAACCCACACTGCTTCGCTGGTATTGCTGCTGAATGTTCACATAATCCGTTTTGTTCCCGTGTCGTCGTCAGCGAACAAGAAGTTAGTTTTCTTAAAACGTCATCTACATCATGCTCCCTAACATTTCAAGTTATTAACCTACAAATGATTCCTGATGTTTAAACTAGAATTTGCATCGCCCATTTGAAATCCGCAGCAAGCTTATTTTATTAATGCTCTCGAATATGTTCAAAATCGCGTTGCTCGTTTCATTCATTCATCCTATTCTTATGACATCGGCGGTACTTCCTTAAAAACAGCATCCGGATTATCATCCTTATCGCTCCGTCGGCGCGTTGCCAGCCTATCTTTATTTCACAAATCTTTCATATCCCTATGCGCATGGCACCTTATTACCTTCGCCCTGTTCGCATATCACAACTCACCAGTCCTCATAGAGAAAGAACGCAAGAACGCCAGCCATCAGCTACAAGTTGGCCGTCGTCGTTCTTGCGCTGTCTCGTTCTCAAATTCCTTTGTTCCACGCACAACTGCAGACTAAACCAGCCTTCCAAACAACGTTGCTATCATCACCTGCTCATCACAGTTACTCGAAAATGTAAAAAAAAAATTCCTGTTATTATAACTATGTTTTCTTAATCTTGCTACCTCTTAGACAACACCGCTTTAGGCATTAATAAAATCGAGAACCAAGTACTTGTTTCAGCATTGCATGCTGCGCATGCTGTGATGATCCTCACTTTAACGTCCTCCACGTTGGCAGGCTCATCAGTGAAAACCTCGTTTTTTATGATTCCCCACAGGGGGAAATATGGAGAGGGGTCTAAGGGGGTCAAATATGGAGACCGTGGGGGTCATGGGACGGTGCCTTTATATCCTATCCATCGCAGTGGAATCCTTCCGTCGAGATGCTTCCATCAAGGGGGCATTCTTCTTGAATGCAGTGGCGCTCCATCGTGCTGGTACCACCCTTCCCTGAGCACTTGGAGAAGCAGGTCTCCAATGAAATCATCTACTTCTCCTTACATAATTTCTTCGCAACGCTTTCTCACAGACAGTGGAGGTTCGTAGCATACCGGAGACGTATACCTATTTACCCGACCCCTCCTGCTCACGCGCAGTGGCTGACCATGACCCCAACAATGGCACTGCGCATACACAGGAGGGGTCGGATAAATAGGTATACGTCTCCACTAGTACGTCTTCGGTGTGCTAAAAACGCCTAATGAAAATGGGGTCCCATGATTCGTTGGTTGAAAATGCCGCACCAAACGTTCTTCACTGACGACCTTTATTGGTGTTAGTGCGCTCGAAGCCAGTGAGGGTTCTTATCAGCCCAGTAATGGGCATTGTGCAGTTTCACTTACGAATGTCGACAGAATTGTGCTTCGTCCGTCCAAATCCCTTTCTGTAAAAATACAGGACCTCTGTGACACGTAAATCAGGGCCCACTTGCAGAAATCCTGTTTTCGTTCAAAGTCTGCTGCACTCAGTTGCTTGTGCAGACTCACATGAAAAGGATACATGCAGTGCTTGACAAGGACTGCTCATGCTGATGTAATACTTGCATCGGCGCACTGGGCTATTTGTCGAATGATGGGTTCTGGCTACGCTCTTACGAACGCAAGCGCGCCGATTTCAAACTCTTCGTTAAGAAGATATGCTTTAGGACTCTTTGCTGACTCCACAGAACATGAAGAAGCAAATTTATCGAAAATATTCACAATCTCTACGCTGGCAGCCGGCGCCTCGGGTGCTTTGAAGCGTAGAAGTGCGCCGCCAGTCTCCATGGTTACATATGCGACGACAACGTCCCCATTTTATTCGGTGGTTAACCTTCCTTCACTCCGAGACGCCATTCTGAGGCCGATGCTGTCACGCGCCACATGCAAGAACGGCGTGAGCCTTTCTTTTTGCCGCTTTCACAAACGACAACGGCCACGCAGTCGCTTTGACGCCGCACTGCAAGCGAAATGACAGCGCGCACGGAGTTTCGACACGGAGCCCAATGAAAATGGCAGCGAAACAGCCGGCCCGCTAGTCTGGGCCTCAGGTGAAGTGAGCTGAGTGATGCAAAGCGCAGGGCGGAGCGATCAGAGGCTCTCACCGCCGCTGAGTTATGCTGTGAAGCTGCTTACCAAGGTGACGTTTTTTTTTTTTTTTTCAGCGAGAGCTGTGTGAGCTTTGTATGCGCCATTCAGGGGGTACAACGGCAGCCCTAACGCGCTACGCGTAACGCTTTTGAGGTCGAGGTGTCCACCGTGAAGCGAAACAGATACTGCACCGTCCCTTTCCCCAAAATTAACCGATGACTCTCACCCCCATCGTTCACTCTCTCCCGTCGTCGGGAAAGAGTGGGAGTCGCCGGTGCCTTTCGCGTTTCGCCTCCATCGAAACGCGGCCTCCGCGGTCAGGTTCGGACCCAGGCACTCGAGCTCAGTAACCGAGCGTCCTAACCTTTGAGTCACCGCTGCGGGCTGAGCCCAGTGGTACTGCACTTGAACATGAATGCACCTATCTGAGAGTAGAAAGGGATTAAGTTGTTCTCTAGCGCACTCACTTTTATAAAAGGGATTGAGTGAGCTAGAGCACGGCTTACTCCCTTTTCACTCTTTTCCTGTTTGGAGTGTATGTTGCCAGACTAGCAGACGATCATTTGCAGCAGCGGCGGGCTTCCAAAGCCTGGGCGCACTCCTCTGGGACCTGCTACATGCACGAGACATTGCTTAAACGAGTTTCACAAAATGTAGCTTCCCGTTTATTCTGAGTTGTTGTTCACGTTAACTCCGAAGTTAGGGAGTGAAAGAAAAAAGAGAGAGAAAGAGGTGCCGTAGTGGAGGTCTCCGGAATAATTTCGACCACCTGGGGATCTTTAACGTGCGCTGACATCGCACAGCACACGGGCGCCTTTTTGCGTTTCGCCTTCACCGAAACGCGGCCGCCGCGGTCGGATTTGAACCGGGGTACTCCGGCTCAGTAGTTCTGTGCCTAACCACTGAGCTACATATGTATCAGCAGCGCGAACACCACACAGGAAGAAGAAGGAGAAGAAGGTAAAGGTGGTGGGAGGTGGTGGGTTCGACTCCCGCCACCGGCCGGGTACCCACCGGTTTTCTCAAAATGGGTACAAGCTATGGCCCGGCCTGGTGCTCGGCTTCTTAGGGCTACATTGCTTGGGAAAGGAGCCTGCGCCTTCAAATCCCGTCACTGTGGGCAAAGAGTCGTGCGCACGTTAATTGGCAAGGTCAAAGCGAACGAAGAGTCGTGTGGAAAAAGCGCTCTTTACCTTCTTCTCCTTCTTCTTCCTGTGTGGTGTTCGCGCTGCTGATACATATGGATCGCAACCAACTAGCCCGACAGATGGTGTTACACTGAGCTACGTCAGCAGGTGGGTAGCCTGAAGCTTTCGAATGACACAGAAAAGCACAATGAGGGTAAGGATAGAGGAGTGAGTGAAAGAAAGGAGTGCCGCAGTGAAGGCCCCCCCCCCCCCCCCCCCCCGCTGCTGTTCTCCGCCTTTCATTTCTTTCCTGTCCTCCCCGCATCGCCAGCTGTGGCTGCGGTTAAGGTGCCCACGGGGTTATGAGATAGTTACTGCCCCATTTACTTTCCTCAAAAGACGCAGCTGCGAAGTTCAGTCTCGCGTTGACCAGGTGCGAGGGAGTCCACGACGCATGTTTGCGAAAATTGTGCACCGTAGAAGGCTCGCACATTTGCCATGCTGGCGGAAATGGCTGTTCTTCATTCCGACGGGAAAGTGGGAAGAATGGTGATATCCGAGCTGAACGTGCAAGGCCGCACTGCTACCGCTGGTGCTGGCTCGTAAGTGGCGAAGCCCAGTAGCCAAACGTGTTCGAAGCCGAGAAACTAAGCCAAGCACCTAAACGCGCTCGAAACAAACAGGCCAAAGCCAAGTAGCTAAACTTGCGCGGTATAAAAAAGCAAAGCCAAGTAGGTATTTGTGTGTCAGGCTGGCTCGTCGCGTGCATAAAATGTCTCTAAATATGTTTGTACCAGCATATCCGTCCTAGCTGCATGCATGCGCCAGACCGACCTCGCCTGCAGAACACGCCGGTGATTCCAATCAGCTTTCAATGAATAATGCGCGAAGCCGATCAGCTTCGGTCTACAATTTTTTTTTCGCCTTGTAAAGCGTGGTAAAAATTTGTTATTAAAACTTTTTCTTTCAATTCTGCTAATACAACATAGACCTTATGACAAAAATTAGAAAAGCTAATTACCTTGTTTATTTACTTAGCGAACTAATTAAAGCATTCTACCTCTTTCCCGGCGCCCGTCGTAGCCCTCAATATAGCGCCAGGGCTAAAAAAAACAGTTAAAAGAAAGTTACTTTTTTTTTGGACCTAGTGGGGCTGTACGGCCCCTGTTTATCCATTTAAACTGCGCGCGCTGTCTTCCAGTCATAGAGATGCATACGGGTACAGCGCAACTGCGCATGACAAAACTGCTGCCCGCGAGATGTGGCATGTGATCGCTGTGCGTTGACTCGATAAGGCCGGCGAGAGCAGCTCGCAGGAGGTGGGCGGGGGGGGGGAGGGATACCGGAGAGAGCGCTGCGGGGGCGCCGTCACGCCACGCTTTCGGCGGCTCGCACGAGCCGTTGTGATGTAGTGCACGGCCAACGGGGCGGCACCTTACCGGGGAGACAGAAGATGGAAGCGGCGTCTCCGAAGATGGAATAGGTGTTTGGCGTGAGTGGCTGCTACGCGAGCAGCCTGGTTTCTTGTGCCGCGTCGAGCTCCCTTTATCTCAGCTGCTTCTCCCCATTCAGCTTCGTCCTGGCGGCGCTCTGGTCTTAGCGCCCGTTTTGTTGTAGTCCGAGCATTGCGCTCTCGAGAGCATAGACCGCATGCTCTGATCCGCCGCTACGTTCTCTGCTATCCCCCTTTGAAAGCGCTGGTTTGTTATGGAATAAACCGGTGCCTTTTGTGCTGACCGTGGGTGTGCCACAAGTTGGGCAAAAGCATGGCTCGCGAATCCCGTTCCCTGGAAGGCGATACCTGCATCTGGCGCCGAACGTGAATTTTTTACTCGAGAATTGGTTTGTCTCGCGATTGTCGCATGTTCTCTTCTTTTGTGCTTAACCATGTCGGAGACTTCAAGGCCAACTTCAGATACCTCGCAGTCAGCAGGGTAAGACCAGCCGTCCCTGTACGCAGAATCTGCGGAGGCGCATTTAGGTGAAGCGGGGCAAGAGACGACCCAATTTATACTAAAGGAAAGAACGGCGCAGCATCAAGTAACGAAGAGAACAGGAGAGCACACCCATGCACAGGCGCCAACTTTCAACTTTATTGTTTGGCTGTCACTACGCCGAATGCATGCAAGGCGACACACTCCGCGAATTTATGCAAGGCAACACGCTCCGCGAATTTATGCAAGGCAATTCGGCGTAGTGGCAGCCAAACAATAAAGTTGAAAGTTGGCGCCTGTGCATGGGTGTGCTCTCCTGCTGTCTTCGCTACTTGATGTTGCGCCATTCTTTCTGCTTCCGATCTCTTAGCGTTACACCTATAATTTTAGAGCGCAGCTCTTTGGCGCCCGTTTCTGCATTTCGCGGCGTCGCCGTCGCCGTCGCCGTCGTAACCAGCAGTGGACACCTTAGTCGTGCTTTAAGCTGCGAAACCAATGGAGCGCAAGCTTGGAAAACAGAGGGTAAATTTGGTAAAATGATTTTTCAGCAAAGGAAATGGCGCAGTATCTGTCACACATATCGGTGGACGCCTGAACCAGAGGGAAGGCGAATAACTGCCCTCTTGGAACAGTGGACACCTGAATCGTGCTTTAAACTACGTGGCTGTAGTGACAGATGTGCGCTGCATGCGTTGGCGTTGACATTGTTGTGCCAGAAACGCGGCGCTGAAGCCATAGGCCTTCGGCGTTCATTGTGTTCATTGGCGTTGGCGTTGATAACGTTGTACACTCCGATAATTTTAAGGAAAGGAAGTGCGTATAACTGGCTCCCTGGGTAAGTGGACGCCTGAATCACGCTTATAGGTACGTGGGGAGATGAGAGAGAGATGTGGGCTGAATGCGTTAGCGCTGAGAACGGTGAGCGAACTCTCGCGATCAGCCATTAACTGCCACCTGCCAGGGTGGCAAGGTGGGTGGGGACTTTAATGTAGACATAAAGACAAACAGGAATTTCTTACTACTTATGCGGGAGAACATTCAGTTTCTCTCGCTCGTAGCGCCTCCCACGACTGTGACAACCTCGCGAAATACTTGCACAGACCTCGTCTTCGGGAACCAGGCATTGGTGCAGCAAGTCGAGCATATATCCATCTAATATATCCATCCACCACAAAGTCTTCTTCATGACAATCAAGAAGTGTTAGTGGAGTGTTTCTTGAAGAAGGAATATTTGTGAAAAATAACTCGTCGTCTGTAATTGTACATACATGTCTTGCTCGAATTCTTTGCCTCAGTCTATCGAAAAGCTGAAACAGCTGATGAGATGCGCTCATACAGGATCTGTTCTGAAAGTAGTAGGACTGGTTTTTTCCTGGCCGAACGGGCGGACGAGAGGCGGTCTGCGCGTGCAGGATCGTTGAAGGGGGATATTAGGAATGCTGGGGAAAATCGGCAGTCGGCTCTCGGCCGTTGAAGAGAGCAGGTGGCTTGTGCTGTGAACCCCTTTCGAAACGTCTCGTCACGCAGAATCATGGAACGTTTACTGGATCAGCGATACGCGATCAAATTTTGTGTAAATCTTGGTAAAACCGGCAAAGAGACTCACGATATGATTAAGGAGGCCTACGGTGACGCTTCCATGGGTAGATGAGGTTTTTTTTGAGTGGCACAAGCTGTTCCAAGAAGGTAAGGAAAGAGTGAAAGACGACGACCGCTCCGGACGCCCTTCGACCAGCAAGACCAACAAAAATGGGTAGCAAGTGAAACATTTACTGAACAGTGATCATAGGATGAGTATCAGAATGATTGCTGATGACATGAGCATTCCTCTAACCGAAGTTTTTGATATAGTGACAGAAACCTTAACCATGAGGAAAGTGTGCGCGAAGTTGGTGCCGGGAGTGTTGTCAGAGGAGCAAAAGGCCAACCGGAAAGCGATCTAAAAGGGTCTTCTTCATCATGTGAATGAGGACCCCGATATTTTGCCCAGCATAAGGCGGCAACGCTGCCTCAGACCCCCTACAGCTCCGACTTGGCCCCTCCAGTCTTTTTTCTATTCCCGAGAATAAAATCGACGCTCGAGGGGAAACATCACAGATCGGTAGAGGTGGTTCAACCGGCCGTGACGACGGAGCTAAACAGCATTCCGGTCCAGGCGTTCCTAGAGGCGTACGAAAACTGGAAAACTCATAGGCAGCAGTGTGTAGGTGCGGAAGGGTGCTGCTACCTTGAAAAATTCTTATCGTTTGTACTATTTTCATGAATAAATTTTAAATAAAAAATTGAGTCCTACTACTTTCAGAACAGACCCTGTATTTCCCATTAGGAAGTAACGATCGTCAGCAATTTTTCTTTCCATAGCTTGTTGCGTGGTCCTTAACTTAAGCTGAACCCTCTTCGTTAGCCTCCACGTTTCCGCCCCATAGGTGAGTACCGGTAAGATACAGCTGTTGTGTACTTTTCTCTTGAGGAATATTGGTAAACTGCCATTCATGATCTGAGAGAACCTGCCAGATGCGTTCCACCCAATTCTTATTCTTCCAGTTATTTCCCCCTCATGCTCCGGATCAGCGTTCACTACCTACCCTTAGTATACATATTCTCTTACTAATTCCAGCACCTCGCTATCAATTGCGAACTACTGTTCCCTTGCTAGACTGTTAATGTTGCTATAATGTTAATTTTTAGCCCCACCGTTCTGCTCTGCCTGTCGAACTCATTGATCATGCTTTGCAGTTCATGTCCTGAGTGACTAAGCAAGGCAATGTCATCAGCGAATCGCAAATTACTTGCGATTACGAAAACTTTACGAAGACTTAAAACCTGAAAACTTGCGACTGTCTTGCTTTTTCGTTTTTTTTTCGTCCAATCAGTGAATATATGAGTTAAAATCCGCCCTAATTACGTCCCCCTGCTAATGTAGGTTGACCCAGTTTCCGTGTAATGTACGACGTGGTTCCCTTCACTTGAAATCAAAGCAGGAGCTGTCAAGTAAGTGCATGTAATGGGCATGAACGTGACGAAGCAGTCTTTATATGGACCAATCCGCTCACCGAGGAACTTCTTCGTTGCTTGTTGAATTGAACATATTTGTTTGCGGCATCAGACGCTCAAAGCTACCGGGTCAGCGTGAGTTACGTGTTTCGCGCACAATTGTCAAACCTCAGGCAGCCTTGGCGCCAGCGGAGAAGGCGGTGCTGACTGCAACAGTAGCCACACTCCTTCCAAGGAGACCAGAAGAGAGCGTAGCGACTGAAGAGACATTACGGTGGAGCCCCAAGAATCTATAGGAGTGGGCCGCGGGATGTGTTTTTCGAAGTGGGGTAACCGAACACCAAGCGTCAACGCGGCGGAGCGCTTGAACTGCGCTTCACAAAGGTAAAATGCCGAAATCCTCGAAAGGACGGTGGGGCAGAGGAGGAAGGGACATCGATAAGCCTCGCCTTTAGGGAGACGACTGTCCACCGTGCGAAGACCGGTCGCGAATTCTGCCTATCAACGTACGCCGCGAGACAACCGTCCCCCTCAGCGCGGCCGCAGCAACGTCGAACTCCTTGCACCGGACCACCGCAGTGGCATCCAGGCGCCTTTTCAACGCCCCTGGGCGAGCGGGGGCATCCAGTTCCTAAGTTTGTCTGGCCCTATTCCGTGTTGGGTTCCTGCTCTCCAACCCGAAAAGAGCCCAATAGCGGGAGATCACAAGGGGCCTCATGGCTATTCCTTGCGCTATTCGTACATTAGGGGGCATCCTGGTAACTTTGGACTTTCGTGTTTCTCGATGAGGAGCCCAAAACAAGCGAGAGCATCCGCCACAGACAGAAAACAAATTGCTTCGGAGGAACATTGTACATGACAGTCTTTTAGAACTTCGTACTCAGTACCAGTTAGTGAACTCGGAGCCTAAATCCTTCCGGAACGTCCAGCAAGTAAGCCAACCATGCTCCATGGTGTCAAGGAAAATAGTCCAGCTGAGGTTAATTGTAGGAAACGTTTATTTACAGTATGCGCACTATTTAAGGCTTGTGCACTTTATTGCCCTCGCCCCACTTAAAACCTAGCTTGCAAGGGAAGTTAACAGCTCGAAAACGACAACAAGGAGGAAGGAAGAGACGATACGATGGACGCTGACTAGCAACAGAAACTTTATTAGGAAGAAAGGCATCGAAGAAATACGCTACACTGCGCATACCTAGGCGTCACAAAAGGAAGAAATATAGACCATAGGATTAAAACAACTCTCACGTGATATGGCGGCAAAGATACGTGGATTATTTCTCATGCAGTGCAGTCGAAGGCTTACTAATGTATGCTCTCCTAACTTTTTGATGTGGAACGATTTTACAATTTTACGAGACAAGCTATCTCGGTGCTTGTAGACAACGGGTTATATCTAGTAGAAAACAGTTAGCTCTGCTAACCTCACCAGCATGTCAACCAACCAACTTGCAATTCTCACTTAACAAGTTCACTGCGTTATGGATTACCGGCACGTCATATCATTTTTCCATATTGCGCGGCCTCGAATACTGGGTCACATAATGAAGCCATGGGTCAGTTTCTATTGTGAGGTCTAAGGAGGGGGACCTCACTATAAAATATTTCCCACGGCTTCATCGTGGGACCCAGTAGTCGGGGCCGCCCAGCATGAATAAATCGTGACCCACCGGTGACCCAGGACGCAGTGAGCGGGCCAATACTTCGAGATCTCTTGAATACATGCTCTCTAAACACGAGTATGCCTACATGGGATTAAAAAGGGCGCATTTCCTTTTAGGGGCAAGCTGTACTACCCAAGTGCTGGTGTAGATTTCGGTCACTAAATGTATGGAGTTTTTATTCATGGCAGCGGAGGCATATTGCCACCACAAACCGCAGTAGCTTTATGAGTTATTGAGGTTATCAAATAGAAGAGGTTGAAGCCTCGGTTAAAAAATTTGTAACTGCTAGAATTTGGCATGTTTTGAAGAGGGAGCTTGCTTCCATTGCCAACAGTAAATATTCCTTATCTTAGTGATGGAAATCTACCCCGCGGCCGAGGCAGCATACCGTCCTCCGTAAAAGAAGAGTGCTATAGGACACTTTATTCCCTTTTTACCCCTTTCATGCTTAGAGTGTAGTACCTCTCTCTGGTTTTTGCCGCCGCCAGTTCAAATCTGAGACTCTGTTTTCTGCAAACCACAAACTGCTCTCGAATTATACTCATTTCAGCCTTTCTGCACCCTGGTCATTAATCTTGTTAACAGAACACATTGCTAACATCCTGTCGAAAAAAGCTCTGCCCGCAGAAAAACAAACAGCAGTTTTTGTACAGTCTAAACCAGCTCCAGCCAATCTTACAGATGCGCACAAAAAGAAAATGAGGCACAGCAATAATTCTGTCGTAACTAAAGTCACGAAGTTTAATACAATAGGAAAAAATACACGATAACTCAATCGTTGCTTGGTAAGAGCCTGAATCTCTTTTACATAAATATATAGAGGAATACTTCCCTCATTCGATGGGGAATTGTGCATATGTTGGAAACTGTGTATAATGGAGCGAAAAAAATGCTTTTCAAATTTCTTTAGCATTGCGCATTGTCAGCCCACCGCTAACGACGTGTACTGCAGTTCTTGATGCGTCGAATAATCTCTTTGGCTATCAATGCCTGCACACCTAAACTGAATTTATTTGTTTAGAAATTCGACGTTAATATATTCTGCGTTATCGGTTAGGCATACCGCATCAGAAAATTCGGACATACCTTTACATGACAGAGAACGTGAAGAGCTGGCACAAAACTTGCAAATGCTGAATATGCGTTCCTTGCCCATCGCCTTCAGCGCTTGCCATTCCGGCCTGAGTCATCGTTGGCGGTTGGTCTGCAATCAGTACGTGTAATGGGAAATCAGCATGATAAATAAACCGATCGAAGTTCGTCCCTTCCATTGAAAGCAACAATACAAATACGTGTCCTATACTGTGTTTAGTTTCGTGAAACTGGAGGGCAATTTCTCTTTTGAGTTCTTTTTAGCACACAAAATTTCAATGATAATATGCGTCTTCTACTTCATAATGAAGTACGCTATCCCCCCGACTCTTGTCTTTCTTTATTACGGGACGCCGCCTGTTGCCAACATGCGCCCGAAAGCACGAAACCAGGCGCGCAGCCCTCGCCGCTGCAGAAGCGAGCGGTGTTCCCTCGCCTCCGCTCTCAGGCCGGGGACGCCCGGCCTTTGTACCACCCCGCGCCGCCGTTACCCCTCGCGCAGGCATGATGGGTTCCACGCGCCGGTAGCGGAACCTCTGCGGTTGCGTGGCCACCGCAATAATGCGGCTGAATTGGAAATAGGCCGCATATAGTTGTTTCGCCCGTGGCAGTAATGTTCTCGCCCTTTTGAGTGTGTTTTATGCATGATGCATCATGCATGCGCTGAATCCACGGAAGTGGAAACGTTATGCGGTCTGCTGTGTTCCTCAGCCATTGGCTCCACTGAAAAAGGAGAGCGATCATTTGCTCTTCCCTCGTAGTCGTAATGAGGAGTATTAGGGTAGGCGAAATCCTTGCAACTGTACTACATTTGTTGTTGCAACGTAAGGCCTGTCCACGCGGCCCAAAGTTTCTCGGGTGTGCCAGCAGCGCGAAGGACGATCTGCCAAATATAACTCTGTAGCGTGGTCAACATGCGCTTTTCCAACATTCTCTGGGATCCCTTTGTTTTATTACTGCACCATATGTGGATAACTCCACGCAGTAATGGCAAAATTCTCTTCCAAAACGGTCCGTCGTCAAAATGCCCTGGGGTGGACAGCTCAATACACGTCTGAAAGCAATTTCTCGTATTCTCTGAATTGCTTCATTGGTAGCTAGTTACGCAACAAAATCAGACGGTTGAGCTTCCCTCTGGATGGTGAAAACTGAACGCAGATTGTTGGTATACAAAGCGGCGAGGTCTTGCTGATTCGAAGCCGCTAAGTATCCTTCATCTTCATCATCATCGTCAGCCTTACTACGCGCACTGCAGGGCAAAGGCCTCTCCCATGTGTCTCCAATTAACACTGTTCTTTGCCAGCTGCGGCCACCGTATCCCCGTAAACCTCTTTATTTCATGCGCCTACCTAACCCTCTGCCGCCCCCTGCTACGCTTGCCTTCTCTTTGAATTCACTCCGTTACCCTTAAGGACCAATATTCGAGGACACATTTAACTAAAATATTTATTTTTTATTTTCAAAATATGAAGGAAACCATGAAAAGCGACTCATTCACAAAGAAACATCACAAAGTCAGCCCCAAATAGCCTCTTTGTATAAATCCCATTATCTCTGCATGGCTAAACTAACAAGGGTGAGTCTGGGCAACACAGGCCGCCTTCCTCGCTTCCGCGGAACCGTCTGCTCGAGTTGCCAAGAGACGCTGGCTTGCCGCCTCACTGGATCGTTGTCGGGCAAGGCAATAGATCTCTCATTAACGTATGGGTCTGGGCTAGTTGAAAAACCACGTTTGACATAAAGCGCACAGAAAGACACGGACCAGCGAACACGATAGACAAGCTCTCATCACCGCTGCTGTCATAAGAAAACCAAAAAAAAGTGAGCTCTACAACATGCCTGCCCAGAAATACGCTCGACGAATTTTACAGATGTGCCTGTACGACGCCAAGGAAAGGAGCTTTTTTTTCTCTAGTTGTCTGCAATACGAAAACTAATTTGGAAACTAAGGGAAATAATCAAATGCAGGGAAAAAATGTCTGCTTTCGTTTGCGTCGCGCAGCCAAACAAAGGGGAAGTTCGCGGCAGGCGGACTCGATTGGGGCTGAGAAGTAGGCTTAGCGCCCTGAGGAATATATGGAAGTAAAAGTTATCAAAGCAGTTTTCTGATTTTGCAATGCAACTACGAGGCGATGTATTTTTAAAGCACATACGCATGGGAGTTACTCCCGCCTAAGGGTGCGCGGGACCCATAGAGACTATTTCTCGTTTCGCAGAGTACCGACTGGGCTGCCATTCGTTAACAGTTCGCGAGTGCTTTCAAAAAGAGTGTGACAAAATATGTTACGTCATTTCGAAGCTATCTTTGTAAAACGCCGCTATACCCCCAGAAGGCTCTCTATAGGCTGGGTGTTTCCCCGTATAGCGCAAGCTTCTCGTGCATTCTGACATTTCCGTCGTGATCGCAGGTACTGTCGTTCAAACGATAGCAAGGTTTACATTGGAGACAGCTGTCAACGATAAACGAACCACGCACAGTAGCAGACGACTAAAAACACGATTACTCAAGAAGAACTCACATAGATGGCGCTGGCGGACCCCGGAAGGTGTCTTAGAACTCGCAACTACGAAGAGAAATTTAAAGAAGCAGATTGCAAATGTGCGGTGAGTGGTAATTCTGTGGAAACAATTGAACAGCTCATACTGAAGCCAGATGGTATCCATCTGGATACCATCACATCCAGCATGTTTCGAATGCTGTAGTACACTCGAAAAAGGCTGGTCCTTCAGGCAAAACTTCGTGAATTAAATCCTGTTATGTTTTTCAATTCCCGGTGACTTTATTTGATATAGATCAATCAGCTGCTACTGCCAAGAAATCACTTTATATATATATATATATATATATATATATATATATATATATATATATATATATATATATAAGAAGGGGGTGAAGATCGGATGGATCCGGTAGAACATAAACGTAATTCGGTTGACACACGGTACAAAAACAACAACTTTATTCTAACGTTTCGACCAGGGTCTGACGAAGGCCAGGCCCTGGTCGAAACGTTAGAATAAAGTTGTTGTTTTTCTACCGTGTTGTTGTATCCTTTCTTGTTTCAGTTTCGTTTCTTTCAGTGTACATATCGCCATCGTCATTCAATATGATTTCCTATATAAGTGGCTTGACTGTGACGAATAAAGGGGAGTGTTTCTGTATACTGCGCTTGCGTGGTCCGGTGTCATGCGTCTGGTCTGAACCAGACACCACATATTGGCGACGAGGATGAACCGCCTACGGTGCAAGGCGACACGGAGCCCTTGCAGCCACGATCTCATCGGCGGCCAGGAGTAGCGCAAGAACGCCGGAGGAGCGCAAGAACGCCGGAGGAGCGCAAGAACGCCGGAGGAGCGCAAGAACGCCGGAGGAGCGCAAGAACGCCGGAGGAGCGCAAGAACGCCGGAGGAGCGCAAGAACGCCGGAGGAGCGCAAGAATGCCGGAGGAGCGCAAGAACGCCGGAGGAGCGCAAGAACGCCAGAGGAGCGCAAGAACGCCGGAGGAGCGCAAGAACGCCGGAGGAGCGCAAGAACGCCGGAGGAGCGCAAGAACGCAGATAAGTGAAATTTGCTCGCACCACATATTGCGAGGATCAGTATCGGAGCCATGTCACTCGGGTGTTTCCCAGCACCGCCCCCTTTCTTGCCTGCACCCGGTGACCCGGCTGTGCCTTGGCAGCAGTGGAAACGCGTATTCCTGAATTTCCTGGAGGCCATTGGCGGCGATGAACTGAAGCCGAAGCGTTGCAAGGCAATTCTGCTAAACTCGCTCGGGGTTGAAGGCCAGCGAATATTCTACAGCATCCTTGCACAAGGAGCAGACGTGACTGTGGACGCCAAGGCCGAGGACAAGGGGGACAAGAAGGAAGAGGTGAACCAGTTCAAGGACGCGCTTGCTGCACTGGATACGCATTTCGCGAGCGCTACGAATGATTTGGTGGAGCGGCGCCGGTTTCGCCAAAGACAACTGCCTGGTGAGACATTTCAAGCATTTACAAACAGTCTTCGGGACCTTGCGTCTACTTGCAATTTTGGCAGTGCTACCGATAGCATGATTCGAGACCAATTACTGGAAGGCACTTCGTCACGAACAACACGTGAACGCATGCTTTATGAAGGGTCTTCGCTTACATTGCAGCGTGCTGTTGACATCGGGAAGCAAATTGAGCAAACACAAGAGCTCGGGGAATTCGCGCATAGCACTGTGAACAAGATTCAAGATGTGCGAAAAAGGTCAGACGCTGAGCAAGGAAGTTGCTACAGGTGCGGCTCGTCATCGCATATGGCTAACTCGACTGCATGTCCGGCGAGGAACAAGCGTTGCCACTCTTGTGGAAAAATTGGTCACTTTTCAAGCTTGTGCAAATCGAAGAAAAAGAAATATGCCGTTCGAAAGCCCGAGAAGGCCAACACCGTCACGGTACTTCAAATCGGTGACCGTAATGCGTCGGCGAAAGATATTCGAGCCAACATTTCTATCGGGAAAATAAGATTGTCGTTGATTGTCGACACAGGCGCTACGGTTTCTTTGCTCAGTGAAGAGCACTACCACAAATATCTAGCCGACACGTACTCATTACGACCGCCGACTGCCAATTTGTGCAACTATTCCGGAGAACAAATCAAGTTAAGCGGTTGCTTTCTTGCTGACGTATCTTACAAGGGAAACAGAGCCAGTGTGCTTTTTCATGTCACAACCAAGGGCACTTCGCTGCTGGGGCTTGATGCCGTTCGGAGCCTGGGAATCACTATCAACGGCTCAACCTTGAATTGCTGCCAGGTGACATGCCCTGATTCACTGCCTTCATAATTTACGCACCAGTTTGCGCACTTGTTCACGGAACAGTTAGGGCATGTGAAAGGCTTTGTTCACCATGTTAACTGTCGTTCATCTGTGAAACCAGTCGTTGCGAAACTCCGACGCCTGCCGCTCACGCTACGGCAACAGGTATCGGTAGAGATACAACGCCTGCTGGCCGAAGATATAATTGAACCTGTCGACGCATCGGAGTGGATTTCACCGATCGTCGTCGTGAGGAAGAAGGACGGTTCAATTAGGTTGTGTGTGGACCTACGTGAAGTGAACAAGGCAGTAATTGCCGATGCTTTTCCTCTTCCGCATACAGAGGAATTACTTCATGAACTAGCAGGAGGAATGTGCTTCTCAAAGCTCGACTTGGCGTCGGCATACCACCAGCTAGAACTGACTCCGGAAAGTCGGGGACTAACCACCTTTATCACACACGAAGGATTGTTTCGTTTTAAGAGAGTGTGTTTTGGCCTTGCATCTGCCCCTTCAGCCTTTCAGATAATGATGCAGCATATTTTGAAAGATTGTAAAGGCGTACTTTGTTACATTGATGATGTGATTGTGTGGGGCAAGACACGTGAGGAGCACCACAAGAATCTACACCAGGTGCTAAAACGCATTGGTGATTCAGGTTTGAAGCTCAACCAGAAATGCACATTTGCTGTTTCAGAACTATCCTTTTTAGGGCATACGGTGAGCTCAAAAGGGCTCACACCATTGCAGTCTAAGGTTGACGCTATTGTCAAAGTGCCTGCTCCTCACGATGTTGCCACTTTGAGGTCATTTTTGGGTCTCGCTGGTTACTATGCTCGGTTTGTGCCGCGATTTGCTGATCTCGTCGAGCCGCTTAGAAGGCTCCTGCGGTCTGGTCAACAGTTCACGTGGGATGATGCGGCTGAGCGTAGCTTCCAGCTTGTTAAGACAGCTTTGTCTTCAAGTCGAGTCATACAAATGTTTAACCCAGACCTTGATGTAATTGTTACGACAGATGCTTCTGATAAGGGTCTGGGAGCCGTTCTTCAGCAACGCGATGGTGACAGCGTACGCACGGTGGCCTTCGCATCACGTGCCCTGACTCCTGCTGAGCGGAAGTACTCCGCTGGGGAACGGGAGGCCCTTGCTTGTCTCTTCGCGTGCGAGCGCTGGCACGTCTACTTGTGGGGTAGAAAATTTTTGTTACGTACGGACCACCAGGCACTGGTGACGTTACTTTCAGCTGCCGGTACAGGACGCCGACCTTTGCGTATATCGAGATGGCCAGCTCGACTTTTGTACTATAACTTCGACGTAGAGTACCAAAAGGGATCGCAAAATGTCGTGGCCGATGCGCTTTCACGCCTACCTCTTGACTGTGATGCGCAGCAGACGATGCAGGAAGAAATTGTGTCCGTTGTATCAGAGTGCCTAACAAAGGAACGGCTGCAGGTGGCCACTGCTGCAGACAGCACACTGCAACAGGTTGTTGTGCACGTGGTACATGGTTGGGCCACTAGAAAAGCTTTGCCAGCAGAAGTAATGCCGTACTTTAACGTGCGGGAAGAGCTTTCTTTCGTGGATGGCCTTTTGATGCGCGGCGAGCAGGTAGTTGTTCCGAGTGAATTAACCTCGCTCCTGGTTGGTTTTGCGGACGAAGGTCACCCAGGAATTGTGAGGACGAAGCAGAGACTACGTGATCTTTACTGGTGGCCGCGTTTGAATAAACAGGTAGAAGAAGCAATTCATTTTTGTCATATCTGCCAGGCCGCGGACAAGTCCGCTAAACCGTCGTTTGCACCGCTGCAGCCGGTGACGTTTACAGCGCTACCATGGCAGAAGTTAGCAATGGATATAGTGGGACCGATTGACCGGGCCCCTTCAAACTGTAGGTATATGATATCGCTGATCGATTATCATTCCAAGTGGCCTGAGGTTGCCTTTTCATCTACAGTAACGTCACAGAGTGTGGTCGATTTTTTGCAGACTGTGTTCAGCCGAGAAGGCTATCCGGAAGAAATTGTCACAGATAATGGGCCTCAGTTTAGATCATTTATAGGTCCACGCCGCATGCGACAACGGGTGTGTCGCCAGCTAAGTTGCTCCACGGGCGTCAGCCAAGGACAAGACTCAATACAGTGGGTTTGCCGACAAGAGAGGGTGTCCATGCCGGTTCGAATGTTCCTGCTAGGGTTAAGGCGAAGCAGATGTATGCAAAACAGTATACGGACAGGAGGCGAGGTGCGAAAAGACCAGCCTTTAGAGTAGGGGACTTCGTTCGTGTACGCAAGCCAGCAGGCGGTGGGAAAGCGTCGGTAAATTACATGGGACCTTTCAAGATTGTCGGCAGAAAAGGCAAAAATAGCTTTTTGATGAGCGACGGTCGTTGCTGGAACGCGTCTAAACTAGTTCGGGTTCCCTGCAATCAATCGCAGACAATAGAACAATGGGCATGGGAGTTGCCTCATCACTACTCGGGTACCGCTGGGCCTGAAAGCCGCGCAGGCGCTGAACAGGGTGAATTGTTGCGATTGCCGGAAACAAGTGCTGAAGTTAATGAAGAAGTGGTTGCTCCTTTAGAGGATTCGGTGGAGCAACCTTTGCGTCGAAGCACTAGGGTACGCCGACCTGTAGAAAGATTTGGGTTTTCTTGACCTGAACAATAAGTGTTTAGTTCGTGTTATTTTGGTTGTTGTAAATTACTATGTTGTATTTTCAAGCGGGAGGCGATGTTGTATCCTTTCTTGTTTCAGTTTCGTTTCTTTCAGTGTACATATCGCCATCGTCATTCAATATGATTTCCTATATAAGTGGCTTGACTGTGACGAATAAAGGGGAGTGTTTCTGCATACTGCGCTTGCGTTGTCCGGTGCCATGCGTCTGGTCTGAACCAGACACCACACGTGTGTCAACCGAATTACGCTTATATATATATATATATATATATATATATATAGCGAAGTATACGCTTCGTTAAAGGAAACATTTATTCGACTCGACGCGTCGATCGGAAGACCGATCTTCTTCAGGAGTGATTTTACTTTGTTAATGCATCCCCTTTTATAGGGGTGGGCACAGTACAGGTAAGTGGGAAACGCAAAGCACATAGCAGGAAAATACACATAAAAATTATTATTAGAGGTCTTCTCTCCTACTTTGGTCCTCGTTTTTGGCGCTAACTTCATCATGTATTAGAGGCAGTGCGACGCACACGAGAAAAAAAAAGAGAGAGTGCGAGGAACAGGTACTCAGTAAGAAAATACAACGGCCTCTGTTTTGTTAAGCACCACAGGCTTGCTTATTGACAGGCGTGTCCAGCTCGGAGGTGCTCGACAGGTGCGTGGCCGTGCAGCAACTCTCGTAAAAAAAAAAATGCGAGAACCTGTTCCTTCTCCTGGCCGCGAGGGCAAAAAAAATTATGAAAAATAAAAAATATAAATCTGAACGTGGGCGGCGCTGATGAACACTCTCAAGGTTAGGTTATTTGTAAAACATAAAAACCCCGAAAGCACAAAATTTGACAGCCGTCGCCGTAGCTCAGAGGTAGAGCACCGGACGCGTAATTCGGAGGTCGTGGGTTCAGATCCCACCGGCGGCACGTGGTTGTTTTTTCTTCTGCTTTTCTAATCAATTAGCTTTAAGCGATAACATATTCAGTAATATTCTAAATTGATCAACACCACAAAATAAATTAATTTAAAAAAATTAATCGCCTGTGCCCTTTGGTTTCTGCGGCTGTTGGCTTCACTCATATTTATAACGAGCCCCTCATACCCCTTCCCTTGTTTGCTTAATTGCTTAGCGAGGGCCTCGGTTCTGGCAGCCTTGACGCCATAGGAAGCATAAGAGGGTTCTCACTCAGCTTCCGCCCTCGACGTTCGATGACGTTCTACGTCACACCAGTGGTAAATCAGGACGTTCTACGTCCGCCGCTTACGAACGTGGGTGGCGCTGATGAACACTCTCAAGGTTAGGTTATTTGTAAAACATAAAAAACCCCGAAAGCAGAAAATTTGACAGCCGTCGCCGTAGCTCAGAGGTAGAGCACCGGACGCGTAATTCGGAGGTCGTGGGTTCGGATCCCACCGGCGGCATGTGGTTGTTTTTTCTTCTGCTTTTCTAATCAATTAGCTTTAAGCGATAACATATTCAGTAATATTCTAAATTGATCAACACCACAAAATAAATAAATTAATTTAAAAAAAAATCACCTGTGTCCTTTGGTTTCTGCGGCTGTTGGCTTCACTCCAACAGAGAGAGCAGACAAGAGAAAAAAAAAGAAGAAAACGAGAAGAGCAGGGAAGAAACCTGGGAAAACAAAGTGAAATAGGTAAAAAAAAACCCTTTAAAGCAGTGCTTTTTCTTCGCACCTAGCAATAATGCACCCACGCCCGGTTGAGCGGAAGTATTGGAAGGAATGTAAAAAAATGTAAGCTTACATAGTAAAATTAAAAAGGAAAAAAAGAAAAAAATGGCTGAGGCTTAACTTGGTTAACCCTGGTCAGATGCGAAGCATATTGATGGCTAGGCTTGGTAATACATGGCTTTCCTTGGTTGAATACTTGGTCATTTTAATACAACCACTAGAAGCCTTTGTCGTGGTGGAAGACAACTGCATGGCTACAGCGGAACGCCGACTAACCCCGTGACGCGCGTTGGGTGGCCGCCTGGATTACCACAGCGACGGCGCGAGGTGGACCCTCATCTTGTCATGCGTCACGTGGTATGTCACGTGGTGTGACGTCACTGTACCACGTGGTGTGCACGGCGTGTAACCACGGCGAAGGGCTGTAGTGTACCTCCGTCTTCCTCTGTCGTGACGTCATGTGTCACGTGGTATGTCACGTGGTGTGACGTCACTGTACCACGTGGTGTGCACGGCGCGTAACCACGGCGAAGGGCTGTAGTGTACCTCTAGTAATATGCTTCGCATAAAAAAGAAAAATTATGTGGCATTCGCGGGACCACAAGGTGAGCACACCCGTGGGGGGAGGGGGGGAGTGGAAGGAACGGCACAGGTGTGGCATGCAGAAAGGGGTATGACCTCAGACGACATGGTCAGTGGCGCTTTGTTTAATTTCGTAGGCCTCTGACCTCGGAAGAGAGGTGAGGGTGCCGTAAGTTTCATTAATGCCATTTTGCACTGTGTTGAATTTAAAAATAAAATAGGATTCTCGTTGCTCGCGCTCACGAGTGTTTTTGAAGCCACTCTGTAGTATTGTTACTTACGTTTGTCAAACTCGTGGCCTTTCTCGCGGAGGGGTTTCGAAAGAGGGAGGTTGGGGAGGGATTTGGTATGTGACAGGTGGTTATTAAATCTGAATCGGAAGGAATTGTCTCTTTGGCCTATGTATTGCATTCGACCGTCGCCACACTCGAGCATGTAAACCACGTTGCTGGAATCGCAATTTAGGTCTCCCCGGATAGAATGCTTGAAATTTGAGTGGGTGCTTTTAGCCAGTGCCGTGGTTTTCATGTTTTTGCAGACTTGGCATCGGCTTTTTCCGCATGGTGTGCAACCTACAGCTCTCGGTTTATTGACTGTGGAATGGACAACATGGTTTTGCAGATTTTTTGGTCGTCTATATGTTACTTGGGGGACCGTTGTGAAAATTTTTGAAAGCCGGTCACTGTGTTCTATGATATTAAAGTGTTTTTTTTTAGGATTTTGTTAATGTTCGAGAGATTATTTGTGAAGGTTAATATGAGATTACAGCGCTGTGATGTTGGCTGAGATTCCTTAATGACATGATTAATATTAGTTGCTTCTGCCTTTTTAATGGCATCGTTGATTATAGAAGACGGGTAATGTTGTTTGTTTAGAGTGTCCCGCATGCGATTAGCATTTTCGTGAAAATCTTCCGAACGTGAGCAAATTCGTTTGAATCTGATGGCCTGTGAGTATGGGATTGAAGTTTTGCAGTGGCGTGGGTGGAAGCAGTTGAAATGAAGATACTGTTGTCTGTCTGTGGGTTTTTTATAGACACTAGTGATTAATGTACTTCCTTCTACTCGAGCCAGAACATCCAAGAAGTTAATTTCATTGGTTGAGTAGGTGTGTGTGAAAGAGATATTGGGATGGATTTTGTTGAATGAGGCGATAAAAGGGATGAGTTCGTCCTCGGTTTCTGTTTTTTTCTCGTGTGCGTCGCACTGCTTCTAATAATGACGGGAATGGCCACTCCAAGTGCTACCGCACTAATAAAGCAAAAAGAAAATTATGGATGATTTGCATAAGCCAAATGCGTACCAGGTGCGCCAGCAGAATACTTTTCTCTGAGTTTCCAATGTTCAAATCCAGTGTTCACGGAGTGCTGTTTTGATAGCGATAATGGGTGGTTAAAATCCATATATGCGGAATTGATTATTCTCTCCATTCATTGATCCCTGGGAGTCTTCTTACCACTCCTGGCGCGGTGGCGCAGCGGTCAAGCGATGCAACGCTGCCCGTTTATGGCAGGTGCTGCCAATGGTGGGACCTCGGTTGCTAGGGTTGGATAGTGACCCAGGTTGATCTTCCCGAGCAGCGTCTCACGATTAAATAGGTGCCGCTGACACGGTGGGCATGTTGCTATAGATTCGTGTATATAATGGATGTCCCAGCCAACTTGGGCCAAGGTTTATAAAAAAACTAAGCCTTCTTCAGAACTGAAATCGCATGGACGTTGTTAGGGTTTATCTAAAGTTACAGTACCGTTTTTTCGCTCCTCCTATTTGATTAGTTAGTCGAGATAAATAAATTACCTTTTTTAAATATAGCTTGAAACGTTCAGGCGTCAACAGGAAAGTTGTGGAGCTCCACAAAAATTGTCCAAACCAGGCACTTCTAACGAGGTAGACTTAGCGTGGCCGTTTTTATTCGAGAAAAACGAAAGTCGTGGAGCTTAAAAAATACCACGTGACAGCGCGCTCTGTGCGCCCGAATTCGCCGCGATTGCAGCGCTCCCATCCGTGCTTTGTAAAAAGCATCGCTCGCTTCGCGCCTTTTGTGCTGCCCAAGACAGAGCTTCGCGTTGTGCTTGGTTCCAAGATAAGCGCCAGTGGGTTCGGGCGGCAGCTGAAAGAAAGCGCGGCGTAATTCACACGACGCTATCAAGCTTGTTATGATGCGTATTTGCTTGATGGGGTCTTGCTCCGAAATTCGAACTCATGAGATCTCATTCATGAGTACTCATGAGAACTCATTCGAACTCATGAGGGGGTTGGGGGGCATGTCGGGCTTCACAACAAAAATTTATCATGGCAGGAAGATAGCTTCGAAATGACGAAGGGTACGTACTTTGTCACGCTCTCTTCAAAGCACTCGCCAACTGTTAACGAAGGACCGCCTCCGTGGGTACTCTGTCAAACGAGAAATATGGTATGATTTGCTTACATGCTTTTTTTATGGGTCGCGCAATAGCCTCATACTCCCAGCGGCGGTTGACGAAAAATAAAAATAAATTAAAAATACATCGCCTTCGAAGTGACGCTTTATACATTCCGAACATGTTCTGGGATGAACTTGTTGCTCCTCACGAAACGACGACATCATAGATGCGCTGTGAAATCACAAAAATGCTTCTAAAACTATTGCTTCCTTGTATGCGTTCAGCCTACTTTTCATCCCATCCCCAGCCGTCCCACCCGGCGACAGCCGCGACACTGCATCTTGCTTACGTCACAGATCACTGTTGGTCTATACATCCCGCTAGTTCATTGCAGCAATACCACAGCTGCCATCAGTGCACAGGCAATGTCCTGACGCGGCGGAATGTTGCTCCAGTATAAAAGAGGCATTCGGGCATATGGGATCGCGTGCTTTAAAGTGCGCATGCGCTAAACATTATTTCATATCGAGCCTTTACGTACGCTCGCGTTACATACGCGATTCCCCGCGTTTAGGCCGCACAATTTTTGCGTGCTCTACTACATCGTTTCTAAAACGACGGCTCCCTTCGAAGCAGGACCCTTCGCCTCGGACTGAATTCGTCGTTGTCACTGCCGTTTTCAGCACTTCACTGGCCATAAATGGGGCACCGGGCTTTCGCTTCGTCTCATATGTCGCCTATAACAAAATCTGTGAACGATAAATTGTTCTTTCTATTTTATTCAGTGTAACGATTCTGCCGTTTCTAGTCCGAAAGAGGAGCGTCAGTTTGTTAACAAAACTGCTTCCCATTCTAACAACCAGATGCCGCCACTATAGCGTTGGCATGTTTTTGGGTCTCCTTGCAAATGGTGATGTAAAAGTGCGAATGTGACAAATGGCGTACCACCCCGCAAAATGCTTGCGCTTAGGGTACATGAGCGTACATACGCTTATGATATGTACTTATGCAGCGTGGCTTTATACTCTTTTCTAGCCTTATCTGTGCACGCTGCAAGCAGACGACTAAGCGCGCAGGATCGCATTTAACGCGCTATCCTGATTGGCTGAGGAGGTTTCTACCTTTGGCAGTGCTGCAAGTTATTTATGGGATGAAGAATAGGTGCGGCGCCAGAATATTCGTAGTTAGCAGGGGCAAAGACGTAAGGAGGGGTGGAGGGGGGGGGGGGGGGTGTTCGAACGCCTGCGTGGCATAAAGATAAATGAAATGCATTCAGCAAACTGCAGCGACGAGAGCTTCATATACAAGCTTACCAGCATGACCGCCTTAATATTACGGCTGCCTTAATGGGAAAAACCTTTGTCGTCAGGTTCTGAATAAAGCCGTGCACGTGCTCCTGGTCTGGTGGACAAAATATTCGACTTCGGACAGCGTGACGCAGAAGTGCGATGTGTAACGAGGCGGCTGTAATCGGGAGCATAAAGGCAGCGACGCGTAGCGAGGCGTTTCCGATTGGGATAATAAAGGCGGCGGGGAATGCTCGAAGAGAGGAAAATCGAAGCAAAAGTGGGCAGTTTCGCGCGTCGGGCCACGCCCCTTTGCTTGAAGTGAGCTCGTGTTGTGCGTGTGATGCCGTAGTCGGAGATCAAGCTATGAGGGGCTGTTGTGTTTCTGGGGGTCCTGCTCACTCTACAAAAGGACAACGGCTTTTTCGCTTTGCTTGGGACAGCGCGCGCAGAAAAAAGTGGGACTAGCAGATAAAGCGAGACGGCTGGCAAACAATATGGCAAGCGAGATAATGCATGCGAAAGGCTTGCATTCCTGGGCAATTATCGCTGGGGTGGAAGTGTAACGCAATACTTTGCATCCTCATAATTACTGATATTAGCAGCCTTCAAAGGCGACTTCTCGCACTTGATTTCATGGTGAACGATAAGCTGTCTGAATGGCATTATTTGCAAGTATGGAATCGCAGGACGAAACAAGTAATCCTGATTGTTGGAACAGTAATAGAACTGTTGAGCATATCCAGGTCAGCAGATTGCAGTGGAATATGCTACTCCCGTTGAGAGAACGTAAAGACTATTTCACAAGGCGCCGTTTCTCGGAAGGTGTTATAATTTAGCGTGACTAACTCCGATTCACTGTTTAAACAATCAATGGTACCACCCTGTTATGGCAGAACATCAAATTTGTGCAATTGTAGGCGTCAGCGCCAGTTTTCTTGTCGAAGCGACTCGCCGCTGCACTGCTCTCAATGCAGCTAAATGGGAGAGTGGGACCCAACATGCCTCCAATTTCGCCGTCGAAAGCGATGTCTTCACCCTGCAAGTGCGATCGTTGGATGTGTAGGTGTGCCGACCGGCAAGGGACAAAGCGTAGTTCCGCACGCCTCCGCCTCATGACAACAAAACTGGCGCTGCTGTTCTCCGCCCGGCTTTCCGTTGCGGGTCGTCTGATACTCGTCGCGGTTGCATTTGAATTTTCGGTCACCTAAATTTTAGCTCACAGCGTTACTTTTTGTGTCGACTACTGCTAGAGAAAACGACCGAAGGATATATTTGGGAATGGAACGCTAAAGTACGACACAGCGGCTACTTTATTTTCGTCCGTTTCCGTCAGCGCAGCGCAGTTTGCAACAGACGCAGTGCTTCAGAATAAAAATGAAGTTAAGCATCTTATAGCAGGCTTAAAACTGGTGAGGAAGGGACCTAAATTTCCATTGCTTTTGTGCCACGGTGTCACGAATTGTTCAGGCAATGCCAGTTGCCACCCATCGGGCTAACAAGACGGTACAGCACTCCGCCTTGTGTGACGCGAATGCCACTTGGAGGAGCAGTTCATCGAACGAGAATGCACATTTTGCACTGAAGGTAACGCTTTTAGCCTGTCAAAATCATTTGCTATGTAGCATGCTATGCAGCGGAAACGCAATGGGGAGTGCTAGCGCTCTTTTTGGTGCCGGCGCTCCCGCTGTGGCCGCATGCCAGCGTGCGTGAATATGGGAAACTTGCTGCATTGGACAGCTTCGCGATTGCTTGCACCTTCGCTCTCTCGGTTATTAGTGTTACAAAGCATACGCGATTTCGCTTGACTTCACGTAGCTCTTTCCCGCGCCTCAAGGTCAAAAAACGTCAATCAATGGCAAGGCTTCTATTCTTTCATGCTCAAGACACCCCTCGTTGAAAGAAAAAGTAAAAACAGCGACGGATTAAAGCGTGAGGAAAGAAGCGTATCGGTGAGGCGCGTGCTTGAATGCATAGACATGTAGGCAGTTTATTTCGCTATAGGTGCTGGTATACATTCATATGTCTCTGATTTGCTTTACTTTGCTCATTTACTCATTCGCTTGACTTAGAGTATCGTTGGTCAGATGTTTAGGAGAAACCCCGAAGGTGGACTAGATTTATTATAGGGAGTAACTACTCCCTTATTAGAGTATCCCTTTTCAGTCACATTCTATCGCTCGATCATTTCTGATTCGCGAGATCCCTGTGCATCTTGTAAATTCATTCACTAAGCATGAACTGTGTTAAAACGCTTGTAGTACGGTTACGTGATGGTGCAGAAATTACCAGAAGAAAACTAGAAACGATTCTCGTAATTGCATTTGAACTTGTGCTGCAGGGTAGAGCATTCTAGAACACGTACACTGGGGAGAAGCTACTGCACTTATCACGGCCGACCTCTTTTTTTTCCTTGTGCAGTTTGTTCGGAATAAAGTCACGGACATTTGAAAACAATTCAAGTGATTCGGCTTCGTACAGGCACAGCAAAGACCAGAGGAAGAGCGCGCGAACCGGGATTTCGCCGGTGGCGCCACCGCTGCGTCACGAAAATAAGGGCGCGCGCTTCCCCCTCCGGTCGGCACGCCTACTCATGCAGACACCCTACCGAAAGCGGAGCTGGCGCTGCGGTGGCTCAGTGCTTAGGGCGCTCGCCTACTGAGCCGGAGTACCCGGGTTCGAACCCGACCACGGCGGCTGCGTTTCGATGGAGGCGGAACGCAAAAGGCGCCCGCGTGCTGTGCGATGCCAGTGCACGTTAAGGATCCCCAGGTGGTCGAAATTATTACGCAGTCCTCCACTGTGGCACCTCTTTCTCTCTTTTTTCCTTCACTCTCTCTTTTATCCCCTCTCTTATATGGCACGGTTCGGGTGTCCACCGAGACATGCGAAACAGTTACTGCGTTTCCTCAAAAACCAACTTTCCATCAATGGAAATGAACTCAATGCGTCTCGGCCAGTGCCACACAACTACAGTGAACTAGAATATATTCTAGTTCACTGTAAAACGGCGGTTTTCAATGATCATTGACATGAACCGGCAGTGAACAAAATTTTTTCTTCATTCAATGACAAAATTTTAGGCTACATTGCCATTTCATAAACCAATTTTTATTCAATAGCTGAAATCACAGCTCCGCAAAATGACCGGTGGTCAGTTGTAAACAATCGACGCTCTTCTTGCGCCGTCGTCGCGGCATTCGTCTGCGTTTCTCCCGTCTTCGGCTCTTAGCGCACTTTGCGACAATCGAGAACAAGAAGTGCCCCAAAGTGCTGCAACGATACTACCTATGAACATGGAAAAGGCGGTCTCTGATCTGTGGCAGCCTCGCTGGCGAAAAGTGAAGGTTTCTGAAACGAAGTGCGCAATCGTTGCCATACGTCGGCGGAATCACTCATGAGTCGATTCACTCGGGCTTACTCAGGCTTGCATTCAGATCATGATCTGAGACGTGAGTGAGTTCGGACTTCCATTCAAATCATGATCTGAATCGGCGACTGAGTCCGGACTCACATTCAGATGATGATCTCAGCGGTGAGTGAGTCCGAACTCATATAAATTCATCATCTGAGTCATGAATGAGTCCGGGCTCAGGCTCAGATTATGGTCTATGCTTTCGCGAGGACAGTGTGAGCTCGCTCAGTCCACCCCCCCCCCCTTTTAGTTTGCTGACAGCAGAGGGAGGAATAATTTACTCCCACGACCAAGGACGCTTGAGGGTGAGGCAGTTTGGAGGCGTCTGTGCGGCGACTGATGAAGAGAATTCCGCGAAATCAAGACGGTGTTTTGCCAGGTGGAGGAAAGCGCGAAACTTCCGTCCCGGCTAAATTGGAGAAACCTAACTCGTGCACCAACCGTTGTGAACGTAACTGACGGAGGAATTGGCGCTAGCCCCTGTAGTGAAGAACAAGATCTAACCGCAAGAAGATTTTGAAAGGAGAAATAGTCTCTCTCTCTCTCTATCCCTTTTGAATTTTTGACCCGCGCTGCCGTTCGAACCGCTTCGCATCCTTTGCGTGTTTCGAGAACTTCGTCAGTCGCGTTATCTGGGGCTCTGTTGCCTGTTTCGTGGGGCCGGAACTCTGACGTACTGTTCTTCATTTGTAAGTGGTATAGATGCTGCGACAACTACGGTGGTGCTTGGTTTTGGGCTCGTGGCCTTCGATGCTGCGAAGAGTGAAGTGAGACACGCACGGATACGACGGGAACCGTTATCTGCGCTCGCTTTTTCGGCAGCCGTCGCTTATTTTGGAGACGTGGATCGTGAGCTATGATTTATTCACTGCTGTTGATGAAGCAGTCATCAAGTTTTGTCCGCAGAACAGTTGGCACATCGTGGGGACCGATTATGCAACTTTATGTTAACTGAATTCTATTGGTGTTGCATATTTTAGCATGGAGAGTGAAGGCTATTGCGTGGTATAGTGGTTTGCTTTCACACGTTTACGAAAATGTAAAGAATTTTTTTGCAGTTATATACGATTGTAAGGTACATCGTGCATGCATTAAATTGCGTGCACTGACTGCACAGCGCAATCCTTCTGTATTGCGTGAACATTATGCAGGAATGATGCGCCACATGTATTGCAAGAATGATGCAGGAAAGATATACTGAAAATGTCAGCTGCGCCGTTTGAGACAAACCTAACCCCTCTGGTGTGTCGACACGGATTATCTGTACTGTACGGAATGCTGTAACATTGACATATTGTGCTCCGCCGCGGTGGTTCAGTGGTTACGGCGCTCGGCTGCTGACCCGAAAGACGCGGGTTCGACCCCGGCCGCGGGGGCTGAATTTCTTGAAGGCGAAATTGTAGAGGCCCGTGTGCTGTGCGATGTCAGTACACGTTAAAGAACCCAAGGTGGTCGAAATTTCCGGAACCCTTCACTACGGCGTCTCTCATAGCCTCAGTCGCTTTGGGACGTTAAACCCCAATAAACAAACAAACATTGACATATTGTGTATTTTGCGAAGAATCACTTTTGAACTGAACGTTACTGGAAGGATATATGTGTCAATAAAACTATGGTAAATATGCTCTCGGTTCTCCGTGCATTGGCTCAGCGCTGCGGTGACCATTGTTGACCAGCAGCGTAACAAATTTTTAACATGCCAGAAGAGCAAAGAAAGGATGTCCGAAATCCAAAAAGCGCGGCGCGCAGCGGCTTCTTCAATTTCGCGGGTGAGCTTTTTAGGATGACTAGTTATCGCACCCGTTTGGCCGAAGACAAAAAAGAAAAGTTGCACCGTATCTCCAACGAGTTTCGCACAACCTTAGAAAAAGTGAAAACCGGGCGAGTGTTGATGTTAATTTTTGAGCGCCTAAAATTTGTTCATCATATGCAAAAAGCTAAATGGCAGGAATTGTGAACCGCGCAGGTGTTTAGTTAGGCACCGTGATCGCTTTGTTCCTTGTCAAGAAGGCGTCATTTATTCTCTTCCCTTGTCTTGTGGAAAGAAGTACGTTGGCAAGACAGGCTACTGTCTTAATCAAAGATTAAAATAGCGTTGTGACAATCCCGCACGTTCAGGCCACGTAGCCAAACATTCATCATCATCATCAGCCTGACTACACCCACTGCAGGGCAAAGGCCTCTCGCATGTCTCTCCAATTAACCCTGTCCTTTGTCAGTTGCCGCCACTGTATCCCCGCAAACTTCTTAATCTCATCCGCAATGGCGGCCTGTCCGGAGCCAGAGATTCTTAGCACCCTCCGCTGCGTCACAGATCTGACCGCCGCCTTGGTCGGTTGTTCCGCAGCCGCTGGGGACTGAGGGCCGAGGGTTAATTGGTTTGTTCATAGAAGCCAAACATTACAGGGACTGCAAAGCAGAAGATAACAATGCACTTCGTGCACCTATGTACACAGAATGCAGCGTCATAGGAAAAAACCGTGGCGCACTAACCAGAAAGATAGTGGAGACACATCTCACTGTAAGATTGCAAGACGATTTTACTGGGCGCCCTGAGTAGCGTTGTCCTAAAAATAAATCAAGTATATAACATGACTGTGAAATTTGGCGCGTGCCAGTTACTCGCCGGCACAAGTTCCTTCCTTGCATGTTATTGTGCGATTTTTCCTTTCTGCTCACCAGTGGGCATAAAAAATTACCGAAGATACTTTGGAAACTCTAAAATGTGCTTGGCGAAAGCCTTGAGGTCAACCCACTGCCGCTTTCCCGAACCGCTTGGCGCGGGATCACGGGGCCGCTTCGGAGCGATGCGTCTCACTCACTAGACTGCAACGAGACGCCTGGCGAAGGAGCGGCGGTGCAGCTGCCACCGCCGACGCGATCGCGCTCGTACTGTGTGACGTCACGGTTGCTATGCACAGGTGCGCCCCCCACCGGCGCGCCGGTTGCTAAGGAGGGGAGGAGAATGCGCCGCTGCGCGGAGGAGAGGCCACAGTTGGCACGATTCCAGCGCACGGACGGACGCGACCGCGAGCATGAGCCATTAAAGGCCATCGCCTCAAAAACCTGCTGGCCATCCAATAAATTTAGTTGACAGTCTGCGCTCTGTGTTTCGTGTGTTCTCTTCTTCTTCGAGCCTTATTCTGTGCCGTTAAATGCGTTGTAGTTGTGGAAGTGAAAAATCAACTCGCCCAACGGATTGTATCATTTAAATTCACCGTGTGGCAGCGGTGCCCTCGAAAATTTCGATGGCCATTGACTCAATGGGTGTGTATTGAGATTGTCCGTGTGAAAGGGTTATTAAACTCCCATTGTGCACGCCGGCAGTGCGCAGGCAGTGAAACAAAGCGCGCGCTGCCGCCGCTAGACTGCAGCCTTGTTTACAGAAAGCTTTCAGATTTATTAGCGTTAAGAAATTCGCTGCTTGCAAGGGTGGTCATAACATTCCCTGTGGGATACGCGGAAAGCATTCATGCAGATGTACTGCGTTAAACCGCAGTACATGCCCATGATTCCAGACTATATGCATCGAATAGGGCGCCTCGATGTTACGCACCCCCGGCGTCTCTGGCATCGAGGCACTGTATAGACAGTTTACAGAGAGAAGTTTCCTCTGTCCACGACAGATGGCGCATCTAGGAGGTCCGCCACCTCTGGCCTTTAAAGGGTCCCTGAAAGGGGTGTCTGAGGTTGGCAAACAAACACTTGCATTATGTAGAGCGTAGGCCACTGAACGTTCATGCCGCGTACAATACATCAAAGGCGAGTAGATAATTTACAATACATTTTCAAAAACTACCTCTCCCGAGCCTCGCGGCGACCAGCGGCGGTGAACTTCCGCCCGAATCCGTACTCATTACGTCAGTTTGTACTCTTTACGTCACAAGTGCTGGGCTATGATTGGTTCGCGGTGCCAACGTGAAATCACGCATTTAACAAACTAGAAGCTCTAGATACTTCACACTCTTACTCTTTTCGGAAACATTTCGCATTTCAGCAAGCAGAGTTGTCGTTTATATGCATGTTTACGCAGTTATTGTGTGTTCGGTGTCAGAAATTAGTACTGCACTTCCGGTTTACAATGTTTTCGTCTGCTCGTGCCGCTTGTGTCACTCCGCCGGCGCCGCCGTCGAACCGAATCGAGAATCGAGGTGCGATTTGGAGTCACCGCACTACTGATTTCTGTCGCGACCTCCGTCGCATGCGCAATCAAAATGGACCGGCCGTGCTGTGTCGTTGGTTGCAAAGCCAGGGTTCGGCAAGATGTTGCCCTTCGGCACTGTCTGCCGAAAGATGGAAGTGAGCGAGCCGTCGTCGTCGTCAGGATTCAGCGCTCGATTTCTGAACGGCGTGTCCTTAAAAGCTTGGCCGACGCGCTGCACCGATCGTCGCTTGCGAACTGCCGCCCCACTACAAGCAGGGAGACACGGAGCGGTGAGCATCGCTGCGCCGCCCTACCCAAGCTCCGCTCACAACCGGTGTCGCACTTCGCTGCCGTGCAGCAATGCCTGAGCGCTGCTTGGGATGGTGTACAAATAACACAAGGCAAGATCGCCTTGTTATCAGAAATACTTCTCGAGCAGCGACAAAGCACGCCTGCTTATGTTGCGAGCTTTCGGCAACGGCACCGCTCGCGGGCGCTCAGGGCGACGAGCTCTGCTGCTGCCTGGCTGCCGTGGTCGTCGCTAGGCCTATTGCCTCTTTGGCACCGAAGCTGCAGCGGCAGGCGCTTCGGAAGTCGCCTGAGCTATAATACAAGGCTTACTCTACACATCGCTTTGCAGTCAACAGCATCATCTCACAATAAAATAATAGTATGGTCACTTTCCGCGACTCCTTCTGCAGCGAAGCGAGCGGGCGCCAGGCGAGCCGGACCCCACGTCGGGCCATGGAGCGGCAGCTGCGAGACGGTTGTGGCAAGAAATTTGCTCGTATCACAGTCGTTACCTTTACCAGCAGCTCAGTATTGGTCAGCGATCCTCAAAAATGACACATTTTTCACATTTCTTATCCCAGGGTTTATTATTTACGTCAAGAACACACTTTAGCTCGTTTTTATGTCGCCGGCAGACGGGATCCAGGCTGGCCGGCCGGCCGGCATGCTCGGCGTACATCACGTTCGCACAAGAAAATGCAAAACAGCCATGATACCAGCGAGGATGCTTCCTAGATTCGAGCAACGAAAATATGTCTGTGCAAAAGTGGATCTTTCGGCAACGACACCGCCTGCGGCAACGCCGCGCGACGAACTGCGCGCTGGTCCCAGGCTGCCCTAGTCGTCGCTAGGACTATCTGGTTTCGCATTGAAACCGCAGCTGACGGCGCTTCGGAAGTTGCCTGCGCTATAATTAAAGGCCTACTATTCACATCGCTTTACTGCGAAGTCGTCCCATAATAAAAGATATGTTCGATTTCCACGATGCCTTCAGCAACGGAGCTAGCAGACGGTAGGCGAACCGCACAGCAGCAGCACCAAATCGGCTGTTGGATGAAATTTGCTTGTATCGCAGTCATCACTTTTACCAGCAACTCGGTATTGGCCAACGATCGTCAGAAATTATGCATTTTTGACATGCATCTATCCAAGGGCTTGCTATGGACGAGAACAAACAATACTAGCGCGTTTTTCAGTCGCCGGTGGCCGGCATCAAGGCTGGCAGGCCGGTCCGGCGTGGCTCGGCCCCGAGCGCCCTGAGCAGCGCGCTGTACGGCATCATGACGCTGCCGCTCTCCGCACTCGTATTGGCTCCCGCTTCCCGTCGTTGCGTTTTCCGCGCGCGGCTTGTCGTAGACATCCAGCAGGTTGGACGCAGGCGACGAGCTGCGATCGGTTGTTACGACGTCGTTCACAACGGCGCGCCGCAGCGAATCGCACACACTTTTCGCACATGTGTCCCCGCCTTAAGGCTGAAATCCCATTTCGGCACTCATCCGCAAAAGTCGTTCCTTCAGCTCGGGGTCTATAGTACGAGAGAAGCCGCAGCGACGGTTGCGAGACACAGGTGAACATAGCAGACAGCGGGAAAGCGAGCGAGCGAGCGAAAGAGCGCGTCAACCGGAAGTAAACAAACCGATCTCGTCGATGACGTATTTGTGGGCGGAGCATGGTCCCGGCCTGTAATCTTTATTTTTTTATGGTTCGCTCCGGTGTACGAGTTGAGAGGGAAAAGGCTGGTGGTCATTTTTGATAGCCATTATCTCTGGTTCCGCACAAGGTAGATCAAAAATTTTTGCGGTAGGATGATGGATCGTTCAATGTCTATCAATACTTCGACTTCTCTTTGCCTACATGGACACCGTTTCAGGGACCCTTTAAAGCCGGCGTTAGCAGCATCGCCGCGGAGTGCGAAACGCTGTTGCGCAGCTTGTCCACGAACGTCAAGTGACTCTTAAACAACCCAGCTGTGTCACGGATGTCATGCGTATTGTTGAATTAATTTAGCTGCGAATGAATTTAGCTGTTTGTTGAATTAATATCTAGATCTAGTATCCCTGTGGTGTAGTGTCGGAAAAAGAGACGCGCTTGTTACATAAAAGAAACCGCGAAACAATTACCGCCGTTTTTGGAGGAGCTGTCTTGCTAATTCATGCTGCTTCCAAGCAGACCAGAACGTTAATGTGTTGTTCCACGAAAAAATAAACATATCACAAACGCCGCGCGCCAGTTTATTTCGACGCCAGCAGTAGCTGCGGGAATGGCAGAACGAGCGTACATGCCTGTCACCTTTCTCACCTTCGACAAACACTGATCTAATGCATCGAATGATCGGTGCTTTTTTTAGACCTTTGCAATAAGTGTTTCCTTGGCATCGACACGGTGCTCACTAAACTGTCGTGCGTACTTAACGCACGGTGGAAGCGGCAACTGAGCTTTTGCACAAGTCCTCAAAGGAGGCGCTTCAACATGCAATTGTGTCGCCCAGTGCAAAGCTCCACAGAAATGCTCTGATGCATGGGACAGCGGTGAAATTTATCATGACAGGACTTGGTATTTTACCGCTAATTCCGGCTGGCTACATCTGCGGGGCCTGAACTCCGGAGCAGTTTTCAGTTTTAGTTAGCAAGAGAGCACGGTCGAACGACGCTGAGCTTCTGAAGGGGTCCTTGAAAAACATCCATACTCTGCCTTTGGAAGCCGGAATGTTAACGGAGGATAAAGTAAGTATCTGGACAATCGGCCGGCGATCACAGGCACGCGGACGTTCGGCTGTAAGCCGCGTGCACAGTGCTGAGCATTGAACGTTCTTGATTGCTGTGAACACATATTCCCCCATTCGGCAAAAATATCGACCTCTGAAAAGCACGCTTTCTGGCATTGGCCCGCTTTTAATCTGCAGTTCGACAACAAGTTATGCGGTCCACAAATATCGTTACATGGTGAGCTGATTGAATAAATATGAACGCGCAGGTAGCTCCGCGGTCTGTTGACACATTCGAGCCGATGCCGGCAGTCTGAAGGAGACAAGTAAAACAGCTGGTTGAAGCAAACATTTTCCAGGTCCAACACGTTCTATGCGCACTCACAAGAAATTTTTGTGGCGTCCGGCAGCTGGTTATCCACAACATGAGGCGGAGAAGCGTCTTGCAGCCGGGCACCAGCGCGCAGGCAGCCGTCGAAACGAGAAGGCCCGAAGGCCGGCGATGGCGGAATGGTCATGTGGCCAAATATGACGGCGCCCATGCTCCCGCACTGTAAAGCCATCGAAAACTAGTCGCGCCGCGACAAATGGCCGCGCTGCCAGGCGCAACTGAATGGCGGTGAAAAATAAAGACCAATAACTCGCCGTGTCTGAACATTACAGACATGCTTTCTCGCCTGTATGTTAAATACGTCCAAAAATTTTAGTAGAGTTTCATTCATACAGCTCAAATATTGTGCTTAAAATAACAGAAAGTTAAGCTAGTTCGCTATGGTTACAGATCGCAGCGGTGGCTACAAAGACCACAGGATGTTTAAACTAGCGCATCATGGAAATGAAACGTTGTCTGAAGCACGTGAGGATATCTTCTAACCTGAGCTTTCATTGCGCGGAACAGGATTGTAGAACGATATTAGAAGGCATGGAAGCTATCTTCATACACAAGAATCAAGCTGTTAGGGAGATAGTAGAAGCTTTTTTTTCATTCGCAGTGCTGGCGCCACGAGCGTTAGCATACCTTCTATCGCACTACAGGAGCGCGAGATTCCGATATTGGACAGCACCTTGTGAGCATGGCCTGATTATTCTTCATGTCACGTGTATGTATTTCCGTTTTGCGTGAATAAAGCTTCAGTTGAAAGTTCGCTCTCGTCCCGTCTTCTAGTCTTTGTCCTCTTGCGCTACGATGTATATTGTGCTTACCCGGAGCAACGAGATATGGTAGGATGGAACCTACGGCGAAGTCCTGAAAAATACACCACTTGGATTTATTTCATCATCGACGGCTGCGTTAATTGCGCAGAGTGCAAGTCATAGTGAAAGAGATTCGACTAACTGACTGCTGTGCTACTGCAAAACTACATGTGGAAGATGCAAAGTTGAACTGGGGGCTTATTCAGCTAAAGCAAAACGAAAAATAATCTCAGTAGGGCTTTAAATTCACAGAGTGGACCACACAATGCAAATGATTGCAAATGGGGTGCCTAAAAAAGCTCCCGGGTGGTGCAGGTGCGGCAAAATTGCACGGTCTATACTTGTATGCGTCGTGTACTTAAGGAGTGGTGCATTCGATTTTGCCGTTGGCTGAAAACATGCAGGTATGTGGAGAAAATAACAAGGTGCCTTAACGATAGTCTAAAAGGGCATTCCGAGGAAATGAGCGGCCATCTTGCGTTGACCTGTCACGGTTGAGGATGCGTACCGTTGAGTGGGAATACCGCAATACGGCCAGCTGATGTATAGGTGGCATGCACTAGTGCATAGCAGCGCCGCAACGATGCGCCATGCTTGCTGAGCACGTAGCAGGCATGTTAAATGTTCCCGCTTTGCTTTCAGATTGCTTCTGCGAATCCGCGTGCACTGAAGATTCGGCAGGCAGTCGCCGGATGCGATAGCCGCTAGAAAGTGCGTCGCAAACGAAAGCCACTCCGGACGGGCAGCTGCACGTGTTAGCGCTGCTCGAACTGATGGAGAGATGGGCGCAACGACCATGGTTGGTCGCGGGTTGAGTTCCCCTTGATTCCGGAATCGAAGCTCGGACGGTGACAGCCGGGGAACGCGTGAGCTTCAGACACAACGGGGGACCTGGCCACTCGATCACTTCTACTCGTCTACGATGCTCCTGCGGGTCTATGGAGTATCGTTGATATGTGACGTAGATATGGTGCTTCATATTTTAATCCTAGGCTGACGTATGCGAACTTTTTTGGACGAGGTGCATCTGCAATGAGCGCAGGACGGCCACCAAAGCTTGCTGAAAGGTTGACTGAAATGATGTTACCTCTTCCTCTCTTGGAACGACTTCTTGCCGGTGCATGCGCTTTGATTTTCGGTACGGTCGTGTCCACAGAGGAGTCGTGCACTGTGTGAAATCGATGCTTCCGTCCGTCCGCCAGCTCGCGAGCTGGCGTGGTTACCTCCCTACCTAAAGAGCTCACTAATTTATGCACCCTGCGCTGTGTTGACACAAGTCGACAGGAAAGAGACAGCACACGGTCGAAGCGCGGACCATCTACTCTCGTGTCGACTTTTGTCAACACAGCGCACAGTGCAAAAATGAACAAGTACCTAGCCCAGTTTGTTGCCTTATTAGGAATATCCGTTTTGTTAAACAAACGATTACGTCAGTGTCTGAGCAAGGCTTCAAGCGAATGCGTGGTGTGTGGAGGACTTCCGTACGAGGCGCCTTTTCACTGAGATTCACTCGGTGTGCTTATGCGGCGCATGCAGACGCCACATTGAGTGACCGTTCTTTTCCCGGCCCGTCAGTGTGGCTGTCCGGTTTCACGGAAGCAATGCTTTCACCGATCACTATTCGAGCATCGATTACGGAATCGAGAGCAGCTCAACACGCTACCAACCTTCGTCGTTGCGCCCGTTTCTCGAACGGCGCGAGCAGCGCTAAGCAGTGCCGCTGCCTGTCTGGAGTGGCGTCCGTTCCTTCACGACGTGCAGTTAAACCTTGATGTGACGAACCTCCATATAGCTAAGAGAGTGAGGACAGGGCCTAGTTGGTTGTGCATAATGCTTATCACGCGCTATACTTTACGGGACGAACACAGAAGAAAGGGAGAACACTGACAAGACGTCACGCAAACCGACAACTGTTTACTGAGAAGGTTGTTCACTTTTGTACAGAGATTGTGGGCCTCTATTCGAAAGGACTTCAGTTATAGGCAGTTCAAACTAAGAAAACTGAAAGAGAGATAATCGAAGCCTTCACGATTAGAACTGTCGGAACCGATAAGTGTATTAGCGATGTTTCATTCTCCCTGTCAGAGAGGGAGGTCGAACTGCTGAAGCTTTCTCGATGAAGTTTATTATAGTATGTGATCTATCCTGTGGGCCGTAGTGGAAGATGTACATATTGGTAGAATTTTATTTCCTTATTTTCTTTTCTTTCCTGCGTGCTGGGTTTTGTTCTACTGTATTTTATTTCTTCTTAATCCTTTCGCCCGTTGTATGCATTTTGATATGTTCTTTATCTTGGCCCCCAACCGCGTGGCACGTGTCTTTCTATCTGTAAAAATGAAAAACCTTCGTAACTTAACTTAGTAAACAGTTGTCAGTTCGCACTGTGTCCTGTCGGTGTCCTTCCTTTCTTCTATGTCCGTCTCGTAAAATGTAGCGCGTAAAATGTAGGTGCTGCGGCGGTTGACCTTGATAAAACGAACTGGGTACGCCGACTGTCTGTTAGCTTATGCTGAGTTGCGAAATTTGGTAGGAAAGTCTCATGGGGATAAAGCTCGAACTGATATGAGAGGAATGTCTACGGTGGCAACGAATAATCGCAGTTGACGCAACACGCCGTGCTCGAGCGCCGTCGGCGCATCTCCCCTGTTTTTGCTATTGGAACCTCGTGCCACTTGGTACCGCAACAGCTCATGGTCAAAAGAAGCGAAGAATAATAGAGCATAGCGAAGAAGAAACGGCGCGAGCAGTGCGCGCCCGTCGCCGCTGCGCGGTTGCTCGCGTGATTGCGGCGCCGATAGCTATTGCACGCCGGGAGCAGGGATGGCGGAGAGCACTGGCGATGCAACTCGAATAGGCCGCTTCCTGGGGCAACAGCGGCGGGAAAACCAAAAGGGGGAAACATGCGGGAAGAAACACGGGCCTCCGCGGTCGGTCTGCCGGCGATGGCATGACCGCGGGCGCTCTCAGCTCGGGCCCGGTGGCGTCCCCCACTCGTAGCGGCGTTGCGCGAGCTGCGGCGATGGTGGCGGTTGCTGTAGCGGGCGCGCTATCAGCGCGATCGCGATGTGTTCCTCCGCATTTATGACTTTGAGTAAAGGTTCTACATTTAGCTCTTATTTTGGTTTCTTATCTTCATTGTCCTTTCAAGTCTTCTGGCTCAAACTGCATGTAACGAAAACCTGTAAGTAACAAAAAATCACGGACTTTTTTCAGTTTTGTTATATGCAGCTTTAACTGCATATGGTATACTATAGTTTCGTATTGCTGTTGCACACGGCGTCTGCTGGCCGAATCTTCGATGAACGCGCACTGAAAGTGGCGGTCTGGAAGCTGCACGCGAAGATTTAACGTGCTTGCGGGGCGGGAGTTCGTCTGCACGTAGTACATCTCAGGCATAGCGGCCGGCGGTGTCTTGGCTATGCGCCAGCAGCAAGAATATGAGCTGCGTTGGCCAATCGCAGGATTCATTTCCAACAGGAAGAACTGGCTACGATTCTTAGAGGGAAAGTGGAGCGTCGTATGGTCTTGGGAGTTTTATTTCTCCGTACTTTATAATTTAACAGTTTAATAGAGGCCAGGTCGTCGTTCCATTTTATTTATTAAAAAATTCTTTGAGTTAGTTTTACGCATCTTCTCTCGATTTTTTTTTGTTTCGAGAACGTGCATTTATCTGGTTATCTCGACAAACTTTAGTACTGTGCTTGCTCTCAGTGTGTCTTGCCCCGCATAGTGGAATCTCTGCGCCATTTCTGGCTGTCATCATGCATCATCCTCTCTCACAAGCCTTCGTCTCAGAAGGCGAAGCAGAAACGATGTTCAGAACTCGTTCAGAGAGCGGTTGGCCTACATTCACAAGACGCCCAGCCACAAACTGTCATCCTGTAAACAGACGTCGCACGACCAATTCTGGCCAGTTAGTTACGGTTTACAGAGCACTAGGAAAGCGGCGCGTAATGAATCGGTTGAACCTGTCGCGAGACCTCCGTGAGTCGCCAGTGTGAACCACTCAAGGGGCAACATTGCTGCATTATACAATCACCATCTGCGTTCCGCTACTGGGAGAAACGACAAGTGAAAGGAGACAGGGGCGCACGGAGTACGAGAAAAGGCTGCCGACCTTCTGCCTTCCCTCATCCACTGAAACGCCGAGCGCAATGAAAGCAGTTTCGGTTCAATACGTTGCTCGTTTTGCAGCGTTGCGAGGAGCACGGTGGGAGCTGAGGCCCGTCGAACCACTGCCTCCAGGGACGGCGGCAGACTGAAAACAAAATAAGGTCCGACGAAAATGTTCGCCTGACTGGCAGCTCAAGGAAAATCTTTGACACGCACAAGACATTTCTCTTTTTGCTTGTCGCAAAAAAATAATAAAACAAATGTCGTGTTGAATACGGAGCAGCGTCAATGAGCCGCGTGCGTATCTGATCCGACGCTTGCCGTCGCGTGGTCCTCGCCCGTTGAGCCTGCAGGGGCACAGGAAGACGAGAAGGCGCTGCAAGGAATGCTCATATCTCATACGCTCACATCATATCATATCATATCATATCATATCATATCATACCATATCATATATCATATCATATCATATCATATCATATCATATCATATCATATCATATCATATCATATCATATCATATCATATCATATCATATATGTCGCCTAAGGATAAATGCTGTCGATTTTCAGGCTACGAACTGCTAAAGAGTGCAGCGCTCGTGCGTAGAGAACTTATCATGGGGCCGTACCGCCCGTGCTGTGATGTTGCTCTCCATCGGGCGAACTGCGCTTCAGAAATGATCCGCGTCGTCGCGGAATAGCGCCCAAGTCTAACACAGTGCCATAACCTAGGAGGAGGAGGCCGACGGTATACCGTTAGAGGTGCAATATTTGTGGTGCTTTGTTTCAGGCGAAAGAGTTTGTTTCCGCGATATTGCCGTTGAGAACCACGCGTGCAGTAGGCCTTCACAATAATGAACCTCTCCCTGTTCGCGAACGCTCTGATGTCAGTGGCGCACGGGTGCATATGGGGTGCGCCGGAAGAAAACAGATTTGGTTGGCAAAAGTGGCCTTTACGGTCCATGGTCTACATGCTGTGCTCTCCGGCGAAGTGCACTTTCTGCCTGAAATAAATTCCGCAATAACTATATTTGGATAGACCCAAGTTCACGGCACAGCAGTGCCCGAACCCATTAGCGATGGGCAACTGCAAAAATGATTTGTCCCGAAAAAACGTCCCTTTTTTCAATATTTTCATGTAATTAGAATAGACCTGACCCGTGCTGTGCGCAGGCACGGAAACAGCATCTGCCACGTGAATTGTATAGGACTTCGCAATGGCATGTTGGCAAGAGGGTAATTGAGACCTCGGCACCGGCTAGTGCATCCGACTGCAGAGCCCTACAAAGTGCACGTGAGTGCTCGTGAGCACGAAGACAGCAGCGCATGCACGCACGAGCGCCGCATGTGCATGGCTCGTCTATTTTTTTTTCTCAAACATGCACATTTCTAGTTCGTCTCGCTTAGGTTACGTTCTGCCTGACATGATATTATTGCTACAACGGGTGAGTGCAGTGCGGAACAACTAACGCGATGCGCATTGGTAGCAGCAGCTATGCACAAAGTAGCGGGGTAATTAAGAGCGTTCTGTACAGTACAGCATAATATTAATGCAGAGCGCACTAATATTTAGAAGCACACTTAAAGGACTCAAGCAAAACCGGTTTTCGACTAGGACACGACAGCGAATGCGGCTGTACCGCCGTCAGCAAGCTTAACGCGAACGATCGAGCGCGTGACTTCCACTGACATTAGCGCCGCTGGGGGTCGGCCGCTGGGACTGAGACAATGCTAGGGTGTGGGAGCAGGGCTGCCTCCAACCGCCGCAAGCACACCGTGCAGCATGGTCTCGGACTCAGCGTACTCAGCACACTAACAGCGGTGGATGACGGCAACAGCGGCGTCATTTATTTGTGGCTAGTAACCTCAGTTCATCCAGATCAGTTCAACTGAGGTCATCGTGCATATCCATTCAATGAAAGATAGCTTCAGAGATCAAACGCAACGCCCTGTAAACGCTGGTTACCCCAACCAGCCCCTTGTCTCTGGCCGAATCGATTGTTTTAAGTTTAAAGCCACCAAGAACGAAAAATGATGGATCGTCTTCAACGTTCAGGCAAAAGAAAAGCTAAGAGCTGTTCCTTGCATCCACTGCCTCTCACACGGACTAAAGAATATACGTATTGGAGCATACGTTAGTCTTCTCAGGCCCTGATAAGGTGGGGAAGATTTGCAGACAAGTGAAAGGTGCGCAAAATCGTTGCACAAAAATGTTCCATAAAGCAGGGGACACATGTGCGACAACTTCGCCGACGCGCCGCACCGATCGTCGCGTGCGAACTGGCATCCCACTGCAAGCAGGGACACACAGAGCGATGAGTATCGCTGCGCCGCTCTACCCAAGCTCCGCCCACAACCGCTGTCACACTTCGCCGCCGTGCAGCGGTGCCTCAGCGCTGCTTGTGATCGTGTACAAATATCCCAAGAAAAGACAAGATTGCCTTGTTATCAGAAAGTCTGCTAGAGCAGCGACAAAGCATGTCTGCTTATGTTGCGAGCTTTCGGCAACGGCACCGCTCGCGGGCGCTCCGAGCGACGAGCTCTGCTACTGCCTGGCTGCCGTGGTCGTCGCTAGGCCTATAGCCTCTTTCGCATCGAACTGACCGCAGCGGCCGGCGCTTCGGAAGTCGCCTGAGCTATAATAAAAGGCCTACTCCACACATCTCTCTACTGTCAACAGCATCATCTCACAATAAAGTAATAATATGGTCAATTTCCGCGACGCCTTCGGCAGCGAAGCGAGCGGGCGCCAGGCGAGCCGGACCCCAACGTCAGGCCAGCGGCAGCTGCGAGGCGGTTGTGGAAAGAAGTTTGCTTGTATCGCAGTCGTTACCTTTAGCAGCAGCTCAGTATTGGTCAGCGATCCTCAAAAATGACATATTTTTCACATTTCTCATCCGAGGGTTTATTATTTAAGTCAAGAACACAGTTTAGCTCGTTTTTATGACGCCGACAGACGGGATCCAGGCTGGCCGGCCGGCCGGCATGCTCGGCGTACTTCACGTTCGCACAAGAAAGTACAAAACAGCCATGTACCAGAGAGGATGCTTCCTAGATTCGAGCAACGACAATATACCTGTGCAAACGAGGATCTTGCGGCAACGCCGGGCGACGAACTGCGCGCTGGTCCCGGTTGCCCTAATCGTCGCTAGGCCTACTTGATTTCGCGTCGAAGCCGCAGCTGACAGCGCTTCGGAAGTCGCCTGTGCTATAATAAAAGGGCCGCCGTGGTGGCTCAGTGGCTATGGTGCTCGGCTGCTGGCCCGAAAGACGCGGGTTCGATCCCGGCCGCGGCGTTTGAATTTCTTTGGAGGAGAAATTCGAGGCCCGTGTACTGTGCGATGTCAGTGCACGTTAAAGAACCCCAGGTGGTCGAAATTTCCGGAGCCCTCCACTACGGCGTCTCTCATAGCCTCAGTCGCTTTGGGACGTTAAACCCCATAAACCAACCAACCAACCAACCAACCATAATAAAAGGCCTACTATTCACATCGCTTCAATGCGAACTCGTCCCATAATAAAAGATAAGTTCGATTTCCACGACGCCTTCAGAAACGGATTAGCAGACGGCAGGCGAACCACACCATGTAGCAGCAGCACCGAAGCGGCTGTGGGATGGAATTTTGCTTGTTACGTGCAACTCGGTATTAGCCAACGATCGTCCGAAATGATGCAATTTTGACACGCATCTATCCCTGGGCTTGCTAGAACGTCAACAAACAATACTAGCGCGTTTTTCAGTCGTCGGCGGCCGGATCAGAGCTGGCAGACCGGCCCGGCATGGCTCGGCCCGGAGCGCCCTGAGCCTCGCGCTCTACGTCATCATGACGCTGCCGCTCTCCGCGCTCGCATTGGCTTCCGCTTCCCGTCGTTGCGTTTGCCGCATGCGGCTCGTCGTTGGCATCCAGCAGGTTGGACGCATGCGACGAGCTGCGTTCGGTCGTTGCGAACGGTCGCAACGACGCGCCGCAGCGAATCGCACGCACTTTTCGCACATGTGTCCCCGCCTTAAAGCACAAAAAATCAATTTGTGCCTCGTCAGGAACGTGTCGTGTACTCAACCCCACTATCTCGCGGTAAACAATATGTAGGGCAAACCGGAAGATGCCCCAATGATTGCCCGAAGGAGCATCATAACAATGTACTATCGGCCCCAAAAGTAAACGGACCACCGCTCAGGGCAGCGGTGGTCCGCGCCGCTCGCTTACGCGGGTGCTTGTCACGCTTGACAAATTTGTAGAGTGGCGTTCGGCTGCTCTGCTGATGACTGTCGCGACGAAAGGGAGCGAGCATCCGCAGTGGTGGAGCACGTCGCGCTGTGCATTCGGACGGCCGCAGTCCACCAAACCGCTGCAGTGTCAAGGAACGAGGCGCCGTTTTGTTTTCGTTGTAATTTGTATATACTGCCCTCATATTAAATTTTATTCCCTGTCCCCTGCGGCCACCGCTGCGGATTTTGCGCAACGCGCAAGGCGGCGGCTATGTCCTGACGCGCGCTTTTTCACGCCGGTGCGACAAGAAACATGTACGGCGAGCTTTGCTGTGGCCGCTGCTTCTCTCACGGTGCTCTGTTTTCGGCATTTTCTCCGCAGTGGGTTCAGCATTCCGTTCAGCCAGTCCCCTGAAAGCAGTGCAAAATGGATGCTGCGATACGTAGTCTTTTATGAAAGTTTCTTTATGAGAGTACTGTCACGAAGGAATTGTCAATAAGACTAATCGCAAAAATTATTGTCAGCCACGAAATTTTATTGACGAAAGCAGATAAAAAGTCTCGTTCGCTGTCATAAAAGTGAGATCAGTGGGACGAAAAGTTGCCGTCTACAGTGATGACTTGGCTTAATCATCTTGGCATCGAGTCGTAGAGCGCCGCCACTAGCTCCTGACGTCTTCGCATGGCTTCCCACTCTTCCTTGGCGGCATGTCACCGCTGATCTGCTGTGAAACTGCAGGCGCCGTGAGGAGAGCTCCTTCTTCAAGATTGCTAAGACATTCTCTGTGCGGTTAAGATCAACCTCGTTAGGCGGCCGCGGCAGCTGACGCACGCCGTAGCGGTCCAGGAGGTCGCTCATAGATCGGTCTTTGTGCACTGGGCTGCGGTGGTGCTGGAAGATCTAGCAGCCATCAGGGCACAGCCCGCCCAGTGCGTAGGGAGTCAACTGTCCAATGAGGATATCGCAGTATCTCGAACCGTTGAACGAGCCATCGATCCGCACGAGTGGGCCGAGGCCGTCCCTTCTGATGGCGCTCCAGACACTGACCGAGCAGCGGCCACTGCTGAGCACGCTGTGGGTGTACTCGGCGAGATACCTTGGCGTAAGAGAGAGAAAACATGTTCCAACAAACATTAACATAATGTCGGCTCCCGTACTTAACCAAAGTAGAGAAAAAAATTAAGCTGTTGGTTTTAAAATGTAACAAATTGCACATTGATCTCATGTTTGTGTGCGGCACGCCAGGGTAATCCACTTCGTATTCGATACTGCATCTATATCATGTCAGACAGAAAGGGGAGAAGCGAGGCTACACTACATTCTTAAGATTACGATGTATTGCAAAATAAACTTTGTTTTCTAGCACTGACACATTAGCCGAACTTTACCCTCGTTTTTCGTCAGCTCCCGCCACTTCTCTGCTGACCACTGCTCGAAAGCTCGGGGGAAATTTAGTCGGTCTTCCGTCTGGCTTGTTGTGAGGTGCGGCTTTTGAGCGGCAACGCAGTTCATTAGAACTGCCTGTTGCAACCTGCACCTGATGATGTCGCAGGAGCAACTGAGACCAAGTGCTTCGTGAACCTCCCTGACGTTCAGAAAAGGTGTTACGACCACGGCAGCAAGAATTAATTCATCCTCTTCAAGCGCTGTGCCCCTTGGCCGCCCACTGCGCTCAGCATTGGCAATTCTGCCCTCTTCGTGCTCTAATAATACGGCTCACTGCTGTTGTTCCGATGCGGCGACAGACTTCACGTTGAGGGACACCACCTATGCAGAGTCGTCCGATGCGCCTTCAATCCTCGATTGGAACCCTACGCAGCACCCTTGAGGAGTACCAAAGCCAATGAGACCGTTCTCGTTTTCATACCTCCGTGATTTGTCACTGTCCAATGTCCAGACATTCATATGTCCGCCAAGGAAGACTGGGAAGCCCTGCGCGGACGTCCGGAGCTATAGTTTCGGCACTCTACGACTCGATGCCAAGACGATTAAGCCAACTCATCCCTGTGGACGGCAACTTTTCATAGCACTAAGCGCCCTTTTGTGACAGCGGACGAGACTTTTATCTGCATTCGTCAATGAAATTTCTTGTGGATCGTCTTCCTAACCATCTCTTCGTGATGGTACTCTGGTAAAGAAATTTTGGTAAGACCCTACTTATTGTGCACAGAATTAAACCAGTTTTCTGACTACTGGCTGAACATAATGTTAAACCCATTGCGGAGACAGCGCCAAAAAGACTGCCGTAAGAGGAGCAACCTCCTCTGCAAACCTCACCGGGTCTGTTACTGGTCGCAGCGGCGTGAAAAAGCGCGTGTCAAAGTAGCCGTCGCCTTGGGCCGCGTTGCCGTTCCCATTACATGCCCTGCCCAAGCTCATTTCTTCTTGATTTTCACTAGGATGTCATTAAACCGCGTTTCTTCCTCCACCCTCTTTGCCCTGTCCCTGTCCCTTAACGTTACCCCTATCATTTTTCTTCTCATAGCTCGCTGCGTTGTCCTCAATTTTAAGTAGAACCGCTTTTCTTTAGCCTCGACGTTTCTGTCCCATAGGTGAGTACCGGTAAGATACAGCTGTTGTATACTTTTCTCTTGAGGGATATTGGCTTCATTTTAAGAAAACCAATTTTATTAATGGTTTTGCGCAGGAAAGTTGCGCGGCATTTGGCAAAAGGAACATCAGTAACCGCGAACTGCCTCGCGTGTCTTCGACGCCTTCCTGCGAGTACTCATTTGCAAAGTACTCCAATAACCCTTACAGTTTTCCTGCCAATGTCGTATACGCCGCGCAGACAGACGTCGGGGGTGCGTGGTCACGCTGCAGATTGGCGATGATCTTGCATGAAATCAAGCCCTTCTTTGCTTTCTGCAGTGGAGTCACTTTCTATTCTCACTTCTCCTGTCGCGGCAGCGCCAGAGGACGAGGGCGCAAGAGAAACGCCGCTGCTCCACTATCGGCGCAGGGAAGCGGCCGGCGCCCCGACTGCCGGATCGAAGGGCGCAGATGTTCCCGTTGTAAACCTGCTTGTCGCTGCGACCAAAATGAATCGCTCACGGCCGCGTTTGATGAATGGTGCTCCACTCGCCGAGAAAGCGACCGCTTCTGGGAGAGAGCGGGGCCGACTTTCGCTATCCCCGAACGAGGGAAAAGTGCCGGAGAAAAAAAAAAGAAACCATCGGGCTCAACCCTCGGCGGAATCGTTGCGTCGAAAACGGCCTCTCCCCCCTCCGCCTCCCAGATTCCTTCAGATGGCTTCCCTCCCGCTTGAACGTTGGCAAAAAGGCACGAGCGCAGGCGGGGGAGGGCGCTCTCCGGCTTCTTTCTTTCGTTTGCTGTCGCAATTAAAGCTTCATTAATTTTGATAATTAAATTGGCTTTCTGCCGCTGATTTGGCTGATTAATGATGAGTCGTGCGGCCCGTCTATACAACTCGCGCGCACGTCCTCCCGCCCCTACGCGCAGCCAATGCCGCGTCCGTCTCACGGGGACGACGCAGTTCGGAGTCGGCTCGAAAAAGTGTTCGTACCTGCCCTCCCCCGAGTGAAGGCAGGAGGCGGCTGTATAACAAACGACCGGATGGCGTGTCGGCTGGCGACGCTCTGCCTTCGATCCCCCGGTTAGCGTGAAACCCGCAGAAAAGCAGATACTTTCCTGTGGGTTGTCCTGGTGGACCCTGGCTGTCACGCTTGCGTGAGCTTTTTGTTTAAAACGGCCGCCTTCACCGCTAATTGCGTCGGAAGGCAGGAGGGCTTGCTGGAGGCATGGGCCTCCCCGCTACGATCAGGTGGCTCGCCTCCGCCAGGCTAAAGAAGAGTCACGAAATTGATGCTTGACTGCGAACCAGGATCGTTACCGTCTTCACAGAGAGCCTGTCAGGAGAGGTGCGCGCGCTGGTGCTCACGCGCCTACACAGACCCAAACCATTTGATTCATGGCTCCGAGGCTGTGCGCGGAGAAGGACGCTTAAACTGTGTACCTCTGCTTCAGTCACCGGCGGTTTCAACTGCCGGTGAACTCATTGGGGCTATTTGAGCACGAGGCACTCTTCATCCGAACACCGACGTCACATCACCCGACGCTGCGGCGACTATCTGCTTCGAGAGGAAGACGAATAAATGACAGCCTAGTTGATATCAAGAGGAAGAAATGGGATTGGGCAGGGCATGTAATGCTAAGGGAAGATAACCGCTGGTTCTTAAGGGTAACGGAGTGGATTCCAAGAGAAGGCAAGCGTAGCAGGGGGCGGCAGCAAGTCAAGTGTGCGGATGAGATTAAGATGCTTGCGGGGATGCGGTGGCCGCAACTGGCAAAGCACAGGGTTAATTGGAGAGACATGGGAGAGGCCTTTGCCCTGCAGTGGGCGTAGTCAGGCTGATGATGATGATGATGATGATACTGATATCGGCGCTGTACGGGATTTAAAGCTCGTGAAGTTTTCATTTTTTTGCAATGAGACCTTTAAGACTCTAGCGCACACCGACGCTGCAACGCGGTGACGCTCAGTTCGGCGCTCCCAGCTGGTGCCTTTGTGCTACGCTATTCGGCCGAAGATGAAAATAAAGTGGAGCGGCGCGTGCCCGGGGCTCAAGCCGGGCACGGGCAGTTCGGTCATAGAAGCCTGCTATGTTGCACCTCTAGTTTTGGCGCTTCGCTGCAACCCCGCGATTTCCCAACAGTGGTGACCTGGGCGTGATTCGAACGCATGACCTTCTAATCACGCAAGACGAAAGAAAAAGTGAAGTCCTTTCCTTGCTTGGTTCTGTGCGCACACTCGCCTGCAGGCGCAGTTTCGTTTTACTCACCAACAGTTCAGGTGCACGTAACTCGCCTGGCTGCATGGACTGCAGGCTCCTCTCGGTCTAAGCTGTGTGTTTTTTTTCCACCTCTCTCGTCATGAACCTGCTCCCGAGTATCAGGCATCCCCAGGTCTTCCGCAAACCCACGGCTGTCACTCCGCACGTCTATTATTCGCCCCGCCGCTGTAGCTGGCGCGCTATCGAGAGCGCACGCCTCCCCTACACTGCGGCTGTTTGGGCGCCGAGCCGAAACTTTTCTCTGCCCTTTCACGACACGTTTCCGCTTTCTCGAATAAATTGGCTCCCTCTGGTTCCCTGCGGAACGCGGCTACTCTTGCCAGTCGTCGGCACCGTAGCGCGAGCTCCAATCCTTTCGCCCTTTTGCTTTCGGAGAGGCACCGACATCCGCCACTTACCGTGCGCCTTACCGCGGTGAGCGATGCGACGCCTTTTTTTTTCCCGTCCTTCACTTCTTGTATTTTTGTGTGTTCCTCGGTATTTGACGCACTTGGGCGCAGTGCATCAAGACTTGGCGTTAGCAATGCGGCGCGCTTTCGGGAAGGTGCCTATTCGCACTGACCAGCTTTTATTTTCTTTCTTTTTTCTTTTTGTTTTCTAACAGCGATTGCGGCGCCCTCAACTCGCCGGTTGTCATTCCCAAGAAAGTAGCCAGCTTAAAAAAAAAACTCTCCGGTTACTTCAGTTGTGGTGGTCAATCGGTCGGGTCAGCCAGATCAATTTAGACTGTTTTTAATGGCATATTTCTTCGAAGTGAACTGAATCGTCAGCAAATTTCTTGCAATTTGCGGGTTGAACCTATGAGCGTGGAAAATGGTTCATATAAATTGCATTCCGTAGTTATTTGTTGCATTTGTCGGAACGGCTTTTCTACGCATATCTTTCAATACTGCTTTAGCACTAAAAACCGGATTGTTATGCACTAAACTAGTGAATTTTTAGGCACGAAAAATAAGCGCATAAAAGTGTATTTCAGACACCAAAAGGGGAAATATGGCATTAGAAATTTTAGGAGAAGTTCAAAATTTTCAGATTTAAACAGCTGGGCACAATATCTCCTGCAAAAAAAAAAAAAAATCAGGGTTGACTTGATATCGTCAAAAAAGCGTCAACCTTAAAGGCAGCTTTTTTTATTGCTTTCCTGGAACATATACAGGGTTTTTCACTAAACATGAACTAAAGATTTTAAAAATGTGGCGCACGGGAGTTGGGTTAAACCAAACACACACTGTCCCTTTCGTGTGACGCTCCTGAGAGTATTAATAAAATTCCGCGTAATTAGTTAATTAATTTAGATTAATTATGTAAAAATTTAATATTCAATTTAGGGTCACGTGCGTTTCCGTAAGTTGTAGAGGTGGTCACGAAACAACCGATCCAGTTTTCTGCATCAGCGTATCTTCTACGGGGTCGTTTTTTCCAGCATTTAAAGAAAAGCCGCGAAATAAGAAAAAATCACCTGATTGCGCTACCGTATTGCAGCGCTGCGAAGCGCGTCCTGAGTGAACGAAACGTGCGCCCTCCCCGCCTCGAAGTTGTCTTGTTGCGCTAGTGGTCAGAAATACTATTGTCGGTTAGCAAGGAACATTCTCAATACAACGGCGCTCGTAGAGTATTTTTCCATTCATCTTTTCGTAAAGCATTGCCTATATAGAACAAAAAGGAAATGGTAGGATACTGGCGCAGTTAAACTGAGTAGACGTGCGAAGCATGTGTTCGTTCTTCACTTCTTCTTTCTGGCATCTGCGTGTGCATGCAACCGCGTTTCTCGCTCATTATCTGGCCTTCAGGGGCATTGAAGGAGCAAACGAGCTCACTCGAGGACTTACTTTCCAGACACTCTCAAACCCCCCCCCCCCCCCCTTTCATAGAACACACATCCTTTGAAAGGGCTATGATGACCACCTATTGAGAAATCACACAATACTATATATAGATTAATTAGGAAGGAATACCTATAGATCCGAATCACAAACTTAGCAAAAAAGGAAGAGTCGATCTGGCGCAAATTACAGGCTGGCACCTACCAAAATTCGCTGCTAAGTAAACTACCGAGGCCAGTTTGAAGCTAAATGCAAACATTGTAAAAACCCGGCAAGCATAGTCCCTATGCTATTAACGTGCCCACAAATATCAGCCGGCACAAACACAACACGCACCTGGGAGGCTCTGATGCCAGCTCAGCCCTATAGACGCTCAACGGGCGATCATCAATCAATCTGAGGCAGCTGCCAGGTCCTAAGGGATACCAGTCAACTCCTATCAAGGTTTCTTTTTAAAAAAAAAAAAAGCCGACCTGATTTATACTGAATAAGACTTTTCTATCATCAATCGCTCTTTATCTTCACACCCTTTCTCCACTTGGCTGCAGCTGACGCGACGCCGTCTTCTCGTTGGCTACAGCTTGCACGACTCCGAACTAACCCGAGCTTATCCGAGTTACTACGAGCTTCAGGTAGAATTCTTGATTTGGACCGTGTTAAGTAGTGCGCTGGCACTAGAAAGATGTTGATCGAAGTCGGACCTCGAAGGAAATCTTCGCGTCAGAAGGACGCCTCTCATTGCGGGAACTCGACGGTGTAACAAGAATGAATAATCATACCCGTGAACACCATAAAGGAACACCTTCGTCACAAAGCACGTCATTACAAGTGAAAGTCGATCATTTTTCGGTGAAGTATACTTCAACTGCTCTTAACGCTCATCTGCAGCTCGGGACGTACGTACCTCCTCGGTTTCCACCCACAGCTTGCAGTTAGGAGCAGTCTCCGAAGTGAATGCATTAAAAACTATCGTCTCTTTAGGGACTCCGGGACACTTTTCTTCTTTTTTTTCTGTTAGTTAATTTCGTGCTTTTATTTCATCATCATCATCAGCCTGACTACTCCCACTACAGGGCAAATGCCTCTCCCATGCCTCTCTAATTAACCCTGTCCTTCGCCAGCTGCGGCCGCGCTATCCCCGCAAACTTCTTAATCTCATCCTCCCACCTAACTTTCTGCCGCCCCCTGCTGCGCTTCTTGTTCCTTGGAATAAGTCTGTTACCCTTAAAGAATTATAGACACCTAACTTTTGGCCGCGTGTTTTCTTCTCTGAAATGGTGCGTAAGAGATTATTATACGTGGATTACTACGCGATATTCTCCCACTACCGCTAAATAATTTATAGTCGAATTTCTTTCTCGTGCTGTTTCGGTTTCGGTTTCAACAGCCGAACGATGACTGTGACGTCAAAGTGCGGTTATAGGTCACACGAGGCATGAAAAAACTGTAATATGGTCGCTGCTTCTGCGTTCGTTGCCATTCCGGCTCCTGCGGAAGGCTGGCTTCAGCACTGCAGTGAATTAAAACGATTAAAGGGTCAGTCTACTGAATTTTATCGACCATATTTTCTTTGCGGCAACCGATAGCTCTTTACTCAAATTACCGTTTAGCCAGCTGTGGTGCCAAGGAGTGCGGTAGAACATTTTAAAATAGAATTTATTAATGTGGGAACACATCTGTATGAGATGGTAGTCTCATCTGGCAACCATCTGGATTTCCGCCGCGCGGCGACAAACATGGCGGCGCCCGTCGAAGCCGGACCTCTCGCTTCGGACTGAATTCTCGTTGTTGCTGCCTTTTTCAGTGCGTTCACTGGCCATAAATGGGGCGCCTGTCTTTCGCTTCGTCTCATCTCGCCTATAAGAAAACATATAAGAGATAAATTTGCTTTATTTTAATAATTAGAGTGACGATTCTGCCGCTCCTAGGCTTAAGTGGAGAGTCGGTTTGTTTACAGCAATGGTTCCCGTCCTGACGACCAGATGGCGCCACTATAGGCTGAGTTTATTTTTGCGTCTCTGCTAGCATACGCTGAACTAAAAGTGGGAATGTGCCTGCGTTTTGCGTACGTGTAACTATAAATACTCATGTGATTTACAGAAAAAGCGAGCGGTACGCCTTCTGCAGTTTACTAGAACAAAACGTGCGTTTCTCTGACATTGGGGCATACAAATGGTACTTAGTATATTCACTTATGCTTCTACAAAAAAAGACTACCACTTTCTTGAACAAAATGAACGTTTGGGGTCGCCACCATGCTTCTTTACGCGACTTTTAACGCCGAAATAAAATATAAATTCCTGCCTAAACCGGGCGCAGACCCCTCGTTATTGATGTTATAGGGTGCCAACTGCCAGAATATGCCATTATTTATACACTCATCTCGGTGAGTAGACTGACCCTTTAAGCAGCGGTTATGCCGACGCTTGTTCCATGCCTCACGTGACGTCTAACCACACTTGGACGTCACAGCCACCGTTCGGCTGTTGAAACCGAAACAGCATGACAGAAAATTCGATTCTAAATTATATAATGGTCGCAGGCGAATGCCACACGGTGATCCATGCGTAGTAGTATCTTATTCGCCGTCTCCCCTTTTCTCCTAAAGATTACTTGAACTTCGAGTGGTTGATGATCAATCGCGCGCATAGCTGCTCACGTAACACACTATATCGCGCATCATTTGCACTTTCTCTACACCACAACATAAAACCTAACTGTGAGTGAAGGCGGTCGCAAATGGGAGACAGACTATTCCATACACCGTAATTAAAACGGCACGGCAAAATGCCACGAGCAACGGCCGGCAGAGCTATCGTTCAACATTATAATTTACATAAGGAGTCCATTGAGACAGATTTGGAGGAAGAGGGGCGAGACGATCGCCGCAAGCCGAAGGCGGCAGCACATTAATCAAACCGTCCACACGTGTGTATACGATCCGTATACACGGCTTTTATCGAGCGTCTTTTGTTCTGGCAACACTGCGATTTATCCCCAGAACATTTCCTGTTTGAACGAAAGCTGGCGCGTCACCAGTACCGACGCATTATCAAACACGCTGCAGAATGCTTCGCTGGCCGCGCTGCCTTATCAAAACCAGCGAGACATGCGTCGTCTGCTTCAGAGCTTTTTCAATCGCTGCGCGACACGCGTCGTCTGCACTGGCACAAACCTTTTCAAACTATACGCCATTGATACCGGAAGCGTTTTGGGCTAGTATCATCATCAGCACTCACGTTTGTTTACGAAACATCAAAACCGTGCCTAGCGCTGTCGAAGAATCAAGCACGAAATTCCTGGAAGCGGGCGGCGGCGCCGAGCACGGGAGTAAGCGCCCCAGCTCGCGTCAAGATGCGTCTCCTTCCCCCTTATTTGTCGAGAGGGAAGAAGGTTCGCGCACCGCTTCACTAACGTCACTGGGACAAGAGGACCAGGGCCGTGAGCTGAGACGCACTCGGAAGCCCGAGTCTTAGAACAACCTTTTCCTTGTATTTTTTGCCGCGCGACCTGCCTTCACGCTACTGCTTTCCTAAACCCGCGCGCTCGGTTACGCCGAGGTATGCCGCACAACATAGGAAAGGGCTCCTAAGAGCTGCCCCATAAAACGATACTCTGACCAAAGACCCGCACAGACCCCAAAGACCCGCACGTGTGTCGCTTGCTCCTTTTGTGGCGGCGCGCAACTGGGAGTGGCGTGCGGAAGAGAGCACGTGGCAGGCTTTTTCCGGTCACACGGTTTCGGTTTCAGCTATGTCCGGCCCATAATTTGCTTGCGCTGCAGTGGCGACGAGGCATTTGGGATATTTCAGAAGTTGATATGGATATTACTTCATGTGGGCTACAGGCCTCTCAATAAATAAGAAGCCCAAGAGTATTAATTAAAATGCTGGTTATGAGTATTAGTAAGCAGAATGCTAGTCAGCATTTCTTAGCTGTGTTTTCAGGCGAAACACTACTGAGAGTGTTATGCCGAAACAAGCGCTCTTCTGTCCCGAAATTCCGAATTTTAAAAATTTTTGACAGTCACTATGCACACTCTCGCACTGATGCCCGGATTATGAAAGCGACGCTTCACAGTAGTGTTCGGGGCTTTAAGCGCTTGTTTTGTGTTTGACAGGCGAGCTAGGGGGCACCAGTTATATCCTCGCAGTTCTGGTACACGACAAGCGTGGTGAAGTCAGCTGGGGCCATAAAAAAACGCCTCTTGGAGTAACCTGGACATGCATAGCTAAGTAGCGCTTATAGTTGTTTACCACAAAGGAATGCAGATATCAGCACGATCGCAGGCCAGCGCAACAGGTTTCATTGTCATTCTTGAAAAGTCGTGGTTTAAATGGAGCCAAGATACGATGTGCATTTAAGGCGGAAAATAAATATCAGATGAGGGAAGTGCGGTCTTTCGAACAAGCTACGTGGCATTGCAGAGCTGGACTGAAACAGTTCCTCTACATTTTTCAGAAGACATTCTAATATCATTGTGAAGGAAGGTTTCATGCATTTCAGAAAGATCAGGAAGTTAGAAAAAAAAGCTCGACCACCGGACCTCCACCTTCAGTCCACTTCTTAACATTCGATTCAAAAATGCTCCTGGTGCAAATACTAGGTAGCAATGTATTTATAGAACATTTATCAGGGATTCATCCCTATGGCTCTCTGTTGTGCCGTGGGCTGTCGAACTGAAGCAGGCGCATGGTTTACCATTGCAATAAATGCAGGGGCCCACGGTCTGCTCTGCAGGGTTTTGTCGAAAATCCCCATTCTTAGAAGCAGTATATTGGATCACTAACTAAAGTGCACTGTGCGCATCGTGCAAGTTAACAGCAGTAACAATGACGCAGAAAAAAATATTTTAGTCAAAAACAAACGCGTGGAGATGTTATACTGTTAGCAATACTGTCATGCTCCTCTTGCTGGTGGGTTTCGACGCTGTTCTAGACTCGTGCGCTCGCGCTAGTGTACTCCGCAACGGCGCGGAACATTTCTTTAAATGAGAACGCACAGACTTCAGATCCTCAATAAAAAAAAAAAAAACCTAGTTCGCCCCAAATATGTTGGGGGTGTTTACATGAGCGCAGCGTGTTCATTTCTTTCTCTCTAGAGGACACCTCTCGCGGACGGCTGGTGAATGGTATGCCTGCGTATGTGTGTGTGTCCGCGCGCTGAGAACTGTCTCCTTCGACTGACGCGCGCGTCGACAGAGTTAAGCCGCTCAGTGGCCCGAACAGTCGCGGCGACTATCGCGCTCTAATAATGCTAGAATGCATTTAACCGCGACATTTTCACCTCCCTTGCCCGCAAATAATGGTCCGCCCGGTTTCCGTCCATCCGCCGCATACACTGGAAAACTCGCGGAAATCAAATACAGGGAAGGAGATTGTGTTTTAGTGGGATTCGAGCCCACGACTTCTGGGTGCTGCTGACGCCCTAACGACTCGGCTACTGCTGCAAGGTTGAAGTTGATGTTTTTATACTTCATTTCACTCGGCCTAATAAGAACATCATGACTTGGGTGTGTAGAAATGGTCACTCAGCGATAAAGGAAAAACAACGAGGGCAGAAAGTCACTAGATAAAGAAGTAAATTACACGGACAGAAGACGAAAACGGAGCAGCGAGTGTAAAAGTGCGTGCGTGCGTTGACGTGGAGCGGATAAGATCAACGCCACGAGAAAGGAGACGCTAGTGCCCATCCTCTACAAGGTGTTCTCCGGGGCTTACGAAACTCGGCTCAGAAGCGGCTCAGCCGGCTTTGCACCGGCCCCTTTGCCTTCTGCTGCCACCAAGAGACGGCAAGCCCAGCTGTGACAGCGACCTTTGCCCGAGCAGATCTTGCGGCAGCAGCGTTTCCGCTGCCGTCTTCTGCTCCTATACGACGCGCTCCAACGCCCTGACGGTCGACGGCAGGCCAACAGCGCCGTGATGAAAGTGGCATTGGAACTTATTTTGTTTGCAGTCTTTTGGAGGTGGGATACAAGGAGGTTATCATTGTGTCTAAATATAATAAAAAATACGGGCATTTATTCTTTAGGAACACGCACAGCGTCTTTTTGTTATTAGGCCATGGACTTTCCGCCGTAAATATATATGAGAAAATCGGGAGGATGTTTTTCGGCGTTTATTTCTTCTTAGAATACCGGTATCTTTCGGCTAGTTTTCGGTTCAACCATGAGGAGCGGTGGTTACTAATTCTCAAAAGTTTACAAACGGGGTGAAAATGCCAAAAAGCATCATTCGTTTTACCTCATTGTAGCATACGCTAGGCACAGTTGGTTGTATGCAGGCTTGTTGACCTTGCTTTTTAAACGTCTTTGCGCGCTTCTGCTGACAGCACCCAAATTTCAAAATGGGCGCTGAACGTTAGTACCTGAATGTTTCCAAGACTCTCAGGACAATGCAGGGCCGACACACGCGCGTAGTGCCTGCGGGACAGCTAAGCGGCGCCACCGCCGCCAGGTTGGAGCTCTGACTGAAGATTCTAAAAACTGCATTCGTCTCGCACTGTGATTCTGTAGGCCAGTTTGTAGTGCACGAAATTCACCTGGTTACTTCATTTATACAAAGGTCCATAACAAGGACGCAGATCTAGGGGACAGGTGTGAACTGCAAGTCATAGTGAGTGTTCTGCTGGGTGTTTTGAAGAAACTTATCCGAGCACCTTATAGAATGGTGCAAAAGTGCTGCTAGTTACATTCTTAGGCTTTCACCTACCATGTTCATTAGACTGCATGAGCACGCGACAGGGGCCATCTACTGGTGGCTGATTTCACTTACTTGCACTTATTCCACCAAGGACAGGACACTTCTCCGACTTAAAAATACCATCGAGTAATCCGGCAGATGTATTGTATAGAAAGGCCAAGCTCAGAAGGTTTTGCGAATATTCCAGACCTTAGACAAGTGCATTGAATATTTGGCTCCTCTCTCTGCGACGGCGGTGCTCCTCAGAGTTGGGCACCGACGCTTCACAACAATCGGCGACAGCCAGCTGAAAACGATGAAGGGGGGCTCACTGTAGACGGCCTGCTTTGTTTAAGACCTAATAATTGGTAAAGTTTTGGCCGTGCGCCTGCCGCGGGAGGTGACGAGAGCGTGCGGCCGCAAAGTCCAACTCAGTACCTCAGCTGCTGGCAACTCCTGGTGAGAGCCGCCTATTCTGCTCATCCTTTTTTTATGCGAAGCATACTAGCCGCACAACCGAGCTCTTCCTTGCTGCGCCGCGCGCGGCCGCGTAGCTACCACTTGACCTACATCGGCGCACCACGTGATATGACGTCACAACAGCTGTGAAAGCTGGGGCTCAAATCGTGCGCTCGCTTGCGGACGCGCAGCCTCCACCGGCGGCCTAACTCCCGCTCCTTCCGCTAGAGGCGCTGACGTCACAACAGCTGTGAAAGCTGGGGCTCAACTCGTGAGCTCGCTTGCGGACGCGCAGCCTCCGCCGGTGGTATGCTTCGCATCCTAGGCTTAACCATAAGCTAAGCCAGGCCATTTTTTGTTTCATGTGCGGCCGAATCCGAGATTTCTTTGTCTAGATGAAAAAAAGTTCGCGGCATCTATTAATAACATTCATACTAATGACAAAACGTTTCGTAACCGAGTCGGCTGCGCGCTTAAGTCCTCGGCCATGCCCACTGTGCTCTTTGAAGGACGAAACGATCCACTGCGGCGATATTCTTGTCGGCGTGAGTTTAAAATATAAACGATGCTGTTCTGAGTTCCTCCTGAGCGTTTCTGTGCTTTGAAAAAGGAAGGAAAGTTTCTTGGCGAAAACGGTCGGCCTCAGCAAGCCCAGAAATCGGTGCTTTTCGGTTTTAACCGATTCGATATGTTTTTTTTTTACCGACGTATGTTTATCGGTTAGAATCGGAAAGTACATGGCCTCTTTTTTAACGCACCCTCTTAGAGGCCTATCACGTGTTTGTGCCCTCCCTGGTACGTGCGCTTGCCGGCGCTCGTGCGTGCTTGTAGTATGCGAATTTGTTCTCTTCAGGTATGATACTTGTTTGCGCATTTGATGGTTACGTTGTGTGTATTAAAGAAACCATGAAATGGTATTTACTAAGGTTAAGAAAGTCCTCGAGAGATCGGTATTCCGTCAGTCATCACCGCTCCGAAAAAAATTTCAAGCTAGCTTGGTTAACACCGAAATATCGGCCATTTAAAGCTCGCATACTCGCCCCCCTCAACGCTTACACGCCGACGCGCCGAAAAAAAGAAAAAGAAGCACGACGGGACTGCACCCCTCCACCCCCATCTAGCCCCATCAATCCCCATTCCAGCTAAAAACGTATGGTGAGCTGTTGGCCTAATCGGCTGCGAGCTACTGCGAGCAGCAATTAATAAAAAAAGAAAATAATTGCTAATTATAGGGTCCATCCAAAGATTTTAAATTTGACTCGAATAAACCCACAGACCACCTCTACTGATCTGTAACACTAGAATATAACATAGAAATTATGCCAGGGTTCCTTTAAATGTGTGTGCTTGTGCAAACGCTAACATCCTCGTTCTTTTACTCCCCCTGACTGGCCTCTCCTGGAACACGTGACACTACTGGAAAAGAAGGTTTTTAACATAAGCAAAAATTCTTCAGCCTAGACGCCGGAAACATCACATGGCTCTAAGCAGACTTGTACTGACGCAAGAAAATGAGTGCGTGCGTAGAACTTTCTTTAGTCGCATTTTGGGCGCAATACTCGCTATGTACACTTCAGAAAACACGACACAGCATGCATGTATTCCTGCGGTAGGTGAATCCACGGGTAGCGCACATTAGAATGCAAATTTTGTAGTTTTATTCCTACCCCATGTGCTTTCCAACTGCAAATTGCGGGCCGGAGAGGACACTTTTGGTTAGTTAGTTATATTGATTTTAATGGCGCAAAAGCAACTGAGGCTATGATGCGCCAAACACAAGGTTAGAGACTTTTGTTTTACAGCCAAAAGCTGTTTTAAGGAGCTCACCCACGCCGGAAGTTCTGTCCCGTCACTGGGGCGCTCGCCCTGACGTTCCGCGCGGATTGGTTACATGCGAAGTTTCTTTTTTTTTTCGACGAAGCTCGCGCGGCAGAAGGCACGCGGCGGCGCGGTGCCCAGCTGGGGATACAGGGAGCGAAGAAGAGTGTCCCTCGACGCGAAAGCAAATGTGATCAACAAGTGGCAAACACCACTGAGCAAGGAGGTATGTGAGAGCAGCGACGCTGACCCTTCTGTTAAAAACGCGAAGGTGTTCACTTCGACACCATTGTACGAATTTTACCACGCATGCATACGTATCTGTAAGTATTGGCCTGCTCGAATTTAACAAGGCGCGTACCTGGGAATGCCCGATCAGTCGCGGATACCGGCGGCGCGGTTTTCTTCAGCACCTTTCGCTTCAGGAAGGAGACACAGGCATTTCGACCGAATATTAGGTCACGTCAGCAGTCGCTCTGTAGTACGTCGGCTATGGCAGCCATGTTGGTGGAGTCAGGCGCAAGCAGCGAAACCGGAAGAGCGGGCTTTCTGCGCTAAAGTTCCAAGCATCATAGGCAATGGGCCCAATATTGCGAATGGATGGTTTCACCCTGGTGCTTTGTAGAACCGGCCTTTGCCAATACATTTCCAATATTGAGCCTACTAGCTGTGCCGCTTGGGATTGGCTCGCGTCAGCCGCCGCTGCCGGTCTCAACGCACCGCGGTTAGATGGCGGTTTCATCGACGGCGGCGGTGTTTTTTTCGACGCCGGGCGTCGAGGGCGCGTCGTCGGGCGAAAACCGCGGACCCGTCGCCGTGAAACCGCTGCATGAATCCCGGCTTTTACGCGCCGAACTGCCAAGTGTGAAAAAGAGGGGACAGACGTCGCAATTACCGACACCCCGACGCGGGCTTCCGCCATAAATTAGCCGCAGTCGTGCCATCGGCCAGGCCGGCGTGTCTCCCTGTCTGCGTTTCCCCCTCGCTCTCCGTCCAAGCCCCGTGGGAGGCTCGCATGTTTTCGTCCGGTCGTTTCGCAGCACTCCCCTTTCCTCCCCAGCACAGCACCCCCGAGAGGGCGAATTCGGGAGGAAAAGGTAGCCTCGGCAAGCAGGAGGTAACACCGCACGCTGCTCTGTGGCTCCTGCTGTCTCATTTGCGGTCGACTCGCCGACGCCGCTGCCGGCCGGCTTCAAAGAGGATGTTCCCAGAGGCTGCTACCGAGGAGAATCAAGAGCGGCTGGCTGCGCTAAGTGCGCCTGTTCACTTGGGCACCAAAATATTGTGGGTACCATGTAAACGCTGCGCTAGATATAGCGATAACGTTGCAGTTTTCCAGCTGCTCTCCGTCGGTGTAATAAACACGCTTGATCACCGTTTAAAACTAACGCACCGCATTTATTAGGCATCACTGTTATCCGTCACTCCTCTTCGAAATCACCCCGCCGCGGTGGCTCAGTGGTTACGGCGCTCGGCTGCTGTCCCGAAAGACGCGGGTTCGATCCCGGCCGCGGCGGTTGAATTTCGATGAAGGCGAAATTCTAGAGGCCCGTGTACTGTGCGATGTCAGTGCACGTTGAAGAACCCCGGGTGGTCGAAATTTCCGGAGCCCTTCACTACGGCGTCCTCATAACCTGAGTCGCTTTGGGACGTTAAAACCCCAATAAACCAAACCAAACCAAACCAAACCAATCTTCGAAATCCTTCCGTGCGAAACAGGTCCCGGCCGGCTGTTGGAAGCCGTGACCGGCATGCAGGCGTCCAACAGCAGCGGGAATGCAACCACGGTTACCGCTTTTGGCTGAAGTGTTCGTGCTAAGCTGATGTGTTTTTCTTTATTTTTATTGCACCGTGTCCTCTCCCTTCGTTTCTTCCACCTTCCAAGTTAGTGGCGAAAAATAGCACGAAGGAACGACAAAAACGGACAGGACGACGCAGACAAGCGCTATCGGCGTCGTCCTGTCCGCCTTTCGTTCTTCCTTCGCGTTATTTCCCTCAACCTGGCCACTGCTCAGGAGATGCCGCGGCCAGCAAAAATCTTTTCCTTCCTTTCTGCATGTTATTTTGAAATAAGCGCCTAAGAAGCTTTGTTAACTTGGACCTCAATCGGTGAATATATTCAACGATAAGGCCCCAGAATCAGCCCTCTCAATCGCTGCGCATGAACGCCCTACTTCTTTGCCAAAATCCAAAGCCTTGAGCTTCTTGTCTTCGGGAAACAGGGAAACATAAGAAGTCTTGTTTTCGCCGGTATTGCGCGCTATGTACTATCAGGGACAAAAGTGGTACACTCCACGCGGCGGGAGCCGGAGCAACGGATAATTGCGGCATTTTGGCGAGCAAAAGCATGAAACATTGTAACGAGCCAAGCGACATGCCTGCTGATAATAAAGGTCACGCATTGGCTGTCTCGATCCCAGATGCCGCCTGTAGGTGGCGTTGCAACGAAGTTTTCCATTGTTCCGGCTCCCGCCGCGTGGAGTGTACCACTTTTGTCCCCGATAGTACATTCCTGTCCGCTTTTGGCCTTCGCGTCGTTTGCATCTCCCTGTTTCAGAGGGCAGAGTTCAGCGCACCGGCAACGCCTTTCACCAGTGTGCTGCTGCGAGAAAGGACCGTGCGGCGGCGCCACCGTCGCTGTTAAGCGCGAATAGTAATGATGAGACGAGGTCATTGGCTGCATTGGTGCAATTTTCACGTCGGGTTAATCCACCGACCGCCATAGGACGCGTTGGCACGCGATAGAAGCAGACACGACGGCAGCGATTCTACCATTAGCTGTGATTCCGATCCGCAGGTGGTCAGTTAGTCTCAGAGATTGCTGTAGTTTTCAAGCACGTGAGTGACCTCCACAGTGGGCCCATATCAATGCGTGGGAAAGTTCACTGGCCCCTAGTTCTTCTTGACGCCCGTGTCTCCGACAGAGTCACAAATGCGGTGCCATTGCTGTGGGGTTATACTTTGGTTCATCTCAGTAAAAAGCGTGTAAACACCAAGCCGCCGTTTTCTTTTCTCCTTGTTCATTTCTGCGACTGAAACCGAGTTGTAACTGCTGCGAACTGGCCTTACGTTCCAATTGGCACTTGACTGGCGGATGTGTTTAGGGAGAATGCTCACAGCATTTTTTTCTTCATTTCAACTGTTGAGCGCCGCCATCATGAAAATGCCACTTGCCCAGAAGTTTTCGCCACAGTGGAAGCTTCGCATGAGCGGTCTGCAGAGGCTCGAAAAGTGCGGTGCTCGCAGGGTCCGCGAAAATGTAAGGAAAAATATGAGGGCGCTGAGGAGCAGCGCACATCCCTGCACCAATCTCGTCTTACGGTGCCTCTAGCACCGCGCCTTCCTCGTCGAATGCCCCACCTCGGCCTCATCTTCCCGGGCCTTTCATCGTGCCTGTGTTCTCCTCACGCCAGGCGGGCGCCGGCATAGTGGTCACTCGGTTCGCTGTGGGTACCTCTCTTTATTTTCCTTCGGTGCCAGCGTGCACCTCCAGTAAAGTACGGAGTGTGTACAGGGGGGGATTCTCGCCTTTTCTGGGCCCATTGCCCCCAGGGCGCGTTCGAGATGAAAGCGAGAATAAATGGAGGCGAATACGCAGATAGGGAGCCGACCGAGAAGGAGGGGTGTGCCAAGGAGGGAGCACAAAACAAAATGGCCGAAGTGTGCGCGCGGGGGAAATGAGGAGCCCGGGGGCGCGCGCTGCCCCATTTCCCGTTGGCCGGTGACCCATTCGTCATCGTCGCTGGCCACCCTATAGCGGCGCTGATGGTCCAGTTATCGCGTGACTGGCTTCGCTCGTCGCCGCCAGGGGCCGCGAGCAGGCTGCAACGCCGCGCGTCTTTGCAACGAGTGCGTCCAGTATGCGCCAGCGGCTGCTTACTCCGGCGAAAGGAATCCGGCAGGACCAACTTTAGATCAGAGGAACAAACGCGCACCGAGCGGGAAGTTAAAGCACGGTTCATTCCGGATAAAAGACGGACGAGTGCGCGAAATAGTGGTCTCATTTATCGAAGCCCAGGGGACGATGCGCACGGTGTGCATACGGCGTGCCGAGAGGGACAAGGAAAAAGAACATCGCGACCGGCGCCCCTGGTATCATTTGCCTGCTGCTGCTGCTGAGACGTCGCTGTTCGGGCGTTAACAACAACAACAACAACAACTAAAAGGCGGAACAAATTAAACCGGAGGCGGCGAAGTGCTGAACGGTGCCAAAATGAAATCGCGGCGTTCCCGATGAGGCGACAGGGTGGAAGCAGGCGCCATGGGAAGAAGACGCGGCTTCGAAACAAATGGTCCACGTCTTCCTGCCACGCATGCTGGGTTGTAAATCAACCGATAGTGGAGTGAATTAGAAAAAAGGAATGGCAGGGATAAAAGACAACTCACAGCAGAATAGGCCAGAGGAGAAGAATGGCCGCTCGTTCAGTGCGTCGACTAGCTCTATACGGCTCGCGCGCGTTTCTCTTCTTGGCTGTCCGTTTTCCCGCGGACCTGCCTGGCGTCCGATCGTCAACGTACACGCACATGCACCTCAAGAAAACATCGCCGCCGCTGCACTTTTCGTGCAGCCTTTCAGCTCCCCACTTTCGCTGTGGGGAGGAGGCACGACATCCATCAATCGTCACCGAGCTCCCAGTGGAGAGTGAAAAGGGAGGCGTGATTGCTGGACCGTGTCGGGGTCACACCATTGCTCTGTGTATGAATGGTTCAAAACAGTTGAACATGACGGTCCCTGCTACAATAGCCAACTTGCGCGTCCTTTTTACGCTGTTTTTGTTAAGGTTGCTAAACTGACGGGCGATGCGTTCCGTCTGCGGAGCTCAGCTTCTGCCTCGGGCCGAGAGTGATGACTCCACCTTCACCCCCTTCACCTTCCGTGGCCAGTCCCGCGGTCCGGATTTCTTTACAGTCGTGAACTCCTCCAGGACATCCACTGCGTGGTTTTTCGAGCGAGAGCTCATTTATCCCATTGACGGAGCGCTTGGCTGTTCGAGGTTTCCATTTCCCTGTTTTCTTTCCAAAGTACTGGACGCCGAGAATTCAGACAGGGCCCTTTTTTTTTCGCCCCAGGAAGCACGTAAGAGTCGAAAAGCGGTCGAGAAAGAAATCTCGTTGGGTATCTGCCTCGCATCATGTCCTCAAAAATAACGGACACTCAGGACATGCCTCGCGCAGTGTCATTCAGTGTATTGTGCTGCGTCCGCATATTGTCGCCATCTAAACCTTGCCGTCCTGAAAGTGAAACAACTGATCGATTCATAACTTCAACCTGCCGACTAGGAGAGGACGTGCGATATGGACAGCCTCCTACGGGAGCATGCTTTTGATACAAGGACATTCTTCAGGTCTTTCCGGCCCTTTTTCGTGGTGTTTGGAAGGCTGCAAAGCGGCAGCTGCTCTCACGTCGATTCGATTACAGCCGGCTTCCTTCTCGAGCTCTGTGGATTGCGTATCTCGACTATTGCGCCCCCTTCCCGTCCGTTGCAACGGGCAGCTCCAGATCGAGCCGTTAGCTTGAAGCTATTTAAACATAGGCGAGGACATGAACGCACTTGGCGTTCGCTCTGTATAGCCCACTAGATGGAGGCCGACTGTTCCTGTTCCGAAGGGAGAAATTTGCCTGCGCAGACATGTATGCATATTTGGCTGTTTGCCGTTGTAAATGCCAAATTCATCAAACAACTCGAGCGCAGGGACGATAGCGGCATATGCCACAGGCCCGGCTCTTCCTAGTTCAGTAATGACGCACCTTGGCTGTAAACAACGCTTGAGTTGCGCGCACTTGCGTGATTAGCACATCTAGCTTCTGTCTTGAGTGGAGTTTTTAGCCCAACTAGCTCCAATCCGCTGGCGTAATCTCGACTTCTCTGATTATTCTTCTCTGATCATTAGAAATCACTGGGAATTCCCCGTACTTTTTATCCTAATACCTGAAAATTAAGTGTTTTCGACGTGCATGGATGCCTAAATGTCGGCGGGATTCAAGTACGAAAGTCATTCACAACACGTTTGAATGATTTTGCAATGCAGCTCGTGAGGGCTATTGGTCTGTAACTGCAAGGACTTGTTGGTGGTTTTCCGGGTTTCGGGAAAGTTACTATGAGTTCTCTTTTTTTTTTTTTTTTCTACGCCTGAGGTACAGTCAGGCCGGAATGAAACGCGAACACGCATATGTCATACATTTCTGCTTTGCAGCGAAATATTCATTTACAACCTATTTTCGATTATGCACTTCAGTAGGCCCTTTACCCAGACACATGGATCAGGCTAGTTGTACGCTTCAGCTGAAAGTAGGCAGGTAAAATATTTTGTTTTCTTGACATGCTCTGTTCACGTTTCATTCCGGCCTGACTGTACGTTCCCAGTTGCCCATATTTTATTAAAGAGTTTCAACAGTTCATCTACGGTAGCTACACAGAGATGGGCAAGTATTGTGTAATGCACATTGTCTGGGCCTGGTGCCTGGTGTCTGGGTCTGGTGGTCAGCTGATTGTAGTCCTCGTGCCTGCCTGCTCCAGATGGATTTTTTTTGTTTTTCCGCTATTGCTTTGTGCTTTTGGAATGTGTTTGTATTGTTGGACGAACTTAAGAATTCAGCAAAGTGCTCACTCAATATATCGGCCAGTTCTTCTAATTATGTTTGTGTACCGGGTGCTGTCAACAACGAAAATGTGAAAGGAGTGTGGTGATGAGTAAATTTACGAGCTTGCTTTCATATTTTCTTTGAGGGTGTTGAAATATTTATAGAGGAGACATATTTCTGCCTGGAGGTTTTCTCTGCAATTCTTCGGAGATACCACCCTCTGGCGTTAGCCCTCTTGAAGATAAGTAAATCTTCTGCAGTGGGATAACCACGGAGAGCACCCCAGGCTTTGTTTTGCTGTTTTTTTGCCAATATGCATTCTTGTGTCCAGCACACTTTGTGTTTCTTCTTTGCGAAGCAAGCTTTGCGGCCGATATATATGCATGTAGTAAACCTTTCGTTAATTTATTCTATGCTGCGCTCTTCACTACATTCGTTTTCCAAAGTTGCATTTCTAAAAAGTGACTAGCCAGCGAGGTGAACTTTTCAGCGCCGAGGTCTTGTGGGGATGACAGGAGTAGACGATGAGAGCCTGATGATAGCAGGTAGGTGATCACTTCCCGGTGGGTGATTTAAGAGATTCAAAATCGTTAAAAACAGACGTTGATGCAAAAGCTAGATCGAGGAAACTCATTTTTCCGGAGCTTGGGCAACAGTATGTGGTCTTTTTCGTATTTAAAAGACACGTTATTTCCGAGGATAAAATCTGATTTTAACCCTAGAGTCATAGCGTTCGCGTCCCAAAGACGAGGATGTGCATGAAGGTACACAGATCATACTGTTCTTGCAGCAGAACTTGGTGCTGAGCTAGTTGGTCGCTAAATACTTGAAAATTGGATGTAGCGCTATTAGGAATACCACCGAGAGAGGCCGACACAATAAAGAAGAACGCTACTAACTACTCAGTGTTTTATGCTATATCAGCTACAAAGCAACAGTTGTTTTGTAGCTGACGATGCTGACCGCAACCGCCTCATATTTTAAGTTTTAAGTTTTAAGGTGCTTTTAAGATTCTTGAAAGGCTCAGGGTCGAGTTCAAGGCTGCAAACTTTCAGTGTGCGGCCAGTGTATACTGTTAGTTACGGACTACGGACACGCAAAAAGGTCATCTACCTTCCACTCTGCCCTTTCTGTCTTTCCCTTCGTTCCCCATCCACGTGTAGGGTAGCATACCGGGCGTCGAATAGCTGACCTCCCTGTTCATCATTCTCTCTCCCTCTTGAGCAGGGACGCAGCTTTGAATGAGAAATGGAACGCCTCTCGAGAGTCTATTTGCTTGGCCACGATAGCGTCGGAAAGATTTATAATATTTTAAGATATTCACATGTTGCGGACCGAGGTCTTCAGCATCGTCCTTAAGACATTAAGCTACGGGCAACATTGACCTTAAGATATATGTTATGTCACTGTAATTCCTGAGCAGCCCTCTACAGTTTCATTGAACCAAAATAGTCAATTTTGTATGTTTTTGGGTGGGAGCGGGTGTGATTTATTTATTCTCTGGGCCCGTTATCAGGGCTCTGCCTTTTTTTCGGTCAAGATAGCTGTTCCGCCGTTACAAAGTGGGCGGACTGGGAATTACATCCATCACCTCACTAGAGGTGCTGGACGACCGCGGAGAAGCCTCGGCTGTGTGGGTTTCAGGCCTCCCCACGTGAGGGGGAGTCCTGCGGGGTGCCGACCCATGGACCGGCGCTCCCTGCTTTGGAGATGGCAGAGCAGCCTTCGCAGTCCCTGCCAGGGGCGTGGATGGTCCTGCCATAAGCTCGGTGAAAGTGGCCGGGTCAGGTGCCGGAGTGCTATGTGGTGCACCGCCCCTGCGCACGACACCATGCGAAGTGCGTTTTTGTGGCGATGCTGAAGAAGTTCTTTGCATGAAAGAGTCGTCGCGCTTCCTTGAAAGCGATGTTTTGTTTTCCTTTCATGGTTATAATCTTTCTCTTGTTTTTCCATGAGGGGCACGACCTTGAATAGGCGGGGTGATCACCTTTCATTTCATTTCATTTATTAAGTCCTCAAAGGCCCCATTTAAGGGGTATTACATGAGGGCGCAGTTGGCGCAGCAAATGCAGCGGAAGCATGTTCTTTTGAGGCGCGATTCGCGGAGGTTTTGCTGCCACTCATCTTTGCGACCGATGACTATACCTTTGGCAGTTGAAACACCTTCGCTGATTTAGGATGTAATGACAGGCATTTATTTTCAAGTACCCTGCTTCTATGGGCTCCGGGAGTGTGCTCGAGTTTAACGTCAGGAGTTGATGTTTTTTTCGGATTTCCTTGTCTTCCTTCCTTACCTTGATACGGTGTATAATTATGTCATTTTGCTCCTTGAGACCTTCCAGCATGTTTTCATCAGTGCTGGATCAAATATGTTTCAGAAATCACACGAAGGACGGGGTTCATGGATCGGCGTGCAGTGAGTGGCACAGAGATGTCCTCAACGGACACTAGGTTGGAAAGTTTGGAGTATTCCACATTGCCTTTGAGTTCTAGTTGTGGGTCACCACTGGGCATCTTTGATAGTTTGAAGCCTGGGCCCAAGACCATCAGCTATACATTTCGAGACAAAGAAAGAGGACACGGTTATTGCAGGTCTTTCTGTTTCTTCATTGTGAAGGACATGATACTTTGCGAAAGTTTCTTTTTCTTTCCGGAAAAACTTAGCTGTGACTTCGGTCCGCCCTCTTTTATTCGGAAGGCGATAGTTTTGTACTACAGGAGGAGCCATAAAAATATATTTACTGCTCGGCCATGGTACCAGCCTCCCATCATGGAGCCCAACGAGGGGACGGGACAGCAACTTGCTAGTAAGTCCTGCCCACGCTAGCTGTACACCCCAACTATAACACAATATGACATAACGCAGGGTGGGTCGCCACGCAAGGTTAAACCTAGCCGCCAGGAAAAAAAAAACAACGAACAGAGGAGAAGACAGGAAAGTGGTGAGAAAGAAGATAGGAAAGTAAAAGAGGAAGGGAAAGACAGGAAAAGGCGACTGCCGATTTCCACCGGTCGGGTCAGGCCGGAGGTTCTGTCTACGGGAAGAGCTGGGGCCAAAGTGGTGTGTTGCCTCCGCTGAGGGGCCTTAAAGGTCCAAACGCTCGGCATCGGCTCAAGCACCAGGATCCCCTTTTCCCCGGACACTGCTGAGACACGCACGGCTAAGCGCGGATGCTCGGGTCCGTGGTGGCGCACTGCTCACCAAGATCCCCATGCGGGGATGTCCCTGCGGATGCTTAGGAAACCGTGGTGTCGCAACTAACCATCATCTGCATGTTGCAGATGACCCTGCGGAGTCTTTCAGATGCATTCTGAGGGAGGGGGTTTCCTGGAAGCAGCAGGTGCGCAGGTTTCTTTAAGCATTTGAAAGGGCTGGTAGTCGACGATCCCTTGAGCACCAAGAATTCTACAAATGTGGCAGCTTTTTTAAACACTACACTTCTACTGGATGCTATTTTTTTGTTTTTTTTTTGTGGATGTCGAAGATTTATTTTATTCAGTGCCGCATGTAGACCTGTTCGAATCCGTACGGGAGTGTATTGAATCTAATGGGGCAATTTCATTTCAGAGCCGAGCCGGACTTGGTGTGGGCAGTTTTTTGTCGCTAACTTGAATTCAACCTTAGGTGCACAGTAGTTTCTTTTCAAAGAGAATTGTATGTGCAGAAAAAATGAATCTGTATCAGTTCCTGTGATGCCCCAGTGCTGCGTAACACATTTTTATCAATTATTGACGGTGCTTTAGCTTCTTCCTTTGACAGTGACCCAGTGCTGAGAATTTTGAGAAACGTTGACGACTTCTTCGTGCTGGTAAAAACTAACTTTACAATGACGCACCCGAGCACAGTGGAAAGTATCTTATCGGCATTGAGATGACAATGAAAAAGGCTCGCTTTCACTCATTGACTACTCAACCCTGGCCTATCTCCCGTCATGGCTATGTGCCATGCCATCAAGGCAACAACAACAACAACATCAGACAAACTGCATGTTTAGATATAATATCAAGCTTTTGGAAGGGCGAATTTGCCGGGTGTATTCCTACTTGTTTTGCCCGATACGCGAGCGTAACCCGCTCAGCCTACTGGGCGCTGAGAACACGAGTGGTACGTCGTACCAGCTTGCAACCTTCAGGCTGTGTGCCACTCGGTGCCTGTATGCTATGATATAGGGGACTGCTAGCGGTCGCCTAGTTCCGAGCTCGGCACGGGTTTTCCTCTTGACTTTTATTTTTTGAGCGAGGCTCTCTGCTACTCCGCAAATGACAGAACACGGGAAGCCATCGATTTGAAACCTTGTGAGCACATGTGAGCACAGGACTTATGTAGTGCGGATTCCAGGCAAAGTGAAGCGATAGCCCTTTTGACGGTCTTTGAATGCGGCGCTGAACCGTACGGAAGAAGTTCCTTTTTTGCTCGAACCAGTGCGAAAAGAGGCATGGCAGGTCTTTTGTTTCTTGCATTGTCGGCGTAGTGTGCGAGATCCAACTTACATGTAGAAGGGTCTCTATAGGCCAGACGGGTCGCTGGATCAATGACAGGGCACGAGTGCATGAGAAATCGCTAGGAAATGAATGCGAGCCGAATTTGACAACCTAATGTGAAGAATGCAAGTCTGAGCCAAAGCATAACGTATTAGGATCCTAGGCAGGAGTCGCGACCTGGTGGCGCGTGAAATGCTCGAGGCTTGCTGATTAGAAAAAAAGGGAATCATATGTGTAAGGGACACCTATGTTGCCCTTCGAAGAAATGAAATTTCCTATTTAGAAAGTTTTTTATGAAGGCATGTACCGCTCGCGATTCATGCTGGCATGTTTAGCGTTCGGTGCACTAATTAATGGGTGTTGTTTGTTGTGATGCGTTTTGCTATTTTTTTTTCGGGTTTCTGACTGCTATTGCATCGAATGTAAGACACTGCTTTTGCTACGTTGCTTGAAACTGGTTTTGCTGCGAAAACTTTTGATTCCTTTCTTTTGTTTCGAACACTATTTATCAGTTGAGATGAGTTGCTGTATGCTACAGATGGGATTAGCCTTGCTTATTCTTCCGGCAATTGCTCCACCGTAGCGTCACTTTTAGGTTAATAACGTCCTAAAACCGGTCAGATCTCCCCGCTATGCGAACAGTAACTTATAATAGTACATATTCCACTCCAGCAGTCACCATCTATGCAGACATTTACTCACAGCAGAATATAATCCACTCCAGAAGTCGTCATCTATACACACATTGAGTCACAGTACACCGGCCGCTACCTCGATGTCATCCGTGCAAAGATCGGCAACGCTTAAAGAAACATGTCGGATTTCCCTTATTTAAAGCGCGGCACTTCCTGCAGGAAATGACTTTATGCTGCAGTTTTTATGGGCGACATATCCAGTCAAACATCTTCCGCTTGGCAGGCCAGCTTCCGACAGGGCCAATACTGGAACACAAGTCTCTTTCAAGAGTAGCTTCAGTTCAGCTAACCTACTTAAAATCCCAGCGCAGTTCTATTGCAATATAAAGGGCACTTTTCGGTGAATATTAGATCCATGAGGTTGAACACCATCCATATTAGATCGAATGGAAGTTTGCTGCGAAGGTGGCAATCATGGACTCAAAAGAAAGTACCAGCTGTAGGAAGCTCTTCAGGTTACCAGGCGGCATTGCTGGAACATGTGAACGCAGGGCCCAAACAAAACATGAAGAAGGTCAGGCACACCTTGATTTTTGACCTCCTTATTTTGCGCAACGCACTCACCTGCAGCTTCGACAAAAGATGCCAACGGGGACACACTCTTGGCCGCAGTAGCTGGTTTTCTTGTCACTTGTGCATATGAGAGTCCCCCTTGCTGTCGAGTCTGGCTGTGATCTGGTCGCTCAGGAACATGGAAACTTTTTGCTGGCGGTCGAACAACCGATTCGCACGCAATGGACCTTGGCGTCTTGCTGGACTCAGGTCTCTTAGGGACATTGTTGGGTGACGCAACAACATCAGACTCCAACACTGGAAACTCGTCAAATCCTGGCACAGATTTCTCAATCGGTGGGATTTTGGGACCAGCAAAGAAGGATATTCTACAGTTCAGAGCTCTCACACAGAAGGGCAGCCTCCGAAACTCGCTGGATAATCACCACCGCAATTGGCACAAGCAAAATCGGCCTTGCAGGCTGTAAGTCATGGTCGCCACCGCACCGCTTACAGCGTCGATCCAGTGCAAACTTTGGCCACATGCCCAAACCGTTGGCATTTAAAACATCGTGGGGGAGCTTCAATGAAATCGGCATCTGCGTGTTTTGTGAATCGCAGATCAATTTTTTACGGACGCTCTGAGTTGGGAGCGAATGTCAGCACGATAGAGTTGGTAGGTTTCGCAGCCCATTCCTTTTCTTGAGGCTCCACACGACGCACGAGTTGTTTTTTTCCTTTATTTGTTTCTTAGAAGGTGTCTAAGGGGGGGGGGGCGAAGCTAAAGGCGTAACAACGCCTGACGGGGCCTCGGCCCCCCAATACAAATTCAGCACAAAAAAACATTAATTATTACATTTCGGCAGGCGGCACTGCCCTTGTGAGTCAAACAAAACATTTGCACATCTGATAATGAAATGTAAATAAATGCATAAAAACACGGTAGTAGCAAGGCTAAAATAATGAACTTTGGGACAGAGAAAGCACAGAATATTTTTATTTATCTGACTTCCTTCTTTCTAGTGGATAATACGCATGCAAAAACACACAATGTATTTACAAAGCAAAGGAAAAACCGCTTGAAACCAAAACATTTTTACACTCTTTTTTGAATACAGGAAATCTTTTGTAGAAATCTACATTGAAATCGGTTCTGTTCAACATCTTAATTGTTTGAAAGTTTAATGTTTGTCGTCCATAGTTTGTTCTTATAGCTGGTAGTCTAAGTGTAGGATTTCGGATTGAATAGCGAGATGAATTACCTGAGGAAGTTGGATAGAGTTTATATTTATGAATCCATAGAAGTAACTTGAAATAGTACACCTGGTCGGCCCGGAGCATAGAATATTTTGTGAAAAGTGGTTGTGTGGGTAAGTTTCTGATGTTTCCATGGAAGTTTTCGAACATTCTTAACATTCTTTTTTGTAGGACCAATAACCTGTTGTAGTTAGAATATGTTGTTGTGCCCCATGTTAAGATGTCATAACATAACCTGGAGTAGAATAAAGAGTGATACAATTTTATTTTCAGCCACGTTGGTAATAGACTCTGTATTCTGCATATGCTACCCACTACTCGGGAGAGATCAGTGGTGAGCTTAAGAATATGGCACGTCCATGAAAGATCCTCGGAGAACCAGACTCCCAGAAATTTTTGGTCACTTACTTGGCTGATCAGCGTGTTTTCAAACTTTATATTCATTGCATAGGAGTCTTTTATTGATTGACTTAAAAAGGACATATTTAGTTTTACTAGTATTTAGTCCTAGCCGATTCATTCGTAACCATGTAGAGAGATTAGAAAGGTAAGTGTTAACTGCTTCTTCCAGGGATTCATTTGACTGGGCCTTGAAGAACACATTTGTATCATCGGCGTACATTATTAATTCTGGAGAACTAGGTATTCTTGTTATATCATTGATATACACCAGGAATAGCAGCGGCCCTAAAATGGATCCCTGGGGAACGCCATTCAGAACTGTCAATCTGCTAGATAACATTTCGTTAGCAGATACACACTGATACCGGCTGTGAAGAGATGTTCTGATCAATGCCAGTGGGACTCCTCTTATTCCATATGTTTGTAATTTATTAAGCAGTATATTGTGCTGTACTGTGTCGAAAGCTTTCCTTAAGTCTAGAAACAGACCAAGTGTCAGTTGCTTGTCTTCAATGTTTTCAATTATTTTATCGTTTATATTGATCAGTGCCTGTTCTGCAGACTTATTCTTCTGAAACCCATACTGAGCACTGCTAATTATGTGATGTTTTTCAAAGAAGCTCGACAGCCTGACATATATGGCACGTTCGAATATTTTCGAAAACACTGGTAGAACCGAAATAGGCCTGTAGTTGTTATCATCGGTTTCTCCGCCACCCTTATACACAGGAGTTACTTTAGCAATTTTTAGTTCCTCGGGAAATTCTCCAGACTGAAGCATCTTATCTATAATATCACTCAATATCAGGCTAAGTGTATTTACAACATATTTTATGGGTGGGACTTTTATGCCATCGACTCCAGCAGCGACACTATTCGACAGACTTTGAATTATGTTATATATTTCAGTAGGTGTCGTTGGTACAAGCATAATAGATTCGAGTTGCTGCTCTGATACCAGACTGCATATTTCATCACGAGCCTCTTCACACGAGCCTATGGTAATGAAATGTCTGTTCATTTCTTCAGCAACTTGCGTTACGGGAACTCGAACGCCGTCTTTGTAAATGTCTATTATGTCTTGTTGGTGGCGCTTTCTACCCATTACTTCGTTGACGATGTCCCATACTTTCCTGGAATCATTTTGTATATTCATGAACCTATTTTTAAAATATGTGTTCTTGGCCTTTCTTAAATCGGTATTTAATTGATTTCTAAGCTTCTTGAACTCCACAAGTACGCTTGTATCTTTGCATCCTATAAATACGTGGTACTTTCTGTTCTTTTGCGTTATCCTCTTATATAATTCACGAGTGATCCATGGCTTCTTTATTTTCTTGCTCCTTGCTTCATACTCCTGCAATGGGAAGGCCGCGTTGTAACATCTAGAAAACTTCTTCAAGAAGGCGTTATAGGCCAGATTGGCGTTGGTTTCTTCATATACATCTTCCCACGATTCTAGGTCGATAAGTGCTCTAAATCTCTGAAGGCCCTCCTGGTTGATTACACGGGACATAAACTTTCTAGGACGTAAGTCGCTTTCTATTGGTGAAGAAGTGAGGCAAAAAATTGGCATGTGATCATTAATATCATTGATTATAACTCACGTGCAGAACACCTTGTGGTTTCAAGTAATCAAGTAGGTCAGTTTCTGAATATCGCTTTGGTACACCCTTAATAACACAGGTGTTCTTCATGTAGGAATGGGGCAACCGCACTTTAACCTTGATGTCATCAATCTGAGAGCACTGCAGGACCTTGTCAACCTGTTATTCCGTTGAGACATCCAGCTGAAGAGCCCCTTGCATGGTGAACCGACTACGAATCGGAGCTGATCCCAGCAGTGATTGAATGGCCACGAAAAGCAAGGTGGGATTCCTCTCTCTTAAATCAACCCTTTTTTCTGTGGGCTCAATCACTACTGGGATCTCGACCGTTCGGTGCTTGCGGTGACTCACCAACTTGAAGCCCTCGTTGTCCACGTCAGCCATATAGGCCACTGACTCGTCACCGTCCACGATCGTTGACTCATCCCCACTGAGCGAAGTGGTCCCGCTGGACGGGTGGTCGTCTCCATGTACTGGTCGCTCCACAGCCTGGGAATCCATGGCCGCTTCTTCCGAGCTAGCCTCCTTAGATTGGCGTGGTCCCTTTAGACATGCCGGCGCCGGAGCAGCCGTACTCTTCCCATAGCGACAGTATCGCCTTGCAGCTGCAGCCGTCCTCGAATATTCAAATAACACTAGGTAAAATGGGCAAAATTAGGTAAATAACCAGAGCTGAGGCGACAGTAGGTCGAAAAACGTCTTCGTCTTCCTCCTATCCAACTATTTATCAGAAGCTAGGCTAGTACTTTATGCGCCGGGCAAGAAGGTTTCTGTGATTACATGTGTCATAGGCGCCGAGTTCTTAATCAGCCGGGGGTGGGGGCCGGGGCTCAGTTAGCCCCTCTCTCTTTTTCACTAGTACAACATGTAGACAGGCGGAGAGGTACTAAAGGCCCCGCCTTCTAAAGAATGGGTCCGTGAGCCATGGCCTCGCCCGACGAGTGACAAATCCAGTCTTCTAAAAACACTGGTTTATTCCGGATACACAAAAAAAAAACACTTTGCAAGGACACATTGGACGACTACATTACATTTTCAATGTAAACATATTTTAAACTCTTCCTGTCTAAGAAACAACCCACCATACAAACATTCTCACAGCAAGTTAGCAATTTAAAATTTAAAGAAGGAATACAAACTCTTCGTGCATTTTTCAAAAATATAAACGAAGACGAAAATAGGAGTCAAAGAGCAGAAGTTGTAATTCCGAAACGGCAACACAGTGAACTGAGGGCCGATTTTATGGGAGGGACTAATTTGAGCTCACGGACAGCGGTAGCTTGAAGAACGCTGGCGTATTTTACTATGATGAACTTCACTGTCCTTCACACTATACAAAGGCTACTTCATAATCTAGAATGTGTTTATGCGCACAGTTGACCTGTAAATAAGGCCATCTGCGATGTCACTGAGATTTGTTTTGCGGGCAAGCTCTTTGCGTCCATGGAGAAGTGATATGTGATATAATCGAGCTTGTGCCATTGTTGACCTGAGGTAAGTTTTGACGCGATGGAAGCACGAAAACGATATCTCAGATGTGCATGACGTGACTGGAATAGTCAAAGCAATTTTGACAAGCTTAGCCACCTCGGGCAAAAGATCTCGCAGCTGCTCACCGTTATCGCCAGAAAGCATCCCAAGAACGTCCTGAAATGCCTTCATGGGTGCATTGCGCTGACTTGTAATATCTCTGAGCATACTACGGTGATGGTTGAGCCATTCAGGCTCAAGATCTTGCCCGTAGGTACGTGCAACGTACGTGCTATCACCATTTACTGCTCAATCTCTGCCATGTGCTGCCTCATATCTGGTGGATAATATGGCTGTCGTTTAGCGAGAAATGTACCATGTCTACCACTTCGTAGAACCACTGACGGTTCATGTCCTTGAACGAAGAGAACCGCCATCATATCGTCATAGAGCTTTCCTTTGCCGTGGCGCAGGAGCTTCTTTCTTTTTCTTTAACATGCAATTCCAATTAACGCGCCTCTGCTTGAGTCTCGTTCCAAGATCGGCAAAATCTTTGGTTTCTAAGTTTACTGAGACTCTCCCTGACAGCCTTGATCATTTTTTCCGCTTGATCAAATCTCAATGCTGCCTTCTGCAGCGCTGTGCTTACTGCTTATAATAGTGAAAATACGAGTGTCTGGAGCTTGATCATGAAGTATGTGTCAAATTTTGATAGCGCTTTCAATAATCCGCTGGCTTTAGCTCCGGCATCCTTCCGTTCTTGTGATACTAGGCCATGTAGAAACGAGATGAGGTGGCTATAATTCTGAACAACCGACCTCAGTGAAGCGGCCCTGAGCGTCCACCTTGTGGGACAAAACTCGCAAGTTTACGCTCTCATCGTCTTTCTCAAATGCCTGGAACAAATTTAGACGTTTTGGGGAGCACGTAACAAAGTTTATCATTTCTGATGTCAGAAAATCTCGACATATTTCCTTTTTCTGAGACATGTCCTGCATCACAAGGTTCAGCATGTGCGCAAGGCAGTGTACAACAGGGCTCGCTGCTCCTCCTGTTGTATTAGGGCTTGCAGCCCACCTTGCTGCGCTCTCATGTTCGCAGTGGGATCATAGCATTGCCCACGACCACTGCCAACGCTCAGATTAAAATGATAGAGGACGTCAGTAAGAACAGCAAAAAGATTGGTCGCTCTGGTGCCAGCAGTCTTATCAAATCCACCGAACATCTCATGGGTTTCTAAGTTGTTTTGAACAATGCGAAAGCATATCGACACTTGCTCCTTGGCCGATATGTCCGCTGTTTCGTTTGTGATCACGGCATAGTGCCCTGCTTCACGCATCTCATTCGTGAGTGACCGGAGGACATCATGAGCTATTATTTCCAACATTTCTTTTAAGGAGTCATGGGAAAGCCACCTGTACTTTGTTTGAGAAAGCCATAATTGCAGTTCTGGAATGTCGATGGCGCGAAGTTCCAGAAGCTGTCTTACATCACTTTCTGCATCATCATGACCACACGCTGCCAGTCCTTGGGAGGCTAAGTACTGCAATGAAGATAGTGTCTCTATCAGTGTTTCCTTGCGTCTTTCATTTCCTTTTGCTTCCCAATTACACAAGCAGATGCTATGTTCACCCCCTCTGTGATACCTGCGGTTCCGCTCACCGCCGGACGATGCACATTCGAGGCCTCATGACACTTAAATCTTAGCTTTCTTCCAGTTAGAAAAACCATTCGTCACAAACGTCAATTGAGAGTCCTTATCCCCGGAAGTATTTGGCAGAAATATATTCATAGTGAAGCAGCGCGGCAAGTCTCACAGAATACCTTGTCCACTGACGCGTCATAAACAAGCCATTCGTACGTCTTTTTCCACGTTCGTTGGTAACGTCACCCCTGTTGTGCTTTAGCAGTAGGGGCTGCATCCTCACGAACAATTTGCATGCATGCGAAGGCAATGGTTGCAGTGGCAGATGTCGAGCCTGGGCCGCTGAGGCAAACCTCGGTATGTTGAGGGGAGCTCGCTGAAGGCCCGCGCTGGGTGAAATGGGCGTCCTTTCGTCACTCTATTTGGGAGTTTGTCCTTCTTGATGAGATATCTGTTCGTTGTTCACTGTTTTTCACAGCTTCCTGAAAGTGCAATTCCAGTAAGGTAAGGTGACCAAGGAACTGAGCGCCGAAAGCGAGAGGAAAAAAAAAACACCGCTCGCTTATTTGTGCTAAGTGGTGCGGTCTGTACGGATATCAAACAAATAGTTCGCTCCCAGCGACACCTTTGCCATACCCTTCAGTGAGCAGAGCAGAAGCGACGCCATTCATCCATGCATTATGCAGCAGTCACTTGACGATTCTCAGCGATTCCGACAGGCCCAGCTTCCCAGGACATGTGCTACTTGCGCCATCTACCGGCTAGTGGCGGCGACAGAGTGCATAACTGAATGGGAAGGAGTGCAAAAAAACATAAAACATCAACAAAAGCACCTACAGCTTTGATGATATGCATAAAAATTGTGGGGGTCTAAGCAAGGCTTGTTCCTAGAGATACGAGAGAAAGCTGTGTTAAGCATGGTTATGCATGGTTCGACGGTTTGAATTAGGGGGAACGCTCACGCTTCGCCTTTAGAGTAGCGGCGGTAGCCCCTTAACACCTACTTTTCAATCGTCATTTTTTATATTTTTTTTCTTTAAGTTAGGTTTTGGCGAAAGGTAGGCGCAGTATACTTTTGGGTGAACACCATGGAATGGTGGAGGCCTAGACTTAATCAAGTTAAGGTCCCGTCACATTTTTGAAGGTAAAGCTGCCGGACAGGTTAAGCTTGGCTGATACAAGGCGTAGTGCAGCTTTCGCTTGAATATACAGTTACCAGACAATGTGCCTAAGTTTCAAGGCTAGTGCTATTATTACACAATGTCACCTGTTAATAATTATATTTATTAACGATGCGCCACTCATTGGTGCGTACACTCTCGGACATCCTTACAGTGAGTGCAGCTGTATCGGTCTCAGAGGAGATTCCCTCGACTTGAGTGACAACCTCCGCAGGAACCCAGCTACCTTTAGTGAAAGAAGGGGGTGGCCGTTTGGTGCCCTGCTTTCCCCGGTTCAAGCGAGAGAAAGGGTCGGAGTCACAGTTAACCAGCAAAACAAACTTTATACAGCAAGAGACGATACAGAGGAATTCACAATAATACACAGGGTTCTCAAAAGCAGTGCAAAGCATGCAACTAAAGACGCTCTATTACAAACCGAGGTTTAACAACAATTAACAATGCACGAGAGAGTCAGAACAAATAAACACCACAATATTCAGCAGTCACTGTCGGAGACCGACGTCTGGAGAGTCCCGCTGTGGCCGTGCCATAGACGTGCGCCGCTTCCTCGCAGATCTGAGGGCTTGCCGAAGAGCGGGATGGTAGCACTTGATGACTCACTGCAACATTGTCTAGCTTCCCAATGCAACGTGACGCATATTTATAAGGCGCGCCGCGTCTGATACAACGCGCCGAAGCAGGCGCGCACATACACGTTTTTACAACACAATAGTCCTCTGTCCCTCCCCCCGAGGCGCGCGTCGTCATTGGTCAGGTGCGTCGGAAACGTCTGGAACATTCTAGGGTCTTCTCCGCCATTGAGTCACGGCCGCCTCCGAGCGATGAGGAGGGGATGAAGACAAGCGCGCGCAAGGTTACACACTCTAAACTCGCTATGAGGGGAGGCTTCTCCAAGATTCTCGAACAGTCTATGCTGTGTCGCGAACGATTCCTTCGCGCCTCGACGGCTGAACCAAAAATGTGCGCCGATTTTCTTGACACACGAGCTTCACAGCACGTTTGAGCATTATGAAATGCTGCATATAGGAGGACACCAAAATTTTCCTTGTTTCTTTTTCAGATTTTAAAACTGTCCAGCGTCGTAACACGGATTGACGTCGAAAATTATTCCCCGTTTTAGGTATCCGAAATATGGTGTTTAAGATAGTGTGTGACGATCTGGCATAGCTGATATTGCCTAAGATATGAAATATGGCGCCAGGTGGCAAGTTAGGCTGGAGAAATGGATAGGGTGATTTCACATAAAACCGAAGAAAGCTTGGCTGCTCGGTGACTTAAATTTATTTCAATTATGGAACAATTATGGTTATGACCCGGAACAATTATGGTTATGACTGTTGATATTACCAGGTTGCCTAAAAAATGTTTGAAAAATGTGGTCTTGCGATACCACTATTGCAACAGTGAGAATATAGTGAACTAACATCTTGCAATCAGTGTGCTGCTTTCTTTTCTGTTGGTGTGAACCTGTCACTGATATTTTCTTACTTTTAAAACGCACTTGTGCTTTTGTTTTAGAGATAAGACTTTTCAAATTGCGAGTATGCTGCTGTCATGAGTTAGGGCAGCCGCGTCGTCAATTTGCTGGTAGCAGTAGCTTTTGGCGGCTGCTGAATCTTTGTACCTTGTGCACGGAAAAATAACATTTGATTTGATTTATAGCACCGAACTCGGCACATGACACATCTCATGGTCGCTCCAAACTCAGCGAGCGACAAGAAACCTTTTCAACTCATAGATAACTCTTCTTATTTCTTGGGTGTAGTGAGCTGCTATTTTTGTCCCCCCCAAAAAAAGAAGATATTTTTTAGCAAAAGCAGTGTCAAGCATTCGTAGGAAAAGGAGTCAGGATACTATCAAACAAAAATTTTATACAAAAAATTGCAATAACAAAGCCAACATCAACAACAAACAAAACGAGAAACACCTATTTTGTCTGGCACCGCAAGCTTAAGTCGGAGTTCTGACGCCGTTCTCTTGAATGATGCACCGACTCGCCCAGCAGCGTATTTTTCAGGCGCTGGGCGTTACATTTTGTATGCTGCATAAGGGGTTCAAAGCGCACTATGAGGAATGTGTTTTTCCGCACATGAATGATGTGAGCACATGAATAGGAGACGAGTACTAAGAAATCCACTGGGGAGAGCACTGCAATTGAAATTGCAGTTTTATTTCCCGTCGAAGCGGCTCCACCAGATGTGAAAAAATATCGCTCGACGAGGTTCGAGCCCCCATACACAAGGCATACAGCGGTTAGACATTTACATATATAACAGCATAATTATTACAATATACACACAATTAAAAAAGATGCAGATTATCCGGGCGCAAAATAGTGATTAGTTGATCATAATTTTAGTTCAGCGTCGTATCTAGCCCAGAACAAAGATTTCTTGATTATATAACTGTAAAAAAAATTAGCATAATACAACTGAGAAAAAGAGCATCATTATACAATTTATACCGAGCTCGAGCTACGGGCGTAGCTACACTCTCAACAGAAAGGAATAAAAAGGGAGTAACCAATCTCTTATATAAAAGCGAGTGCGCTACAGGACATCCTACTCCCTTTTCACTCCCATATAGGCGTGTTCGTGTTTACAATCTAGGGCGCAGGCTCAGCAGCCAGACCCACACGGCCGGAAACAGCGCACCCCAGCGCATCACTGCTCGCTCCAGCAGTGCGGTCTTTGGAAGGAGCCAAGCCCCCGCTATGTTTTCAGGCAGCAGCAGCAATGTACGCCGCTGCAGCTGTTCAGGGTGGGAAGGTATTGTCAGGAAAGCACCCATCCTGTGCTGTCCGCCACCGCGGCACCACTGCTATTCCCCTGTCCTCCTAATCGATAGTGGGCCCCTTTTCTATAGGTTCCCACTCCTTCCACTAGAAATGCCGCGCGCCGCTTCCACGCGCATTTTTGCATTTCACTTTCATGCCTCACCGCGCGTCATAAAAGGCAGTGCTCTTGTCGCCTCAGCGGCATTACGACCGCTGGAGCGATTTTCCTGCGAAAAACCAGCGAACGACCGCCCGGCAGCTGTTCGCCGTCGACCAAGCCGGGCTTGATTCGATCGCCGGGCGGTCAGCCTCTCGCCGGAAGCGGCCAATGCGGCTTGTCAGACCAGTCAGAGCGCGACCGCATCTGACTTCGACCCGCCGTGTTTGAGTTGGCTAGCCAGCTAACCCTAGCTAGGGTGAACACGGCGACAAGCTGTCCGCATCGCGTATAGTGATAAATTGATCGCAGTCTTCCAGATGTGACGAATATTTTCGTAGGACTCAAAAATGCTGCCGCACCTCGCGCACCAAGAGGCCGCGGCGGCTAGACCCGATCACCTCTGCACAACGTGGGCAGGCCGGGTGATTATGTCTATGTTATGATGAAAAATGACAAAAATTGTCAAATGAACTTTAAACCTAAGCAATAATTTGTCCTCTTTGCTGCCATTGAATAAATATTTGCTTAATTGAAAATGCAAAGTTGTTTTTTTCTACATTTTAGCGAGAATAACAGAATCAGATCATTTCTAGCAACACTGAAGTGGCAGCGGCGGCCGCCGCCCTAGCCCTAGCCGCATGTGCTACAGCACGGCGATAGCACGCCGCCGTTCCGCCGCGCTAGGGCTGGCCGCACAAAGTTCGTCGTGCAGGTTGGCTCCATGTGGGTCGGCCTTTACACTCATTTTATGACCACTTAATTGGCCTTGGTCAAACATTGGTTTAGATAATGTAACCTAACATACTTCGAACAGTTGTAATTCGCAGGTTCGATCGCGGCCGCGGCGGCCGAATTTCGATGGAGGCGAAATGCTAGAGGCCCGTCTACTGTGCAATGTCAGTGCACGTTAAAGAACCCCAGGTGGTCGGAATGACCCGGAACCTCCACTTCGGTGCCCACACAGGCTGAGTTGCTTTGGGATGCTGAGCCCCACAAATCAGTTGTTATCAATTCATCGCCGCAAGTGCTCTAGAAGCGTCAGTCGTGGCCGAGAAAATCTTCATGACGTCTTGCTATGAACAAAAATTTTCAATCATCGGTGATCTCCTAGAAGCGAAGGCCACGCTTATAAATTTAGCAGACAAGGACAGGGAACTGAGGGGCGAGTGGCAACACATATGAAGAAAGCCAACAGTCGCGAAGAAGGGTAAAGGATGGATGAATGCTTTCATTAAAAAAAAAAATGTGTGGTGCCGACCAACGGGAAATTAGTAGCGTAGTCATTTTTTACCAGAAAGGTATTTGACTAGAAAAAACAAGAAAAACATGGTTTATGTTTAGCTCAGCTAAGCCTGGTTTAGAGAAATCGTCCCGACGATGTAGACGGCTCCACGACAACTCGCACCGTCCATAGCGAGAACTGCAATGCGAATGCCGCGAGAACGCCGCCGGCTCCTTTTTCCAGCAAACGGTGAATCACGTTATTAGTCATGTGGCCGTATCTGCCAAGGCAGCGGTCGGCCCGGCGACGGAGCGTGTTTGCAGCTGCGGCAAGTGACGTGGTATGTCACGTGGCTGCCACACCTCCACCGCTCCACAACTTGAAGGTCAAATGGCGGAGCCGATGACCTCGGCTTGGCTAGGCCAGTAAAACTTTCGCTTCAAAAACAGCTGCATGCCGCCGGTGGAAGCCAAACTGACCACCTCCGCATGTCGCATGTGGTGCTCGACCAACTGGACGGCGGTTGTTCAATCTTCTACTATCGAGCTTATTTATGTTCTATATAAGCTAACCATGAGAGGTTAGTAGAGCAACTGCTCCGGTGTAGCGGTGGTCCCGGGTCGAAACTTGGATTAGGACAAATTTTTTTTCAACTACAAAGTTACTGTGCAAGCTGTGTAGCTTTACTTTGTAGCAGCATGACTGCTCTTGGGTGGATGTCAGTAACTGGTCCCTTATTACAAATCTACTCCACCTTGGCACATTCACCTAAACACTAGACCAATACCCCAGAGATAATGCCTGAGAAAGCACAACAAAAAAGAACCACATGTCGCCTGCAGGAACGGAACCCACGACCTCCGAGCTCACTTCACGGGACATGCGGAGGTCGTGGGTGCAGATCCCACCGGCTGTATGTGGTTGTTTTTCTTCTGCGCTCTAATCGAGTATCTTTCAGCGATAAAATAATTACACTATTAACTTCTCATTGATCAACAGCACAAATAACATAAAATGATGTAAACATTCCCATATGCTCCTTGGTTTCGATGACTGCTGGCTTCCTTCATATGTACAGTAATAAAATTTATGAGCGTGAACACGGGAAAGCGTGCCGCACTGTACAATCAGCGCAGCCTAGCGTGCTCTGGCAGTGACTTCGCGTGCGAGATATGCTCGGCTAAGGCTGTTAGATGAGCGGATGCACTCCCTGCCAGCTTTCGCTCGCTGTCTCCAACGCACAGCGGCAACTGATAGCGAAGGCGCGGGCACTAAACGGCTGCCTGGTCGCTTTCCCATGCATGTGTGAAGCGATAATCTGATGGCGGCTTCCACCTGCTAAGGCAACATGTCTTCGTTTACGGCAACAGCGACTGGATCTCCGGCGTGTGCATTTGTAGCCAACGGCGAGGAAAAAAATGCATGCGGTCATTTTAAGCCTATCGACCATTTCATCGATGCTCAGATATTCTCAACACTGGTGTACGCTGCCGTTTATTCCAGTTCGACTCTCCAGGCGCGAAAAGGAAATAATAAAATGGCATCCTAAATACAACCTTTCCAATGGGGTCCTCGATATGACGTCTTCAACAGGCACGACAGCAACTGAAATATACATTTCGACGTCTCAAGGTGTGCCATTGCTCCCTCTCTCTCTACGTTTTGTAGTGTAGTGGCTTGAATTCTATGAGAAAGTTACCGCAACCTAGGTCTGCAAAGACGCCCAAGTTTTTCGTTCTTCTATGCGTGAATCTATTTTACGCATGTATGTTTGTGAGTAGATACGTATGCTTTTTACATTGCTGATTGTAGTTTGCGGGCCTACCAGTCAAACAAAAAGAACAGCCTTTCAGAGTTTGTCCTTTGGAGAATCGGTTTATTGGGTGTGCAGGGGAAAACATTGTGGCGAAATTTTCAGCTTACTCAAACACAACACTGAGTACCGTGGAACAGCATCCTGAAGTTTAAAGAACTCTGCACGTTTCCAGCTACTTTTAGTAAAGAGTAGCGCAGCCTCTTATAGGCGAACGCCATCAGCCATCCTCTTCGGTAGGGAAGAGCAGAGGAAGGCGGCCAATGCGCCATCTTCGCGAAGCTGCGTGTGTATTGGGCAAAGATTCGGTTGGAAGATGAAAATGATGTTGAGGAAAGGTCATTGGCGAGGGTAAGGCAGCATAACACCACTTAGAAGTTCGCAGCAACGGTCGGATGTCAAGTGGCCCTCGATACGGACCTGCCGTCCCAGTCCGCGATGCGAGATGGCGCCCCAGGTATTAACTGTACCGCGCGGCTGCTTGCGGCCACGCTTTGAACGTTGGTGGGACGGTTCCTGCAGATAAAGGGTGCACACATTGGCAATAATAAAAAAATGTGCAATGAGGATAGGAAGGTCTTTGAATAAAACTGGGAAATATTAAATGCATTTCAACGTTTGCATCCGAACAGTTCGCTTCGGAGCTGCGCATTCCTTACCAGTCGTCATTGCGAATAAAGAAACCATTGATTGCGTCAAGCGTTACTCTTTTCCTTTGCGCTTGTTTTGTACAAAAGCTGGATTCATCAGTGAAGATAACCCTCTTCTAATCCTCGAACATCCAAGACCCACTCTGCGTGGTTCCGGTCTCTTAACGTTACACCTATCACTTTTCTATCCATAGGCAAACGAAAAGGGTTCAGCTTAACTTAAGGACCACGCCCCGCAGTGAGTTTGGCGCAGTCACTCAACTTGGTCGGGCAAAGCGTGCGTTTAGTTTCAACAGCAGAGTTCCGACACAACAAAAAATTGTTTCGAAAATTCGTGTTTCGAAACTCGTCTTTTTACAGCGGGAACTCGTTCTACATGTTCCGAGCATCCTTAGAACCTTCGAATTATTGTCCTGTGCTGCAGATTTCTCTAATTTACATCACATTAAACGTCTCGGCTCCCGCCTTGCTTGGATCTCACCGCTGAAGGTACCAGGAGTCAACCAACGCGTGGAGTGCCTTCAGGCAGTCGCATGGCGGCTTCGCTTTCGCTTTTATTTTTTTTCAGGTTTCCGTGAATAATAGATCCATTCAGAGACAACGAAGCTGCAAATTAGACCAACGGAGATAAAAATACGCGCGGACTCTTCTCTGTTGCCGATCGCTACGTATCACTCCGCCGATGGCAGAGCGGCACGCCGACACGGGACTGGCTGAAAGGCACCGCACCCGTTTGTTGACTCCTCCTACCGTCAGCGGTCAGTTCAAAAAAGGCGGGAGCCGGGACGCTTAATCCGATTTAAGTTAGAGAAATCGGCCCCACAGGACAATTCAAAGTTTCTAAGGTTGCTCGGAACGTGTAGATCGAGTTCCCGCGGTAATAAGACGAGTTCTGATTCCTTCTTTAGTGAACCCAGTGAAGGAAATATTATTTTCTTGATCGTGCTTTGTAATGAGTACTACTTGTAAGTCATCAGGAACTAAAAATAATATGCCCAGTTGAAGAGCTACTTTCGCTCTGCACGACGACCCCCTTCTGAGATAGGCCTAACGAGTCCGCAGGGTTCGTATGTGCAATTTCGGCGACTGTGGCGAGCGAATTCACAAGCAGCTGCAGGGAGCAAGGGCCGCTCCCTACTGCTGTTGGCGCGGACTTCTGTCACCCCTGAAGAATGAACAGAGTTGGTCCCGAAACGTTGGGTTGAAAATAAATTATTGTTTGGTCGCAATATTTCTCAAGATTTTATACAGTCGCGTAGTTTGGTTGTGCGTCTGGCGCAACTGAGGAGCAAACTGAAAAAAAAAATGCATGGATAACTTTTTGGCCCCTAATTTCAGCGTTAGTTGGTTGTAGATGGTAAGCTACCGGGATTAATGGTTAATACCAGACCTAGAATGCTTGAAATACCACCTGCCACGCATGCTGGTTGGGATACCAATTGATGTAGGTTAGACTATGAGCAAACATCCAAGGATTCACTTGGACGTACTCTTCGGGGACATTCCGTTTTCTCAGTAGATATCTGGGTAATTGAAAACTCCCCAAAGAAGGACGTCGGCCTTGGGATATTTAAACTTCTGGTGGATTAATGTGCTATTAAGTTATCAAGGAAACTGTGAATTACTTTGTAGAGGCCTGTGACATGCACCTACCGAGACAGTTTCCCGTGTGGTGCGACACATAGACCATAGCATTTCGCTACTTGCTTGCTGTAACGTAAGACGTATCCCATAGCCCAGATGAGGACCGGAGGCACGCGGGAAATGCAGGCACGCCCCATTTCATTCACACTGCTCCGTTCCCTCAAAGGGCGCGGAGCCTATGTCCTTCAGCGGAGAGATCTGCACCTCGCAGACTCGGGCCTGAAATTTATTTTCCGCCGGCTTGCACCTCGCCGACAACACGCTGAGCGAGATAAATCTCGGTAAACACGCGAACCTTTCAGTTTTCATCTGCCCAATCAAGAACGTCCGGTATGAAGACGTATGGCCTGAGCCGACCCGTTTTTTGGCACGCGAAACTTGTCTCACTCCTCGCAGGAGCGTCTGCAATACCGGCGGCAGAGAGCGGCGAAAAAGTTTCGGGAAGGCGCAAAAAATCCCTCCCGCATGCCTGGGAGGTCCAAGCTCGGGAATGTCAGGGCCCGCTCTTGGCGCCAGCTGCATCCGCAGTTACACAGCAATGCGCGCGGCCTGCGGTCAGACCTATTAGTCTCGCGGGAACGGCGCAAGATTTACGGCCTTAATCCAGCGCTCAAAGCCCGCGGTCTCGGCGGGAACCTCCCTGAGTCGGCCGCCACTGCCGCCAATCCTGATCCCGGAGCCCTAAGCACCTGGGAAAGCCTCTGCTCGCAACCTTCTCCCGGTCTCGGGCGACGGCAGACTGACAGCGGGCCCTCCCTCCCTCTAGCCGACGCTATTTCATCCCGGGCGTCGCGCGCACCGCAGTTGCTTACGCGGAGGAGACGCCCAAATTGGAAATGGAAGGGGACACACAGAGGTGGCCTCCCTTTCAGTGGGCCTCTCGCCCTGCATCTGTATGGTTTGACGCGCCTCGCGCTATCGTTCCCGACATTCTTGTCTGCCCCCGAGAGGAGGGCGAGAGAAGGGTGAAAAATTTACGGCCCGCACTCGGCGTCGCGGTTCCGGCACTCGTTTTTCTTCATTGCAACACGCACGCACGGATGACACCGCCGCCGCTGCTGCTTCGTCGGCTGCTGCTGCTGCTGTTAGCGCTATTCGCCTCTATCGCCCGGCCACGTTCCCGCCGCTTTCACACCCCCTCCGCACGTCGACGTTGAGAGCGTCGCGTGGAGCGCACCGTCGCACACGGCGGCGGCCACGTTGGGCCTAATGAGGAAAAACGAGCCTCCCGCTAACGTCACCTCTCCGTTTCTCCCCTGCGGGGCCCGTCGCTCGCACCGCTCTTCCCTAATTTGAGCTCATTCTCGATTGGGTTGGATTGTAGCCGACGGGGCCTACCGTCTCTTCTTTCCTAGCTACTTTTTCTCTCCCGGACAAAAGTAGACACATACAGTCGGAGCCACCTGTCAAACGTGCTGAATGCCATCGCCGCTCTCTCTGCGTGAAGCTACGCCGTCAGAGCAAGCCCATCGAGTAGCGACAGCAAAACACTGTTTTCGAAACAAACGCTCCTTTAGAGTTAACCTTAACTTACTTCCCTCACCGGGCATACTTAACGGGCTACGCGAAGACAGCTTAGCGTTAGTTAAATAAAGAAAAGATCAGGTGTGACTTGAAACCGGAGAAGAAATCACAATGCGCAAGAGCTCAATGATACATTTATACGATGGAAAATTCGCCTTGGTCAGGAAAAGCACACAGCACGCGTAAGAACTAGCGAGTTTATGCGAAGATCATGATATATACTTTCACTTTCTAATCAATACTCGGAATGGCTGTCCAGAATTGTCGAAAACACGCAGTGTTACGTCAAGGGGAAACAGGTGCACCGAAGCTAGCAATCCACATTTGCTCGCAAATTGCTGAACTACAGCCAACGAGCAAAGCTGCAGTTTTTAAAATTCTACGAAGCAGCTTTAATGCTTTAACTTGCAAGCGGCGTGACAGCCTCGTTGGCTGCAGATCATAAATGCTGCGTCGCGAATTGTATTGATCTCAAGCGGCAGCTGCCGCGTTGTTGGATTGCTACAGCGCTCCACATTCTCCGCCGTCACCCCTTATAAAAACGGTCTATAGACAGTCTATAGACTTCTTATTGACTCTATTGATTTCCTATAGATATTGCTTTTTGTCTATTGATAGTCTATATACTGTGTATAGACAAAAGTCTACTAAAAGTGTATGGCCATAAATCTACAGATTGTCTATAGACTGTTTATGGCATTTGTATTGCCTATAGACTGTTCTATAGGGTTTGTCTATAGACAGTCTATAGACTTTATAGAGAGAAGTCTATAGACACTCTATAGGCTGTCTAAAACTTTTTTGTAAAGGACAGGCCCTTGCTGCTCGCTCCTCTTTTTGTGAAAACCTTCGGACCTGCGTTCATCACTCAGCCCTTGTATTTAATTAACCTTCTTAGGTAATACTGGGTGTTTCACCAATCGTGTTCTGAAATTTTTTTTAAATAGGCTTTTTGATTTATAAGAGCGCTTTTTTGGCATAGCATTGTCAGCGGTGTAGCGCATCAGAATACAGCTGAGACGCGTTAACTAGTGGCCTCGTTAGCTAAATTTCAATAGTTACATTTTGACTAGTACTGTGAGTTTGTTTACTTGTTCATAGGCGTGTAGCACACCGTAATTAATTTCCTTATCAGTTTTTAGAATTTCGAAAACGCCTGCAGTTACCGTCGGCGCTGTGGCCCCACAAATTTTGCCGACATCGCGCCAAAATACACGCGCTTTCGGAAAGCTTGCAGGGAAAGCAACCCCTCCACTGCGCGTAACTCGTCGAAATCACCAAAATATTTTGAGCCACAGCGCCGATGGTAACCGCGCCTTCGAAATTCTAAAAAACTGATAAGGAAATTATTTGCGGTGGGCTACACACGCCTCTGAATAAGTAATGAGACTAAAAGTAATAGTTAAAAAGTACTATTCAACGATATTTAACCAGCCTACTAGTTAGCACGTCTTAGCTGTACTCTGATGCGCTACGTCGCTGACAGTGATACGCCAGAAAAGCGCACTTCAAACTGAAAAGCCTATTTAAAAAAATTGCCAAACATCCCAGGTGAAACGCCCCGTATAACTAATAAAATGAAGTCCTTCTTTCCTCCAGTTCAAGTCAAAAAGCGGCGACAGCAAAAATCTACAACTTTTACGCTTGCTGTGCAAATTCAGCGAGAGTCAGTGTAAACTAAGTCATTGCTTTTTAATTCCTCCCCAGCGGTACGGTCCAGCTTTACGCCTTTTGTAAAATTGCCGCCGTGCCGTCCCTCATGACGGCTTCTAAGTGCAGGGCCCTTCGTTTGGGAATGTATTTCTTGGTGGAGATTCATAAGGTGAAAATCGTGCAGTATTTTTTTAAGGCAAAATTCAGGTACAAATCGAGTTACTCAGCAAACAAAGTTTCGTAATTCGGGTTTGTTCGGGTTCTATATTACAGGCAAACAGAGCTTATTAGAAGTGCTCTGTTATGTGTGGGAAATGCCAATTTCTTGCTCTCATAACCAGCAATTCTGGACAAAAGCATTTTTTGATAGGAAATATTTTATGAACACAATTTTTCATACATCGTAAGATTTCGCTATAACGATAAATATACCCGCACATCTCCCCTCGTCATGCATGCTTGCTTTTTTTTGTGCTATCTTCAGGAACGTTTCTTATTAGTTTTTGTACGGCAGTCTTAAGTGTACTCTATGCGAGCGGTGGAAATATTTTACAGGGAAGATTTTGCTGCGCAGCGCCAGAATGGACCATTACATTGAATTCCATCATAACAGTACTTTACATTATTCTAATATTCGAATTTTTTTGTCCAAGAACGCTGGACTTGTGTTTCATAATCAACAGGGAAATAGCAGGTGGCCCTAAAAGAAAAGATTGTTTTAGAAACCAATTTTTCTTTCTCCTCATCTATGCAGAGATTTCGGCCCGTACATTACAAATCTCGTGCGCAGCACTTCCGCGTCCGTGCAATACCTGCCTGCCTTGTACAGAGCGAAGACAATCACTGAGCATCATGCGCAAGTGTTTAAAATGATGCTTGGATCTTTCAATCGCACTGTAGCAAGGAAACTGAAATAACGCGCTGCTCAAAAAGCAAAGGTCAAACTTTTTCAGACAGAACACTTTTCAAATGTGAGATAAAAGATGAAGGTAATCTCTTCTGGCAAATCATTACACTCATGTACTGTCTTAGGGAAGAAGCTGCGACTGAGTATTTTATTTCCTGCAAGCGATTTCGCGCATCTTTCTGGAATGGTCTGCACGCACATATATACATACAGGGTGCTGCATCGAAGACTACACAATTTTTAAAAATAGACTTTTTCAGTTAGAAAAGCGCCTTTTGCGGCATAGCATTGCTAGTGGTGTAGTGAATCAGAATAATGCTAAGACGAGCTAACTAGCAGGCTGTTTAGCTAACATTCAATAAAATAACCATTACTGTATTACTACTACTGCTACGATTTTTATTTATTCAGAGGCGTGTAGCCCACTGTAAATAATATCCATATCAGTTTTTAGAAATTCGAAAACGCGGTTACCCTCAGCGCTATGGCGCAAGAAATTATGGCTGCATCCCGCCAAAAAACGAGCTTTCGAGAAGCTTGCAAGCAAAGTATCCTCTCCAGTGCACTTAACTCGTCGGAGTAGCCAGAATTTGTCGGGCCAAAGAACCGAGAATAATCGCATTTTCGGAATTCTAAAAACTGATATGGTTATTACTGACGTTGGGCTACACGCCTGTCAACTTTACTGAGGAACCAAAAAGCGTTAGTTAAAAAGTAATTGTTCAATACTTGTAAAGCAGCCTGCTGTGAGCACGCCCTGGCCGTATTGCGATGTACTACACCGCTGACAGTGCTATGCCGAAAAAAGCGCTCCTCTAACTCAAAAAGCCTATATTCAATAATTATGTACAGTCTTAGGTGAAACACCCTGTATGCAGGGTACGTATCTTTGTCGATAAAGTTCACGTTAAGAGTAAGATACGAAAGTGTTAAAGGGTCCCTAGGGTCGCTTGGGCACCCCCCGCCGCACCCTTTAGCAAACATCGACACACTTGTTGCCATCAAATGCTGCTTTATTACTGTCATCATCTATATTATTCGATGACACTGATTAGAGACTCTGATTAACTACGTATTCCACTATTGTAATTCGCCTACTGTGCGGTGTCAAGCACTCTGCAAGGCCTCCATTTATCCCACTGAACGAGCCTTCCTTACTGGTGTAGAGTTCGCGTGCCCGGCTCCGAATTCGATGGACTTCTTTAGCGGAGCTGCTTTTCTACGTCACTACTCTCTCGACCAATCACGATCTTCCGACGCCTGTTTTCCGTCGAACTGGACCTTTAACGCTGTCGCGTTAATGAAGATTCCTGTGCTGCTGAGTTCACGTTGAGCGTACAGGCACTTTCAACTTCAAAAGCGTAATGCCTTATTGCACTGTATTCATCTCCGTCTTATTTTATTTTAAAAGTCCAATGCAATCCAGCCTACTTATAACGAACCTGACCGTCACTCGGATTGCGTTCGTTGTATCCAAAGTTCGTAGTAAAGGGACTTGCCCCAGTGCGGCCAAAAAGCCAAGTTCATTCCTTTAACACAGACTCTATCAAGCCGCTATATCTAAGCTCTCCATCGCGGTCAAGTGCTGCTGGGGAAGACCTTTACAGCGTGCGAGAGCGACTGAAGGGTTAACGGCGATTTGTTGCGGCAGGTCGGCATCCTCACATTCGTTTCTCTACAAAGATGTGGGGATGCATGTAGAGACGAAGCTACCGCTTCTCATGAGCGTCTGCCGTCTGTGCGGTGCCTGAACGCGACAGTAGCCCGGAAGGCGGAATTTAAGCTGCACAGGCGTCGCATGCCACGGGACCGGGTGGGCCAAGAGGGCCTTCCTCGACTGGTATTCAAACGCCTCACATGGCTGATTCTGGTTGATCATGAGCTGTGCGCAGTAGTTTTGATTACAACGCTGCCCCTGTGTGGCGCTTGCCGCGCTTCCGCTTCTAGTTTGGATACTTTGCCGAGCCGGCACACAAACACGCACGCACCGATTGATCTGTCGAGGCGCGCCTGGCCATCGGTTGACTGCAGTTTAAATGGCGCCTATTTGCTGTTTTTGGGGCACTTTATTTCGGGGTGATCACGGGAGCTGAGAGACAGTCTTCGGTCTCCGCGCTGAAGGGGAGCGGACATTTTTTTGACAGCGAGGAGAGTTCGCGGCGCCTCCTTGTTCGTTACGACCTAGTGGGGCAGCCTCGCTTGTTCGCTCTCTGAGACGCAGTTGCATAGCCCTAATACATACATGTATATCGTTGGGAGCTTCACTCTGGTGCGTCAAAAGGGAGCGTTCGTTTTAAAGTGTAGCCATTGAAAGTCGGCTGGGCTGTACTGCCAATCTCATGGGAGATTATTTCAAGAATGAGACGCAAATTACAAGTAATCAAAAAATTGCAGGGTTATAGCATAGTTAAACCAAGGAGACGTGTGAAAGAATGTGTTTAGCCTGAGTGGATCATGTTTTTGCTCTGCCGGGTCGTCGGCATGTCTGGCGACGACATTAGACTAAGGTTAAGCTCTGATCTCGGTTAAGCTGATCTGACCTGTTCGCGCCGCAATGGAAGCTGATGAATACGACGATGTGCAATGCACAGTGTGAGAGTGTATTGCAGTTTAACACGAGGCGTGACGGGCTGCGGCGATAGCCACCGGCTGCGGCGATGGACATGTACGCCATCAAAGTGCTTTGGCGTTCCTTTGAGTGCTTATAAGCACAGTTCATATTATTGGAAAGACCGCGTGCCAACTCTTGAGCGCTATACATGTATATGCTGAGACTTTTGTGCTACACGGTATCTCGATTTTTGGCAGGGCGACCGCATGCAATCTGTTTCCCGCCACTAAAATTTATTATGTACTGCACATTATTAATTGCACAAGTCTTTATATCCAGCGTTTCCACGAATGTTCCGCAACTTTGTTGCGGTATTCATCTTTTGAATCAATGAGGCTTGATAACCTTTTCCGGCGTATAAGCACTGATGGCCTCGGCTTGTCCGCCTGTATGTCCGACAGATGGTTTCACGTTTCATGTTTTTCCAGGACGCCACACGTCCGATAGTGCGTGCATTCCTGCAAGCAAACTTAGTTCATGCTTTACCGAGCATCATTGTGTCTTATAATGTTTCTGATAGTCCATGCTTGTGTTGATTCGTGCATTGATGCAGGTGTATTTGTCTGTTCGTTTCCTACTTGTTCGCTTTTCCCTGAGTTCCTTTTTTCACTTTCGAGGAAATGGTTGCACAAGGACTTAATCTGTATGCTCTTTCCTCCGCCAATGTATAACTCTGTGCATTTTGGTTTACAGGGACATGACGTACTCAAGAGTACGTAAAATGCCCTATCGCCCTGTACAAAACATTTTTCTTTAAGCTACACACTCAGATATTACCAGTTAAAACATGGCTAGAGAAAAAAGGCATTTTCGTGTCTACGTTGAGCTGTCGCCTTTGTGATGCCACTGAAACGATTGAGCATTGTTTCATCAATTGTAAAGATACAATAGTCTTCTCAGACATCATGCAACGGACATTGAAAAAAAAAAAAGACAATTTCACGCCGCATTCTGTACGAATTCTCACTGCACTGCCTTTTTATGATGAAACCTTAGATATGTTATTTTTATTACATAGCCTGTGGAAACACGAATGATGGAGCGACATTGTGAATCTGTGCGTTTCTGCTAAAGACCAGTTCTGGAGATTGATTGTACACCTAAAAGAATTGTATGCCCAGATCGAGTTTGAACCGGAGTGGCGCTCAGTCTTAGTGCTGTGCTGTTGATTGCTTTTTTTCTAGTTCTTTGTTGCTTCGATGTGTCGTGTTATGCCCTTACAAAAAAAAAAAATTATACAGTCTATAGGGTGTCCATAGACTTCTGTCTATATAGACTCTCCGTTGACAAATCCTAGAGAACTGTTTATAGGCATTAGAAATGCTATAGACAGCCTAAAAACAATTTATAGATCTAGGGCCATACACTTTTAGTAGACTTTTTTCGATAGGCAGTCTAGAGACTATGAAAAGACAAAAAGAAATATATATAGGAACGCATTAGAGTCTTTAATTAGTCTATAGGCTGTCTATAGACCGTTTTATGAGGGTAGCTATGTGCTCCGAATTGACTCTTTTACCGTTCTTCGTTGCTTATGTGTGTTTGATGTGCCATTGTTTTCTTAATGTTTGTAGATAGCTCATGTACTGTCAGCCCCAAGAGTTTGCGGGATCTTCGATGCGTGGTGCAGCGAAGCAAAACTGCATTCAACAGGAAAACGGCGCAAAAGACGGGGACAAAAGAGACAAACACGACAGGACCAGCGCCAACTTGCAACTGAATTTTATTTCGCACCAAACCCGCCTTTATGTAGGCCAACACGCCATAACATCCGTGTAATCACGCACAGGCAGTAGAAAAGATCACTGTAAGATATCTAACACAGGAAGCGCGATAGCAACCACGTAACATACTATCATGGCTAAAAAAAACAACAAAAAAACGCAACAAATGTATAGCAAACAACACTAAAACGGTCATGGCCAAGCAACTCTTAAACACCAAAAACGATACACACTCATGAGTGATACGAGATGACCAACAAGAAACGTGGAAAAAAAGGTGAAGAATGAAGCGTTAAGACCAAAGCAGTGTCAAAGGTAAAAAAAAGGTTGAAATGGAAGAAGAGTGCAAACATTAAAATTGGAAACAAACAACCAGCAGCCACATGAATGATAACCGATGACCAACCAGAAACATGAAAAAAGATGGACGCGCAGCTGAGACCAAAGTCAGCGTCAAAGGTATAAAAACGAGAAAAAATTGGAAACGAACAACCAGCAGCCATATGAATGATAACCGATGACCAACAAGAAACATGAAAAAGGATGAACGCGGAGCTCAGACCAAGGTCAGCGTCAAAGGAGTAAAAAAACGAGAACAAAAACCGCGCAAACAACCGCACATCATCAAAAAATCGTCAAAAATTGCAACCAATGCCAAAGGAAAGAGCGTGCACAACAAAACAAAACGAAGAGCCTACAAAAAACTTTCTAGAAAAGTGTACTCCTCGTTGCTAAGCGTAATGGATGGCTTACTGACGCATCTGCTCCCTTCTTTCCTGATGTAAAAGGCTTCGACCACCTCTCTCTCAAATCTGTCCTTCCCACTCCTCAAAAAAATAGTTTTCTCGAACTCCGGACGGCAACCCCTGCAGGCTTTGGAATGATCCACTAGGAAACTTCCTCCGTTATTCCGCAGATTCCGGCAGTGCTAGCTGGCGCGCTCATTAAAACATCGACCAGTTTGGCCAATGTAGCTGAGCCCGCAACTTAAGGGAATCTGGTAAACAACCCGCGTCCTGCACCGTGTGAACTTGCTTTGATGTTTCCCAGTACAAGCCGGTTGTTCTTTCCCGTTAGTCATTGCGCAAAGCTTAGAAAGTTTGCAGGGAGCTGAGAATGCGACCTGAACATTATGTCTGCCTGCTACTTTTTTAAGGTTGTGTGAAACCTCGTGGATATACGGTATTACTGCCACACGGTTGCGTGAAACTGGATCTCTGCTTTTAGGACCTTGCTTCAGCTTCTGCAGTATGGCTTCACACACGGAAGTAACCATACAAGAGGGGTATCCTGCTTCTAAAAAGGGGTATCCTGCGTCTTTTGCGCCGTTTTCTTGTTGAATCATGAACCAACTAGCCCAAACTAGAGTTCTTCTCAAAACTGCATTGCTGCGCCATCTGCCGTCACAGAGCGCGATGTCGAAACTCACTGCACGCCTGCTGCGGTAGGGCTGTGAGTAAGCCTGGACACCTTGCTCTCTGACGGCAGATGGCGCAGCAATGCAGTTTTGCTTCGCTGCACCACGCATCGCAGATCCCGCAATCTTTTGCGACTGACAGCACATAAGCATAGTGCTCTCGCTTGTGCTGATCTGATCTGTTCGCGCCGCCGCTGGTTCACATCCCGGCAATATTTGTTTATTTATTTTTTCCCGACTCTTAAACCTACGGTCGTGAAGTACAGCTTCCGCTCCAAAATTGAAGCAGAGGGTTAGAGTGAAGGGGAAAAATTCCAGTTACAAAGCAGCGTTAATTACAGCTTTCACTTACAAAAATTTGTGAGGAGCTTCTTATAAAAAGTCAGTGCTTTCAAACATCGCACTCATCTGGTATTTCTGACTTCTGACTTGATTTCTTATGCATTGCTGACGAAAATTGGCCACCGATTTTCTGATTAAGACGTGATGTCTGTTTTTCGGTCGAGATTTTCATTAATTTTTTTGCATAAATAGCTGAATTCATGATTTATTTCTGAATGGTTTGTGGCGCATTGAAACCAGTTTTATGGCCAAAAAATAAAACACATGCCATGCATTCCATTTTTTTAACGACTCTTTAATATCGCACAGGAACCGCTGTGGTGAAGCTCTCTTACAGGCAATGTAAACGTCAACTAGACTATTCTATGTGCTACATTCACTGAAACGTGGACCAGTCCAGGACCATAATCTGCCAATCAATGCTGCAAACAACTTCTATCGACACTCTCAAAGGAGCAAGTAACAAGATTGAGAATAGGGCATGACAATCTCTGGAAGTACATGCCACACCGCTACACTCACCTGATCTGTGCTTCATAACATGGGCTCATGCTGATATACTGCCAATAAGACGCCCCCCAACAAACGTGACTGAGGAGCTGGGGATAATTTGAGTTTTCCAGGATAATTTTGGTTACATATACGCAATCTCCGGCAGGTATAAATGAAGGCATTTAATTGCAAATTTCTGTTAGTTGATGTGCATCATTGCAGCACCAGGAATCTAAAAAAGTGTCTGAGGTGGTGCTTGAAAAAGATTATGCTCTGATGTCTTCAAGCATCAGAAAACTTTTTTTTTCATCAGGAAAGTTCACGAAAGAACACACCAAGAATTTATGATGTCAATGCAGTGCAAAAAAGTTAACACAAAAACTCATTTTGAATTTATCATGTCGGGTTGATGCGAAAAAACAACATATGTGGCCCTTGTGATTAATTTTTAATGCCTCTTCTCGATTGTATCATAATGATATCAGAAATTCAATATCTATTTTGTAAAGGAGAACTTCAAAATGAACAAAAGAAAGCGATAAATCGTACTCAAACTTAGCAACTAAGTGCCAACACGAAAGGAATATAAAATCTGAACACAATATGGACAAGGAATTTTACGGTACAACGCATGCGAAAAATAGCGATACAAAGTTCAGATAATTAAAGATACAGGACTACACATAGAACAAATAAAGTGATAGGGGATCAGCAGCGAACATTACAAATCTTTTAATGTTCGCCCCTGTGTAACTGGGAACAAATACAATCTGCAATACACCAAGGAACTCCGTAAACATAAAACAGTCATCTCACTGTCCCGGCGAAATATCAACTTAGTTAATAGTCATGAGTACTATGATGGTGTGGGCCTGTCAACGCAGTCCCCCATTCCCTCCCCGCCCCGCCGCCTCTTTGCACGCCGGGCTCCCGAGGCGGCGGGGCCTTGCGGCATCCTGGACTAGGAACGCAGACCAAGATGCCGGCATTCACTACCTGCGACGGCTCATCCTCTATATTTGTTAATTAAAGGTTTGATCTCTCTCTCTCTCTCTACAGTGAGGCGAGCAATGTATTTTCTACTAGTCTTATGAAGTTACTGAGTGATCGAATGATAGTGATATTAGAGGACCGAGTTTGCTTCCCTCTCAAGTTACTAGAGGAAAACAGGAATATTGCAAACAGTTTGTGCTGGCTGAGTGCTCTAGGAGTGTGTGCTGGTGTTCATGGTCCATTTCGCTAATCTAGACGACTACGGCAGCAAACTATGTGTTTTATTACGGAGCCCAATTATAAGACAAATTTTTAAAGTGAATTGTCCATCTTACACAGGGCAACTAGTGACAGTGCCAATTGGAGGCGGGGTGGGGGTGGGGAAGGGGGGAGAGGGGTGGGAGGCGGCAGCCACACGAAAAAAATAGGCAGGGTTTAAGCACGATTATACCCAAAGATCAAGTGGTAGCATTTTGGCAATGTCCCGGGCCAAATTTGCAGGCCACCATCATGTCGGGGACTCTCAATTATGGTTGGACATCGCTTTAAAGAGCGTTAGCTCTTATGCTTACGTTTGTCAAGGACGCGTCTATCTGTAATCAAGGTCAAATTGACCGAAACAGTAACCATGTGACCACACTATATCACATAATAACAGTGGGCGCGTAGCGCCTCATCTGATGGCTACACTTTCGATCCTTTGTGTATGTGCAGTTTAGCGGCCATCGAAGTGGGAGCCCGCCCCCGGGACCACCATTTGTATAAAATGGGGAAGGGGAGGGGGGGGGGGGGCATCCGTCTGACGCAGAATGTTCGAAGTGGTATCAGATGACTTGGCATGTTCCTGAGGATAAAATTACTGATTGAGGTGAAGGCCAAAATATGTGTGGGATTCGCAACGGTCACCTTACCGCCCCCAAACCGTGCATTCCGAGGACCTTCAGACGGCCATCACGGCTGAACCGTTTGTCGCAGGGGGTTCCGGAAGGTGCCAAACGATTCGTCTTGTTATCAAATTTTCATCAAACACGTTTATCAAACTTAGTAGCTTATATAACGAGGAAATATACCGGATAGAGTGAAGGAGGCTGTAAGTAGTGCAAAATCCGTGAGGTAGATGGCGCTGCTTGTGTCTTAGCAGGGGTGTTTCCGTAAAGAAAACATCCGCGGATGTTTGGATTTGGTCTTCTCCACGTTTGCTGAGCACACCGCTATAAACACTTGAAGCTCCCGTACCTAACGCTCTTACGTCGAAGACTAGGAGAATTTTTTTTGTTCAAATCGGCCAAGGAAATTTCGGGGATGACCCGGGTCAAATTTTGCAAATGACCGAGGCCAAATTTAGGGTCGTCATCGCGTCGGCCACGTTCAATTATGGTTGGACATCAATTTTGGCGAGGTCAAATATTGAGGGTGGGCTGGGCGAAATTGTGGAAATGATCCTGGCCAAATTTCGAGGTCGCCATTGTGTCGGTCACAGTCATTTATGGTTGAACATCGATTTTAATTCAAATTGGCCTAGGACAATCTTTGAAAGCGAATCTGTTGCTATGCTGCGCTCCTCAAGGTTAAACCAAGGTCAAATCAGGCGCGAAATGTTGAGCGACTTTTGCGCTGTTAAATTTAGCGGGTCTCAGAAAACTCTGTTGAGTGCTTCGTTCAGACAGCGACGACGACGTTTCATGAGAGTGCATGCACCCAGCATTGGCCCTCCGCCCCGCATTTTGTTCAGTTATTTTATTTTTATGAAGAGCAGTGCACAGAAGCTAATGCCTACCCGGCATGTTACAGCCCCCTCCTCCTCATCTGCTTTACCGCACTACCCCACCCAATGTCCTGGCGCACGCCTCTTCATTGTTTTTGTTTCTCTGTCATCGTCTTTCACAGCTGAATTCACATTGTCGTTTGTGCTCTCATATTGTTTCTTGCCCTCTCACCTACACTAATTACCATAAAAGTGCTGTAGGTATTGTTGTATATGTGGTTTCGGTTCCGGTTTGGGACACTGCCGCCAGAGGCACCAGTGTCGCTATGTGTATATATATGACTGTGTGTGGCAATAAAGGGGGATTGTTTGGTTGCTAGCAGTTCGTGTACTTGGGCAGCACCCGCCGCTACAACATTGGCGAAAGTGCATAAGACGCCAATGTTGTAGCGGCGGGTGCCGCCCAAGTACACGAACTGCTAGCAATCAAACAATCCCCTTTTATTGAGTGGTTTCTCAGAAGCATCGGGACCTCAGCGTAGGGTACAGCCATCAAGGAATAGACGACCTCCAGACCGCTATGGACACTAAGTACAGAAAGACACGTTTTGCAGTGAACATGAACCTGTCACAATCTGCACGAGTGTTGAGTTTGCTGACGTTGTGAAATATGGACATAAATGGAGTTGTATCTTGTTTTCCTCTTTTTGTTTTATATTTTTGTATGAAGTGCATAAGACAAGCACATTGTTGTTACTGTAAATATAATTCTGTAAAAGAGCACTAACGTACTACCACTAGTAAATCACTAACCCATGTAGCTGTTTTTTTTTATAAGGAAGGGAGTATGTCGTATATGTGGTTTCGGTTCCGGTTTGGGGACCACCTGCCGCCAGAGGCACCAGTGTCGCTTTGTGTATATATATGACTGTATGTGGCAATAAAGGGGGATGGTTTGGTTGCTAGCAGTTCGTGTACTTGGGCAGCACCCGCCGCTACAACATTGGCGAAAGTGCATAAGACGCCAATGTTGTAGCGGCAGAAACCCATGTAGCTGTTTTTTTTTCTTTTTTTTAGGAACCAAACAATCCCCCTTTATTGCCACTTACAGTCATATATATATACATAGCGACACTGGTGCCTCTGGCGGCAGGTGATCCCCAAACCGGAACCGAAAGCACATATACAACAGGTATATGAATAAATAAATAAACAAATAAGTAAATAAGTTATGTGTTTTTCAGTGAATAATGGGCAAATAACCCATTTGCAAATACCCGGAAATTAAAGCCGCTTAAAGTCCTTTATTATGTAGTATTAAATGGTAGGAGGCCGGGGGGGGGGGGGGGGCGTTGTACTTTATAATGGGTGACGGCAGTACTGTGGTCGTACTATCTTCTTGCGTACACATTGGTAGAAATTTGCAGTTCCGCTATTCGTTAGATAGATAGATAGATAGATAGATAGATAGATAGATAGATAGATAGATAGAACTTTTATTCACGTCAATTGCCAGACAACATAAATCAGGCCTACCAAAGCCTCAAAGGGCTTGAGTGGCAGCGCCTGGCAGACAGCTAACATTGGCGTATTTTATTCGTTTTAAGAATGAGTTGGCAGTTTATTATAGGAGCTTTGACACTATTTTGAAGTGACGCGCTTGATCGGTGAAGGGCATACGGTGAGGGGGAAAAAAACGCTGTTTACTTCCGTGATCAGTTACGAGCTAGCTTAATTTTCTGTTCTGCTGTAGGTTGAGAGACCAATGGCTGATATAGAACGGAAATAATATCGCTTGCACGATAACAAACGGAATAATGGCAAGACTTCTCTATAACATCACCGAGCGGGGGGCACATGAAGACGTCACCTACGGTGTCAGTACAATTCCAGTGCAGAAGTATTTGGTTTTAAGGAAATAAAGAACAACGCCACCAAAGGCAAAGCCTTTGGAGCGTTGCTTGGCGGCATCCCAGACGCGTGGCGGGGTTTAAGTGAAGACAGAGAATTAAAAATCTCCCGTCCGTGAAGGCATCACAACGCTTTTCCGCAGCTTTCCGATGCTGTGAGGAAAGACTTCTGCGTTAATTGGCGATTGCGTGATCATTTTTAAAGCTAGCGCAAAACAAACAAACTTGGCGTGCTTTACGTACAGCCTATGTAGATTTGAGTCCTTGAATATCGCGGAATCATCGAAAAGTGGTGCAGTTGATCTTTGAACGAGGAACGAAATAGAAACACAGGACCGCTTCTGATGTCCAGCCCTGTGCTTTAGTATCCCCCAGTGCGAAGCTACCCGCGCTTCCACTGTTCGCGTGTACGTAAGCGAAGCTGACAGTGCGCTTCTCCACGGACTTGAGCCGCTGGGAATGCACGTGGAGCTGCTCGGCAGCAAGAGAAGCATCGTGCATGGTGGCCCAACGGAGGCGCCCCCGCTGGGGAAGGCAGCTTCCAAACTCGACTCGACGTCGCCACCGGGACCGCGAATGCCAGCGACTGAAAGTGTCAAATGGCCCGCGTCAAAGGTGTCGTGCGGACCTGTTTGTCAACGGCCGAGTAGCTACTGCAGCGGCCCGGATACCGGGGATCGGCACGTGTGCGCACCTTCGCCACAGGCGGCGCAAGGACGTCAGGGAAAAAGGGGTGGGTCCTCACGCGACCGCGCGCGACGATTCCTGACGTGAACGTCGAGCAGCGCTGGCGGCATTTCCCACGAGGTGCGCGGCCAAACTAAGACTAATGGCACGGACGCGGTGCCCCTCGGACGGGACGTTATATAACTTAATTCCGACCAGAGCAGGGCGCCCGCGAGAGGGCGGCTTGTTCGCTATTCGCGGAGCGCACCGGCACGGTCGCAACTCTTGCCCACCGCCCGCATTCCAGCGTTCGCGTCGCATCTCTCTTACTCACGGCTCGACCTGACTTGGCGTCCCCCCTTTTTTTTCTCTCTTGTCGCTCTATCTTGCGCCCTTCTTTGCACGGCGGAGACATTTTGCAGGGACTGCATGAAAATTTAGTCGCGTGCTCAGATGATGGCACACACTCTGCGCATTACACAGGGCTTGTTTTTCTTTCTTGGCACCGGCGTAGTTGGCTCATATTTGTTTAGTGTTCCCTTCCTCCCACATTTTTTTTTTCTTCGCGCGTATTCTGCATGTTTTGAACAGCAGTTCCGTGCTTTGCTCTTCATCATTCTCCACTTACTCTCTCGTTACCTTCGGGACGTGCAAAGCTAAACAACGTAACTAGAGCACAGTCGCTGTCAGCACATGTGAGGGAACCTGTTACTTTCCAAATTATTAAGAATGGAATCACACCCACCGTCCTTGCCAGCTCCCTGTTCACTTCATTTCTGTGCGCATTGCTTCCTTTGCTCTGCCGTGACTGCACTGTAGTGTCCCTGCTTCTCTTCTTGGTGCATCGAGTTAGGGCTCCTTACTCAGGTGAGAATGAAAATTTAGGCGCTGACGCGATGCTGGTTGTCTGTTCCCGGCTAGGTCGTGGTGCCCACCAGGTTCATGACGAAACCCGTGACACATTGTTCCTTCTGTGCTCTGCTAAATTATTGGGCTGCATCATGCCTTGGCATATTTCACGCAGCTGAGTGCATGGCTAATTCTGCACCTGCCTGAATGCACCTGTATTGACATTTTGGAGGTGCCTCTTTTATTGTTTTGCGCTTATTTCTTGACTGCGTGCTTTGTTGGAAGGGCGGTTCATAATTTGTTCGAGTATTGCAGTTGTATGCTTGTAAAAGTACGTGATCGGCCCAGATGGATCCGGATCCCAAGCGCTTATCCTTGCTCCTTGCGGCGTATTTTGCGCTGTTTTTTCAAGACGGTAAAATACCAACTACCAGAGTTATCAATTTTGCTGAGCTTTATGTTAAAACTTCTCTATTTAGTACGTGAAAGTCAGTTTAAAATAAATTGCCAGGTACTTGCGGCAGTCATCCCGTTGTTGCTAAAAACAAAAGTTACGTCAAAAACAAAAGAAGCTACTTCAGAGCATTTGCACCACTTTTCTTCGTAGCTTCTGCTGTTTTCGTGGTAAGTTATTTTTATTAACTGAACAACGTTGGGAAACTTCCTTAAAACTTTGCATCTTGGGCGAAAGCGTACCGTGTTCCGTATTTGCACATATTTTGTTTGTGCCTGATATGGAATTCATATGAGTTTTTCTACTTCCTTTGTTTGCTTTCTTCTTACACGAAGGAGCTGCAAAGGCAAGAAGCTGCAAAGCCTGACGAGGCCTGGGCACCCAGACATAGCTTACCAGAGCAGTCAACCTATAGTTTCCGCGTGACTGCCTCGTGACGTTTTGCTCATCCTACACAAATCACGCGAAAACCGCACTGAAAGAATATGTACTTAAGAAATTACCATATCAGATGGACTGCATATCCCCAAAATTCCATTATCACAGCTGACACGGAACGGTTCAGTGGGGCGTCAATAACCAAAAGTCCTTGATATGTGCGCACCCAAAAGGGCTAGTCGAGATTTTGATCCGCTTGAATGTTTGATGGGAGGCACGTACCAGCGAAGTGAGTACGACAATCTGATACGACAGGCTTCGGCATGCTCTTCACACACTTTTCAACGCTGTGCGGACACTTCAACGGTCATTTTGGGAAACAGAATGAACCTACAATATGAAACAGACTAAAAGAAATGGTTATCGTCTTTTACTAGGAGACCAAGATAATAATAAAATATAGCGGATGATTTTGAGCGGTTAGGTCAAATGCCAATTAGGTGCGTTAACACTTTTGTTCTGTTTTCACTTTGGTTTCGGTTAGAGGCTACGTTTTAAATCTTAAGCAATCGGCATAAGCTCCGCCCTAATGGTATGGCACAATAGCGTTAATGTGTTAATGCCCATAAATGAGGAATATTGGTTATTCTCTACATTCGTAGATCACTGGAAATCCTCATGCCACTCATGGAGTAGTGGTGCAGCGGTTAAGCGATGCGCCACTGCCCTGCGATGGTAGGGGCCGCCACAGGCGGCCAATTGTGAGACATAGGTTGCTCTTCTCGAGCAACCTAACGGTCACGGAGAGAGGCTGCGGACAGACAAACATTGAAAAAATCTGAGATAGCGTGTCTTAGTGCTAGCGCTCTAGTAACATTAAGTTATACGGGGTGTTTCACCTAAGAATTTACACAATTTTTAAAGATAGGCTTTTTGAGTTAGAACAGCGCTTTTTTGCCGTAGCATTCTCAGCGGTGCAGTTAATCAGAATTCACCTGAGACGTGCTAACTAGCAGAATGGCAGTCAGCGGCAAACCTTTGTCCCGGTCTAAACGTTTGCTTCGCTTTTGGCAGGTGAGCTCTGCAAGCCAGGGGACAGTATCAGCCGGAAAGCGGCTCGTATCTTCAACGGCTATCACCTTCGCAACTGCTTCGGGTGACTGATCTGCGCATGCGGCTCAAGAAAGCTGTTGTTTCGACATCGCAAGCCATCCTTGCCTTCATTCGCTCTGGACCTGCCAAAGATGTCCCCCTGGCGCCGATCACCGACTATTTAAAGACCGTCAACTTCGTGGACCGTTGCAGTCAGCGGCAAACCTTTGTCCCGGTCTAAACGTTTGCTTCGCTTTTGGCAGGTGAGCTCTGCAAGCCAGGGGACAGTATCAGCCGGAAAGCGGCTCGTATCTTCAACGGCTATCACCTTCGCAACTGCTTCGGGTGACTGATCTGCGCATGCGGCTCAAGAAAGCTGTTGTTTCGACATCGCAAGCCATCCTTGCCTTCATTCGCTCTGGACCTGCCAAAGATGTCCCCCTGGCGCCGATCACCGACTATTTAAAGACCGTCAACTTCGTGGACCGTTGCAGTCAGCGGCAAACCTTTGTCCCGGTCTAAACGTTTGCTTCGCTTTTGGCAGGTGAGCTCTGCAAGCCAGGGGACAGTATCAGCCGGAAAGCGGCTCGTATCTTCAACGGCTATCACCTTCGCAACTGCTTCGGGTGACTGATCTGCGCATGCGGCTCAAGAAAGCTGTTGTTTCGACATCGCAAGCCATCCTTGCCTTCATTCGCTCTGGACCTGCCAAAGATGTCCCCCTGGCGCCGATCACCGACTATTTAAAGACCGTCAACTTCGTGGACCGTTGCAGTCAGCGGCAAACCTTTGTCCCGGTCTAAACGTTTGCTTCGCTTTTGGCAGGTGAGTGTTGGTTACACCTGTTGTAATTCATCACTTTTCGTGTTTTGCCGCTGACTGCACCATGTCTTCTTTGTGTACTTCTTGCTCAAAAGCCATACCGAAAGATGGGAAATTTATGACTTGCTGTGCCTGTGAGGGCGAATTTCACTTGGGGAAAAACTGCTCGTCAGTTACTGATAACGCCTACAAGAAGATGAGTACGGTAACACGTGAAACATGGAAGTGTCCTTCATGCAAGGATGATTCGGTGGCGCAACCTGACGTAGCATCCAACCCCGATGGTGGTTCGTTCTCGCAGCAACTGTCTGCTCTGAATGTGAAGCTGGATACTTTGACTACCACTGTATCAGCACTGATGGGGAAAATGGAAGAACTGTTGTTGGTCAAGGAAGCTAGTGAAAAGGTTGCTTCAGCAGTCGAGGACATACAGTCAGCTATTGACTTCCTTTCGTCACGGTATGACTCTGTGCTTGCTGGAGTGACCACTAATCAGGCTGAGCTTGCAGATCTTCGGTCACAAGTTCAATCACTGTCTTCAACAGTAGTTTCCCAGAAAGAAGTGATTGACAGGATGAGTGGAGAGATAAATGATCTCGAACAATACAGCAGACGATGTAACTTCGAGATTCACGGCCTTCCGGTCAAATCTGATGAAAACTTGCACACTTTCTTAAGTACCTTAGCAGGCAAACTAAACATTACCGATTTTCAACCAGCAGATATCTCAGCAGTCCATCGGCTACCGTCCAGAGGCGACTATATCCCACCGATCCTAGTACAGACTCAGTCGGTTTCTGTTAAGCAGAAATGGCTCGGAGCTCGGAAGGGCCTTCCTGATTTGGTGCAAGACGACCAGTCTCCTCGGCTGTTTTTTAACGATAACCTGTCTCGGGTTAATCGCGAGCTGTTCCGACTAGCAAGGTCTCGGGGCAAACAAAAGGGTTTTGAGTTCGTCTGGACCAAAAATGGGAAGGTCCTTGCAAAGCGGTCCGAAGGCGCACCTCTCATTCGCATCAACAAGTTTTCGGATCTTGAGAAACTAACATAACCATGTCTGATACAGGTTTCGTGAAGTGTTCCGATTTTTCTGAAGTCCGGAAGTTCTTTCAGTATCAAACAGGCAATTCATTTCAGTTTACTCATGTTAATATTCGCAGTATACGGAAACACTGGGACCATTTTTGTGCGTTAATTCACCCTTTTCACTTAAGTTTTGACGTCATTGCTCTCACGGAAGTGAACGCTTCGTCAGACGTGTAACTACAGTTCTCGCTGCCAGGCTACCAGTTATATTCTTACACTCGTTTACAAAGAATGGGAGGAGGAATCGCAGTTTTTGTTAAGGATTCTTGGTCCGTTTCTGAAATTAGTGTTCCTTTCACTCAAGCAGAAGTAGTTGCGCTCCGCCTAAGTACACCTTGGTTGTCGCTGGTTCTTCTCACAATTTACCGCCCTCCGTGTTGTAACGGTCGAATCTTTTTAGCTGAGCTAGATTTTGCATTATCATCGTTCTCCCGCGAAGAACACGTGTGCATTATCGGTGATATGAATATCGATATTTTACGCCCCACTGTGTCAACGGTCGCATATTATCTGGACACTTTATCAAAGTGGGGGCTAGCGACTACAATCCACAGCCCTACACGTGAGGAATACTTAGCTGGGCAGCTGGTCGCGTCTTGCATCGACCACATCAACGTGCGTTCTCAAAACCTGTCGGTGCGGTCTGCTGTGGTTGAGGTCAAGCTTGCAGACCACTATTCCATTTGTTGCTCGTTAACAGATAGTTCCAGCCATCCTGCATCTATGCACAGCCAGCAAAAGGTCTCAGTACTTGATTATAAGCGTCTTGACGAAAGAATAGCAAAGCATGATTGGGATTCTTTTATACACAGTGTGTCCCCTGCGGACCTATATGATCGGTTCGTCGATGTTTTTCGTTCACACAAAGCAGAATCTTCCCGCATGGTGAATGTTAAACAACGAAATTTAGACAATAAGTGGATGTCTCCCGCAATATTGGCAGCCATTAAATAGAAGGATCTGCTCTGGGCTCGATCAAGACGTGCCCCAAACTGTTCTCAGCTACGACTGCAGTTTAAATATGAACGAAACCGTGTCAACGCCATGATCCGTTTGGCCAAGCGCAACCACTTTAGGTCTCAGTTTAATGACGCACGTTTTAACAGCAAGAAAACATGGTCATTGGTGAATAGTCTGAAAGGAGGGAGCGCTGCTATCTACAATGATACATATTTCATCTCGCATTTTCATAAAGATGGACAGAGCATTGCGAATGACTTCAACAATTTTTTTTCTCTGGTCTCTGGTGCATCTCGAACCCCTCCTACCGACTGTCCTATGCCTCTCAGTGTGATGGAATCTGCTTTCCTTCCTGATATTACTGAAAGTGATTTAAGGTGTATACTTTTCAGTCTTAAACGTAGCAAATCTCCTGGTCATGACGGCCTCACGATTTCTGAATTGTGCAGAAATTTTGAAGTAATTAAAGGTGTTCTACTAGTTATCCTTAACACTATCATTTCTACTGGTATAATACCTGCTTCAATGAAAACTGCTAAAGTTATACCTTTGTACAAGGGTGGCTCCAGAAACATTATGAGTAATTACCGACCTATCTCTATTCTACCATGCATTGGCCAAATTTTTGAGAAGCATCTATTACTCACCATGACGAATTTTTTGAATACGCACAGTGTTCTATCACCTTGTCAGTACGGCTTTATAGCAGGAAAAGGAACAACGGTTCTTCTTGAAGAATTCTCTGACGTGCTAAATTCAGCTTTTGATAAGAATCAAGTCGCATGTTCTCTTTTTCTGGACGTTAGCAAGGCTTTTGATAGCATCTGCCACGTTCTTTTGCTTGATAAACTTTCTGCGCTGGGATTTCGAGGTTCGTTTTTGGAACTGCTTACTAACTTTTTACAAGATAGGCGCCAATATGTGTCGATTTCAAGATTCCATAGCGATTTCACGGCAATTGCCTCTGGAGTCCCGCAAGGTTCTATATTAAGTCCTTTATTATTCAATCTATACGTTAACGACCTTGCTAACAGTGTGCCATCTTTGCTGTTTCAGTATGCTGATGACACTGTTATTGTTGCATGTGCAAAGAAATACACTGATGCTGTTACAGCATTACAGATAGCTGCTATTAAAGCCATGGACTGGTTTAAGTTTAATCTTATTAATGTTAATACTTCTAAAACAAAACTGATCTGTTTTCATAACCCATTAAAACAAGTTGAATTAACTGACCTTGTTTATTTGCATACTTCCTCTTGTCTTAATTGCAACTGTGTACCAGTTGAATATGCGCATTCGGTCAAATATCTTGGCCTGACCTTCGACAGTGATCTCTCTTGGAAATCGCACCTTTCTTTTGTTTGCCAAAGGCTTCGTGCTGTATCGTGTGTCCTGTATAACATTAGATATTTTATGCCTTTTTCTGTCCGTAAATGTGTTGTACATGCTCTAGCCTATAGTGTACTTAGGTACGGAATTACTGTTTATGGTCACTGCACGGTTCGCTGGCAACATAGGGTGAATTCGCTTTTGCGTTTGCTTCTAAAGAATATTGCTTACGACCTGTCCATTGGTAATGACATTGATATTTTTAGAAGACTAAAGCTTCCAAGTTTTAACTCTTTATTAACAGAAACTATTGTGCTAAAACACTTCTGGTACAGTCAGTTCACCGTTCCATATGTCCCTGCTCGGGATTTAAGACCAAAATACCGCTACTGCATTCCTCGCTCCTCAACCCGGTACGGTAAGCGCACACGTCATTACTATGTACCTGCCTGTTTCAATAGCTTGCCTCCTACTGTACTCCGCATGAAAACTAAATACACCCTGAAAAAAACTTTGCGGTATGTCTCCGTGTTGCTTCCTGCCCCGTAGTTATTTCAGCTATTTACTGTATTAATTTCAAATCACTGTAATCTTTCTTGATGTTGTAATAGTTATATATTTGTTTCATTCTGTTTGGTGACCATTTTCTTTTTTTGCAAAGTTCATTGCAACGTCTCTATTTTCCTTTGTTTTGCCAATGTTAGCTGTCTGCCAGGCGCTGCCACTCAAGCCCTTTGAGGCTTTGGTAGGCCTGATTTATGTTGTCTGGCAATTGACGTGAATAAAAGTTCTATCTATCTATCTATCTATCTAATTTAGAAGAGTTAACTTAATTACGGTGTCGAGAGGCGTGTAGCCCATCGTAAGGAATATCTATACCAATTTTTAGAATTTCGAAACCGCGATTACCCTCGGCGTTGTGGCCCAACAAATTTTGCCTACATCGCTCCAACATATATGCGCTTTCGAGAAGCTTGCAGGCAAAGCAACCTCTTCAGTGCACGCAACTCGCAGAAATTGTCAAAATTTGATGGGCCTCAGCGCCGAGGGCGACCGCATTTTCGAAATTGGAAAAACCGATATGGATAATACTTACGCTGGGCTACACACCTCTCAGTAATTAATGAAGCTACCTGTAGTAGTGAGAAAGTTAAATGTTGAATATTAGTTCAGCGGCCTGCTAGTTAGCACCTCTTAGCTCTGTTATGGTGTACTACGCCGCTGACAATACTATGCCGACATCCTAGTCGAAATCTAGGATGTCACATCCTAATCGAAATAAAGAGGAAGAAATGGGCTTGCGTAGGGCATGTGATGCGTAGACAAGATAACCGCTTGCTATTGGGGATGTAGTAACGAGGTATTTTCCTCAAAACTCGCACAGCCAGTCTGTCCTAAGCGGAGTTGCCGATTAATTTCGCAGAGAAGAACTTACACTGTTCCTCTCCGACAAGGAAGGCGGATTCGCCATACTTCCAAGCAACGTGTTCCGTGAGAAGGCTTCGCAGGCAGTTGCCAAGATTTCAATAAGACAAGGCAAAACCAACTAATGTCAAGCGGGTTGCACTGAGCCTGCTTGTACAGTTGCTTCTTCAAACGCAGTACAATCAAGTGAAGGGTGTTAAAGCAGATACCCTGACTCTCTTCTGTTCCGCAAAGACGCACAAGGACTTGGGCCCTCTTCGAACCATAATCATCGAGAGAGGTAGTTGGCAGGCGGTCCTAAGCAGGTATCTCTTGAAGAACCTCTACAGCCTCGTTCCTGAAGATCCGTACAAGATTACGGGCTCTGCTAACGTGACAGGCGTGCTTCAAGAATGTGTGATCGGGGCGCATTTCAATAGACATTGATGAGCTCTTCTACTCTGTGCCACACGGTGAACTTTTTTGTGTGGTCAGCGAACTCATCGATATCTCTGGTGTCGTGGCGTTCCAAAACCTCTGTGACATTTCCAGAGATGGTTTTTTTGGGGCTGTTAAGATGCTACCTCAATGCAGCCCTTGTTAAATTCGAAGATAGGCTGTATGCCCAACCCAAAAGCAGGGCATTTGGATAGGGTCATGTGTCGCGCCCGCCATATGGGAAATTTACCTGGCTAGGTTTGACCGCCTGTTTCAGCAACAGCTTGACGTCACCAATCTTGGTGTTAAAAAAGTGTTCAGATATGTTGATGATTTTTTAATACTTGTAAAGGTAGACCGCGAAGCGAGACGTGACACAGTCGCGGGGAACGTCCGAGATGTTTTTAAGCAATGCTCACAATATTTAAATTTCACGCTTGAACAGCAGCACGGAAAGATCTTTGTTTTTAGATTTGCAGCTTTGTATTAACGAAAATGACCATGCGTGCTGGGCCTATAAGCCACGTTCAAAGAAGGCTATCTTACCATTTTCTTCGTCCTTACTAAATCTAATCAAGAGGGGCATATATCTATGACCTTTTTGAGATCAGCGCTTTTGAAGTCCTGCCAGCACAAGGCAGCGGAAAGTTTTCAGGGCCAAGTTTTCAAGTTACAGCAGTCGGGCTTTTCACTACCGCTTCTTCAGGCAATCGCCGAACAGCTGATGTGGTAGCTGAGAAACTAAGTGCGTGGGAAGGTGCAGGCGGCCCCTTTGAACCAAGGTCCGCTAGAATTTATGCCTCATGTGCACAAGCTGGCCCAGAACCTGAAGAAAGTGGCGGGCAAGCAAGGCATCCGAGTCGTTTTTTTTCAGCCCACTGCAAGTTATATCAAGTGTATAGGCGCGTGGCGGAGGGTCAGCGCAGGGCTGCCACTACGATCAAGCACGAGCTCCACCAGTACGTGCGCTGTGCCACGGAAGTGTTGCACCAGTTTCCGCTGCGATGCGGCAGAGTTTACGTCGGCCAGACGGGGCAATGCTTAAGCGAGAGGCTGCGTCAACACTTTCGGTCGCTGAAACTAGACAATGGCGGCAATCTCCCAAAACAATGCAGGGAATGCCAAGGGCGATACCCCGAGCTGAACAAGGCTACTGTCATACGGTAAGGGCAAGTCCAGGCCAGAAGAGATATTTTAGAAGCTACATGCATGCGCAAACTTACTATAAACACGTGTGTTAGTGAGCCCTCTGTGGCTCTTCTGGATGAGAAGAATCGGTTCATGACGAGATAGGCACGTTTTTTTTCTTTGTGCCTTTTGCCTTTTTTTCGTTACGTTTCAAAGTTACTTTGCCTGAATGTTGCCACGGGCATTCCCCTTACTCTGCTGTGATCCGGTCTGTGCAGGCGCACACTTTTGCTGGACCACGCTATTTCGAACAAACCCCAGTTACTAGTTACAGCTCGCCCTTTCCACTTGTCTTCTTACGTCCTGTTCCTGCCGCGGTTCTTTTCTCCCTTGGCCATGCCGGACCAATCGGCCCAGAACATCGCCGTGCTGAACTGCGAGGGGCTTCGACCAAGTTTGCACAGAGCCTTCTACGCCGTGCATTTAGCGAAGAAGAACTTCGGGGAAAGCCCCTCTGCGGAAAGGGCATGAATGCACACAAAGAAGGGCCGACCAAGGATGGCTAGATCCTGTGCGTTTGAACGCCGGGCTAGGTATGCACTGTTCTTTTTTTGAACAGTTCAGTTAAAAGTACTGCACGCGTTTGTGAGACTGTAGTAGGAAGGGCATTCTGAAAAATTTTGCGTCTTAATTTAAAGCTTGACATTGCATCACATGTTGCATAAAGGGAAATTCAACTTGGTGTAATAAACAGCTTTGATATTGTTATTCATATGAAAAATGAATTTTAAGGTAACTTTTTGCATTCTGAGAGGTGAAGGTGCCAGCTTTTCTTTTGCTTTTAGGCAATAAAGTAGTTTGCACTTCTAAAGTGCGAACCTATGTTTTTGAAGCTGAGTTGGTTCACAAATTAAATTTCAGTTTAGTTTTATCAGACTTGAATGTAACCTTCACAAGTTTTGAAGGCTATTTTAGAAGGCTATTTCTTGGTGCTGAAATCAGACGCCTTGAAAGGCAGAAAATTTCCCAGATACATACTCTACGATCATTTAGTGACGTACTTTATTCGGATAGGCACAGTACAGTGCAGCTTCGTGGCTTCTACAACATTGCCAAAGCAATATTCATAAGACGGCCGCAGAAATGATCTTGTCTGCCTCAGTGGGGAAAAGCTTTGTTCAGACTGTCTTGCATGGAGGTGCAGTGTCCATCAGTTTTTTCTTTCAACCCGTTGGGGTGTCTTGCAGCTAAGTGTTCACATTTCTGCTCAAAGGAAGGGAGGTAACAGATGCCAGCTTCCCTCAATTCAATTCCACGCATTCCCGTTTCGTTCAGGTGGTTGTGACAAAGCGCGGGATTTTTTTCAGGCATGCCTCTTTACACGAGCTGTGAAAGAGTGAGGTATTTTTTTTTTTTCAACCTATTGAGCTGTACAGCAATACTACATCATTTGGATGTTGAAAAAGGATAGCATCAGAGTCATTGTCATTGCTGCAAAGTGCCTCGTTTTACTGTGCTGTTCTACAAATTGTTTCGCAGCTTCCACCTTGGCAATAGCTTATATTGCGTTTGTTATCACTGTCTGCATTGAACTTTGGGTTTGGCAGAGTTTCTAATAAACTCACTTTCTATATTAACGTTGCCAGTCACGCAGTTGCTCCATGTGTTCTGGGACAATACCGTGTATACATGGTTTTAAGTCGACTCGAATGTAATTCGAATTTCCTATATCGATTGTCAGGAAAAAAAAGCGCGACCGTGGGAACATTCCAGAATGAAAATTCTGGAAATGAGCCAAGGAGTAGTCACTGGACTACTCGCCCACGCTTTCACCACCTTCGTTGCTGCTGCGGTCCCACAGCACGTTGTTCTAAAGTCGTCGTCCAGCGAAATCCCGCACTTCGCAAAAACCGCAGCACGTCATCGTCCCGCCACATCTGCATCCTTGTTCTGAAACGTTGCACTTGCGGCCTGGTGCGCAGTTGTTCGTTCCTTCGGCGAGAACCGCTGAAGAGCTGAACCAGAGCGCTGAACAGTTACCGGACAACACGTAACTACAAAGACAACACGTCACGACACTTCAGACCACTGAAGAGATCCCTGCAGTGGACAATCACCTCCTGCACTTGTGGGAGGCTCGCCGGAGTCTTACCAAACGGTGGAAGAAGCAAAAGCTGAATCGCAAACTTAAGGCTCGCATTGTCGACCTCACGGAGCAGGCTGCGGCGTATGCTGCCCAGCTCACCGATTCAAACTGGATAGAGAAGTGTAATTCGGCAGCGCGTCAGATGAGCTCGAGAGGAACATGGCGCTTCTTTCGCAGTCTCATCGACCCCACTCAAACGAGAGGGGAGACGCAAAGACAGCTCCGGCGGGCTTTGCACGGGTACCAAGGTACGACGGCTCAACTTGCGGACACCCTGTGCGACAGATATCTCTGCCGCATAGAGGACCCAGTTGGGCCCGAGTACGAGTACGCGGGAAAGCCGAATCCCGACATTGATGCCCCTTTTGAGTTACACGACCTTAAGGCGGCTTTAGCTAAAATGCGGCGAGGTACGGCTCCGGGTCGGGATCGCATAACAGTCAATCTGTTGGCCAACCTCCCAGATTCGGCCTACCTCCACCTGCTAGTGTACATTAACCAGATTTGGGACGGGCGTCCACTCCCTCCCGAATGGAAGACCTCCTTGGTCACTTTCATCCCTAAGCCAGGCAAGCCAGTGAATACCGACAACCTGAGGCCCATCTCACTAACCTCTTGTGTGGGCAAGCTTATGGAGACGATGGTTAGGGATCGCCTCTCTCCACACATAGAGACCAAGGGCCTCTTTGCAGACACTATGTTCGGGTTCCGACCGCATATGTCTGCGCAGGACGTCCTCCTCCAGTTACACCGCTACATAATACGACCCACTGCCATGCGCCACAACGACAAGGCCATCCTTGCCCTCGATCTTAAGGGGGCCTTTGACAACGTTCGTCATAGCAGCATCTTGGCTAACTTGAGTACCACTGATTGTGGGCGCAAGGCATTCACATATGTAAGAGACTTTCTCTCGAAGCGTCAGGCCTTCCTCAAGATTGAGGATGACGAATACGGACCATACACGATGGGTACACGGGGTACACCCCAAGGGGCGGTCTTGTCGCCACTTCTTTTCAACATTGCCATGATGCAGCTTCCCCACCAATTGGCCCGGGTGGAAGGCATTCATCACGCACTATACGCGGACGACATAACAATTTGGACTACCGAAGGGAGCCTTGGGGAAATGGAGGACCGCCTTCAGCGGGCCGCCACCATAACCGATAGCTACGCTATCGGCTGTGGTCTCCAATGTGCTCCCGCAAAATCGGAACTTCTGCACATCAGATCCGATCCTAAGGACAACACGAGTTTGCAAATCTCTCTGACGGGAGGCCCTATCAAAGAGGTCGGGGAGCTCCGCATACTAGGTCTGTTCATCCATAACAGGCTCAGCCCGGAATCCACTATTGCCAAACTCAAGCGCGTAGGCGAACAGGTCGGACGCATGATCCATCGCGTTTCTAACAAGCGCGGCGGGTTGCGAGGCAGGGACGCGCTTCGGCTCGCCCATGCCTTCGTGACCAGCAGGATCCTCTACTCCGCTCCCTACCTTCGCACTACGAAACAACACGAAATAAGAATCGACACCATCGTTAGAAAGGCTACAAAGCGAGCACTGGGCCTCCCAGTGGCCACCTCCAATGCTAAGTTGTCGGCGTTGGGGGTGATAAACTCCTACCAGGAGTTACGAGAGGCCCACCTCGTGAACCAATATACGCGACTCTCGCAGACGGCCTCCGGGCGCCGCCTGCTAGACCGCTTGCACATCCAACACGAGTGCACTCCAGAGGAGACGTGTCGGATTCCGGAGCTATGGCGTCACAAGCTCTGGGTCCCTCCACTCCCGCGCAACATGGACACACATACACACGAAGGCAGACGAGAGGCGCGCGCTCGGGCCCTCGAACACCAACACGGATCCAAACAGGGTGTATACTACGTTGACGTGGCAGGGCCGTCGCCCAATGGATTCTACACGGCCGCAGTAGTTCACCAGGATCAATGCGTTAACGGGCTCTCCTTTCGAGCTCGAAATTCAGCACAGGCTGAGGAAGTAGCCATTGCGCTTGCCGCCTCGGACTTGAATTCGAAGGTAATCGTGACAGATTCGCGTAGAGCCTGTCAACACTACCTGGCTGGCGAGATTTCACCTTTAGCCTGGAGTATATTAAAGCGCGCAGTGAGGGAATCGGACCCTTCGCCCAAACGCATAGTTTGGACTCCAGGCCATCAGGGCGTTAGAGGTAATGAGGCTGCGGACGCGGCTGCCCGAGCGCTTACCTACCGGGCACCTCACCCAGGCTCTTCCGGCTCGGAGATTGTGCAACCGCTTCTGCGGTTCAGAGAAATTCTGGACGACTATTGCGAACGCCATCGTCTTTTCCCGGTCCCTGCTAAGGGCCTGAGTAAAGCTGATGAGCGAACTCTGAGGCGCTTGCAGACCAACACTCTGTTGTGTCCTGCAATAGTGAAACATTTCGACCCCAAAATCGATGGGCGCTGCCCTCACTGTGGGGAAGTTTCCGATACCTTCCACATGGTTTGGGCCTGTCAAAAGAATCCTTCCCTTCCCCCCAATCCTTCCCCTTCCCGAGAGGCATGGGAGGCAGCCCTGCTCAACTGCTCGGGGCTGGAGTCTCAAAGGGCTCTAGTCCAACGGGCGCGAGTAGCGGCCTCGTCCAGCGGGGTCCCGGACTAAGGACTCCACCTATGTAAACGACCATTTTTGGTCTGCAAACTCTCCTGTTGTTTATTAAAACGTTTTCACCACCACCAGTTGTTCGTTCCTTCGGCGAGAACCGCTGAAGAGCTGAACCAGAGCGCTGAACAGTTACCGGACCCGGAGCACAAATGACGATTCACGAAGCACATTCAAAACTGGCAAAACGTGGCTGGAAGTCAAATAAAATGCGTCGAACAGAAACTATGCGTGAGCGGCGTCGGCTCTTCCATCGGCTACCGACAACCCCGGAAGCGCTGCCGTTCCGAGTGGCGGCACCGCCGCAATTGGAACAGCAGCCCTTTCATCAACTAGTGAAGCTTCCATGAGTGTCGAGTGCGGAGGAGAGTGGTGGTGTGCAATTAAAAGTTAAATAAAAATCATAATCCTTCCGAACAAGCGCGCAGAAGAGCCGAATGGTACTGGGTAGACCCTTAGAGCAGACATAAAATCGCAACCACGCAGTAGCATCCATGATATCTAGTTTGTCTCGCCTTTATTTATGCTGCCATGCTTTGGTTTCGATTGTAAATCGAGCCTCCACTTCGGATATTCAAATTTAAAAAATAGGTGAACTTACACTCGTGTAAATACAGTACCTAATACATGTAGTATTCGGTGTTTCCTGAACTTCGTTTTTGAAGTTTGAAGGCGCGCATGTGTTAGGGTTTGTTTAATTATCATATGCAGATTACCAGGCGGTGTATTGAAATTATTCACTCTCATTCTGCTGTCGGGTTAGTCTATAATGATTTCATTTCAAGCTGTCAGTCTCTTTTTGTGTCCAATAATTACTAACTGTTGTCTGGCATATTTGATGAAGTTTTTTCCACTAACATTGCTGCGTTGAACAGTTTATGCAGCTTGCAAAATGCATTAATCTTGTGTGTGTGTGTGTGTGTGTGTGTGTGTGCGTGCGTGCGTGCGTGCGTGCGTGCAGGGTACTCGTGCGACTGATTTCCCGCGGCGACACTGCTGCAGCTGAAAAACAGCCTTTCTTCAATGCTGAGTAGAGAAATAAAATAAGTTGACAAAAGTTCATACGTATCTGACTCCATGCAAGCCAGCTCTTAATTTAAAGTTTTTTTGGCTGGTTTTCTTGCATGCCTTTCCCGGCAACATACATATCCTTCTATCTATACGTTTACGTGGTCCCACCAAAACGATGGTGCCCTCCTCACAAGGCCCACACAGTTTTCAAGTGACACGTTACACATTTGATGCTTCAAAGCTGCAGGAGCTGGAAAACTAATCTCTTCTTAATTAAAACTACGCAGCAGCAGATTCTCAAGTGTGTGACGGTGGAGCCGAAGGAACCAGGTGACGTTTCATGTGCCGTGGAAATTTTTGCACTGTGTTGCCGGCAAATAATGGAGATCTATTTTTGTATTAGATACTGCATTAAAACATGCCGGAAGGTTACTCTGCCACCACAAGACACTCCACTACGCGTTAGGCAAAGTGGCAGTAAGACATTATAAATGCAACTGATCAGCATCAAAGATTTTAATGCAGAAGCGCTTTGATCTGACACCGGAGACTCAACAAGAAAGCACCGAAAAAGCATGAAATAGGAACACACTAGAGCCATGGTGGCCATTTTTTTTCGAAAGCCATTAGGAATGCATAAAGAGAAGTTACAAGAAAAGTCATCAGACAGGCCCAATGGGTAAGGTCACAAGAATATCCGAAGATATACATTGCATATGTCTTTAAGGGCACCGGCGTCCGTGTGCACTTAGGTTGGGGCTTGCGGGTTGAAGTGGCGCAGTATGGGTGGTGCCGTGAGGCGAGTGCGCAAGGTGTAGGCGTCGTCACATGGGGGCGACTAACTCGACAAATCCACTTCGCTGCCGAGAAGCCCAGCGGCCAGTGAAAATCGGCGAGAGGCGTACGCCATAATTTGGTAGCAGCGGCAGCGCGCGACGGACAGAGCTTAGACTTGCTCTGAATTTTGCGGGTCGGTGGCTATTTTTCGCCTTTAAGTGCCTTGCTCTCTGCCGCTGCTGCCACAAGTTGTTCTTATGCTAAACAGTGGTCGATACAGATGTTCATGCCACAGTCGCGTTGCTTTGTGTGCCGACTAGAACTTGACAAGGATGGCTACCAACTCATCTGCTGTGAGTACAATTTTTTTTTCTACTTGGGTGCATGTTCTGTTGTCAAAGAAGAAAAGTGCAACGCGAAAACTAAAACACAAAAGGCATGGAAATGGATATGTTTTACATGTAAAGGTGATAACTCAGTGTTGGATGATAAAGGAGAAAAAATTAGGAAAACCATTGCGGAACACCTGATCTCATTGGGCAGGAAAATGGACGCACTTCTGACATTGCCCAGGGAAGTCGAAAGTTCGGAAAGTTTTGTGTAGTTGTTGTCTGAAAAAATTGATTAATTCCAAACATGGATATGTTCTCAAGAAAAAACTGACAAAAGATCTGATGGAAAGAATGGACTAACTGAAAAAAGAGAGCACTAGTAAAGATTTCACAAAGATCAAGTTGGACATTGATGATTTTGAATACCATAGGCGGCGCTTAAATCTCGCAATACATGGTATCCCTACTGTAGGGCAGGAAGCCCTCATGATAGAAGTGAACGAAATATCAACGAAACATGCCGCTGGTGACACGAAATGACATCATAAATGTTGACAGGCTACGTGTCAAACTCGACAGAACTCCCTGTGTAATTGTGCGGTTTCATACACAAGTGCGTGATAAATGGCTCTCAAACAGGCAAGCGTTGGAAGACGGAACTGATAACGTATGCAATTGTGAAAAGATATCTAGAAACTCCCAAATCCTTCTCACAATGGCAAAAGAATGGACAGCCGTATCTGGCTATGCGTTTGTATGGCACGTCAATGAAAAAGTGCTAGTGAGGCACGCAAACGGTGAAAGCGCGATTTTAAAATAATACCGCAACTTAAGATAATAAGTGAGAATCATGAATGTACAGCGATGGAGTGCTCAGATATATTGTTTTAGGTTGTATACAGACCGCCATGTGCTTTTTTTAAAAAATATTCTCGTTCTTTACAAAAAGATTGCTAGAAAAAGGATGGCAATTAAACCTTCAAAATGTTATGGTAGGAGATCTCAATATAAATGCAACCTCAGATAACCCAATGTATAAAGATTTCATGAAGATTTACAAACATATAGATGTATTAATGTAAGAAGTGTTCTAAAATGAGTTACACAGACCACTGAAGCTACACTTGACTTGACCTCTGTGTGACGAGTTTTGATCCTGATGATAAAAAAGCGGGTGGTTTAAAATCAGACATTAGGGACCATTTCCCAATATTTTGCTTCCTTCCTGGGAATTCACCAGCTTAATCAAGTGAAGAACACCTGGAAAGAGTTTACTCCGAACGTAATGTCAAAAAAGTTTGTTGGTGTTATGTCAAATTTTAATTGAAATGTCGTAATTAAAGAGAGCGACTCTAATAAGGCCTATATACCTTCATATGGTCCTTTATGGGCTCATATACCAATTTTTTTCACTCAGGTCTCGAAAAAACGCAGAAAATTAGAGAAACCATGCATAACTGTAGGAATTTACTGCAGGATTAAATTTGGTGCCAGTCTTTTTCAATTATTATTAAGCACAAGAGAGGAAAGTGATCTTCGTGAATATAAAAAAAGTAGCAATAAACTGATCAAGGAAATCAAGATAGCTAGATATGAATATCACAGAAATAAATTTCTTAGTACTACCAGCAACTGCAGAGCCATGTGGGAGACTTTCAACGAAATAGTCAACAAAAAAACACCGACTCGAAAGATTAATTTTCAGAAACCGGGTGCCCTGAGAGGGAGATCTTAAACTTGTTCCACAAACACTTTCTTACATTAGGGTCCTGTTCAGATCATACTCTATGAAAATTACATTGCTGAAAACTGTCTGTCAACTGTCTTCCTATCGCTAACAGGCCGATGGGAAGTGCTGGGCGTAATAATGTCAAATACAATTCTTCATGTGGCCCCGACGAAGTCAAACCAAAACCGCTAAAAGCGTTCAATGCTATAGTTGCAGTCCCACTGGCACACATCTGCAACCTTATTGTGGCAACAGGAGTGTTTCCAGCCAAAATGAAGCTAGCAAGAGTTTCTGCCCTTCATAGAGAAGATCTCTTGACGATTTAAATAAGTATAGATAGATTTATATCCTCTTTGTATTCTCAAAGGTAGCAGAACACATAATTAACAAAAGGATAACAGGTTTTCAAAATGCTGAAAAATAATCGCTAATGAGCAGTACGGATTTTATAAAAATAGATCTTTGGAAACACCCCTTCTTGAAACAAAAGGCGAAATTATCGAGAATATAGAAAATCGACTATTCACGCTAGGTATCTTTTTATACTTTAGAAAGGCGCTTTACTGTGTGTGCAACACGAACCACTTTTGCGCAAATTATCCTTTTATGTTATCCAAGGTAAAGCTTTCTGTAATAAAAACCTATTTAACTTTTAAATGACAGATGGAAACTATTAAATATGAAGTACCTCAGGAGTCTCTTCTTGGACCTTTTCTATTTATATTATACATAAATGGTATTACTAATATACGAGGACGTAAGAAAATATTGCTGTACGCATATGAGACGGATGTATTTTTCTAAGGAGTTATTACATATGAATTATGCACAGAAGCAAATAAACAGTCCCTTTTGCTCGGCTAGTTGGTGTGACATTGTGGTCAGGAAAGGAAAAGCAGCGCTAAATTCTACACAAACCACACAGAAAGACGGACAGGACGGGCGCTGACCTGTCCGTCTGACCGTCTGTCCGTCCTGTCCGTCTTTCTGTGCGGTTTGTGTAGAATTTAGCGCTGTTTTTACTTTCCTGAACACAAAGCAAATAAACGCCTAGAAAGTCTGAATACGTGGTTGAAGGGAAATAAAATGCAATTAAACATAAAAGCAAAGTATTTGTTGCTAAGCCAAAAGGATCAACTAATGTACCTGCCTTACCTTTGGAATTTTACGGAGTACCTATCCAACACTCATGCATGATCCGAGGTTTAGGTGTTGTGCTTCGAGAGAATCTTTCATGGTCCCCCCATGTCGATCCGTTAACAACGGGCGTATCTAGAGCCATTGGCACGTTAAACAAACTGAGATCACTCCTCCCGGCTGATGCTTTCCACATGCATTTCCACATGGGCTACTAGTTTGCGCACCTCTCTCTTCATAGCCGGAACACTTTGTTCTCGCTTCGAGTTCAGGCAGTTAATCATTAAATGCCCAAATTTCATGCGATCAAAACATTGAACTGCAGCAAATTGGATCGCACTAGCAATTTTCGGTCCCTGCTTTAATTTTAGTTGCATCTGCGCAAGCTTTATCTTTTCTCGCTCAATTGCGAGTTTCAACTTGTCAATTTCAAGCAGCTGCTCTGCCTTCTGCTCAACCTCCACGCGTCGCATAACGCCCTCTCGATTATACCGTACGGCAGCCATCTCCCTTTTCCGTGCTGTCATTTATAGCACGAAAACACTACACCGACATGGTGAATTCGGAGGAAGCAGAAAGGTCTCCTACCTCGCTGGTTGCTTTCCTCTGCCACGGTAATCTCGTCGCCCTGAGTGACGACAGCGGGCTCCTCGATGCGGATGAGTTGAGCCCCAGCTCTCACGGCAGCTCGTTAAATAGAATTCAGCGCAAAAAAAAAACAGACAAGGGACGAAGTAAGAGACACAGAGACGTTCACGAGACGTTCATGGAGCTCGCTGACTTGAACCCCCCTGATGATGTCGCCTTGCAGTTTGAAGTTTATCGATGCGACAGCCCGGTTCATTCAGCAGCTTGCTGACCTGCCTCGTTTGACTCGCTGGTCGCCTGGTTCTTGTCTTGAACCTCAGCGTGGACGCCTGGTTCCTTCCGCAGCTCACGGACTTGGCACCTCCACGACACGTCGGTCGCCTGGCTCCATTCAGCTCCTCGCGGACTTGAGCCTCCTACGTCCCGTTGACATTGACCAGCAGTCTCTGAAGCTTCCAACGTCACTCTATGACGCTGACTCACGTTCCTCCTTTAGGACGTACCGCTCTGCAGCTTGTCCACCGACTTGATCTTCCGCCCCTCCGTCAGATACCTAGAGCAGAAGGACGTAGAAATCCTGTCGACTGCGCCAGTTGAAATCCCCCTCTACGGCTGCGCCAGTTGCGATCCTGTCTTGACTGCGCCAGTTGATATTCCCTCCCTTGGATCTCGTAGAGAGAAATTAGGTTGATGATAATGAATACTGAAGGATGCTTGACGTCTTGCAGATTCGAATTTGTCAATCACATTGCAAGAGGACACTTCTGGAGTGGTTAACTTTTTATAACAATTAAAAGCATAAAGGAAGATACAAGCAAGGAGAAAACATATTTACACTTGACTGGCGCGTAGTTCTACGTGACGAAACCAGCCCTCGGTCCTGCCGAAACAGCTGGTTTTAAACCCTATGTCCCCGCCCTCGGTGGGGAGAATAACCAATCAGGTACTGCACAAACATCTACTCAATGACTTATTGGGGAAAGGAAAACACCACCAATCAACAATTCGGAAAGTATAACACAACCAATCAATGACTGGGGAAAGAAGGCAACTCATCGCGACAAGCACTGTACACATATGTACACTTTCTACCATCACGATTTTAGAGAATTATGCTTTCCTGCTGCGAGCTTCGCGAACCCTTTCACTTTCCCAACGTACGGTTGACCCAAGTTGAAGGAAAGTCGCTTCAACCCATCTGTTCCGCATCGTGGCTCCCCATGTCTGCAGCTAGCGTGGAACTATCCTGTTGACCGCGCTTCAAGCGGTCAACGCACGCCGCTGCAGACATGGGACCAAAGCCACGCACTGTAACGCGGGTCCGCCTCGCCGCAAGCACGTGCGTGCGCACAGGATGCGACCTAATGAATCTGTCCCCGTCGGGAGTTTGACCTTTCCCGTAATCCTCCGCTATCCGGCGCGTCCCGTATCCCGCTGGGTTGAGCTCACCCCTTCTCGGCGGTTGTGCGGAGGGCCCAAGAGAAAGAACGTAACGGCCATTCCACTAATGCGAACCGGATGCGGCAAAACAAAGTACAGCACCGCGGACTTCACTGGTGGAAATCATAGCAGAAACGAACAAAGCCACCTTTATTATTCCCGAGTACCACAAGTGAGGCCCATGGACTGTGGGAGGTCTGAATCACGCTGCTCTGTAGCATGGCGTCAACCTATTATAGAAAAACTTGGAGCTCTGGGGCGGAGACAGGATATGGGCGCTGACGCAGAGGGGCACGGCCACCGGTGTCGATGTGGTGGGCGACAGTCGACGTGGGGGCCAAAGCTGGTTGGTGTGAATCGGAGGAGGAACAAAACTGATGAAGCAGTGAGAGATGAGTGCGTTGAGGTGCAGGAACAGAGATGTCGATGGAGGGAAGAAAAACGCCTCTGGCGAAGTGTCGAGTGCAAGAATCGGTGGGCTGAGGGCATCTAGTCGAGGGACGGCGAATCGTTATTCTCATCGCAATGGAGAATAAAATCAATGAACTGGACTGTGCCGAGGCACTCACCGCGACGCACAGCGGAAGCATATATAAACGTATTGGCCACGAGCGATGCGGTAAGGCCAGCTTACAGGCAGAGTATGACGTAAGGTAAGGTCAGGTACTTGCGGCGCATAAAGAGGGGCGATGGTGTAAAAAGTACGTTGCCGTCTTGAACAAGGTCACAAGCGATGGGCACAAGAACAGAAGAGCACGTAGACAGGTCAGTGTCTTGAGCGACGACTGCTTTGACAAAAGCAGCAGAAGGAGCATATGTCGATGATGAAACGCTCAGTGCAAAGAACCCGAGTTAAGCACGAGCACAATCGGTGACTGCATCGGTGCGGCAGAAAGTCCCCAACCCAAGACAATATCATCAGAACAGGTTGGCAAAATGATGAATTAAATTGCGTAGAGTATCTCTATAATAACGACGCGAGCCGTGCACATGGTTAACGGTGCAAAAGGCTATGCGCTTGTCGTGTGCAGCGAGAATCCAGAAAGTGGGGTCGTCACTTTGTGCAAGGAGCGGCAAAAGGTTGCGGCCATGGCAGAAACAACAGCCCGGTGTCGACAAGCTCCAGAACAGAAACACCATCTACAGACACTGCGGCCAGATTTGTGGGTGATAAAAGAGGCCTTTGACATTTCGCTGGTGGCGCAGTTCTCGTCTAAGGAACTGCGGCATCTAGTTTTCCCCTTGCGAAAGATACGGGCGCCGGCGCATGAGATAAAGGGAGAGGCGACGCCGAGAAGTTCAGCGCCGGGTGGAAAAGGCGGCGCGATCAAGTGAAAGAGTGTCTGCGCCTGGCTTTGAGTATTCACTTGGAAGAGGCCAGTAACCGGCAACTCGGGATACTGGCCCACGACGACTGCAAAAGCCGGGCAACAGGACCACGCAATCCGCAAGTGACAGATAGGCCGACTGTCACCAGTACTCCAGGGACTGCCGAGTTGTCGAAGCGGTCGGAAAAAAGGCGTCGGGACATGAGGAATTTTAGGCACAGGCGCTGGAGACGGAGCTAGGTTGGCCGGTAGTTAGATGGCCTCGGCCGCGCGACGGCGGCAGCGTAGGTCAGGGGCGCGGCGACAGGGGCGGGCGGCTGTGCTGGTACGGGCAGAGGGACCGGTGGAAGGACCTCAGCCAGTTGTTCGCTGATGGCATGGCGAAGGTCGGGCGCGAGGTATGGAGATGGCCCGGAGTGGGATGGCAGAAGCGATAGTTGACGTGCAACTTCTTCACGCACGAAATCTTTAATGTGTGCCAATAGCGCCGAGTAATCGTTTGCAGCCGACAGGCCGACAAGCGACTCGACAGGCACGGCATGATGGCGAGTGAGGAGCCTCTGCTTGCGCAGCACGTCGTAACCCTGGCAGAGACCGACAACTTCGGCAACGGTACGGAGATCTCGCGAGAGCAGCATCTGAAAGGCGTCACCCTCGATGCCTTTCAGAATATGCTGGGCGTCGACGCGCGAGCACGGGTTGACCACATGTTCAATGTAGCTTGTGAAGGCCTCATCCAACTGCTGCAAATGCTCTCACAAGCGGTGTTCAGCGCGCAGCTTTCGCACAGCAGGACGGGTCCGAAGACTTCGGTAAGGTTCGCCTCGAAAGGGGTCTAAGTGGAGAAGTCTGCTCCGTGGTTTTGAAACCTTAAGTTGGCAACGCCGATCAAATAAAAGACTCTTCATAGTAAAAATGAAAAACATAGCAAAAATAAAACCAAACTCAATCATGTATTCAGCGTATGTCGACTACCTCCAGATTGCTTGAAGGTCTAGAGTATCATCACACCAGAGACAAATATAGCTGACAGCAAATAAACTAACGACATCGGCAGAAAAAAATGGGTTCGAGTTTTCCATGCATAAGTCAATAGCTTTTCTGTTCTCGCTTAGAACACGACTGAACACTGATCCTACCCTTTATCTGAATGAAATCACACTACCGGTAAAAGACGACCACAAATTTTTGGGGACAAGTTCTAACAAGAAACTCACGTATAAGCACCCTCAAAAGAAAAGCCTCCAAATCTCTCAACATACCCAGTACTTTCAGGGGAGCAGTGAGGGTCCGATAGGACACCCCCTTTACGCATTTACCGCTCTGCTGTACGCTCTTGCCTAAATTATCCGTGTGTAGTGTATGTCTCTGCAAGACCATCACTCATAAAACGACTGGAGCCAGTGCATAACCTTGGTTTACGTCTGGTGCGTACAGAGCCTCTCCTGTAAATAGTCTCTGTGCTTAAATAAAGGAAACCAGTCTCGAAGATGGAAGAACCATGCTTACATACTCATATGTCCTGAATATATGCTCCGTACCAAAACATCTATGTTACTCAGGGATCACAACGTGAACAAGAGGGGGAAAGCCTCAGGGTGCTTGCAAACGTTTTGACAAGAGGACTTCTATTCGTCTGGGCAAGGCAATCATCATTGGTGGGGTTTAAATGAGGTCTTCATTCTGAGTAGGCAACCCGCTGAGGAGGAGGAGGGTGTCAAGTAGAAATGGCGTTAGCATGGGGAGGGCGAATCTTGTACAGCCATGATGGCTACTAAGGAGGATTAACATGTTGAGCTGAGAAACTGTGAAGAAGAAAAGGCCAGCCCAGCAGAAAGGAATCCGGGAGTCCGGGGAGCTTGCAGAGATAGCGAGCGTGAGCTTTAAAGGCTGTGTGCCCAGCTGCGACAGATGGCTTGGTATGACTGGCCGCGGTGACCTGAAACACTCAGATAATGAATAGTCAGCATGGCCGAATGAAATACGAAAAAAAAATAAAGAAAAAGAGAAAACATGGGGGCTGATCCAGACAAAGCCTGAACAGAAAGGATGGGGGGGGGGGGGGCAGGAATGCGGAAGGTAAAAGTTCCTGAAAATGATGGCAAAAGATACAAGGCATAAGCTGAAGGTAAACTTAAGAAAGAGAAAGAGAAAAAAAATGACTGAGTGGGGAAAAGATGGATCGCGACGGGTGGGTAAAGTGGAAGAAACGATTGCGCGGCATTATGAAGTACTGGGAAATGCTCTGACCATGTGCAAGACCTATTTAAAGAATTCAGCCAGTGTCGGAATGTACCCAAGAGATTCTCAGTTTCCTCTGGGCATGTTGATCCCTGCTGGCTGTAAGGTTTTCAATTTGTGGATTAGGAATGCCTCTCTGTATTTTCTGTCCCTTGCAGATTTGAAGCCCGATTGAAGAATGAACAGCTTAAGCTCTTCGAAGTTGTGACAACGTTGATTAAAATGTTCCGAAACTGCCTTCTGTAGGCTCCTTGCTGTGTCAGCTCCAGCTATTTAGTCTGGTGCTCACTGATTGCCCAGTTTCATCAATATATTGTTTCTGACAAGAGGGGCATTGAAGCATGCAGATAACATTACACGACGCGCAGTTAAAGCTAGCCTTAATATCGAAGCCGAAGTCACTTGCCGTGCTTCTAACAGTAGTGCCGCTTTCTAAATGCTTGCATGTCTTGCAGCTAGAGCAAGAGCATGGGCTCGCTGTCGGTGGGGTCGGTGGTTTCGTATTGAGCCTAGAGTGTACTAGGATATCTTTCAGGTTCATGTGGCGTTTGTACGTTACCCTTGGGGTGTCAGGAAACATTTTCTTCAGACGATCATTGCCAGTTAAAATAGCGTGATTTTATGCAGAATATTGCTTACGTTCGGAAGGGCGTTCGTGTATTTCGTTATATTGCAGGAAGCCGCTCATCGTTAGCTCATGTTCGTTTTTTATGTACCTCACCTTATTTTAGTGTGGTTCCTCGCGGAAAAAGCTTTATTAAGATACTTTTTATAATGGTTCCTATAAGTTAGGGTCTTTTTAGCGAGTGTTTTAGTGAGGTGTTTCAGAGTCGTCGTCGTGGTAACATATTCTTCTCAGGCGCATTGCCTGTTCTACAAATATGCCTTGCTTACATGTCTTGGATGATGGCAAGTGAAATCAAAGTATTGCTATCGGTCTGTAGGCTTCATGTAGAGTGGTCTTAAGCTGGCTATTTTCTAAACGGACGGTAGCGTCGAGAAAATTGACATGCGTTTTGGAGTAATGGAAGGTAATACCTTAATGTTAGAACGGAATGAATTAATGTGCGAGACAAATGTTTTCAGGGCCTCAGATCCGTGCTCCCATATCATATATGAGTGAACGCAGGTATATGAGTGATTTTCCTTAAAACGAATTTAGAAGTTTAGACTCCAGTAGCGCCCTAAAAATGTTGGAATAAGACGGTGCGAAGGTAGTGCCCAGACTTATTCCCAATACTTGAAGGTAATATTAAGAATCGAACTCAATATAGTTGAGCGTGAGTACCAACTGAAGTAGAGAGAGATACACTTCAGTTTTATGCGGGTGTGAATTTTGAGTTAGAGCGCTGGAGAGCGCGTCGATCTCTTCCTTTATGGTAATGTTTCTGTACAAAGTGGTGACGTCGGGTGTAACCAGTATCCTACCCGCTGGGACAATGGCTGTGTCATTAAACGACTCTGTAATTCGTAGAAAGGGCGGTATGTCCTGGACAAAAGAAGGAAGGTTGGAACGTCTGCAAGGGGATGGTTTAGACAAATTTACAAGTTCTCTGTAGGCGTGTTATTGTTCCAAATGATAGGCCTGCCCGAGATATCTGCTGTAAACAAGTCTTCTGCGGAGAACTTATGAATTTTGGGAAGTAAGCAGAGTCGTCCTGCTCGTTTCTTTGACGGATTTAAGACGTTGTATTCTGATTGCGTCATTAGTTCTCGTGATGAAAAGTCTGCTAGTTTGCTCAGAATTAAATCTTCGTTCTGTGCGAGTTGGCACATCCCAAGTCTAGAAAAAATAACAGCACTAACAGATGCAACCACATAACAATACTCTAAAAAGTAGGCACAAGTGCTGTGTCTAGTGTTTCGACTCTCGTTCTGTGGTTGCAAGTTCGGTTTGATCTATGGTTTATTGGGGTTTAACGTCCCAAAGCGACACAGGCTATGAGGGACGCCGTAGTGGAGGGCTCCGGAAATTTCGACCACCTGGGGTTTTTTAACGTGCGCTGACATCGCACAGTACAACAGTACACGGGCCTCTAGCATTTCGCCTCCACCGAAATTCGACCGCCGCCTGTGGTTGCATGTGTTGGCGCTGCTATTTTTTCTGCCCAGAATTACATAGCAGAACCCTAAAGTGGGATTGTAATTAAGTTTTATGTAATAACAAGGATTCGATGTAAAGACAGAGCTTCGATATAAAGACGAGCTTTAAGTGAGCGTGGTCCGTCTACTGTTACACAACTTGTCGAGACTATACACGACTTCGCAAAAGCAATTAACGACCAAATGCAAACAGATGTAATCTTCTTAGATTTTTCAAAGGCTTTTGACCGGGTATGCCACGCTAAACTGCTTCAGAAACTAAATCATATATCAGGTAGTGGGTCAATAGTCCAATGGATCGCCAATCATTTAACTGACCGTCGTCAGTTCGTGCAACTCGGCGACCACACTTCAGATACTGTCCCGGTCCTTTCCGGTGTACCACAGGGCTCTGTTCTAGCCCCAATTCTCTTCCTTCTCTTCATAAGCGATATTGCAGACCAGGTAAAAGCGAAACTGAGGTTTTTCGCAGATGATTGCGTACTCTACAGAGAAATAAAAAGCAGATAAGATCAAATAAGCTTAAATAATGATTTTGACAAGATAACAGAATGGTGTTTGATGCGGCAAACGGCTCTTAACTTAGACAAAACTGTTTCTGTGACTATAACGAAAAAGAAATTCAAACTTAGCTCCCCTTACGGCTCTAGTAGCACTACACTCAAGACAGTCACGGAGTACAAATACTTAGGCATCATTATATCAACCAATCTAGGGTGGACAGCTCACGTAGATCAGGTAACAAACAAAGCGATGCGTAAGCTCATATTTCTGAAACGAGCCCTGCGGTATTCTACGGAAGAAGCCAAGCTTTTGGCGTATACTACTATCATACGCTCAATACTAGAATACGCAAACGTCGCCTGGTTCCCGTACACGCAAGATAAGTACAATTGAGGCTGTCCAGCGAAAAAGTGTGCGCTTTATCTGCAACAGATATAGGCGCACCGATTCGCCGACGCAGATGCTATCTGAGACTGGGCTTGATACGCTGGCTAGACGTGCGGTGCTCCACCGTCTGAAGTTTCTGTACAGGATTTTGCGTAACAAACTTAAAGTTGATTTTGCTACATACATTACCTTGAACACTTCCACAGAAACGCGTCAGAAAAATTAACACACCATACAGGAATACTTCTGCGCTAATAATACCTTTATGTGTTCTTTTTCTCCGCGAGCTGTGCCGGAGTGGAACTCCCTTGATGATTCAATGATTGTACATCCAACTACTGAAAAATTTTCGGCGCTAGCTGGCAAAAAGTGTGTTGTCTTGGAACAAACTGTGATTGCTTTTTTTTACTTTTTCTAACATTTTCGGGGTTTTCCATGTATTTGTATTTCCATGTATTTATTTGTATTTCTCGTGACCATTTATGAAGTGAAAAGGTGATGACTCTTCATGCGTTATCTTTGTGTTTCCTTTTTTCAACGCCTCTTCCCATTGTCCCCATAATTCTCACTCTGCTTACTGCATACTTGAAATAATGTTTATGCCTGGTCGACTGCTTCTCTGCGGCCAAAACCCACTCCTGTAAAAATTCCTGAAAAAGGGATTGGCAGTATTTATAAATAGGCAAATAAATAAATAAACATGTTGCAATGTTCCTCTTGTCAGAAACAATATATTGGGGAAACCGGGCAATCAGTGAGCGGCAGACTAAATGGCCATGGAGCTGACGCCGCAAGGAACCTGCATAAGGCACTGTCAGAACATTTTAATCAACGCTGTCACAAGTTCTATGAAGTTAAACTGTCCACAATTTTAAAACCTTCAACCAGCTGGGACTAACATATCCAGAGGAAACTTAGAATCGCACAGGCACAATCCTGCACTGGCGTAATTCTTCAAACAGGTCTTACACATGGTCCGAGCATTTCCCTGTACTTCATACTGCCGCTTTATCGCTTCTTTCGCCCCACCGTTCTGCCCCGACCCGTATTTTCACCCCTCAGTGGCAACTTTCCCCCCCCCCCCCCTCTCTCTCTCTCTCTCTCTCTCTCTCTCTCTATGTTCAGTTAACTTTAGCTGATGCCCTGCATCTCTTGCCATCATTTCTCAGGGACTTTTAAAGCCTCCTGCATTCCTTTCCCCACCCACCCTTCCTTTCACGCTTTTGCTGATCTCGCGCCCATGTTTTCAGCAGGCTCCACATCAGAGGCGCGGCGGCTGACCACGTGACAACAGGACGTCACAGCAGAGGAGAGATGGGCTGCCGGCTCTCGCGGTCGGCCGCGGCGGTGGAGGCTCCACATCAGAGGCTTGCAGCTGACCAAGTGACGCTACAGCAGCGGTATAAAGCTGAGCTTGCCTCGCTCTCCGGGCACTTACGAGGCGGCCAGGTGTTGGGATGACGCCTAGAAGCAGGGCTGATTTGAACGAGAAGCGAAAGCTTCAGCGTGCCACAGAGACCGATGAAGAGCGGGATGAACGTCTGGCTAAGCGGCGTGCTCAATATGCGGCTCGGCGACAACGTTCTACAACAACTGAAGAACAAAGCGAGGAACTTTACCAAGCCTAGCCATCAATATGCTTCGCATCTGACTAGGCTTAACCTTAGCTAAGCCTCAGCCATTTTTTTCCTTTCATTTCGTTCCGCCTTGCTCATTAATTCCTTATCCAAGTTTTTCAGGTGAACGCAGCCAGTCATACTAAGGCACCTGTCGCAGCTGGACACACTGCCTTGAAAGACCACGCTAGCTGCTCCTCCATGCTCCATGCCTTAGGATTCCTTTCTGCTGAGCTGGCTTTTTTTATCAGAGCTTTGCAGTGCAACCGGCTAACCTTCTCTAGCAGCCATCATGCCTGTACAAGATTCACCCTCCCCATCCTAACGCCATTCCCCTTTACACCCTCCTCTCCTTCATCGGGCCTTCCTCCTCGGTGTGAAGACCTCATTTAAACCCCGTCAGTGATGAACGCTTTGTCCAGACGAACAAAAGTCCTCTTGTGAAAACGCTGGCAGGCACCCTGAGGTTTTTCCTCCCTTGTTCACTTGTGAATGTCAGGAAACCATCTGAACAACTTCTCTCTACTATATTACCCAATTATCCTAAAATGCACATTCAAAACACTGCTCATCAATAAATCCAAATCGACCAGATCTTTGCTACTCCGCTTCAACGACAGATACCAAGGTTTCAAAATTCTGGATACCTTTCTCAGTAGGGCCGAAAGAAACAAATAGCTGCCTCTATGGTACACCCTTCCATAAGTCTGTAGTTCACATTAACACAGTTTCGCAAAAAAAACGAACACCACACGAACATATCTTACAGGAATATCGGGCACTACAAGAAAAATATAAGAACTACACCGTATTTTACACTGACGGCTCAAAAAGCAGATTATATCGGAAGCATGGTAGTGCAATGAAACTTGTAAAAAATAGTAAGGTTGCCGAGCTGTGGATCCATTTTACTGCTGAATGGTATGATGTATTTAATTTTGATGTTATTTACATAATACTGTGGGTCTTATGTCAAAAGAGCCAAACAAAAAGCGACTAAGATACATTCTTAGTGAAGACCGTATCTTAGTGACTTTTTGTTTAGCTCTTTTGCGTCATGTTATTGATACATTCTTCACTAAGAATGTATCGAAGAATAAAAGTCCCTAAGGCACATTTTTTGCAGTACGCTGCTCAGCGTCCTCAAAATTTTTACTGATGACAATAGTTTCAGGCAACAAATTCTAGTCGTTTATTGCACGCGGCAAATATTAATGTTTGAGCAAGTTTGTTTTCGCGAAATGTGGTGTTAGAGGGAGCGTGTGTTGGTGACGAGTTTTGCATGTCGTTGAAGGTGTAACACAAGATTAAGAAAAAATTCCAAACTTTCCGTGAATGAGTGACTGAAGAAGTACTAGGCGAGCAATTTTACGCCGTATTTAAAGGGGTTTTATATTGCCAACGGTCAATGAAGCAGATGGAGAATCAATTCTCTTAAATTTGTTATAAATGAATCAAACAGGCCGTGTTTGGGCGTTCTCTATTAGTACTATATCTTTTTCGTGTATGGGCCCCAGACTACTGCCGTATACTCAAGTTTGGGCCTAATTAGGCGGTTATAGGTTAACAGTTTAACACTGCTGGGCGTTTCTTTAAGCTTGCGTTTGTACAAGTTTTATCAGTGCAGATGAGCAGATGTAATCAATATGGTCGCTCCAGTTAAACTGTGAATTAATTACATCGCTCAGATATTTGTATTTTTGAACTTCTGAAATGGGAGTATTAGAAACAGGATAACTAAACTGAAGAGCGTTCCGCGTTTTTTTGCCATACGCTAGGGCACAGTTTGATCATGGTTTAACTCCATGCCTAGTGTTTTAAATCATGAGGCAGTTTGATTGAAAGCATTATTTAGTAGCTATTCATCAGTAGCAGAGTGTATTGGGATGTAAAACATAAGTTGTTTGCAAATAAAGCAATGTTAACTTTGCTATCAACCGAACACACTATATCAATAATATAAATGAAAAATAGCGGCGTGCGAATTACGCTTCCTTACGAAATGCCAGACGTCACTAGAAGTTGTTCGGAGCAACTACCATCGACCTCTACAAACTGAGTTCGATTACTAAGGTAGCACGCAGTCCAACTAACTAAAGATAAATGCACGCTTATTATTTTGAGCTTTACACGAATTTATTATGTGAAGCCTTGTTGAATGCTTTGCTGAAATCTAAAAAGATTATATCGAGTTGTCGTGATTTATTGGCTCTAATACGGCGCTAAAGTTATGGGTGGCGGTAACCAGCTGTGTAACAGTAGAAAAGCCTTTCCTTAAACCATGTTTAAATGGGGATAAACTTGCTTTAGAATTTAATATTCCAAGTATGTGGTTGGCGACAACAGGTGTTATCAGTTTGCAAGAACTCCTGCTTAAACACCTGCGGTCCCCTTTTTTATGCACTGGTACAACTCTAGCTGTCAGCCAATCAGGAGGCAAAGAATTAGATGACGACGACAAACGGGAAAATTTTTGTAAAAAAAAAGAGCTAACGTTTCTGCACAACGACGCATGAAGGCGTTTGGGATGTCATCAGGACCATGGGAACTTTTGGGACCTAACCGTAGCAATGATTCAACGACACCCTCGTAGGATACTGTGATTGCTGATTCAGACGAAAAATCGCTCAGACAGACGCACTTTTTTTTTCGTCAGAAAACACAGAATGAAAGTAGGTTTTGAAATATGCAACAATTGACTGGGGACATGTTTTAGCAATGCCGTTCATGTGATCTGATTTATTTGCTTGTACGAAACTCGAAGGTAATCGCAAAATTTTTGCGAATCATTTTGTGTGAATTGTGGAAGGCTTTGTGTAATGTTCTCTTGCTCATTTAATATTTGAAGAAAGCTCTTCTGCTAAAGTACTTAATCGACTAGAATTTGCGTTATTAGTTCTTTACAGGCTTTTAATTCTTTGTTTTAAGTGAAAAATGTGCCTATTTAAAAAGGCAGTTTGCAAGGATTAGTCTTTTTCAAGCACTTTCTCTTATTGGGTACGGAGTTATTGATACAACATTCACAACGTTCCTTGCGCACCTTCCACACAATCTTATCTGCATAACGTGTCCAATGAGAAGTTCTATTATATTCTATTTCAAGCAATCTCAAAGCAGATTTGCAAAACAGTTGGGTTTTGGTCAACTTGCACGTTACTTGCAACTGTTGCTATCTGGCTAAAATCATGTGCTGCACATATAGCTAGACATCCATTACTAGTCCGTATGTGTCGGTATTTCCTTTGTGTTTGTCTCCTATTGTGTGTCAAGCGCAGCAACGCAGAGACTTCGGTTATGTGATGTGGTTAAATTACTAGTTGCATATGTTTACACGTGTGACTTTTGTGTGTGTGCGTCATTTGATCCTTATCCTCATCTTAAATGGCCAGCCAGATATATTACAAGGCTAGCATTTACAGCGTTTGTAAAAGAGTGCCTCCTTGCCCTCCATAATGAAATTAAATTGCACGTACAGTTCTGTTGTCCAGAATGCAGTCAGATTACAGCTGCAGGAATTTTCTTACATTGAAGGCAGTGAAACACATGGAAAAGCACAAACCTGTGCTCAATACTAATTTATTCATAGATGTGCTATTTTCCTTACATTATTAACAAGTGCTGTTTTCATGTAAGGTCCTAAAGTGGATGATCATTTTTGTGCATACATTTGTAAGAGGAGGCCACAAAACAAGAAATTTGCCTGCCTAATTGCATGGGGCCATTCTTGCACAGTTTAAATTAACATAGATTCGATGCATGAAGCAGCAGAGTAGGCATAGCCTAGACAAAAATCTTCAAGCAAACGAGGTTAACGACAAAGTCATTTTCAGGTAAAGTGGGCTTAAAGATTACTTTGGCAGTTTGAAAAGCAAACTGTAGATGAAATAAGCTTTACTTTTCTGAAGATGTTGCTCATAGGCAAGAGATAGAAAGTTCCAAAATTTTATATCTAACAAGTGATGAGGCAATGCTGAATTTTATCTGCTTTTTTGGGAATAAGAATCACTGTTACGATCCCTCCTTTTGCTTCTCATGAGAAAAAGTCTTAAACATCACTGTAAAGATATACGAGAGACCATATGCATGTATGCCCCACATACACTGAAATGCTTATTTTATATTTCATTGTATTTTGCGACAACATAGCTTTCATCCTGTAAATATATTTCGACAAATTCTGCTTGGGATAACCATTATACATGGCCAAAGTATCCTGTTTCCCTAAACACACGAAGTATTCTTTCCCGGCTTCAACCAGGATCCGCCAGTTTACCAACTCCCGCATCACGTTACGCTTACACTGAAGGTGGCATGCATAGCGTTCACCTCATTACATGGCAAATATTTTCTTATGGATTCACATGGGCACTTTTGAAATTTTTTGGAGTTTACACACAACATGCCAGGTTGTTTCCGCTTGTGTCAACATTGACTGGCTCTCGGTACGACTCTCCAGGCTTGTTTGCACTGCTGCCATTCCAATATGTGCTCAGGAATGACTGCTAAAATAAAACTGATGGCCCGCTATCACTGTGCAAAAACAAAGCCGTGCATTTCAGCGCAGTGATAGGTGGCTTGGCCCCTTTAATTATCACCACACTATGGTATTTCAGTTTTGACTTTTACAATGGGCTGAAAAACATGACAGAAAGAAATCAGTATTATTGCAAGGTCACTCTTCTGTGAAATGCAGAACTGCTGCAGTTACAACTTATCTTACGTATTTAAAAGTATTGGGAATGTCATAATTTTTTCCTGTATCTGGAGTCGTATTTGAAAGCACTATGCTAAAATATAGAATTTTAATGCATACATAATTCAGACACACATTCTTGTATCGATGAATAGATAAATATCTTTTGCAAAACGTTAGAGACCACTGCGGCGACCCGCATTGCGGGAATGCGAAAGCACTGACACCTTTTCCACGCTTTTCTCTCTCTTTGGTTCACTTGGGACTCCCTTAAGGCACTATTGGACGAGGGGCTAATGCTTTTCCTGGTGTGCGCACGAGCGCTCGCGTGTGCATTGTTTGAGCTAATACGTGAGACAAAACTGTAACAGCGACAAGTTAAGTGCCAAGGTATCACTCTGCTTTTACTTCTGGCACGCACTGCATGCCTACATGTGCCCTGCACTTAGAACAGTGTTTTGTTGTGTTTTTGCACGAAAACTAACATGCGCCAGAAATATTTTGAAAACTACGCAGTAGCAATTTACCACGACAGTTAGAATAAGTGCTAAGCGCAGAATAGACTCAAAACAAGGAAATTTTGTAGGTCGCTTATTATGATTTCACGATGATATTGCACTAGCTTTGGGTGTTATAACTGAATATCACTGCTTACAATCTCCAATCATTTAGTGAGGCTTGTTGCGTGCCCGTCTGATGGCGCTTCTACGCGCAGAGATGGCAGAGGATGATGACCACATATTTAATCCAGTTAACGCGCATTTAACTGGCAGTTTAACACACGTGAATGCAAGTAGGTGATGAAGACGACGACATTGCAAGCACAGCTCGAGACCCTGGCAGTTCGATTAGGAAAGATGCTAAGATTTCTGACGAATGATTGTTATCTGGGGACGGGGATTCAAATCCCGGTGCCGAGCAATTCTCTCCCGGGTTTAAAAAGAAAACGCTGCGTGCCGACGGAACCGCATAACCGTGCCTGCGGTGCGGCCTGATCTCGGTGACCAGAACAGAGAAGGCAGTCTCTCACAAGAGTGGGACTTGGCCATCCTGGTGTAGTACATGGCTACAACCTTCTATGAACAAACCCATTAACCGTCGGCCCTCAGTCCCCAGCGAGTACTGAGCAATTGACCGAGCCGGCGGTTAGACCTGTGACGCAGCGGAGGGTGCTGAGAATTTCTGACTCCGGAAAGGCCGCCACTAGAAACTGAGGCTGCGCTGGCAACTTTGAACGCTGTATTCTTATCCAGTGAGGCTAGCCTAGCAGCGCTGTTCGAAGAATTAGTGGGTATTAAATGGGATGACATAGGACTTAGCGTGGTTAGTAGCGATGAGGCGTATACAGTACTAAGGGGTGGGCATGTACTGTGCTATCGTGGATTAGCGGACAGGCGAGAACTAGGTGTGGGATTCCTCATCGATTAGGATATAGCTGGCAAAATAGAGGAGTTCCAGAGTATTAACGAGAGGGTGGCAGCTATCGTAATTAGGCTTAATAAGAGGTATAAGTTGGTGCAGGCCTACGCGCCTACATCAAGCCATGATGACCAGGTCGTTGAAAGCTTCTGTGATGACGTAGAATCATCAATGAACAAAGTAAAACCACTGCACACTGTACTGATGGGCGACCTTAATGCGAACGTAGTCAAGAAGCAGGCCGGAGACCAGGTGGTAGACGACTATGGCATCGGCTCCAGGAATAGCAGGGAGGAGTTATTAGTAGAGCTCGCAGAGAGGAATAATTTACTGATGATGAATACCTTCTTCCGGAAACGAAGGAACAAGAAGTGGACGTGGAAGAACTCCAATCATGAGACTTAAAATGAAATAGGCTTCATACTATGCACGCATGCTGGCATCATGCAGGATGTGGCGGTCCTTGGAAAAGTGCGTTGTAGTGACCACAGAATGGTAAGGCCTCGAATTAGCTTAGTCTTGAAAACGGAACGGAAAAAACAAGTAAAGCGGAAGCCCACTAACAAGTTTGCGGTAAGAGGGAAAGTAGAGGAATTAAGGATATGGCGCAGAAAATATTTTCGGTTTTAAATGAGGAAGGCCATATTAATGTTCAAACAGTGAACAGTAACCTCACAGCTATCATTACAGAGTGCGTAATAGAAGTAGACGGTAGGATAGTTCGACAGGATACGGGCAAGCTGTCACAGGAGACGACGAGTAATTCAACGATTGGCTCACAGAGCTCAGGACTCTCGCGAGGCCATGCGAATTTGGAGAACTTGAAGACAGGCTTCTACGCAGCCGAATAATTCTCGGTATGAGTGGAGGCTAAGCAGGACGGCGGCGCTCGGTCAGTGTAGGAGGAAGGACACAGAGCTCGGCTCCAGTGTCGATGAGGTAGCGCCTACCTGCACGGCTCTTCTTGGGTCGTGACACTGGTGGAGGTGCGGTCGATGATTCCTGCTCCTGCGGACAACTCGAAGCATCCGCCTACAGATCAACGACCTCTCTGCAACCACTGTATCGAGGCAGGCCATCTCTACCCCGGTGGTGCTCTTACAGCCAACTGGAATGCAAGGATTTTCCCCCGACAGCCCTCGTCCATGACCTGGTGAGTGGCCTCAGGACATCGCCGAGTACCTCAACCGCCAACGTAGTCCCCCGCCTGCATGCGGGACGGATGCTGGAACGACTAGGCCACCGCTGCTGTTGGAAATAAATGAATGAATAAATAGGAATGCGCAGCAGCTGCAAGAAAAAATTTCAAGTGGCACAACAATGTCAGGGTTTTTCATTAGCGCATTCTTTTAATGATTACTTACCTTGCAAACAGCTTCCATCATACTGCTAGTCTTAACCGTCTTAAATCTAAACATCCTGCCAGTGCATTTCTAATTGCTACCAGTGCCCAGGATATATACTATAATGCATTTATGACTTTCTGGAACAGCAAAAGCAGAGTTGTCGACTACATACATTTTTTCTCTGTTCAGCATGTCATAGATATAAAAGCTGCAGCGTTAGAGCATGTATTTTATCTCGCATTTTAAAGTGGCACATTTCCGAAAGCCATGCAAGTTGCAAAAGATGCCGCAATTTTTGTAGGTGGCGACAAGAAACTATTATCAAATTACAGGCCTTTATCGGTATTGGCGATCTTTTCAGATTAACGCTGGAATGAAATGGTTCTGCGAAAAGCATCACATACTTACCGGCGACCAGTTTGGCTTTACATAAAGTCGCTCATCGGAAACGGCACTTTTAATACAAAAAGAATTTGTCCTTAAAGCATACAGGAATAGAAGTAATTAACATTATTGGTATTCACAGACTGCCCCAAAGCTTGGATCGAATTAACCATGAAATGCTATATGCAGAGCTGGAAATTATGGTTTTACAGGAGCATTCTTAAGTCTCTTAAAGAGTTATCTTGAGTACCGGTACCAAATGGTTGTAATAGAAAACCATACATCGCATCTTAAATCAGTAACAAGGGGGGGGGGGGGGGGTGTACCTCAGAGGACCATTCTTGGGTCGCTATTATTTATTATTTACATCAACAACATAGCAAACATTGCTCCGCTGGCTAAATATATAATCTACGCCAATGACAGTACACGCTGTGCTCATGATGATGAAGGCGCCGCCTGTGGGAAAGCCCCCGAAAGCGTGAGCTGGCCGCGTCCGCCGTTTTCCTCATCCGTTTCAGCGCGTTTTCGCGATGCGCTTGTATTTTGATAGCTTGCGTCTTGTAGAGCATTATTTGTCGCGAATATATTTTCATGTAAGTCTTCTGTGACGTAAAGTACGTACTTCTGCGTAGCTGGCTGTTCCAAAACTTTTAAAACTCCCCAGGAACATACTCTTGCGTCCTATCCGCGCCTTCGCGCGACAGCAGTAGATCGTCGCTGTTCGACGAGCAAAATGAAAGTTTGCGTCGCATTCAATTTGCACGCTAGAGTGTTTATTGCCCTGCATTTCTGTCTCCCCACATTCAGTGATCGTTATGACGCGTGGTCGCCTCGTTATGGCTCGCAAGGTGCAAAAGAGGCGCGCTGTTTTTACATGTGACAGGTCGCCCGCCGTTCGATGGAAGTGCGCTTTTAAAGAAAAAAAAAAGCCTACGCGGGAAGCAGAGCCGGGTGACACGGCGCCAAGCTGTGTGTGGCTCGTTGCTTCTGTATACTTCTAACAATGAGATGGCTGTATCGAGAAGCAGGTGACGGCTGAAAAGAATGCACCACACATGACCGCGTAGCTGGGACTGTCGTGGCACTCACTGGCACTCAGCATTTAAGTTAGACCTAAATGCAGCTTGTCACTTTAAAATTATCGATGGACTGTCTGCAATAAGTTTACCCAGCATTTAGAAGAAGTGCTATTGTGGCCAAACGCAGAGTAAAACTATTCTATATCTGTGTCGTTATCACATTGATCATTTTGCTTTCAGTGTTTGGTGTTTTATTTCTTGCATGTATTTTGTGATCCTAATTTTAGAAATTGTGTACCTACCATTGCTATACGAGGTCTGTTAGAAAAGTATCCGACCTTTGCCCGAAGAAAAAAAACTGGCATAACTGGAGCGTTAAAAATCTAATAACCTTCAAAGTAGTCTCCTTGGGTCTCCATATACATCTCCTAGCGGTGCTGCCATTGTTGGAAGTATTCCGAAAAGGCCCTTTTCGGAATGGAATTTAGCTCTGCTGCCGTTGCAGCCATAATGTCCATTCTTTTCTGAAATCGCGCTCCTTTCAATGGCATATTGATTTTAGGAAACAGCCAGAAGTCGTAGGGGGACATAGCAGGAGAGTAAGGAGCCTGTTGAACTACCGGAGTCATGTTTTTCGTCATAAAAGTCTGAATCAAATGCAAGGAATGTGCAGGAGCAATGTCGCGAGGGATGCGCCAATTTTTTGTTGACCTCAATTCCGGTCTCTTGCGCCGCACAGCACCACGTAGGCGATGGAGGACATTCCTGTAGTACTCTTTAGTCATTCTTTGACCCTGTGGGGTGTGTACTCGTGGTGTGCCACACAGAGGGAGTCAGAAAAGCAGTCAGCATCACTTTGACATTGCTGCGCACTTGGCGGGCCTTCTTTGGTCTTGGTGACGTGGAATGCGTCCTCTGTGACGACTGGGATTTGGTTTCCGGGTCGTACCCGTACACCCAAGATTCGTCACTAGTGATTACGGCGTCGGTAAAGTCAAGGTAACAGTTTGTGGAATCCAGCATCTCCTGTGAGACTTCAACACGAAGCTGCTTTTTCTCCACCGTCAGCAGCTTCGGCACGAACTTCGCCGCAACTCTCTCCATGGCCAAATCTTCGGTGATAATGGAATGTGCAGAAAAATTGCTTATGTCCACCTCTTCCGCAATTTCTCGGATAGTCACACAACAGTCCCGCATCACCACAGCGTTCACTTCGGCAATTACCTGGTCATTTCGGCATGTTGATGGCCGACCGGAGCGTGGCTCTCTCTCTACGGATGTGCGGCCGTCTTTAAACCAGTTGCACCACTGCTTAATCTGTGTGCTGCTCATAGCATCATCACCGAAAGCCGCCTGAACATTTCGAATGGTTTCCACTTGGCTATCGCCAAGTTTCTGGCCAAATTTGAGGTAGTAGCGCTGCTCCTCTCGCGCCGCCATTTTCCTTGCAACAAAAAACCGACGAGAGCACTGCGCACTGCCTCACTCAAACGCTGCTTCCCAGCGACTGACGCTATCGGCAGGCGGGAAAAAATTCGTGCATGCGCACAAGGGTTCAAGGTCGGCTGCTGTAAGCGCGCTTGTTTCATATCCATCAGGTGTTCGCAAAAAAAAAATAAAGTCGGATACTTTTCTAACAGACCTCGTATATGTATTTTGAAACACAGTAAGTATTCTGTGTTACCTCTTAAATAATTTGTACGTATCCTTAGACACGTCCTGTAATAATGTGACCAGTCGATTGTGCCGCTCTGTCTCTGGTATAATTCTTTGTTACCAATACTGTAAAATTTCTTTTTTTCTTGGACCCACCCCTGTTACAATCCCTCTAGGGATGGACAGTATATTTAAATAAATAAATAAATAGTCTAACGGGCCGGCCGGGTTGTTTATTGCCACTGCCACTCGAGATCGAGTGGCTGTGTTATTGCACTCGCATTTGTGAACGCTGCACTCTCGCGCCGTTACATCGCTTTTGAGAGCTTTGTAGTACGACTTTATGGTGGTCACAAAAGCCTGTACTTCGAAGCTACGGTCATACATTGTCATGCTGCCCCGCAATTATTTTAAGCGCCATGGTCAGTTTCATGAACTTTACATAGTTTCGTTTGCTTTGTTACTGCTTGCTAATGCTCCTGGATTCTATTCGTTACCTTTGTCCATGAGATGGAATAGATCGGAATTGACTGGACCAGCCTTTCCAGGCTGTACACTAGGTATTGCGCCTAGAAAGCCACCCTAATACACGCGAAGCGAATGCACCCACCCTTTAAATGCGAACATTAAAAAAGTTTGTCATTGCTCTGCCCTGGTCAGTTGGGCGCCGCTTCGGCGTTATGCCTTCTGGTATAATCTCAGTCGCGTGCCCCGAGAAGAGCATGCATTCGATCCGCTCTTGTAACGAACGAACATTTCAAATATGGGCACGGCATACCTGTGGAACAGAATTCTTTCCTCAGAGGGTCCATTCCTGTGCCTTTTTATCAGGCTGATCGTGCTATTCACCAGGGATATTGAATTACTCTGCTCTAAATATTTCGAATATTTATATTTTTCACGTTAATTATTGTATCGCAAGCTACATAGCTACAAAATGTGCCCGTCAACATTCTTTCAAGCGATGAATACAGTGACGCATGTGAAAGCGAGGCTTATTTCATTTTAGTTCAGCATTAAATACGTAGCTTCCATCTAAGAAAATCGCCGCCGCGGTGGCTCAGTTGTCAGCTTCTTTCGGGTTAGCCCTCGGCTGCTGATCCGAAGGACGCGAGTTCCATCCCGGCCGCGGCGGCTGAATGACCTGAGCCGCTTTGGGCCGTTAAACGCCCGTAATACGAGCATCTAAGAAAATATTCCGTTAATTTTGCTTGCGAATAAACGAGAGCGTTTGTTTCCACTAGCTTTATTATTTATACCTTTTGACAACACCGTACTTGTGTCATTTAATCACCACTTCGATGCCACAGCATCAGCGCGCGAGAAATCTGCGTTTTCAGTGCATGTGGGTAAAATAGTTCGCATGACAAACAAAGGAGAAAGATTTCCCATCGGATAAATGCCGACAGAGGCGGCATACTGTGATCAACTCGAGAAAAAGAAAGAGAGAGAGCTCTTTAATGAAAAACAAATTTTCGGCGGCGTGAATATTCGCTGACATGCTACTCTGGCTACTGGAGGGAATAGGGAAGTAAAGGTGGAAGAAGGGTGCTAGAAAAGAGTGCGGTCATTGAAAATGGTTGCAACGCAATAGTTTGTTGCTTGATGGCAACAGATACTATAGTGCCTAGGAGATGTAACAACCTACAGCTCCATTCTCGTGCAGTGTGATTCACTTGCACATATTTCGCTGCAAAATTAATCTTTGCGGGACGTCCACGGGCAGCAGATGACGCGCGCGTATCTAGGCCAGGCTTGCAGTGGCAGCGAGAAGCCGCAGGGGGCGGCCCGCCTACGGTTCTAATGGCTGCCGCTAGGAGGCTTTCTTCTAGCTGTATTGAACCTGTGGCTCGCTGATATTCAGCGTTAACTAACCTAAATGCGTGGTGGCGGGTGAACTAAGTAACAATTTACGCGACCAAAGCAAAAGCTGTTATATTTCAACCTAAAAATTCTGGAGCTATTATTACTGACCACAGAATTATTGAAAACAGCGGTGGGTGTCACGTCCTCAGTTAAATGCCTTGGTGTAATTTTTGAAGAACATTCAGGCTGGAATAAACATTTTTACATGCTTTGTGGTAAACTTGCAGGCGTCGTAGGTGCCCTTGCAAACGTACGCTTTTTTTTGGCCACTTCCGTGAAGTTACTAGTGTAAAACTCCATTTTTTCACACCTAAAATACTGTCTCCTAGTCTGAGGTAACGCTACGGGGTGAGACATTACTAAACTTTCTGTACTACAGAAAAAGGCTCTACGCCGTCTTACCAACTTGGCATATGACATACGTACTGAACCTGTTTTTAAGAGACTTCAAGTTTCTGCTGCAAATTTATTATTTAGTGAATTACTCTTGCAACGGCACCTTACAGAAAACAAGCGATGAAGTAACTTTACTGAGAACCTATCGAATTTGTCCAGAAATATAAAAAGATACAACACCCGTCATAATGAGAGCTAATCCCGCGCATTCACAAATTATGCCAATCAGCTACTATCCTAATCATTATTGTGCTTGTTAAACTCACATGGTTTTTGATTCTCACTTCGTTCATTTCCTTTTTTGCTTTTAAAACAATGATAATTGGCCCTGTATGCTACTGCTTTCCTTGTACTTCGTCATTGCATAGAACTACACCTTCCTCTTACCATTGTATAGTGATACCTATTTTGTGGTTTCCAATCTTCTGTTTTCAATACTGTATATACAAATATGAAAGTGGCACAGGAAACTTCCTGTAAAATGGCAACTTTAGAAAGCTCTGGTGAGACTGAAACCTGAGCACGCTGGCTGTATCTTGGACAAAAATGCGCGCATAACTTTCTGACATTCATGAGTCCGTTTGAAATATGGGCACTCATTCTGTGATTTCATACTACTCGGGCAGTATTAGACTATATGTGGTGAAATCTCTGGAGCTACCTGATCTTGCTTTGCATTGCATATGCTCCCTCTAACCCTTTGAACTGATTCTACTACTCTTAACCCTTTTGGTTAAGGAACACTTGTATCTTGAGCCAGCGTAGACTCACCCTGCACCGGTCGCCATTTAAAAGTAATAGGCCATTTTTTTCGCAGCCGTAGTTACATGGACATGAACATGGACGTACATTGCAAATAAATCGAACATATTTTCAACTGCTATCGCTGCATCTTCCGGTTGCACTAAACTGAAGGAAGCTATAACCAATTTATTTTCCTCCTCTCCTTTCACTAATGCTGACGAGCCTTGAGGTGATGGAAATAAATAAATATGACACTGACCATGAGCCGTGGAGTTCGCTTTTCATTTTCAATGGCAGCATTTTGATAAAGGTAAAACGCAAGAAAATATGTCCATTAGTTTCCTCAACATTGAAAAAAAAAATGGCTGAGGCTTAGCTAAGGTTAAGCTTAGTCAGATGCGAAGCATATTGATGGCTAGGCTTGGTAAAGTTCCTCGCTTTGTTCTTCAGTTGTTGTAGAACGTTGTCGCCGAGCCGCATATTGAGCACGCCGCTTAGCCAGACGTTCATCCCGCTCTTCATCGGTCTCTGTGGCACGCTGAAGCTTTCGCTTCTCGTTCAAATCAGCCCTGCTTCTAGGCGGCATCCCAACACCTGGCCGCCTCGTAAGTGCCCGGAGAGCGAGGCAAGCTCAGCTTTATACCGCTGCTGTAGCGTCACGTGGTCAGCTGCAGCTCCTCTGATGTGGAGCCTCCACCGCCGCGGCCGACCGCGCGAGCCGGCAGCCCATCTCTCCTCTGCTTTGACGTCATGTTGTCACGTGGTCAGCTGCCGCGCCTCTAATGTGGAGCCTCCACCGCCGCGGCCGACCGCGAGAGCCGGCAGCCCATCTCTCCTCTGCTGTGACGTCATGTTGTCACGTGGTGTAAGATGGTCACGCTAAAAGTCAATGGTAGCTCCACCGCCGCGCTCGACGGGCTGTAGTGTAGCTCTAGTAATTGCTTCGCATAAAAATCAGGTGGCTGAAGTCGGTAACAGGCCTTTTACTGCAGCGCGCCACATAGGTCATACGTAGCTTTGATGCCCATACTGATACTCATTAGTTCAGCTGTAGCGCAATCGGTGCTTGTGTTCGGAAATAAGTTCATATTTTGAATGTCTTTCGTAAGCATCTGTCATAAAGTTGCGTTCTTGGGAAGCTGTGCTTGCAGTTGTCTCTCTACCAGATGAGTTCTCGCGCCGTTTGACTGCGTCGAGGAGGAGCTGGTGGACATACTCTTGGTGAAAGAGTGTAAGTATCATAACACTTTGTTTAGTTTCTCTTGTAACGACGTCATTAGAAAGCAGTTTTTTACTTTAAAAAAATAGGCTTCACTTTCAGTGTAGCAACACTGAAATGTTGTTTTCTGGATTTTGCTGTCTTCACATTCCAGCTGTCTTGTCCGTCCTTAGTCTATGCCTGGACAATTGAGAGATTTGCGTTCAAGTGCGTGACAACCAATTGGGACCGCGAAACGAAGGTAAATTTAATATTAATTGCTTTTCTATTTTGTAAAAAGAGTGTTTGGTGTTCCCTACTTTGGCAAAACCATATCGAGTGAAGGCAACTACTGGGAACCATTATGCTTGATATCGTCCACGTCACTACACCCAGGAATTCTCAGTCTCGTGTTTTAGATGTTATATGCAATGGCTTTATTTAGCAATCAGAATTCGATGCAGCAGTTGGCTTGCGATGAAATGAGAGTCTGACATGGACTGTACCACATCACATCATGAAGCACCCGTGGCCTCACTGCTGACCTGCCGATGTATTCTAGCGATAACCTGTCGGTCTAACTGATAAAATGTGCCCTGAGCACTCAGGTAGATTTGATTATGCGTGGATAGTATAGGGAGAGTTGAGGCCGTCTTAGAGGAGTTAGAAACTTTTTCCATGACCGCCTTCGAGCGTGTAAGAACTGCTTTTGACATGAGATCGTGTTAAGGTTATGAGCAAGAGAGGCAAGTCTAGTTGTTCTACTTGCCAGCCCTCAATGCTCCTTCTTACGCTTGCGTCGTTGCCCTGTCTCACCCATCCAATCTCAACTTTCCTAACATAAGAGCAGCAGCTCCAAATAAGACTTCACTGGTGGCTCATGTAGTCCGTTGTGTGGTCTTGTCCTGCTCTCTCGGTGGTACTAAAATACAAAAGGACATGCACCAATACCGCAGCAGATCACCTCGCTTCCACCGTATGAGGCAAGTAAGCTTGTGCCAGGGCTGCCCCCAAGCGTCTTAGGTATACCTTTCACATGGGACCGTACCGAGGTTTGAAATGAAAGACGCAAGACGAGTTCTATTAAAATAATGGAGTGAGTGAGTGAGTAGAAACTTTATTGATTTATAAGATTTAGCCTGCGGTGGAGGTCTTCTTCAAGTCTTCTCTTCAAGTCTTGAGGTTGCCTCCTTAGCCTTGGGTGGTCCCCTAGTCCAGGGCTCCACTGAGTCTGGCCACCTCGCTTGCGTGTGCTATGAGTGGTATGGAAGCTTATTCGCTGTCAAGACGGGTGGACAGCGCGGAAACGGGCTCATCGGGTGCCTTCTTTCCGCAGAAGTTGGGCTTGGCTCCTGTTGAGAGCACCTCTTTTTCGTGGATGTCAGCTTGATTGCTGTCAGTGGTACTCGTGGGGTCTTGCACTGCCTGGCCTGATGCCAGGAGAGCTCCAGACCTACCACTGCACTGGGGACTGCAGTCAAGCACGACCTCCATGGAAAGAACGCACCCGACATGTCCGATGAGACAGTCACCACAGACTTCTCCCATCTTGAAATAAACAACCGTTTGAATTGTATTTTTCTTGCTTCTCTCTCTACGAACATCAGTATGATGTCATGTCAAAGGTACTTTTGAGGTGCTTGGAGGCCGTCATGGTGTAGCTACCAACCCCTCTAGGGCCATGTCATAGTGAGCTGAACTACAAATAACTTCTCAACAAGTTGAAGAAAGGGAAAAGAAACAAGAACATCAGAAGAAGGTGAAGCACATGCTCTCAAAATTGAACTTTTGTTTTTTTTTTGCAGTTTGTTCTATTTCCCTGCCCTTCTTTCTTTATGCAGTGCGAATAATATATGTGTGTTTCATGTACTAACGACATTAGCTAGAATGTTGTCTTGGATTTCTCGTTCATTCGACTTACCGTGCTTGCATCCGATCGTCTGAGCATGCAATTGATATGGGAGCAAACATTATCAGCAAGTTGTTAAAAAATCCTAGAAGGATGTCTGGGCTTTGCAATACAGCTCCCGAATGTCATTTAAAAATTGGGGTATGCTTAGAATAGACTTCAGCCTTGAAGACACATGAATCTGTTAAAAAAATGTGCATGATGAGTAGGCAGTACTGATGCGCAACGCTCTAGTCAAATGTAAATGCTAAACCTGCTTATGGCCGCAGCACTGCAGCTCAGCGATTCTGAGCTCTACAGTCTTAAGCAGTTTTAGAGACATACTCATAAACAGCCCTGGAGGCTTTTATAAACATTCTAACGACCAAAGATGACGAAGGTGGCACGCCGTACGGAAGGCAAAGAAGAAGGCGTGAGAGAGCGCCTTGCATTCTACCGCTGACTGCCAACATGTAATGTACCCATGCAAGGTTCCTGCATGCAGATCATCACAGTGTGAGGTAGCGATTACTATTATGCGGTGCAGGATCCCCCGCCTGAATATGTAGATGCAGGTTCAGTCTCACAAACCTTCGCGAGGCTTTTCGAGAGGTAGAAACAATGGAGCATTTCTTAGTCTCGAGCCGGAGGTTAGTACTTCAGAGAAGCGCACATCTAAAAATTCCCTTTACAAAGTGAGGACTTACTTTGTCCGTCCCGCCTCTCTCCGTCGGTGCGAGTGCTAGAGGCTTTGCGCTACATCAAATTTGCGAATAACTTCACGTTGAGTAACAGAAACCACCTGATTCCTTTGCTAATTGTATTCAAAATTTCAAAATTTAGAAACATTTTAGTATTTTTGTGTCATTCAATTCTACAATCTTGGTCTCCAACATTTTTGATTTTTTCTCTCTTTAATTAATCTTTGATTTATTACACTAAGCACATTCATTAGCTTGCTACCAGTTTATCTTCTTCTCTTTTTCCTCCTCACTGAACCGTGGCCAATCCTCCTTCGTGGGCATGTGCCATGTGACTTAAGAAACAACGGCAGAAAAAAAGGGTCGCCTGCCCAAGCCTCTCACGAGTGGGCTGTGTTTTACTGCTCAACCTTTTGGTGGCAGTGGTGGGATATGATTCTCCGTATCCTGGATCGCGTCTTCGTGTGGTGCGCTGGAATGGGCGCTAGCAGTGGCAGCACAGGTTAGCTGCCGTGCATGTGCCGGAACGCCTGGACCCTGTGGCCCCTGTAGTGCCGCGCGGCGCCCCCGACGTCCCGAACCTTGTTTTCGCAGGGCTCGTGGCCTCGCCTACTGACGCAGTCTGCGGCGCTGCTCCGCTGTCCACAGTACATTTTTTTTGCTTGCACGACGTCCCCACCTTCGACGGCTTCACTTCTTGGGGCATATACCAATCCCGGCTTGACGCTATCGCCACGGTGAATGGCTACAGCGACTTTTTGAAAGCTCAACTACTCATCGCCAAGCTGCGTGAGCCAGCGACAGAGCCGATGCTGCACATGCCCTGCGAACTTCTGGACAAGTACGCAGTGCTGGCGGACGTCCTGCACGAGCACTACGGCACCTCGGGACGCCCTCGAAGGTCGAAGGATGTGGTGCACCAGGTGGCGGCCTGGTCAGCTACCTCATCCATGTATAATGCACCGGTAGCAATGGCTGTCCGCCGGTCCCTGGACACCCGCACTACAACAGAGACAAGGACTTACCACGTAAGGAAGAAAGGACATGCGCAGAGCTTCCTCACGTGGTTAGTCCTTGTCTTTGTGGTAGCACTGTAACATTCTTGCAGTCATGAGACAGTAACAAGACACCCGCACGCCTTAGTCGGATGCGCTGGGGGCCCCACCCGAGCAGCCTGAGCGCATGAACAACATAGCTCTTACCCTGTCCTCGACGGAACGCTCAGCCGACAGCTCTGTGTACAACAGCAGCTGCAACGAGCCGTTCACGCGAGCACCGCCTAACTGACACGGTCCTCGGGTCTGCAGCTCGACGGTGCTGAAGAACTTCAATCCGGGCGGCAAGCTGATCACCCATGGAGTAGCTGGAGAAGGCGACAAGTTCGTCCCGTCGGCGCCCAACAAATCCCTGGCAAAGCCTGAACGCGTCGCTCGCTAAGACCATTGATCTGCGTCAAACTCGAGATTGTAGAGTTGCGCGCGAACAGACTGGCCAAAAAAACTGGCAGTGGTTTAGCTCTGGTTAAACCTGGAGGATTCGAAAGCAACGAGAAGAGAGAGTGAGGCGATGGAGAGCGCATGGCAGCGGCGGCGGCCCCGTCACGCTAGCTATGCGCCGCTACTGCGCATGCGCAACTGGCGAGCGTGGCGGCGGCACCTCTGAGTCACCCGCGCAGCGACGGTGCCGCTGCGCCAGCTGTGCGCCGTGTGACGTCACTGCTCTTCGCGAATGCGCAGTACGGCCTTGCCTGAGCTCCGCGAAATGGGCTTGGCGACTCGCGTAGTGTTGCTTTCACAACAAAAGTGTGTCGGTTCTACGACAGCGGCGTCGTGCGATGGACGGCTTTATTAGACCTATCGAGAGGAATCTGTTCGGTGTGGAGGCAGGACGGCATCCTTTTCAAAACGTGGCGGAGCATCGAAGGCCGTTTTGGTACGGCGCAAGAAGAGAGGCAGGCAGGCACCATATGCATGAGCTGCTGCGGTGCGTTCGGAAGCCAGAGTTCAGGTGGAAGAACGTGGCTACTGTGGGGAGAGAGCCGTTCCGGAACAGCAGTACACCGAATACAAAGTGTAAGAAAGAGGAAATGCTACGGAGCAAGGTGGCCGCGTGCAGCGGTCAGGGAAAGAAGAAGAAGAAGAAAATGGCTTGTCGCCCGGGACGTGGAGAAAAACTGAAAGCCAGTGGCGGACCCCCTGCCGCGGTTAATTATCCCCGACAGCGCCAACAGTGTCTGGGCAGCCTGGAAGGATGTATGCTGGCTGATGTGGGACGTCCTTCGGCGACTGCGGAGGCCTTCACACAGGTGACAATCTTCAACGTCGATGAACCGTTTCACCGCCTCATTTCTACGTGTTCCCTCTGCACCCCCCCGGGGAAAGGTGAACCGAAAGCCGTTAGGACGTGTCCGTCCGAAGGCGGATGGCGCGGTCACAGGTTTCGTAGTATGTCGATCCAGAGTATAGACGTGGAAGCGACCCCATCTCCCTCGGGGAAGCTAGGAGAGGGCACGCCTAGAGATGCGCCTCCAGAAGCGAACACGAAGCAGCAAGTGGGCAAACAAGAGCCTGACGCAAACAATTATGTCGCCGCCGAACAGCCGGCTATGCCTGAGGTGAACGGCTTACTGGATCCTCCGTCTGAAGGCGAGCCGGAACCCTCGCCGTTGTCATACGCGGAAGAACCGTCTACAAGCAGCTCCGAGCTCTCCCGCCAAAAGCGCTGTTCACATGCACTTCTGGTGGCATCTGTACGTGACAATGCCTACCGCAAATCAAGCTCCGTTCCTGAGAAGAGCTTCAGTTCGGAATGCCCAGTGGCACACCTGGAAATGCTTGAAGCCTTTCTCCAGGAATGCAGCCTCATGAAGGGACCACCGAAAATATGCAAGTACCGCAGGGAGCTGCTCATACCTGTGTATCACCGTCGCTTACTTCTTGGGAAGCCGTCTCGCGGCGCATCGTCGCGGTGTCGGCGCGCCCACATGCTTCTCCGCCGCTCGAGTCCTCGTCTTACCCGCTGTGTTCTAGTCGGATGTGATGGACCTGGGACGCTGTCACTTGAGCGAAAAGTGATTGTCCGACGGCCTCCTGAGAACTGAACTCTGTCCTGGGCTCCGACCTGCGTGAACTTCCCTGGTGCTCCAACCCCCGTGGAAAGTTGTAACGGCCAAAGAAGGCGGAGGCGGCGCGCCACATGGACGGCAAAGAAAAGGCGCGAGACAGAGAGAACCAAAGAAGGGCTACCTACCGGAGCCCTTCGTCAATGTTCTGCGTTTAACCACTTAGCAATATTTATTTTACAGAAGCTGTGGAAAGATTTAAGAGAATTTCATTTTCGGTGAACTTGCTGCACGTCGTCTTCGTTAATATGGGCGGTACAGGAAAACAGAGGACATCGCATCGTTTTTCTGTGTTCCTTGCTGGCGTGTTTAACCAAAGTGGCTGAGTTTTTAAATTGCCTTGCAATCTCAGCTGTCATATTCACATAATGTGGTTTCTTCGTTTCATTATGCATTCCTTTTCAACTATTTCACATGCGGACTTACTCTAATGTGCAGATGTGTAAAAATGACTTCTCCGCTTGACGTTCTAATTGTATTACGCATTCTTTTTATATCGCATTATTGATTGAGAAAAGCCAAAAAACATCGGTCATGCTTTTGCCAAACAGTACCAAATTAAGTACTGTGAAAGATCTTAATGCCCCACAGGGGTGTCTGCAACATGCAGATGCTGGTGAGTTGCGACATCACTAGTTCCTGAGCAACCGCAGGGACTTCCCCGAAAGGGGATGATAGTGAGCAGTGCGCCACCACGGATCCGAGCACCCGCGCGTAAGGCCGATTCACACGACCGTCCGTTCACCCGTGGCCCGCGCACCACGAGTTCATGCGTCAGCACATTGTGAGGCGCGCTGACCAGGCCGCGGGCCGACAGCGCGCCTCACAATGTGCTGACGCGTGAACTCGTGGTGCGCGGGCCACGGGTGAACGGACGGTCGTGTGAATCGGCCCTTAGCCGTGCTTGGCTCAGCCGTGTCCGGGGAAAAGGGGATCCTGGTGGTCGAGCCCCTCCCGAGCGTTTGGTCCTTTAGAGGGCCATAGACATGAAATTTTCGCTTGCGTGTTTTCTTTTTTCAAACGATGCGCCAGGCGGTGGTATACTAGAGCACTCTGTGGTATTCGTCTGCGACCGCCAATAATTTATAATTGGATTTCTTCATGACGCTGTTTCGGTTTCAGCTTCAACTGCCGAACGATGGCTGTGTCATGTAGTTGATGTCCAGGTCATGTGAGGTATGAAAAATGTGCTGTAAAATTGCTGATAGGTCGTCTTATGTCATTCAAGGCCCTGAAAGAGGCTGGCGAAAGCGTTGTCGTGTATTAAAGCTACGTATCAACGACGATATTGCACTTTTTCTAGTCCATCACGTGACCTAAACACCAACTACACGTCACAGTTATCGTTCGGTTGATGAAATCGAAATAGCAGGAGAGAAGAAATTCGGTTATAAATTATTTAGTGGTCATATGCGAATACCACGTTGTAATCTATGCACTCTAATGTCTAGCAGATCATTTTAAAGAAGAAAACCCAAAATAAATTTATGTGTCTACAGTCCTGTAAAGGAGTATAGACACCTAATTTTGATGGCATGTTTTCGTCTTACAATAATGCTGAAGACGGTACTATGCATGAATCGTCATGTGATTCTTCTACAACTGCTGAAGATTTTATAATCGAATTTTTCTGTCATGCTGTTTCGGTTTCAACAGCCGAACGTCAAGGTGTGGTTATACGTCACGTAAGAAATTGAAAAATGTCGATATATTCGCTGCTCCGTCGTTTAAATTCGCTTAGTGCTGACGCTAACATTCCCCAACAGTCTGAGTGGCAACGAATGTAGAAGCAGCTATTATATCGCAGTTTTTTCTTGCGTCAAGTGACCTATAACCAGCCTTTGACGTCAGAGTCATCGTTCGGTTGTTGAAACCGAAAGCGAAACAGCACGATGAAGATATTGAATTATAAATTATCTAGCGGTCGTAGGAGAATACCATGTTGTAATCCATTTATAATAATGCCTTACGCATCATTAAAAACAAGGAAGCACGCACCCAGAAGTTTATGTCTATATTCCTTTAGGGCCCCTCGGCGGAGGCAACACACCACTTGGCTTCAACTTCCTGTAGACGGCACATCTGCCATTACTCGACCTGGGAAAATCGGCAGTCGCCTTTTCCTATCCTCCCCACTCTTCCACTTTCCTGTCCCTTTCTCCAGACTCTCTTGTCTCCTGCTCACTTAATTTCTTTGTTCTTCCTTTTTTCCTGGCGGCGAGGGTTAACCTTGTCTGCCCAACTGCCCTGAGTTGCATCATATTTGGTTATAGTTGGGGTGTACAGCTGGCGTTGGCAGGAGTTGCTGGCAATTTCCTGTCCCGTCCCCTAGTTGGGCTCCATGGTGGGTAGCTCGCAACGTGACCGAAAAACATTTTTTTTTTGGTGGCTTCCCGCTTTCAAAAAATTATCGCTCTCTGAAAAGAGTGCGAAGCGAAGCAGCTGACTTCTTTCAGACAAGAAAGGTAACATTCCCGAAATTTCATGTTATACAGAGCGAAACAGAAGAAAAGCAAGCAAGAATTATATCCCCGTTTCTAGTATCTAAGTGCTTGACATATGTCTTAGGCCTTGACTGCAAAGTATTCAAAATGGCCAGCGGCGACGTATTGCTCGAGCGACCCGACAAAGTGCAACATTCAAAAGTCTCAAACATTGTGGCCGTAGGGGACATTCCTGTCTCCGTCACTTCCCGCTCATCTCTGAACACTATCCGAGGCGTAATCTCCGAAACAGATTTTTGCCCATATCACAGAAAAAGAAGTGCTCTAAGGGTTCAGCGACCAAGATGTAATAGATGTTCACCGGATCAAGATCCGGAAGGACAATAAGGAAATCGACTCAAGTACCCGATCGTCACTTTCAACACCAGCACATTGCCCGACACAATCGAAGTGGGATATTTTGAAGTGAATGTAAGACCGTACATACCCAACCCTCGCAAATGCTTCCATTGTCCAAGGTTCGGCCACGGCTCACAGAGTTGCCGCTGTCGCAAAACTTGCGCAAAAGGCGCTTCGAAGGATCAGCCCTCTGATGAATGAGACATTGCTCCACGCTGCGCAAACTGTAAGGAGACCATGCACGTACAAGTAAGAAAAAAAAATAATCACGCTGAAAACTACTGAAAACATTTCTTTCAAAGAATCAAGAAGGCGATAAAGTCAAACACATTCTCTTCCGCTGGAAAAAAAAAAAAACTTTGTCGGTGCGGTGCGTGGGCACGGCGCACCGCACCAGGCTTCGGCACCTGTCCAGGTCACACATAATGAGCCTGTGGCTAACACTATTCTGCAAACTCCAAAGTAGGCTGCGCAGACCCCAGCGTCGGCGGAACTCCCTGGCTCGACGAAAAGGAAGTACGACAAGCCCCAAATCGCCGGTAAATCCACTTTACAAAGACAAAACCAAATGCCGTTCATAGTAGATTGGAATTGCAGGGGACATTTAGGCAAATTCAGTGACAAAAAATATCTTTGCTTCGCTGTCTCCTGTCGAAGTTTGAACACAAGAAACAAACCTGGGTTGCTCAGCACACAAATATATTTAACAAATATAACGTTTTCCGCCGCGATCGAGAGCAGGCTTTCGGGCAGAGTCACCATTATAGTAAACAGTAGAGTCGCAGCTCACGAAGTACAACGTAAAACCAGATTAGAGGCTGTAGAGGCTTCAATGCACACGCCTCTTTTTAGGGAAGTGAGAGAACAGATACCAGAGGTCAGATAATGGAGGATATTATTCTATGTAGTAATGTTTGTTTGCTGAACTCTGGTAAACCCACATACTCCTCCCCAACCTCGGGGAGAATGAGCTGCTTGGATTGGTCTTTTAGTTCACCGTCTGCTTGTAGGGATTTTAAATGGGGTGTTTTAGACAGACGTTAAGAAAGCGCTCATCTGCTCGTTATAATAAACGTGTCGTCCTCGCCCACAGTCATCCCGATAAAACTGCGGTGTTGGAAGCTACATTTAGCTGATTGGGCATAGTTCAGAGCAAAAGTTAGTTTGAAGAATACTGTTTTAGAAAATCTCAGCATAGACAAAATAAATGAAATGTTCGCATAGAGAAGAAGATGTGCCAGCAAGTTCGAAAGCTAAATAGGAGCTGCTCACCTCTCACAATCCTTCTTTTGACAACACCTGGTGCACAAACAAGTATAGGGGTACAAGCAGACATGTTGGGGGAGCACTGTGCGGCGTTTTCAAGTTCTTTCCACTATGGCCAGTCGTTTTTGAAACACAAAAACAAAGACGAAAAACAGACTTCCAACAAGTGGGGGTGCAAATGAAAAATACAGTAGCCGAATTACTCCACCAGAAATCAATACTGTACTGACTGCCGGCAAGAAAACTGCTTCAGGACCCGACCAAACACACTATGAAATGCTTTCGCACGTTTCGCAGCCTGCCCTAGAGGCACTTTTGAATTTTTTCAACAAAATATTCATAGGAGGAAAATACCTGAGGAGTGAAAAAGGCATTATAGTACCACTCCTGAAACAAGGAAAGCCGCCAACCTCCCGAGTAGCTATAGGCTAATAGCTCTTACAAGCTGTGCCGCGAAATCTTTTGAAACTATTCTGAATATGATTAACTTTTTTCCATGAATTCCACGAAATTCTTGACATCCATCAATGTGGTTTTAAAAGGCATGCTCAGCAACTGGTCATCTAGTTCGCCTTGAAAATACAGTGCGCGAAGCTTTTATACACTAACAACACTGCCTTGCTGTCTTTTTTTTTTTGACCTGGAGAAGGCATGCGACACAACCTGGAGGTTCGAGATTCTTCGCGACCTAGCTGAGCTTGGAATCTGGGGCAGGATGTTAAATTGCCTAAGTGATTTCCTTTCTAACATTTCTTTTTGTGCACACCTAAGCTCAACCCTCTCAAGGAATTCCATTCATTAAAATGGAGTACATTAGGGGTGTATTTTAACCACAATACTCTTTATTATTAAAATGAATTCCATGGTTGAAATAATCCCGAAGTCTCTCTTGCATTCAGTCTACGTTCACGTTCTTCAAACAGCCTGCACATCCTCAAACGTAGGAACATGCGATAGGCAAATACAGTTGACAATAAACAAACTAGTGACAGATAACAATGGTTTCCAGTTTTCCACAGATAGGACAGTGGCTGTTCTGAAATGAGGCCTACAAACCAACCCCACTTAAAACCTAAACCAAAGCTAATTGCCTGTAAAAAATGAACATAAATTTCTAGGGATTCCATTTCATAATGTAATCCCTACCTCACATAAACGGTCTCAGAAAGAAGGCCTCACAGACCCTGAATATACTCAAAGTGGTTTCACGAAAACACTGGTGATCCGATAGAACATGTCTTTACTAAGCTACCGCTCAGTAGTACGCTCTACCTTAGGTTATGGATGTGAAGTGTAGGGGTCAGCGCAACCATCGTACCTTAAAGGAGCCGCGAAACACGTTCTCTGTGCATTGTTTTGTCAGTTGGTTGCATAGAATAAGTTATAGGGATGCTATTAGCAATGGTCGTACCATGTATGTTTCGGTTTAAATATTTTAGTGATCTCGCAAAAGCAAATCCATGGCGCTGATTGTGTCACCACACAGTGGCGGTTTTCAGCAGTGGATGTGACATCATCGGGCGGGCGGGAGTTTGATGATTAAACAAACAGTAAATATACTGCAAACTGTGTTAATAAATGAATATACGTTTTGCCATGTTTTTTGATTTTGTATGAGATCAACAAAACCAGCTCGTTTGCCTTACATAAAAGCACTTAAAATGAAGCAAAACAACAAAAAAAATACCATCACATTGTCTGCCTATTTTTCTTCACTTTGCACCTCTCTGTACACATCTATGAAATAGGAAAACGCACATAAGACTACTCTCTATGAATCTGAGAACGGCTTGGAGGAATCGACCTGATTAAGCCATTGAATTCTTCAAGTGTTCGTTTCGGTCCCAAGGAAGGACACAAACAAACAAAGCCATTCGTGTTGCATTTACCAGCGCGTATTGTCAACTTGTGGAGGATCACCGTGTGCGGCCTCCAGATGGCGCCACGTTCCCGTCATCAGCGCGCAGTGCAGGGCACGGTACGCGGGGCGATAGCGGCACGCACTATGCTAAAAATTATCTCGCGCTCGAGTTTCGATAAGTCCGGGAAGGCCATTGATCAATGTTCCCTTCCGTTGAGGTAAGCATTTGGACTGCTTGTATTTTGAAATTTCTTCATTGAATAACTCCCGTTCCTATGCATCGATTCCCGTATTTTTTTTTTGAGTCAGCATTTGTGTGGCATAAACAATCCGCCTGAAGTATAACCGGCTTACCTCAAGCAATGTTTCGCAGCACCTTTAAACGACTCGATCCGCTAAAAGGCCTAGGTTTGCGTCTCTCAACTGGTGCATCAGAACATACCCCGTGAATAGTCTTTACGTCGAAACAGATCAACCGCCCCTCAAAGATACGCTTATGTGCGCATACGTACTAAATATAAAGTTCCTACAGAAACACCTCTGTTATCCCATAGTCACAAAGTAACCCTCCCTGACTCTTCAATAACAAGCCCCAATAAATGAGACCTCTGTTATTACGCTTCGCAGATAAATGCCAAGATTTAGGATTGCTAGATGGCCTACCGGAAATTGCCCCAGGGCACAATCCACTGCCGCCGTGGTAAAGCCTACCCTTTGAGTGTGACCTCACATTAACACACATTAGCAAAAAAGAAATTTCTCATGATCATATATTACAAGAATATCTGGCTCAAAGAAAAAATATTTAAGCTACACAGAATTTTTGCACAGATCGTTCAAAATCGAGAATATATGTCGGGAGTGCTGCAGTACAAGTAAATGGGAAAAAATAGTGAGACTGCATTTGTGCATGAATTTTAACCTCTGAATCTATGCTGTGTGTGCAGCTGTGGACAGCATAATGAATTACGATATTGAAAACAGCATAATTTACGCTGATTAACTTAGCTTACTCCATGCTCTTCATTCTAGAAATGCAGTTTAGCCCCTAGTCGGAAGCATAATACACATCAGAAAAAAATCACAACACAAGGTAACAGGATGTGATTCTGCTGGGTGCCGAGCCACGTCGGGATAGAGGAAAATGAGAGAGCAGACACATGCGCTTCATGAGCTTGCAGCGATTAAATCAAGAAAGTAAACATGCCCCATAGAGACTGCGCGATGTTTATACACACTAATTCGAATGACAAATGGCGAGCGGCTTTGGAAAGCGAAGTAAAAACAAACTCCACTTTATTAAACCTATCTTGGGAGAAGCACACACCTCAGCCACCTTCTCGTTGCTTAGAAGAAGGCTGAGGTTTTTATTTGATTGGTTGGGAGGCTCAACATCTTTGCCTACTGAAGGATGGCTGCAGAGGTCACCCGACCCTTTTTAAAGCTTATATTAATGGCAGCTTCTGAAATATACTTTCTTTTCATCACTAGGTAGTACTAATTAATGTTTTAGGCCCTCTACACCACCGATGATTTTAAAAGTTCTACAAAATTCTGCAGAAAACCATTTCCTTATACCTTGAGCTTGGCACATGATGGCCTTAGTTTCGTATGTGCTATAAACCCAACCCAACACACACAAGTTCGTAATGAAACGGATCACCTTTTTCCATCGATTGCCTGTTTTCAACAAGCTCGGGCAGGCATATCTGGTATGGTCCATCATGGCCACCGTGTTTGTTGCAAATGTGGTTCAGAAGGTGCACCGCTACTCTGGGTGAAGTCGCCATCCTCGTTGCCCAGAGCACCAACGTATTAAATGTGATCTTTGATGTTTTGGATCCGTAACTCAACTGTTTCGCCTCCCTTGGACCTGCTGGAAGCTTTAAGCTTCTTCTTACGCCTTGTGCGGAAATGTGTCATGACAATGTGCTTTCCACTTATTAAGGCGCTCAACGGCACACATCTTTAGCTATGTGCCAGAACAAAAATAAAGCGTTATGTGTGGCTTGTTCTCCCTTAATTATGCCCGGGAAGCTGCGTGGCGGTTTATAGCAAGCAGAATGAATTAAAAAGCACTCATTGCACAGCGATGTCAGGAGGCACCAAATCTACCTCTTCCCTAGCGTTTGCAAAATGTATACGCTTTATAATTTTATTGCTTATATTGTATGATAATGAATTTAGTTCTGTTTGCACAGGCAACTAGCATTTCCTAAGGCCCCGCCGCGGTGGCTCAGTGGTTATGGCGCTCGGCTGCTGATCCGAAAGACGCGGGTTCGATCCCGGCCGCGGTGGCCGAATTTCGATGAAGGCGAAATTCTAGAGGCCCGTGTACTGTGCGATGTCAGTGCACGTTAAAGAAGCCCAGGTGGTCAAAATTTCCGGAGCCCTTCACTACGGCGTCCCTCATAGCCTGAGTTGCTTTGGGACGTTAAACCCCAATAAACCAAACCAAACCAAACCAAACCAAACCATTTCCTAAGGGCAGTGTTATTGTAGTTAGATGATAATGTCTCTTCTTGGTAACATGATAATAATGTTACCTGTAGTTAAAGATCGTACTGAAACGCCTTGAGTTTCAAGCTCCTGCAATCACCTGGCCAGGCCTCCCTATTTATGACTGCACTGTTGGGTACAGGAGCGAATGGCACAAAATTATTAAGAATTAGAGCTTAGAAATTTTGGTTTCGTGTCGGCTTTTGATTGATTGATTGTTTATTGATTTCTTTCCAATGCAAAGAAAAAGCGAGGGGAAAGCTAAAGGCTACTAGCCTGACGAGGCCCTCCCTCCGCATACAGTTGCGACAAGCATTACAGAAAAAAAACACACACACATTTCTAGTTGCACTATACAAAGTTTTATGTCATGCAGGATCCAGTACATATTACTATACACAAATCTATAAAACAGATTTTTTTCCGTAGATATCACAAGAAGAAAAGAAGAAAAGAAATATGAACACAGATGCAAAGCTCAGTCATCGTGGATAACATATGCACATATGAAATAGAGAAAAAAAAAAGAAAAACAATGGCAACATCCGAAACACACAGTAAAAGAGCACTGTTTAACAGACGCTACACACCACTTAAAGAGAGAAGTCACTGGTAGCGAATTTCTTTCTCGATAACCAATGTTTTGGCCATTTTTTTCATTGATTTGTTTAGGTCGACATCATCTGGCAGTTTATTTAGAAGCCCCGGAATTCGGTAATTAAAATGCTGTTTGCCATAATTCGTGCGCGTTCGAGGCTTTCTACGCTCTTGCCTCCGAAGGGCGAGCGTGTGTCTAGTATGACCAGTTTCAATGACCACACTGAATGTGGTCACAGAGCCACAACGTCCATCTCCTGCGAGGTCCACTTCCTACTCGTCCAGCTGTCTCACCACCTGCATGTGTTGCTCCTAGAAATGCGGGACGCCGGAATAAATCTGCATTTGTCAAGCCGTCATTTTAGACAATAAGAGCCGCCTACAACTTGATCACACACGTTAACTAGTTATTCAGCACTCCTCCAATGGCTGGTGTAACGAATACATTTTTATTTATTTTTCTGGGCATGGTAATATGTTGGAGGGTCTTTTCCTGCTAATATCGAAAATATTATAATTAGAAAGAATATCGCATGATTATACAAAAGCCACTCACACCTAGTGGCATTACTCGCTAAATAACAAAACCACTTGGGGAAAGTAGTGCTGCACTGCAACAATAACAGCACTGCCATAACAGAACGACAAGGCCATGAATCCGACTGAAGTAGTATCTTATATACAGTGCCTAATAGCTGCATGATAAACAATGTATTAAGGCACGTTGTTGGGCCAGTTCGTGACTGAACGCTATGAAGGAACACAGCGCAAAAAAGAACGAGGCAAAAGAGTACACATACGAGAGCTGACTAGCAACTGGATGCATTTATTGCGCGAGCGCATAGATACATGAGAAGGGAAATTGCGCAGGAGGAGAAGAAAGAAGCAGAAAATACCACCAAAAACAGGGGCTGTAGGCTTCGTAATTCGGAATTAAGATAGGCCATCTCGTGGCAGAACAGCGAGACTTTAGGTTTGATGCCACATAATAACACCCTACGCGCGATAGCACAGGGCGCAAAGATTTCCCTTGGCCTTGCATCAGAGTAATGCTTGAGGACGACGCGCCGATCAAATAAATGATAAGCACTGCGCAGATTTGGTAGTAGAGCATCAGGTTGCTGTTGGGGTGGCGGCATCTAGCGAGGAAGCATGTTCCCTGAGAGAATTACTTTATTCATCGGCCCGTTTGCCCAACATGTGAGGTGCCGCACGAAAACGGCACTTGTGGGGTTCAATTTGGGAGATAAATACGCTTTCCCGATTTAACCGCGGCTGACACAGTTCAAAACAGCGCGGACCCCACCTAGCGCGTACGCTACCGAGCGCACGCCGACCACGGCGGGCCTTGCTCTGAGGGAACTCAGGAATGACACACTGACTGACACAAACAAGGCATTTATTGCTACAACAACAATAACGCCAGCTAGCAACAAAGTACGCCGAGGAGTCGAAAGAAAACAGCGCAGCAACAGGGCAGGGACAAGCGAGCGCCTGTACCGTCTTCTCTCTTGTCCCTGTTGCTGCGCTGTTTTCTTCAAACATCCCGAACGCACTTCTCGAAATCGTCATCTGCTGCGTTGGACGCTCTGGTTCATACGACAGACAACAGCTCAGGCTAGTCCAGTGAAGGGTGTTGGCAGAACCTCGGGCCCTGCGGCAGAACCTTCATGCCAGCCGGCGGCACGATGGGGTTTCAATGAGGTACACATGTCGACTCGAGAACACCGCGGCGTTTCTTTGGAAGCTTGACACATTTCTTCAGAAGAACTCTGTGAGATGAGAAGAAATTCGCAGTTCCAGAAAGAACTTACGCAGACCAGAGCCAGGTGCAGTGTTTTTGAGGCATGCTCAACGAAGACAGTCATGAAAAAGTCTAACCTTCCTCCAGGATTCAGAGCGGGCAGTCAGGCACAGCCGACGCCTGTGGCCCTTCGAAGGGGGCAAGGGCTTTGCTAAAGCGAAGGCTGCAGGTGGTAGGTAGTCATTCCAGAAGAGGGATAACACGGGCTGATTTACACGTTGACGGAAAAGAAATGAGAGCGCTTTTTGAAGACGGGAGAGAAAACTAGGCATGCACGTGCACTGACTAGTAACCAAAATGATTTGTTGTGAAAATTGAAGCAGTATATAAAGGACACCTAGCGATCAAGATCACAAGAGCAATAACAAGAAAAAAATTAGAGCACGCTTAAGCTTCGCCTTTCCGAGCGACAGCGTGTTGCATGCAGTGCTGCAAGGGTATTTATTACTCATGCACGGATCAGTGGAGAAAGACACGTGAATTTTGAGTCCAACTTTTACATGCTTGTAAGAAAAAAAAACTCTACCCAATCCAGGCCTCGGAACACCTACTGTAAACAGGCGGTGAATAGCACTGGCGAGATCGTGTCTCCCTGCCTGACGCCCTTCCTTATTGGAATTTTACTGCTGCTATAATGAAGGACTGTGCTAGCTGTGCAGTCGTTATAGATATCTACCGGTATTTCCAGATAAGACTCTTCCACATTCTGATTCCGCAATGCTTGCATGACTGCTGAGGTTCCCACTGGGTCAAATACTTTGTCGAAATCAACGAAGGCTATATATGAGGGTTGGTTGCATTTTGCGAATTTCTCTATCACCTGATTGATAGTGAGAATATGGTCTATTGTCGAGTATCTTTTACTAAAGCCTGCCTGGACATCTGGTTAATTGAAGGCTAAGGTTGCCCTGATTCTATTCGTGATTACCTTAGTATATACCTTGTAGGCAACGGACAGTAATATGATCGGTCTGTAGAGTGTAATCACCTTCCCGCAATTGCAGCAACCATCAAAGATTACCAGGTTTTAAAAAAAAGCCTTAGTTAACATTGTATAAGTAGAGACATCTGTAATTGTTTTGATAACAATAGCCCCATTCAGTTCTTTGTTATTTTTCGATTTATGCCTGTAACCTATCCCCTATCTAATGCGAATTGGCCCTGAGGGTACTTGAAATAAATAAACAAATAAGTGTGTAACTAAGCATTCTTAACTGTTTCCGCCGACTTTAGTTCTTTCCTCATGGTATACTTTCCTCCTCGGATGTAGAAAATGTGGTTTACTAAGGCCGGGATATAAAAGCCAAGCTGATGTACAGGGCGACCCACTCTTACCGTGAACACGCGAGCAGGCGGCCGCGATTTTCGGAGCGCCAATGCGTCTGTCCCGGCCGCCCATGAAAGTTTAGTGGAAGGCGAGGCGCAGCACCACCTCCAGATCCCCGTGCGCATACGCCAGTTCTGCCTCGATGTGCGGCCGTGTCGAACGCGCATGGGCGCTCCGAAGAGCGTGGCCTCGCACTCGTGTGTTCCCCCTAAGAGTGCATAACTACCTTTAGTTTAGTTTAGTTTAGTTGAGTTTATGGGGTTTAACGCCCCAAAGCGACTAAGGCTATGAGAGACGCCGTAGTGGAGGGCTCCGGAAATTTCGGCCACTTGGGGTTCTGTAACGTGCACTGACATCGCACAGTACACGGGCCTCTAGAATTTCTCCTCCAAAGAAATTCAACCGCCGTGGCCGGTATCGAACCCGCGTCTTTCGGGACAGCAGCCGAGCACCATAACCACTGAGCCACCGCGGCGGCGAATCACTACCTTTATAGCGTGCAATAACCGACAACTACGATAAACGAGTGCGTGGCGTCATTTCACAGGGCAGATAGTACTTTGCGTATTAAGGCGAGAGCCTTTAATGGTTCATGCTCGCGGTGTCCGTCCATACTCGCGGTGTCCGTCCATGCTCGCAGTGTCCGTACACGCTCACAGTGTCCGTCCATGCTCGCGGTGTCCGTCCATGCTACCGGTGTCCGTCCATGCTCGCAGTGTCCGTCCATGCTCGCAGTGTCCGTCCATGCTCGCAGTGTCCGTTCATGCTCGCAGTGTCCGTCCATGCTCGCGGTGTCCGTCCATGCTACCGGTGTCCGTCCATGCTCGCCGTGTCCGTTCATGCTCGCAGTGTCCGTCCATGCTCGCAGTATCCGTTCATTCTCGCAGTGTCTGTCCATGCTCGCAGTGTCCGTTCATGCTCGTAGTGTCCGTCCATGCTCGCAGTGTCCGTCCACGCTCGCAGTGTCCGTCCACGCTTGCAGTGGCCGTCCATGCTCGAGGTGTCCGTCCGTGCCCTGGAATCGTGCCAACTGTGGCATCTGCTCCGCTCAGCGGCGCAACCTCCTCCGTAATTTCCTTTCCTCAAATTCATTTTCTTCATTACGGCCCATTTTTCTGTTTCTTCTTTCACTCCCACTTCCTCCCTTCCGCTACAAAAAGATGACGGGTGTCCACCGAGATATGCGAGAGAGTTACTGCGTGATTTCCACTCCTTAAATACACTTTTCATTTTTTTCACTACGGCCCATCTTTGTCTTTCTTCTTTCATTCCTACTTCCTCCCTTCCTGCACGGTGCGGTTCGGGTGTCCAACGTGACGGTTGCTAGGCAACGGCCCATAGGGCCGCATTAGCAACACATCAGCGCGATTCAGGCGTCTACTAAACCAGGCAGCCAGTTTGCGCGCTTCCTTTCCTTAAAATGATCGGAGCGTAAAACGCCAACGCCAGTGAACACAATGAATGCCGAACGGGCAACGGCGACGACGGCGACGCCGCGAAACGGGCACCAAGGAGCTGCGCTCTAAAACAATACAAATAAAAATGTGACCGCAGTCACCAAACACAAAAATTCAGGAGGCACTTTGACTGTCTAAAGTGTGTAGAGGCGAAAGCGTTTTTCGAACCACTTTCGCTGCTTCTGCGGCACTGGTGGCGCCACATATAATTGAGTACTAATTACTAAGCGATGACAAATCACTAATTAATGGTTAATGACTGATTAATGCCTGAATACTAAATGACGCTTAAGCTTCGCCTTTAGGAGTGGAACACGAAACCGTGTTGTAGCGCTGCCAGGGAGTCCACGGAACGCCACCACCCGTTCGGCGCGATGCCTTGCCCTTTGAACGATGCCTTGCCCTTTGAACGCAACGTTTTTTGAGGAAAGGAAATGACGCAGTAATTCTCTGTCATCTCGGTGGACACCTGAACCGCACCATAGAGGAAGGGAGGAAGTTGGAGTGAAAGAAGACATAGAGTGCGAGGAAGGGAGGAAGTTGGAGTGACAATACAGAGTGCCTGTAATGAAGAAAATCAAAATTGTATTTGAGGAAAGGAAATTACGCAGTAGATGTCTCACATATCTCGGTGAACATCCGTCAGAATTCAGGGGGGCACTTTTCTGACCCTAAGTGTGGTCACTGATGTGTGGTTAAGATGTTAAGCTTCGCCTCTAAGAGCGGAAGGCGACAGTGTCTTGCAACGCTGCCAGGGAGTCCACAGAACGCCATCGCCCATTCGGTTCTACGCCTCGCTCGGCGGTAAATTGGTTTTTGAGGAAAGGAAATGTATCTGTCTCTCATATCTCGGTGGACACCTAGACCTCGCCGGAAGGGAAGGGAGGATGATAAGAGTGAGCGAAGACACCGTATTCACTAGACGCGCCTTTGTTCATTCGAAACCATCGAGCTGGCATGGCGGAGTCGATAGCATGCTCGTCTCGCACGCCAAAGACCGGGGTTCGATTCCCGAGCTCGACCAATTTCCTACTCAGTTTTATTTACTTGTATGGCTTGACTAAGAAAGTTAATTAGGCTAATTGGGTAATTAAGCAATTAACTAAGCTCAGTCCCACTTACTTGGAGCATCACTATACGATCCCTTCAATTGGTTGCATGGTTACTAGCCAAAGTACCACTGGCCCCGTTCGAAATTCGCGGACTGTGACGTCACGACCGTTTTGACCAATTGAAAAGCGTGACATTTCTGTCGACAACTGCTGCTTACAACGATGAGACATTAAAGGCTTTCGCCTTAATAAAAACCGCACATGCGGGAAGCCCGCCACGCGCCAAGCGGTTCGGGGAAGCGGCAGTTGGTTGACCACAAGGCTTTCGCCAAGCACACTTTAGAATTTCCAAAGTGTCTTCGGTAATTTTTTCAACAATTATATGACAGGCGAATTATCTTTATTTCAGGTTTGTTCAGGTTTTTCACAACCGCCTACGTTTTTCCATATCTTCGTTTGTGTTGCTGCTGCTGCCATCCGCTGTAAAAGTGTTCTGGACATGTCAGAGAAATGCCCCTCGGGCCTGTTGAATTTGCTTGACAGCGACGGCAAGGTTGAATGTGCAGAGTCTGCTCACGTCTTTCATTTCGGAAAATGGGCCTGTCTTACTGAAAGGACCTACGAAGGAAAAATTGAAGCATCAAAGAAGGCTTGGCGCACTAAGTGCAACTGTAGATGATGGAGTCAACGATACTACTGAAATTCATGTCAGCTATCAACTTCTATCAACTTCTAGCATCGATAAACTTCAAGCTAGAACGTCTACCTGCTCTGACAGAAAAAAGTAGAGAAAATAAAAGAATCGGTTTACTTTATGTCAGAAAATTTTTTTACCAGTTTCAGGAAAAAATTTGTCAACAAGAAAGTGAAATGAAAGAACTGAAAAAAAGGTTGCTTTGCTAGAAGAGAAAGATGATGGAAACGGGGTGGTAGTGGCTCAATTTCAGGATCAGCAACTCTACCTTAAGTTCACGAGTAGACGCCTAAATCTGGAAGTGCATGGGATTCCATTGGTACGGGGAGAGAACTTGATTTCCTCATTGAACGGTGTGGCCGACCAGCTTTGTGTCCCCCATTTAACTGAAACGGTTGTAATGACTGAGAACCGAGTGTTTTCTATACCAGACCAAGTGCCCGAAAAATAGTTAGCTTAACAAGACAGGCGACAGTAATTGCTTGGCTGAAAGAAAAAGGCAAACTGAAAGACTGCGAGCCACATGTTTTCATGCAAGAAATAATGACACGCAGTGACAGAGAACTGCTATGGGTTGCAAAAGATGCAGCGAAAGAAAAAGGGTATCGCTATGCATGGCATGTGAACGGAAAGATCCTTGTGCACGAGGAAGAAAAAGCACGAACCATTCATATCAAGCCTGTAGATGACCTTGATGGTCGGTGAGCAGCTTAAATCTTTTGTTGGCCTGTGTGCGCGACTTGTGTTGCCAAAAAAAAAGGTGGATAAGTACTACCTACCAACCGAGTTGAATGATATTGCATCGCGTTTTTCAAATGCTTCATTGAAATGCTTTCACCTGAACGCGCATTCCGTTAAGAGCAAATTTTTTCTTCTTGAAGAAATCTTTTTCTGAATTTCAATTTTTGTTATCTGCAATCATGCTTATTAGACTCGGAGCACATGTGAAGATGATGTGTTTAAGTTTCCTTGCTACAAAACGTCCTATCTTAATGGTCCTAGTACTCGCGGTGTTGGCGTTGCCCTCCTACTTCATGAAAGTTTTCATGGGCAGCTTCCTGATCGTTTCTCGCTGATAAGGCCAAATTTAGAAATGTTTTCTCTGGGCGTAAACGGCACTAAATTTTCTGTGTACTGCAGACCTCCAAATGTGAGCATGCCAATTTTTTAGCATTTTATGATTCCTTTCGTGCTTTTGTTTCTGAAAACAACTGCTGCCTAGTTGCCGGTGGTGATTTCAATATTGATATAAACGAAATCACTCAAACAGCTCAGACGGTTTTGTGAAATCTTAGCATCAAATGGGTGTAATATCAAAATAGACCAACCTTCTAGAATCAATACAGAATGTAAGTCTGTACTCGACCTTTTTATCACCAATTCTTTATCATCGAACATTTCATTCGGTGTGATATCCACCTGTATAAGCGACCATCTCCCCGTATTTATGCCTATTGAGACACACCAATTAAAAAAAAAACAGCAATACAATACTTTACCAACTTATCACCAACACAACCCTCGATGCATTTAGGAAAGCGATAGCACAAGTGGACTGACTGGAGGAATCATGTTGGGCAATGAAAAGATGCCAATGAAGCTTACAAAACCATTATCAATATCTTTAAACAATTGTATTTGGTGCATTTTCCAGTGAAAGAAACGTAAATAAAGTCGTAAGATATAGAAATCATGGCTAACACCCGAATTCTACTCAGAAATCAAGAGATGAGACAAAACTATACAGAAAGTTTCTTAATACTCGTGCAGTACAACAGCTTCTTATCTTCAAGAAATATCGCAAGAAACTCACTAAAAAACTGCGACCCAGGAGAATTGAGTATCACTATCCTCTTCTAGATGTTAAGCCTGGTCGGTCTAATTTACTATTTACTAGCCTAAACTCACTTTTACGCAGAGCAAATTCCATTGACATGTCGAGAAACTTGCACGCTAATGGACAGGAGCTTTTAGACAAAGACCTTGCAGATACATTTAATGACTTCTTCACCAATATGGCAATGAATAGCTCCTCATCATACGCTTTAGAATATATTCCAAATAAAAATGTTAACTCAATATTTCTGGAACCAATTAATGAGCCACCGTCAGAAATTTGAGAAATAGTGGCAGTCGCGACATTAATAGTTTCCTCGAACGGCTGGCACGATACGTGTCTGATGTTATCACGCCTGTACTTTCAGAAATATTCGACACCTGTTTAGAGATGGCTGTTTTCCCAATGGAGATGCAAATAGCTAGAGTATCTGTCGTATATAAAAAGGAAATAGAAATGAACTAGAAAACTATAGACCTATTTCCCTACTGCCTGTCTTACCCGCCGCGGTGGCTCAGTGGTTACGGTGCTCGGCTGCTGGCCCGAAAGACCGCCTGCCGCGGCGGCTGAATTTCGATGAAGGAGAAATTGTAGAGGCCCGTGTACTGTGCGATGTCAGTGCACGTTAAAGAACCCCAGGTGGTCGAAATTATCCGGAGCCCTTCACTACGGCGTCCCTCATAGCCTGAGTCGCTTTGGGACGTTAAACCCCAATAAACGAATAAAGCAATACTGCCTGTCTTACGAAGATCTTTGAAAAAATTCTTCATTCTAGAATACTCATGTTTATTATCAAACAATTTGCTGACAGAAGATCAGTTCTGTTTTATAAAAAAACAATTCGACAGAGTTAGCTTTGCTCCATCAAAAGGAATATATCCTACAGCAGTTCGAAAAGAAATTGCACTTGGCTTGTTTGTGGACATTTCCAAAGCACTCAACTTGATGAACCATAATATATTGTTAACAAAAGTGGAACTTCATGGCATTCGTTTGAAACTATCTATGTTAATGAAGTTTTACTTGCCGCCGCGGTGGCTCAGTGGTTATGGTGCTCGGCTGCTGACCTGAAAGACGCGGGTTCGATCCCGGCCGCGGCGGTTGAATTTCTTTGGAGGAGAAATTTTAGAGGCCCGTGTACTGTGCGATGTCAGTGCACGTTAAAGAACCCCAGGTGGTCGAAATTTCCGGAGCCCTTCACTACGGCGTCTCTCATAGCCTGAGTCGCTTTGGGACGTTAAACCCCATAAACCAAACCAAACCGAAGTTCTACTTATCAAACAGGCATGAAATAGTGCAGATAAATGATAAAAAAATCCGACTTGAAAGATTTGCATTGTGGTGTACCTCAGGGAAGGATATTAAGGTTCTTAAGTATATTAAGAAGTATATTAAGGCCGTTCTTTTCTACATTATACATCAATGACATTGTCGTGTAATAGCACTATCAAAATGCTGGAAATATGGTCGTCATCAAATGCCATGCGTAAAAATGAAAATAATACTGAGGCAGTGATATTCAGGTAGAAAAACAATTACTGACACTCTGCGATGATATAATGAATTCACGTAAGTTAGAAATAGTCGACAGTCGCGTCTACAATAAACCATATGGATCAACAACGAGGAATCTTTCCTGTTAATCTTCCATAATAAATATATTTCACCTATGTAAATACCGTCTCACAATGAAAGTTAAATATGAGGTACACAAAAACCTGCCTAATCTTCAAACTCTCGCGCTAATTCTACCTAAAACTACGCATTATCCAACACGATCTCCAGGAGAATAGGTTATGCCTAGGATTCACCTCAGTTCCGGTAAACAACAGCTGTGCTATATGCTACTTTCAGTGTTAAATAATTGCCTAATGAATGACAAATATATATGCTCTCAGTGTTTGTATTGTTCGATGTGATATGTAGCAGTGTAATGTCTCTTCTGTTGACCTACTTTAATTTTTTCTTTCTCCTTTGTCATCGCACTAGTTTATATGTCATTCCTGCAATGCGTGCTATCTTGAGTAATCTTCATTCATATTATAGGCCCGCTGCTTTTAAAATAACTGGGTTAGCGGGCCAGTCAAGCTGCCGAAGGGTAGCTTTTTTCCCGCAGCCCTTTCATGTACCTACGCCTAAGTGAAAAATAAAGATTTGATTTCATTTGATTTACACGCTATACACGCCGTTATCACGGACTTGAGAAACGCATTTTGTAGTCAAAGGGGCCTCCTCGTCGATCGTCTGCTCCACAGAGTAGACGCCACTAATCAACTTCTCTCCGTTAATTATGTTTCGCTTTGCGGAACTGCGCGTAAATCTGAACGGTCTTCTTGAAGCCGCAATGCAGGCGATATATCGCCACAGCGCGAGCGCGTGCACGTGCAACAAAGCGCGCGTCCAGAAAGCGCAGCGAAAGCAGCGCGCTCAGCGGTCAAGGTCCCAGTTTTTACTTTTCTTCCACAGATGGCGCTGCACATCAGGCGCGCCTAGAGTTACTGTATATGCTACCTTTGGTAGCATATACAGTAACTCGAGGCGCGCCTAAAGCCGCTTGGAGCGCCAGCGCCACTCGGCGATGCTTCGGGAGCCTGTACATCTGCGCTAGTACGTCTTCGCTGTACTAAATCTGTAATGTATTCAGCACTTATTAAACTTTTTTAGCATGCCGGTGACGTGTTAAGAGATGTATACCGGTTTACCGGACACCTCCTGCGCACGCGCAGTGGCATGGGTGGGGCCAGGCGGGGCCACTGCGCGTGCGCAAGATGTGTTCGGTAAAGCGGTATACGCCTCCAGTATGCTAGAAGCGTCAATTAAGGAGATTTAGCCTACAGGAGGCGCACTTGCGGAGACGTACAGCCGGCCAAATCTATAGCTGGCGCGCGTGACGGCCGCGTTTTCCGTGCTCCTGTAGCTTATGACGGAGCAAACTTGCGAAAATATCAAATTTAAGCTCAGGCTTAGTAAGCCCGTGCTTAATATTGAGATTTCCGCAAGTTTGTTTCATCCGAAAGCACAGGAGCACAGAAAAAGCGGCCGTTGCGCACGCCAGCTAAAGATTTGGCCGGCTGTACATCGATTTACGTACGGCGTACGGAGACCTACACCGGACCCTTACAGCGCACGCGCAGGGGCTCCTCCTGATCCCAACAATGCCACTGCGCATGTGCAATAGGAGTCCGGTAAGCCGGTATACGTCTCCGCTGGTACGTCTCCTATATGTGAAAATGACGTTTTCAGCACACCGGGTACTCATTTGCCATTTGCGGAGACGTATACCAGTTTACCGGACTCCTGCGCACGCGCAGCTACATGGGTTGGGCCAGGCACATGCGCAGGCGCAGGATGCACCCGGGTTCATACTAATAATAATATGCAAAAATGGTTTGGACGCTCAGAAATAAATCTTTAAAGGTAGCTGCGCTGTTAGACAGGAGCGTAAAATGGTCAGTACATCATGGTAGAAATGAAACGAAGAAGGATTGTGGGCTCTCTCACTGTTTCTAGTGCGTGTGCGTGCGTCCGTGTGCGTGCGTGCGTGCAAGAAAGCAGCCACATATTTAGTGCATTTACAAAAGAGAATACGCTACTCTCGCGCCGGGACCAGTTAGCGCGTGCTCTCAAACCCAGGCATCAGGCGACATCATACGCCGACGGCCAAACGAAAACGCTACGAAGTGCCTTTGTGCCATGCACAATAGGCGAGCTTTGTAACCTCTAAGAGTACTTAAACATGTGCGTGTCATCCTTCTGGAAGTACAAGCATGGGTGCCACTGCGTTGCCTACGCATGCATTAACAGCCTGAGAAAAACAAGCAAAAGAAGCAGCTGGGTTGTGGAGCAGTGTGTGCGATGTGTGCGACGTATGTTGAGGCCTCTGCCGCTTGTTCAGCCGGCATGGCTTCCCATCAGGCGCTAAACATGTTCACTTGCGTCAGATATAGATTGCTGCGGTGCATAGAACGAAACAAGTGGAAAGCACGAAAACACGAGTAAGTACTGCGTTTGAAACGGTCGACCTAATGCGTGGCCACAGCAATACGCTCAGCATCCATTGGCCGTATTATAAGAACATGCAGGTATGCTCAGAGCATTCGGGACGGGGTGAATAAACGTGTGATTTGTGGACTTGGAAGGCTGTTTTCTTGCTGCGAGCCGCTCTGCCGCTGTTCTCTCTCTCGAAGTTGCGTAAGCCGCAGAGGTTCTCCACTGTATATGCGTTGTGACGGCTGGTTGGAGCCTCCGGCTCGCGTGAATCTTGAAGCCACGGTGTTTGATGGCCTCTACCCATCGTATTAACCGTAACACCGACCGAGTGAAAACCTCTGCCAATGCTTGCGCCCGGCCACGCAAGAAAGAGAAATGCGGCATGAAGCTACAGAGTTTGTTTTCAGTGTTTACATGTTAGCGGCATCGATCTATGTGTCCGCGCTGAAATAGCCCGGTGGCTTGCAGTATGACCGATAGAAGCCAGTGAATTTGGTCGAGAGGAGCAATCCGCCGTGAGCTGTTTTTGGTCGTTGGAATCGGCTCACTTGCATTTGTAGCTCGAGTGCTCAAGTGCTATATAAGTGGGTAACGCTTCGTCATGGTTCCCCTAATTGTTCATACCCAAGATTTCGTAGTATCGCGGCTACCCATGTTCGTAATTCGTGCCTTGTAAAAAGTTCCAGCCTCAGAGGATTTGGGCTAGTGGCTTGATAACACCATATCAGAGCTGCTATCTGCACACTTATTCCCGCATTACCGCGCAAAGCACAGACATGCAGACAAAGAGTTTGTAGCAAATGCTCGCTGCATTATTAAATCCTGCCTCATCGTTTGGCAGACTTCACGCATGGTTTGAGCAAAGCGCTTTCCAAGTTCTTGCACTCACCGGAGGCATCTGCCTCGCTGGTGGACAACGCAAGCGGCGTGCGAAACCCGTCGCCGGTGGTACCAACGGCCTCGCTGAAAGGCGCAGGATAATAAACTCGATGACTGCAAATTATGTCTTCAATTACGGCGCCGTGAAGCATTTCAATAGTGCCGTTTGGCCGCTGCTCCCGTATGTGCCCTGTATCATGTATCCTCGCGGTGAACACATAGCGCCACAGCGCTTTAAAAATTGTGGCACTCAAATTTCGTTCGTGTTCTGTCTATCTAGAGTAGAGCTCCCTGAGTTTGCAGGGATATCAGTTGATACTGAGATTGGGAAAAGCATCGATTCTTCTTGCACGGAAGTCCTACACAATACATACACAATCGGTACACTATTGACAGCAAACTCTGGCAGCGATTAAAGCACCCACGTCGAAAGCAGCACATTTGATCAAACCAGCATAATAATATATGCAGGCGAAATAAGCACATATTTATCGAGCAATATTAGGCGTTTCTAACAATCCGACATTTATTTTTTTATCCCAGCCGTCACTTACGACGATTCTCCAACGGACCGAACAAGCTGTGCAGCGCTCCCGTCATGTGCAGCGAGGCAACTTTAGTCAGTGGTTCTTCCTCTTACCACAGAAGTGTAATTTCAAGAAAACTGCTCCCTATTGAACGGAATATAAAATCGAATTGAGCACGAACTTATTTTCCTGAGGCTGCACTCGGAATCCGCTCCCAATTTTGAATTGCTGGATTGTTTCGAAGGCTCTTTGTTTACGTCGGCCCACGTCAGATTCACGTTTCCTTCGGAATCGCCAAGAAAACAGTTTGTCAGGACAGCTGCAGGACAAGCAGTTCTGTCAGAGCGTGCTGTGGGAACTCCTGTGCATCCAACCCTGTGCATATTTTTCGGCAATTCTCGAAGAGGTCACGCTCCTGCAGTGCCGGCTTGGCTGAATTGATCAGCTGACGCATGTCTGCGACGGCAATCGAAACCAAGAGACAACAATGGGCTTTTGAAGGCATGTAATGCGAAGGCAAGACAGCCGCTGGTCCCTAAGGTTAATGTAGTGGATTCTGAAAGAAGGAAAGCGTAGCAGGGGCGGCAGAAAGTTAGGCGTTTGCTGGGATACAGTGGCAGCAGCTGGCAAAGGACAGGGTAATTTGCAGAGACATGGGAGAAGCCTTTGCCCTGCAGTGGCCGTAGCTCGGCTGATAGCGATGATGGTCAATCAGAAATGTGGTCAAAGAAAGCGAGAAAAGAATGGCCATTGTTTTCCGTGTGGAAAACCGGAAACCGTTCCGATGTGCCCATGTCACTGGTTTATTCATTGTCAACTCTATTTGTCTCTCGCATGTTACTAGGTTTGAGGACGTGCACGCTATTTGAATATCGTCAACATGTATTGAATACATAATGGTCTTCGGGATAATGGTCTTCGTGACCGTCTCTGTGTCCCTTACTTCGTGCCTTGTCCGTTTTTTTTGCGCTGAATTCTATATAACATGCTTCACCAACTAGCCCGGCAGCTTGCTCTCCTGATCTTAGGGATTACTTTGGCTATTGAATTCATTTTTATAACAAAGAGCACCGTGCTTAAAATACACCCCTGAGGTACTCCATTTTCTTGAACAGAGTTCCTTGACAAGGCTGAGCCTAGGCGTGACGTGAAAGGAACGGTTGGTCAGGAAATCATTAAGGTAGTTTGACATCCTGCCACGGTTGCCAAGATGTGCTAGGTCGCGAAGAATCCTGAACTTCCTGGTTGTGTCGTATCCCTTCTCGAGGTCGAAAAAGGCGGCATGGCAGTGCTGTTTGTGAACCAAAGCTTCTCGAACAGTATTTTCGAGGCGGACTAAGTGATCTGCTTTTGAGCATGCTTTTTTAAAACCGCACTGATTGATGTCAAGGAGTTCGCGGGATTCTAGGAGAAGGGTTAGTATTATATTCAGGACATTTTCAAGAAATTCGGCGAGGCAGCTGGTCAGGGCTATTGGCTGTAACTACTGGTGGGTGTTGGTTGTTTTCCAGGTTTCAGGAATGTTACAAAAACTGCTTTCTTCCAGGCGATTTCAGCAGCGCGAACACGGTTAGGAAAAGACAGAAGGCGGACAGGACAGAGCGCTGAACTATCAAATAAAGTTGATAGTTCAGCGCTCTGTCCTGTCCGCCTTCTGTCTTTTCCTAACCGTGTTCGCGCTGCTGAAATCGTACGGATTCCCACCAACTAGCCCGCCAGATTGTGTTATTTCTTCTAGGCTTCCGGTAGTGTTTTCGGAGTACCCATATTTTGTTAAAAAGTTCTAAAACTGCTTCTACAGACGGTTGGGAAAGGTGCGCCAGTATTTCGTAATCTATATTACCAAGGCTAGGTGCAGTCGTTTTTCTCCCAAGAGAACTTTGTTTATTTCCCGGATTGTAATTAAACCATTGTATGGTTCATTTATGTAACCAGTCGTTGGAAGTCTATGTTTCTCCGCTGCGTTTTTATACTTTAAGAATGCTTCTGTGCAGTGTGAAGAACTGGGAATCATTGAGAAATTTTCACTAAGATGTCTGCTTTTTCCTCAATATTTGTTAGTGTATCCGGAGCTGTTAGGAAAAGAATTGTGAAAGGAGAAAATCTGCCATTAATTTTGCGGACTTGTTCCCACATTTGTTTGGATGTAACTGAACTATTTATAGAAGACACATAGTTTCTGCATGAAGTTTTTTCAGCTGCGACGGATGTGCCGTGCTTTTGCCCTTACTTTTTTAATATTTATCAAGTTTTTCTGTATGGGGTTAGAAAAATTTCCCAGGCTTTGTTTTGTGTCTGTTTTGCTGCTCTCCATTCTTGTGTGTACTAAAGCTTGTTATTTCGTCGTACTACTCCTGATGACTGTGGAATATCTAGACGTGTAGCCGCAATGATACATGTTGCAGAAATTTAATTTAGTTCGCCAATCCGAAGATTATCCTAAAATATTTTCTCCAGACTGGCCTTTTCTTGAAACAGTGGCCAGTCCGCTAAGTGTTGCTTCCAACGGCGTGGTTTTGTTGGAATGATGGATGTTGGCGATGAAAAGTTAATCAACACAGGCAGATGATGGCTTTCGTACGGGTTGTCAAGAACATCCCCCTTAAAATCAGTGAAAATGGATGGAGAGCTAAAAGAGAAATCTATGAAGCTCATTTTTCGTGAAGGTGGAGAGCAATATGTGGGCTTGCCTGTACTGAGCGGACAAACGTTGTTGCACAGAATAAAATATTCTAAAACCCGACCTCTAATGTCAGTCTGTTCGTTTCTCCAAAACCCAGAGTGGGCATTAAAATTGCCTACTACCAGATATGGCTCGGGTAACCGCTTAAAAAGCTCTTTTACATCATGAAGTGTTACGGTGAGATGGGGTGGAAGATATTGGCTTGGTTTATTGGGGTTTAACATCCCAAAGCGACTAAGGCTATGAGGGACGCCGTAGTGAAGGGCTCCAGAAATTTCGACCCCCTGGGGTTCTTTAACGTGCACTGACATCGCACAGTACACGGGCCTCTAGAATTTCGCCACCATCGTTATTCGACCGCCGCGGCCGGGATCGAACTAGCGTCTTTCGGGTCAGCAGCCGAGAGCCGTAACTACTGAGCCACCGCGGCGATGGGGTGGAATATATGTTGAGCTTAGGGTAAATGTTCTAAAATTCAGAACGGTGACCGCAACTGCTTCGTATTTTGTTTCGAGCCTGGTTTCACGGGTTGCAACACCGTTCTGGACAACAATAGCAACACCTCCAGAGAACCTACTCGCCTGCGCATGGTCACGGCGAAGGAGTTTATACTTGTTAAAAATATTTTTATGCAAATGTCTGAAGTTGGACTTCTGCTGACGCAGTGCTATAGGAGAGAGAGAATTTAAGAGGTCTGTTGCGTCACTGCAGTTTTTTATTATTCGACGGTCGTTCCAGCGGATAAGGAACGCCATGATCGTTTTGGAGGGATGTACTTAAACCTTTAGGTACCTCTTTTTTCGGGGCCCGTTACTGGAACTTTTTTGCGCTCAAGAGACCTCCCGCCGTTGCGGCGGAGGCGAAATCTGACTTCAGCCCATTGCCTAAGTGGAGGCGCTGGAGTTCCGCGGAGAGCCCGCGGGCAGAGCGGGTGTAAGGCTTCTCTCGAACGGGGGAAGCTTTGCGGGCTGCGGACGCAGTGGCCGGCGGGGCCTTTCTAGGGGGTGGCATAGCAGCTTTCGCTGCATCTGCCAGGGGCGCGGGTGGCCCTGCCTCAGCCTCACTGGGTGTGAGCTGGGCAGGTGCCGAAGACCGGTGTGGTGCGCCATGCCCACGCATCACATCGGCGAAATTTTGTATGTGCTGAGAAACAGAATGTGACCTGTGTCATTGTGTAAAAGTTTGTTTCCTCTTTAAATGTGATATTTGCTTTGGTCTTTATTGCAATTATTTACCTTTCTTTCTTCCATGCAGGACACGACCTTGAATCAGCGGCGTGGTCGCCTTCGCAGTTTGCGCGGCGTCGCAGTTGTTGGATTGATGATCATTTGAGGAGCATTTGCACAGGCATCGCGGCCTCGGCAGCTTTAGGAGCCATGGCCAAACCTTTGGCATTTGAAGCAGCGTCGAGGGTTAGGTATATATGGATGGAGAAAGATTTTGGCCTATCCTACCGCGATTGACTCGGGGAGGCTGCAGGAGGCAAAGGTCAGGACCAGGTGTTTTGTCGGCATTTTTTTTTCTTTGCGCATTTTGATTCTATATACACTGATTACATTTTGATCGGACAGTCCTAACATATCTTCTTCTGTCAAGTGCAGGAAGTCGCTGTCGGAGATTACACCACGTACTGTGTGGTGTCACAGATACAGGAATGTCACCGAAAGTTTTAATGTTTGCAAGTTTCGATATTTGAATGATGTCGAGGAGTTCAAGCAAGAGGTCTCCGCTAGCAAATTTATCATATTTTATTTCGGGACCAAGGAATCTGAGGCCTTTTGAGACTATGAAAAGTGATATCAGATTGGCTAGTTTTTCTTTTTGTTCGCTACGAACAATGTGTAACTTTGCGAAAGTTGTTTTCCTCTTGTTAAAGAACTAGGACGTTACATTGGCCCACCCTCTTTGCAGAAGGCGATCATTCGAAAGTAAGGAGGCAACCGTAGAAAAACGTGTCCTTCGGCCATGGTGCCAGCTACCCACCCTAGAGCCCAACTAGGGGACAGGACAGGAGCTTAAAACAAGTCCTGCCCATGCCAGCTGTACACCCCTGCTATACCAAATATGGGCAACTGAGGGTAGCTACACCACACAGGGTTAACCCTAGCCGCCTATGAACAGTGAAGAAAAAAGCCAAGGAGAGAGGAGGAGACAGGAAAGCTTTGAGAAACAAGACAGGAAAGTGAATGATTTAGAGGAGGACAGGAAAAGGCGACTGCCGATTTCCCCCGGTCGGGTCAGGCCGGAGGTGCCGTCTACAGGAAGCTGGGGCCAAGGAGGTGTGTCGCCTCCGCCGAGGTGCCTTAAGGTCCAAAGGTTCGGCATAGGCTCAACCAGGATCCCCTCTTCTCCGGAACGGCTTAGCCACGCACGGCTAAGCGCTGGCGCTCGGGTCCGTGGTGACGCACTGCTCACCATCATCCCCCCTGCGGGGATGTCATTGCGGATGCTCAGGAACGCGTGGTGTCGCAACTCACCAACATCTCCATGAATCAGATGCCCCTGCGGGGAGAAAGATATAGTTTAGCGGAGAAGTGCAGGCGTGGATGCAAACCGAATTGCCGGACACCTTCCGCGCACGCGCAGTGGCAGGGGTGAGGCTAGATAGGGCTAATGCGCGTGCGCAGCCAGCGCTCGGTAATCCGGTATGCGCCCACGCTAGTGCGTCTCCACTGTGCTAACTCTTTCAAGTAGTAAGCGCTTATTAGTTAATCCTTATGATTCGAATTCTGGGACTGATGTTTCAAAGGCGGTGTTTTTTCCCCCAATTTTCGCATTTTCGCCGTAAACGCTTTCGAAGTCTTTTATACATACTGTGTTGATGGGGCTGATTGAACAAGATCACTCAAGCGCATCTGTGTATCAGAGGGTCGTGTGGAACATATTACGGGTATCCTCCGTGGAAGACGCGCAGCGCCGCTGTCTTTAAACGGTCGCAAAGAAAAAATCAGACCGTGGTCGCACAATGGCAGCCTCCATTTATAACAGCACGCGGTCATCCAAGATGATTTGATGATTCAAACAAAATTACCTTTCATTGTGAAGTTGTGTACTTATACGACTATACGAATAGTGCATATGCGACTTTATTAGTGCATCGTTTTTGATGTTTAGTGCTCAATGTGAAAAGTACCCGGAACGTCCCTCATTGTGAATGCATGGTCAGTTTTCACTGGTTCTAGAGCAGTCCTTCAAGGCCTACAAGCTGCTATACGCCGTGGGTTGCACGAACAACTGGTTGGAGAGATTCGTGAGGTGTACCACTACGCCCCTCGCACCCCTCTCTCTTTCCCTTTTAAATTCCCTCATCCCTCTTCCCCTGTGCAGCGTAGCCAACCAGGACGCCCTTCGGGTAACATCCCTGTTTTCCCACTTCCTCTTTATCTCTCTCTCTCTGTAATGGCCAAGTGCGAACGCATGTTTAGCATGATCGCCACGCACATGGTCTCAAATGGAAACGTCCGAATGAAGGATGAGGTATGAGCGAGCCAGCGCGTTCGAGCGCACTTCAGACGGTCGTCATGGATGGGAGATATATCCCCCTCCATTACTAATCGCCCCGTTTAGCCGGCGATGCGAAACTAGATCGGGTGAAAGGGGTACAGATTAACGCGGAGAGGGGAGCCTTGACCGACTTGGGGCGCGTTTTTTTCACCCCATGGACAAGGGGATCCGCCCTTGTGACTGAACTAATGCCTTGTCCAAGATGGCCTCCGTACCTTACGCCCGTGCCTTTTGCTGCCACGGCAGTAGAGTTTTCAGCAACATGGCTCACGCACCACATCTTTCTTTGTTCATTTACTTTCAAATCGACGTCGAGGGTCCTCAGGAAAAAAAGTGCTTTTTGACTGCTTGAAGAGTGCCAGAGACCCATACAAGGCAGCAGTGGTCACATCGAAAAATGTAACGTGAGCTGATCTCATTGCGCAAAATTTCATCAAAGAAATGTACGAAACATTTGGCACTATGATAAGTGTGTATAAAAATGGGTCCACATTGACAGAAACATTGAGAAGGCACTTTAAAAAAGAACTGCCTCAGTGCAAATTAGCGCTAGCAAGAATTCGCAACACGTATCTTGTGATAACCCAAACGTCAATTTCACTGCATAAATGCACTCGAAACTCGATCGTAAAAAGTGCGCTTATTAACATATATGTTCAGCCAGAGAAGTAATTACTGTACTAGAAAAGAACGTGATTTTTAACGTTAATATTTTCTCGCTGTTTCTACGCGAGAAAATCTTCGAAACTTATTTCCTTCTTTTTGTATTCATTAAGTAGAAATGGAAGCAGGCATTTTACAGACTGGCGGAAACATCCAGTACGACCAAGCCACTTGTCACAGCTGCGAGTGCTTGCATCCATAGCGTTTAAGAAACGTTTGTAGGTTATCATTTGCACAAAAAGAAAAAAATAATTTCAGGAATACTGAAGTGGTTTTGGAATATGCGAACCCTCTGAGCTTCCGAAGTAGACTCATTGTTGATCACATCTGTGCAGTTATTTTTTCGATTCTGGCTAAAACACTGGCGAAATCCCAAACTTAAAGCGCGCTATTCGAATCTGCCGCGTACATTTCGAGCGCAGGAGAGAACAGCGGAGAGGGAAACCACGTCCATGTCGTCCCACGTGACGTGACGCTTAGGAGCCTGAGATACTTCGAGCCACCTAAGCGAGCTTTCAGGAAGCGTTGCTCCTCTTGCTGCGTGCGTTGTGGACGTACGAAATGTGTCAGCAGAGTTCGAGTACTGGGTTGAACTCCAGGTACTGCTATGCTTTCGGGTGCACGTACAACTACGGTAGCTACTGTGTCGTCTTCCACTGCTTCCCAATATTTCAAAAGCTAGCAGCACAAAGGCTCGCTTCTTTGAAGCGGGAGAATTTCAAGCCGATAAAAGCAAGCGTACTCTGTTTGAAGCACTTTAGTCAGAGAGGCTGCGTGCTAACCTTGTCCCTAATGAAATCTCTAAGGCATTCTTTCAAAAAGACACGGCTGTACCACTACACGGCTCGTGCGATTTTCTCGCGTATGAGGTACGGGACAGGACTGCCAAAAAGTGCCTATGCTAAAAGAAGAAATATAAGATAAAGGCTTCTATTTGGGATTCCAATTTGTTTACTTTGCGACAGTTGAGGTATCATTGTGTGTGGAGCTTTGAGTGAAGTTTTGACACCGATGAATCCACAGAGAGTGACTCCGTGATTGGACGGACAGACAGCTTCAGTGCGGCTGAATCTGCTTGTCTCCTCTTTTCAAGCAAGGTAACACACTACAGGCCTCTGTGCTAATCGTCGCGTATACCCATCAGCGGCAGGGTTATTCGCTTGCGGACAGGCTATTGAGAAGATCCCAGCTGTTGTGTCGCAGGTCGTGGTGGCTCTGCGATATGCTTTCCCGCACGGAAAGCGCCTGACATGCTCACGTAGCCACTGCAGAAGCTTTATGGAGGCGCAGGCTTGTGTCGCTTTCCTCTAGCACAGGCGCGACCAGACCTCCTGGGCCGTGCTGAGTAAGTTTCGGTCCGGCATGTGTAAGCAAGAAAGCATCGAAGCTATTCATATGTGGCATCACGTACTTCCGCCCGTTGGTACTTCGACCGTCACTGATCATATCTACTGGATGAAAATGAAAATGTTTGGCACAGGTCTGTCTGGTTTGGGATGGAACTTTAAGCGAGAAATGAGCGCCAAGCAAGTTCTTGTAAGAAGACATTTCGTTTCGAAACTTCACTCGGTTTCTTCGTGAAGGTGTGACTGCGGGCGAGTTGAAGCTTGGCTTTTAAACGCTCGTAAAGTTTTCAGCAAGGTTACTGAGCCTAAAATGTGGATCTAGGAAATGGCAAGGGTTTCGAGGAAGTGATTAGTACTTCCCGGCGTCTGCTGAACGTGCCATGACTGTAGCTGCAGTCTTGCGCGAGAATTTGGCTTGGTCTCGAGCAAAACTATTCCGCCAGTCTATCCTGTGGTCAGATGCCGCGCAGTGCTCGGTCAATGCGATTCGGTTGCCGCGCAGTGCTCGGTCAATGCGTTTCGGTTATTTGACGTCAGCTTTGTGCTGCTTCGTCCTTCTGCGAAATACTTTGTTTCCCCAACGCACAACGTCATGCACTCAAAGTAGGCTATTTTGTACACAATGCCTTGGGCTATTTCTTTTGCTTGATGGTCTTTCCGGTGGGGCATGAGGCGTTCGATGGTGGTAATCGGCTTAAGTATAGTTCGCACCCCTTCCTTTTCGAGAATAAGAGCCTAGCTTTCGCTGACTCCTTTGAGACATGGAATGCATGCGCGTCTTTCCCGTTGGCGTATGCTTGGGCTTGGCGTAAAATTGTGTGGTTTCAGGTGATACGTCTACGAGATGGACTATCCTTGTTTTTGGAGGTGAGCGAAAGAATAGTAGCCATAGTCATTTTTACAACACCGCGGAAAGCTGCGATTTGCACTCAGTGCAGCGCTGGATTCACATGGGCTGCTTCTACGGTCCTCAGTGTGTCGTTACGGCCTCTTAACCAACCACAGGCGGCGGCGCGACTCACGGTGTGCCCCACGACACCAGCTGCATATTTCTGCTAAAAAGGACAATTAACGCTTGGTTTTGCCAATTTGGGTTTGATATTCGAGTGCTGTCACCCAGACTTCGCGCACTTTTACGTGGGAAGCTCCCAGACACCCTTAGAGCGTGTGGGGGTAGCGGTCTCGGACTCAAAGGAGGTGCCCTCGACTCAGCGTGGCAAACTCAGCGGAGACCAGCCACCAAGTGACAAGAGGTTTTTGGGCGTTCGGTGCCCAGCTTTCGCTGGTCGCAAGCCAGAGAATGGGTCGGAGCCAAAGGTCCACAAAACAAAACAAAGTTTATACAGCAATTGAGACGATACAGAGGGTTTCACAAACACTAGTACAAAGACAAAGTGATTAGCAACACAATGCAACTCGTGCAAAGTTAAACTCGAGAGAGAATACAATTCAAAGTAAATATTACACCTAAAGTGCACTAAAACAGGAGACAGAGGTAAACAAGCAAAACACAATTTGTTCACCGGGCACTGCGGCAGTCCGACGACCAGAGTTCCATGACGATGCCGTCCTGCAGGCTGGCGAACGTTGCCTCGTTGGTCCGATGCTGGCCGAGTGGCGTTTTCCCGGGAGTCGAACGGGCGCGCTTCGATGAAGCTTAACCCTTTGTTGCATGCTGTCCACTGTAGTGGACAAATTTCTGCGATTTTTAGAGCAAGTTCAGAGCACGCCAGGTGCTCCTGTGCATGCTGGTCACTACAGTGGACAAAAAAGGTACGTTTTTGATGCGCTAGATGGCGCTAACATACTGCGGCTGCCTCGAAATTTTGCTACGAAGATGGCTGCCCCCTGCTCGAGCGGGTAAGTGACGTTTGTCTTCACTTTTTGGCTTACCATTCGCACATTTCCCTAATTTGCGATGTATAATTGTGCGGAAACAAGAAAAGAGATACTGTTAGTTACGCGCCATTGATATTACGACTGAGTAAAACATAGGTCGGTTTTCCGAACAACTTCTTTCAAATGTCCACTGTGGTGGACACCATGCATGGCGGGAAAACGACATGCCCATGTGAGGCTTTTCGTAAGGGTTTACTGCTGCTGCTCAGATTTGAGTGCATTATTTATTATGTTCTATATAGCTTTTAACGCAGCTTTACTTTGTTCTCATTAGGAGGATTCCGGCTTCAAAGAAGAAATTAACCGATGCGGAAATCGATAAACTATTGGATGTCCCGTTGCCACGGGACCAGGTGAATGCGCTACTTGGAGAAGACTTGCCATCTGGTTGTGACGATGATCGCCTTGACAGTGAAGATGATGGTCAGAACGAAGTATAAGTGGACAGATGGAGTGATATAACCGATAGCAGTGCGAGTGAGGAGAAAGACGTTCACACTGACAGCGATGCTGAAGGCGAGGGCGCACCAAAACAGCGTCGCATTCAGAAGGAAAAGCCAAAGGTATGGCGTTGGGATAAGAGAGATATTCCTCATTGCACCAAAGTGCACAACGAGCTGAAGCCTAAGGCTGCAGCTGCTGAAGGCAAAACTCCACTGAAAACGTTCAAGCTCATGTATGGTGAGGATCTCAGTGAGCTGCTAACATTTGAATCTAACAGGCACAGAATATCTAATCGTCCAAAAATGGAGGTGATAACAAAGAATTAAATGGAGGTTTTTTGGGCATATGCATGTACATGTCAATAGTCGACATTTCCTTTAGGCGTTCGTACTGGTCCTCAAACACTAGGCAGGACATGCATGGTTGCTGACGCAATGACGGTGAACAGATGGGAGGAAATATTATCTGTTCTTCACCTCAACGATGCTGCTTTAGAAAATAAGAGTTCTGAGGAAGGCTTCGATCGCCTCCAGAAAGTTCGTCCAATGATCGACCAACTGAATGCTTCATTCAAGAATTTGGCTGATTCAGAGTCTTGCCAGGCAATAGATGAGCAGATCATCCCCTTCAAAGGAAGGCACTCGCTAAAGGTGTACATGGCAAACAAGCCAAAAAAAATGGAGATACAAAGTCTGGGTAAGGGCTGGTCAGTCCGGGTATGTTCACGAAATAGAGTTTCACGGAGACAACCTAAAGTCCGACCCGGCTGCAAGCGGAAGACAACATACCTCTGCGGGAAGTGCAAAGTGTTCGTGTGCATTGACGGCAAAAGTGACTGTTTTTTTTATTGCATAATGAAGAGTAAAGTGCCCTTTTGTTATTGGAAGAACTTTGCCTGGCAGAAAAGGCAAACATAAACATTTTTACTTTCCCCTACGGGAGCTGCTATTCATGTTGTCCACTGTAGTGGACATTCTGTATCTTCCAAAATAAACATTTGAAAGAGATGAAAAATTTTTTCCCGTTTTTTCTGATGCAGAAAGACACGAAACAAGTAAAAAATCACAGTTCGCGCACGTAATTATTCCGCATGCAACAAAGGGTTAAACGGCGGTCCGGACTGACTGATAGCTGTCAGCGTCCTTCTTTTATAGGCTCGCTCTAACGTCTGTTTGTTGTATGCGCAAAGTAGGCGCGCACATACACGCAGTATCTCCCGTGTAGTTTCCCTTCCTTTTTCTCGCCGGCCGCGCGTCCTCATTGGTTAAAGTCAGGAGTCGTTTCGCGAAGGTTCCAGCGTGTTCTAGCGTGGCGCCGTCGTGGCGGCGTAGCCGACGTCCGAGTGCAGAGGAGGGGGACGTGACTTAGTGCACGCAAGGCTACGCCCTTTTCCTCCGGTCAGCAGTAGAACCGACTCGCATGTTCGAGAATCTTCGGCGTGGATGACTCATTCCTTCGGCGCACGCCGTGGCGACGGAGAGAGAGGCACGCGCTCGGCGGGGCTTTCCCTCTCTCCCGTTGGGCTCGCGCCGGCGAGACGCCGTGCGCGCGGCGGTTTTTCTTTGCTTCTAAAATGCGCCGAATTTTGTGACAAGTGCGCAGCATGAAAAAATATTGGGGACCTCTTCAAGCCAGATTTTCGCAAGCAGTTTGGCTTGGTTTATGGGGTTTAACGTCCCAAAGCAACTTCGGCTATGAGGGACGCCGTAGAGAAGGGCTCCGGAAATGTCGGCCACCTGGGGTTCTTTCACGTGCAGTGACATCACAACAGTACACGGGCGTCCAGAATTTTGCCTCCATCGAAATTCGACCGCCGCGGCCATGATCGTACCCGGGTCTTTCGGGTCAGCAGCCGAGCGCCATAACCACTGAGCCACCGTGGCGGCTTTTCACAAGCAGTGCTTCAATGTCTCTTTAAGCGAAATTCTAGAAGGCTGCTTATTTTTATTACTTTGTCCTTGAAGAAGAAGTCTTCTGTTGGGCAGTACTACGGTATATAAGAATTTATTGAAGCAATGTTTCTGTAGAAGTGAAATTGCGCTCATATCTTTGGTTGTGCTTGTTCCCGAAGTAAGTGCGGAGTACTTTCAGTGAGATGTGAGGAATGCGTGATAAATTGGCACTTTTATTTTCTTAGGAACGAAATAGTGACATATGGGTAGTGCTCCCTCAGCTGATGATCGTAATGCGCGCAATGAATCAATATGGTGTGTCCATGTCATATCATCCGAAATGTTACGCGAAGGATCTCATGCTTGCTTAGAATTTCGATAGCAGCAGTACCCACTGTTAAATGATTTATGGTAGCAGGCTTGTTTTTTGGTTTAAACAATATTGCTTTAGGTTTAATGGCATTAATTTTGATACCGTTCAAAACGGACCAATCTATTAGCTTTTAAAAGTGTATGTTGCTTGGGGTGTCGGTCTTACATAGTTAAGCAATACGCCTGTCCTTGTGCTCCTCTCATCCATGTCTTTTTCTTGCGCAGTTCCCTTGCTTAACGATTAGCTTTTTCAGCTGAATATCCGTCTTTAAAATCACTTCTTGTGTATCTCGACCGGAAAGAGGGTGGTATCTTCAGCAAAGAGCACATAAGGACTGGTATTGAGATGGGCATCGTTAACATATACAGCAAAAAGAAATGGTTACAAGATATTGCCTTGAGGTACACGAGAAGAAGCAGTCTTTAAGAATGAGATTTATTTCCCAAACTGACAGACTTCTTCCGATAAGGCCAGTAGAACTCAAACAGCACTCACGGTATACCGCGGACGCCATAAGCATACTGAAGGCCTCGGCTTCCAAGGAACGGGATCCGCGAGCCAGGTCTTGCCCGAGAAGTGACACGCACACAGTCAGCCTAAAAAATACCAGTTTATTCCGGACGAAACCAACGTTTCCGTAGCGGCATGACATAAAACGCAGTGGTGAAGCAGAGCATGAAGTCTTGGCTCTCGAGAACGCAATGCTATGGCTACGGCAAAATTGGCGCTAACTCCTTAGCGCGGAACAAAACACAATGAGATGAAAATGGGAGAAATTGGCACAGGTGACAACACGGAGCGTTACATGAAATTTGACTGCCCGCGTAGTAACCACTCACGCTAAACAGCTATTCCGTCTTAGGAGATGCCACTTCTATCTTCTGTCTTCATCCTCGTACAATGCCGCTCCGCCATCCGTGCAAAATCCCTACGGCTCGTTAGCGCCGCCGAAAGCATAACCGCTTCCCAGCAGCGCTCCCTCGCGAATCGTCCAGCGCCCCTGTTCGACACCCGTATCAAGTCATCGGCGCAGCGATCACCTACCACATCTCGCAACAGTGCGGTCATGCTCAGTTGCGCTGCACACGCACGCATCTACATGACTGGAAGATAACGCGCGCAGTTTGAATGGATAAAATGAGGCCGTATATAGAACATAGTACTTAGTTTCATCAGGAGAAGTTCGTGGCTCGGAGAGCCGAAGGCGCTATTTTAATCTATGAAGATACCTAGCGTAATCTCGTTACATTCAATATATTTAATGATCACCTCTTTCTGAGTAAATGCTATTTACTTTGAATTATCAGGCCGAAAATCATGTGGAAAGTCTTGTCATAAAATTTGTATACACGTGCCAGTATTACCTTTTACCGGGCTTTAGAAAGTAATGGTATTATAGTTGGTTTATTGGTTGATTGGGGTTTAACGTCCCAAAGCGACTCAGGCTATGAGAGACGCCGTAGTGAAGGGCTCCAGAAATTTCGACCACCTGGGGTTCTTTAACGTGCACTGACATCGCACAGTAGACGGGCCTATAAAACTTCGCCTCCATCGAAATACAGCCCCCGCGGCCGGGATCGAACCCGCGTCTTTCGTGCCAGCAGCCGAGCGCCGTAACCACTGAGCCACCGCTGCGGGGTAGTAATGGTATTATAGATAAATGACCTGTACGTAGTAACTAGTTTGTATAAGCGCATTTGAAGGTAACACATACTTTTGATTCTCTACTGCGACTTGGGAAACAGTCATTTTATAAAATGAAGTTGAAAATGAATGTCAAGTTAGGTGCTATAAATTCATTGACAAACGTATCTGCAAGCTTAATCTGAAAACCCTCGACATCAGTTGAACTTATATTTTTTTGGTTCAGAAATGCCCTGCAAACTTGTAGTATAACAGTTGTCTCTCGGAATACCATGACATTATGTTTGCTCACCGGTGTACAGCTTGTTTCATTACTGGTTAGTGTCAGCAAGTTTCGAGATGTGGGCTGAAATTCTCAGCTAAGGAGACTCTGAAAATGCATTTACCGGAGATCATCATTTCGGAGGTGTTCCGCGTTATATGCTGTACTTGAAGAACTCCGTTATTAACCTTCCACGATATCTCGGGACGGTCTGTTGACGCATCAGATAGAAGGTTATAATAATAAGCAATTTCTTCTTTTGTCAACTCTGCCGCCGCGGTGGCTCAGCGGTTATGGTGCTCGGCTGCTGACCCGAAAGACGCGGGTTCGATCCCGGCCGCGGTGGCTGGAATTTCTTTGGAGGAGAAATTCTAGAGGCCCGCGTACTGTGCGATGTCAGTGCACGTTAAAGAACCCCAGGTGGTCGAAATTTCCGGAGCCCTCCACTACGGCGTCTCTCATAGCCTTAGTCGCTTTGGGACGTTAAACCCCATAAACCAAACCAAACCATCTTTTGTCAACTCTGAAGTCAGTTCATTTCGGTATTGCTCGAAGCTTGTTACTGCTGCTGACTTCCTTGTTTGCAAGAAAATTGAAACCGCTTTTGTTTCGCACTAATCATCTTCAAATCATGGATTGTTGTCTACGGCTTTCTAATTTTTTCTTTAGCTTTGCTTTCGTATGTACGAAACGGTGTGTATAGTGACGGCAGAACATGAGTACAATGTGTTTGCTCATCCACAGCTGCTACAATCGTCCCAAAAATTCGCGGCGCAAAACCATACCACTCCGCTGCTCTTACCAAGCAAAGTGAAAGTGTGTCACCACAGTGGAAGAAATCTTCATCTCACAAAGTTCAATCCCTGGTGCCGCCCATCTGCGCACTATCCTCACCAAGAATGACGTGAGGCAGCACCGCCAAATTAAGCTGCTGGTTAGAAACAGTCCCTTCAGGTGGTGCGGCGGAGTTTCTGTACTCTTGCCTTCCGAAGTGCATTTGCCCCTTCCCAGGTGCTTTTTAAGTCCAGCTGCTACGCTCGAGACCCAGCATTCTCGGCGTAACCCCCCCTGCTGCTGGTACCAGGTGCATGGGATCCAGTGGCGAACAGTTAAAAGAGCTCGAGGTACAAGAAATGAAACTCAGTGAGGTGATTGTGGAGGCTACACTCCAAATACCGTAACTTTTACAAAGGTGCACATTTTCGCTTTTTATGTGCACTTATAATGTAAAGATTACGATGATGTAACCTTTAGACTTAAAACCTTTGTAAAGGTTGCAAATGTAAATATTACTTCTAATTTTTATAGATTACGTGCCTCTCCTAGGAATTTAACGTTTAGAAAGGTATACAGCCTTCAGAAGGAAATAATTCACTTGCTCCAACACTTGCAAACAGTGCATGGTGGAATGGTTCTAATAAAATGTCCTTTGTATTTGCTAAAGATCAGAAAACGCAGAGCTCTCCTGGACTACGGTTTGATCTGTACAAATATTAATCAACCGGCAAAAGTGTACAGAAACAAGACGAACATAAATATCATTGGTATATAGCTATATCTAAAAAGGCTGATTGACTTCACTATTTACGAGAATAGATACAAATACGCAAATCTTGACTTCCAGAGTATTGGCTGTATCAAAAAAAAAACTTGTTTTTAATGATGCGCATACAGTCAAGGCGCTATATTCGTAAATGATTTTTCATATATATAGTCAGCAGGTACCACAGTAGGTATATATCACAATAAGTGCAGCCTATAAGGCTTTACAGGGCACTGTGAACTCTGAATTTTGTAGGGAAAAAAGAGGAACGAAGTTGACCATCCAGTTGAACAACGCAAAAGCTCACATGAAATCTGAATTCGAAAAATGCTTGTCGATAACAAATTACTGCCCTAAACATACAGTGCTATCGTGGTACAAAAATATAAAAATAATAAAAGCCACTGCGATGTGAAACGAGGTGATAATACAGCTTGACTGCTGTTTGAGAAATAAAGTGTCCATACAACTGGTATAAAAGCAGAGAAGGTAATAATGCGACTATAGACGAACACATTTCTTAAGAGACTTGAAGTTAAGTCATGTTAACAGCTCGAGAATTGGGCTAAACAAGGTGAGACAATACAAATTATATCAAAGCTCACAGCCAAATACAAACCAAATGAATAGGGTCATCATTATATAAACATCTGTGCAAAGATGTATGTCAGATACATACAACTGGCAGTGTTCAGAGTATCACTTCAGGAAATACGGCTCAAACTGTCGACTGTATAAAGACATCGGTTTGCACCATAAATGCAGAGTAAAGTCCTCACACCTGGAATCATATGAACTCGGCATAACAAGATGAAAACTCTAACTGCACTATAAGGTTAAGAACATTCACTGCAATGCGTTACGAAGTATAGTGCAGTTACAAAGGCACTGTAACCGTCCGTAAAGTAGATAATTGAGCATTTTAAAAACCGAGATATCGCTTAATTTGTGCCATGTTCATAACACAGCTTTCTTTTTCGAGAGTATGAGAAAATTCTTCAGGCAGTTTATGAGCAGTCCACGAGGCACTGTAGTGACAGGCCGGGGCAGTCTTCAACAGCAGGACGAGAATGAGTGAGAATTCGGGTGCATACTCCAGGTTATAGATGTATCGGTAAGATTAATCGATCATACATATAACTGGCGCACATCCCCAACCCAGCATGTACTTGACGCAAATTTGGGAAAGCCTGGCCTCTAGGCGTTATCATGAAAGTATGAAACTTTTTTACTTGCTTTATCACGACCGGTTAGCAATTAATAAACCACTTTACATTGATAGCGTTAACTGGCGTGCATCACAATCCTATACCCATAAAAAAAGTTAAGTATACTTACAAGGCTAATATTTTTAGAGAATCATTCTATCCAAGAACGGCTCGCAAGTGGAATGACTTATCTGCTAGCGTTCTGGTGTTGCACAAATGTATCTTTATTCTCCAGCGGGCTGTGCTGAATATCGAAGCGTGTTCACCGTATAGTTACTTGCTTTTTTTATCGGGTTCATACGTAGTGTCAAGTTGCATTGCTTTATTCTAATTGGTCATGCATTTGTCAAGTTTTTTTCTCCTTGTCCTGCAATGTGTTTTTTTTTGCTTTTCAATTAACTTACAGCTCGCTAGTGTCGGCTGGTTTTTCTCTAGCCATATATTTATGATCCCATGCATGAAATGCTCTTGATGTCTTGTGCACCTACACCTGCTTAAAGCGTGGCACTCACGCTGGCAGTATTGTTATGTATAAATAAATAAGTAAATAAATAAATATGCGAGCAGGCGGAAGATAAGGGCCCGCTCTAGGCTCCCACTTGAGATCCAGATGACTTAACGTATACACACCAGGTGCCGTCACTTGCAGGTCATTAGGCAGTGCAGTATGTGGAATCTCACGTTGCAGCCACGAACAAACAATAATCTACAAAGCATGGCGAAGTTGCTCACAGGAGTGATATAAAGTTCATAAAAGCACACCATTTTCTCAGCGTGCATATAATAATTATTCTTCGTTGAAAAACGACTTTAAATGATCAGAAGGCGCTGTATTCAAGAGTAACTGGTAGGTGGATGCATAATAATCATTCCACAAACCTCGTTGATGAGTGCGTGCCTGGAATGGCCTTATAAATACTTGCCAATGTTGACGACAGTGCATTCTCGTTCCTCTTTGCATGAGAGTGCTTCCTCCATTGCTTTCAGTTTCCTCTCCAGTTCACAAATGATGGATTAAACCGGAGTTCGACTTAATGCACAGCGGGAGAAACATTGCTGCGAGGAAGCGAAAAGAGTCAGTAATAATAATCACAGATTTAAACTTTCCTCTGATATCCCTTGTGCCATCATGACCGAAAGCAATAAAATTTAATTTTCAGTCACTTCAATAACGGTTCATATAGCAAGTCTTAATTGATTCCACAATTCATAATTTTATATATTAGTTACCTGCATTCACTAGAGAAGATTACTGAGAAATGCAGGGTTATTATATTATTCTATCACTCAGGCATACATATGCCCTATAATTTCCCGACAAGAAATATTGAGGCAGAGAGTCATCGCGGCATTTTAAGCGGTCTTCGTACATAATTTCAAGGAGGTCTTGCATCCTTTCTGTGCCAAGCGTAATGGTGCTCAAAACAGCCGGTCTCGACTCCTGAAACACATCGAAAAAAAGATGGCTAATATGAGGTGCTCAAAAGTATGGCATCAATGTTACTGATGCAAACAAACCTCTAGCTCGGCAACAGCATTCTCCTTTGGGATCACTGGAGCCGGTACAGAAACAGCACCAGCAGCTTATGTCATCTTCCTCTGCATCCTTTCGAGCTTCTGTCAACCTCCTAATGGCTCTGCAAAAAAACAACATATTGCGACCGCCAAGACAAAAATTACTGGCCTATGGACATCTTTGATGGTCATGCGTATTAAAGACATTAGGAATGCTTAAATTATGCAGATATGGCAGTGATACATATAGATCACTATGTTGCAATAACAATGCAACACTATGATCAAGAAAACAGGATTGGACAACAGCAAGTCAGGCATCTCGAGAAAGCTCAGGAAGTGCGTGTAAGCCACATACGCTGTTCTGGCATCTCAGATGTCAGATGCCGAAGAAGAACCTGGTACAAGCAGCCGGCCGTCGAGCGATCAAACGAAGGCACATCTCCCGCGATTTTTACAAAGCTTCAAATCTTCAGCGGTGCGTGGTCACGCGGAGCCGAACAAGTGATAGCAAGTTTGGTATAGAAAGGACGGAGTGTGCTCGCAAATAGCTGATACTATATCATAGAGCGCTTGCTTGCTGCAATGTGTACTTGCGTCTGCCAGAGGGAACAAAGGCATGCTGTGCTGGCTGTGTTTGTGTCTACCTTTTAGCCTTTATCTATTTGAAGTTTTATTTTAGGCACTCAAGAAGACGGATGCCGGTTTCTTGAAACGATCTCAGCGACCTGCTTGTACCCATAGAAACGCCAGCGAAACGAGCGACAAAAACACCCCAGTACATGGCTCTGCCCCTCTAAAGTCACACTTACTGGCCACGCCTCGACCTGTCGGATCACCGCTCTTTCTTCCACCTTGGTCGTGCATGCCATTCATGCTGCACCCACGCCTCAACCGAACAGGCTGACTGACGTGTTGCATAAAGCATGGAATAGGCCCACATAAGTTCTGTGGCCACAGAAATAATGTTATTCGTGCCCGGAGTGTGGCGCCGAAAGCTTGCGGGACAGAAATCACTCCACAAGGGCTAAAAAACCGGGTAGAGTTCTGCAAGTCAGGTGCAATAATACTAATATCGTACCCGTGCATCGGAAGCGTCCGCATTCGTGAATATACAAAAGCAGGAACATCACCCTGGAGAGCACGCGCATCTAAACAAGCGATATCAATGGGTAAGGGGCAGCGGTTTCATAAAAGAACAAGTGTTTCTTAGCCATCTTTATAAAATTTCCAAGTGTGCGAAGCCCACTAACCTTTCGAGCAACCAAGATGTGAACTCAGCTGCGGCAGTTCATGAACTCCGCTCTCTAGCTGCGTACCACCTGGGTAGTATGCGAAATCAAATACGCGACGGAATCATTTCGCAACGGGACGAGGAATTCTGTCACGTTATCTATGTTCGATGCATGCCGTCTATGCTGCACTCAAGCCTTTGTCGAGCAGCTTTGCTTTATCTAATCGTCATCGTCATCAGCCTGACTACGACCACTGCAGGCAAAATACCTCTGCCACTCTCTCTCCAATGCCACTTACAGCACCTCGCTACCAATTGTGAACTGCTGCTCGCTTGCGAGACTGTTGAACATTGTCTCTTAGCTGTATTGTGGTGTACTTCACCCCTGAGAATGCTAAGCCGCAAAAAGCGCTATTCTAACTCAGAAAGCCCACTTTTAAATATTGTGTAAAATCTTAAATGAAATACACTGTAGAGGGATCGGTTATATTCTGCGCATTTCTCTATAATCTGAGTGACAGTGGGAATATGGTTTCTTGTCGAGTATCCTTGACGAACGCATGTCACGCCGTTTGGTTGACTGAGATCGAAGGTTGTCCTGATTCCGTTTGCAATTACCTGAGTAATTACATTGTAGGTAACGACAGTAAGCTAATCGCTCAGTAATTTTTCAAGTAATTGACGTCTACTCATGCATTAAGATAATGTTAGCGTTCTTATAAGCTTCTGGTGCGCTCGAAGTCGTAATGCATTGCGTGTACAGGATGGCTAGCCTTTCTACTACAATCTCCCCCCCCCCCCCATCCTTCAAGAGATCTGCTGGCACCTCATCCACACCAGCTGCTTTCCCCTTTGCAATGCTCCTAAGCCTTTCGTACTTCCTGTTTCTTTACTAGCGGGATGTCGCATTGGTGTGCGCTGCTGTCTCTCTCACTAACGTTCTGATTACATTGGCTTCTATATAGATTTGTGTAGAACTCTTCGGCTACTTTAACTATCTTATCCATGTTGCTGATGACATTACCCTCTTTGTCTCTTGGAGCATACATCTGGTTTTTACCTCTGCCTAGTTTCCTCCTCACTGCGTTTAGGCTACCTCCGTTCGTTAGAGCATGCTCATTTTCTCCATGTTAAACTTCCTTATGTCGGCTACCTTGTGGTTATTTATTAACTTTGGTAGCTCTGCCAGTTTTATTCTATACGTAAGGTTAACGGCTTCCATGATTTGGAGTTCCTTAATGAGATTTTTCGCTTCCTGGGATACCTTGCCGGTATACTGTCGAACCATCCTGCCGCCTACGTCTGCTGCACACTCTGTAATGATAGCGGTGAGATTGTGAGAGTATCGTTCATTGTTTAAATATTAAGATCGGTTTCCCCAGTTAGAGGCGTATATCTGTTCTAAAGCAAAATTCTGACTTCCTCTTTTTTGCCTCTTACTGCTAATTCGTTAACGAGCTTCCGCTTCCCTAGGTTCTTTGGTGCCTCTTCAAGTTTCAGCTAATTCGAGACCTTACATTCTGTGGTTGCTACACAACACCTTTACGAGGACATCCATTCATGAGCTCATAGTCTGAAGTCTATTTCATTTTTAGTCTCACGATTGGAGCTCTTCCAAGTCCAGTTCTTGTTCTTCACTTGTTAGCGGAAGAAGGTATTCATGATCCGTAAATTATTTCTCTCTGCGAACTCCACTAATAACTCCTCCCTGCTATTTGTAGAGCTTATGCCTACCGCATGGTCTCCGGCCTGGTTCTTGCCTACCTTAGCACTGAAGTCGCTGATGAGTAATGTCATTTTACCGATCTACGTCTTCATAGAAACTTTCAGCGATCTCGTCATCACGTCTAGATGGTGGTGCGCAGGCCTGCACCACCTTCAGCTTGTACCTCTTATTAAGCCTAATTACAATAGCTTCCACCCTCTCGGCCTGATTGATGTATAATCTTACACCTAGTTTTCATCTGTCCTTCTAACCTCAATAAGCCCTATGGCACCCAATTTTATACTCGCTAGTTCCCCGAACAGCACTGCTAGGCTAGGCTCACTGGAAAAGGTTCTAGCAATAAATGTTGCCAGCTTCAGTTTCCAATGACGGTCAGTCCGGAGCCAGAGATTGTTGGCACCCTCCGCTGCTTCCCAGGTCTGACCGCCGCCTTGGTAAGTTGCTCCGCAGCTGCTGGGTACTGAGTACTGAGAGTTAATTGGTTTGTTCATAGAATTTTCGGCCCAAGTACTAGCACAGGGTGGCCAAATGCTGGTCTTGTGTTGGGTGGTTTGCTTACGTGTTGCCTTAAGAATAAATTATGGTTCTATAGCGCGCCACATTTAAGATGTTTACTCGTGCCCGAAGCGTAGCGCCAAATGCTTACGACGCATAAACCAAGTCACAAGTAGCGAAAAGACGTACAGAATTCTTGGATTCACGCCTAGAACAATAATACAGCAGCTGTGCATTGAAATCGTGAGCAATTGCTTGGCTTATTTCCCTCGAGTGCAGAAGGGTCTCTTGCCGTATAATTCTGCCCACTCAAATGTTGTGAAAGGGGCCATCGGAAACCTCTGCTTAGAGTTCTCGCTTCGGAAGTCGTATGTGGATCAGATGCAAGCTAGCTTTATTAGTCAGTTGGACCGGCTTGTTGAAGCTCCTTCCCTGAGTACCCTGCTTCCTTCGTACCTGTGGCTGAAACTGCTCTGAAGAAGGTGAAGGGTTCAGTAAGCAGAAATGAACAGGCGAGAAATGAAAGACCTGCATTGGTACCTTACATTCACAGTCACTCACGGCCTGAAGAAACTGGCAAAGCGGTTTAACGTACCGGTGGTTTTCTCTACCCCCGCAAGCTTGAACAGCTAAGCCGTCGCATAATTTGCGAAAGGCAAGAGGTCGGTTGTCAAAAAGACATGGGCAGAGTTTCGTAAAGTGCGCCACTAACGTCGTCTAGGAAATTCCGCTGTCCTGTGGAAAATATATATTGGACATAAAGCAAGTTTCGTAAATGACCAACTTAGGGAACGTGCTAAAGATATTAAAAATAACGCAGGTGAGAGACTTGGCGAACACTGTAGGGCTTGCACCAATTGTACACCATGGTTCTGCCATGTGAGAATTCTGGGTAGAGGCAGACAACAGACGGCTCGTGAAACTCTGAAAGCCTTTTTCATCAAAAGAGTGGGTTCTAGCTGTGTCGGTGACACTTCAGTTTTTCTTTATGAGGCTGAACGGAAATTTCACGCCTACTCTGATAAGATTGGTGCTGGTTTTCTTGTTGCCTTTTATGCGTGCGCTTCAGCAGGGAGGACTATATATGTCGACTGCTTACACCTGATTAAACAGTTCTAGTAAGCGCCCATGTTGTTCTTTTTCTTGCGTGTGCCTCCGTTGCGCTGAAAATCCCGTTAATATGTCTGAAAACCAACTAGCTCAGCAGTCAACTCTCTTAAAGCATTCATGACTACACGAAATCACGCACATCACCACCGCGCGCACATGCATGCCAAACAGGCGATATACATATAATTAGCGGCGGATTATCACCGCACTGTTCAGAGACTGCACCGGACGACACTAGACCGCTACGACCGTTCTTAGCAAAAGGAATTATCGCAGATAAGCAGAAACAACGACACAAAGTCTCAACGCAATTTGTTATCTGAATGGTAGGAAATATTACCCTGCAACAGTATCCGAAAGTTGCTAATATACTCCTTTCCGCTTGTGAGATAACGTTTTTAGACAACGCAAAACTAAGAATCTCATAACATTTCTACAACAAGGAGGTAACGCTTACACAATGTTAAATTTAGCGTGATTATTACGTTTCAGGTAACATACAGCTTTAACGGTCTTAAAGCGTTAGCACCATGTTAAGTGTCGCGATCGCAGGCATAATGGTTGCCTTAACCGCATCTTCAGCTCTTGCCCATTGTTACTGGTTTTTGACAATGCTCATCAGAAAGCCAGCAACTATCTGCAAAAGCTGCTGAACAGTTTCTTTCATAAGTGATTTGAGGTGTGTTAGATGTTAGCGGAAGGGAATGCTTGTACAAGTAACATGTCGATAAGCTAAACAACAGCAGCTACCATGACCTCCACTGATGACGTGCCACCGAATGAAAGGGTTGCACAGCACAGCAGGGCTGTGAGGTGAAAGCACTTACGGTAGCATACCGACGCAGCTGGGCACGGAATGCACAAAAAGCCCACCTGGTTAATATGGCAAAGAAGACATGAAGGCTATCCATCATTTATTGTCTGTTGGGCCAGATATACACGCCGCTTCATCTATGCAGTGAGCAGGAGCATTGAGCTCCCTGAGATCTTCACTGAGACACATATCCTGCAGAAATGGCAAAACACGAAAACCTTATCACAGATGCACTGAGCAGAAAAATACATATACGTCAGCACTTCGCTGTAAAATGCATAAAAAGCTCCCTCAACATTTCAGTCCTACTGGAACTGCGCTAGCATAGCTATTTGAGATAAATTTTAGCACGCTGAAAGAAAGTAGCAGCTTCAAATTATGCAGTTTGTCTCCTGATTAGGCATTTTCCCCCTGAAAACAGTCCATTTACGGTTTGACTGAGACTGTGAGGGACACCCTAGTGGAGGGCTCCGGACAATTTCGACCACCTGTGGCTCGTGTACTATGCAACGTCAGTGCACGATATTGCACTTACACTGCAGAGTGCATGGACCTCTAGTATTTTGCCTCCATCGAAATGCGACCACCGCAACCGGGATTTAACCCACGTATTTCAGGGCAGCAGCCGAGCTCCGTATCTATCTACTGAGCCACGGCGGCAGCTTAGAACAGTTACAGATAAACCCAAATTAGGAGGCAGGTGAACACTGCTGCGTCAAGGAGGTACTTGGCCACTCCAACCGGATACAACAGATTTGGGGTATTCACATGTCATAGGCGCCATTTTGTTGGCCAGCACTAGCTTCAGCGGCGCAGACCGGAGCTGGTGGGGATAATCCAACGAGACACACTTAGCGGCATTTAGCCGTGCTCACTGAAGAAAAAATGATGGCTATTGTGATGCTGGTGAATACTTCCTATGTAAGGAATAAACATAAAAACAACAATAGTTAGCTGCCTCAAGAAGCCTTAATCTCGCTTTCTTGAGATGCCCTTGTTTAGCCCCCGGCAAAGCTAAAAATACATATTTCTTGAAATAATGGCTCAAGTTACACAATTATGCTTTGTTAAACAGTGAATATGGTCCTAATTAAAGCTTAAATTTATGTTTGATTCTTTATCTCCAGCAGTTATGGAACAAATCATGGTCATTACTGCGGCGCAGTGGAGGGCGCTAATCAATCTCTAGACCTGGCTGTACTAGCTGGAGCTGGGCTAACGTTACTGTTTATGTAGCTGTAAGGCATGCCATTAGATATCACAGCAGTAAAGAGGACTGGTGAAGCATATGAAGGGTTAAGGAATGAGCACACATTATCCTACAGGGGTCTGCCAGACGGCGGAGAGTGTGGCATGGGTTTTAATGACGAACGTTCTACAATAACCAAGAAGTGAACAACTGAAAAGCAAGAGGTAGGGTAGCTAGAGAATATACAACCTCGAGAAGACAAAGACGTTTATCAAAAAACAACAAAGTATGAAGCTCTCAAATCGCACAGAGAACATGGAAGTAGCAGGACCATCAAACCTAGCCAATAATTCGAAGGTAAGCAGGAGAAAAAAATATACCAAGGCAGGGATTGAGCAAAAACGAAATCATGAAGTAAACCCAAAAGGCGCAGCTAGCAAGGAGAGTATATAAGCGAAATATTAGCGATAGAAAACAACGAACTTCGATTTGTATGATGGTGACGTTAAGTATTTAACAGGATGAATTGCAGTGTATGCTTGAAGATCTAAGCACACAATGAACTGCGGGCATCAAAAGGTAAGCAGAAACCAAAGGTGAAGTGCGACAGTCTCGAAACAGACCAACAGCATATAAGTAGAGGAACATTAAGGCAGCTCTATGTAAGCGAAGTAGAGCTCGGAGAGCTAGTCCATGAGGAACTTCGGAGGGGCTTTTTAAGTTCAGCTGCTATGGTCGTCCCCAGCATTCCCGGCGGAAAAGCCTGCCACCCAGCTGCTGCTACCGAGCAAAGCCGATGTGTCAGCACAGGGACAGGAATCCATCACACAAGCTGTCTCTGCTGCCGCCTTACTGTGCATCATCCTCAATAGTGACGCCAGATGGCAGCGGTACTTAGAAACAGACTCTGCAAGTGGTGCGACTGAGTTCCTGTACTAACTTGACTTGCAAAGCGCATTTTTACAACTTTGGAGGTGCTTTTTAATTCAGCTGCTATGCTCGTTGCCAGCTTTCTCGGCGCAAAATCCCACTGCGCTTCTAGAACCCAGCGAAGCCATTGTGTCAGCATAGGTGCAGGAATCTTCATCTCACAAACTGCAATCTCTGCTGCCGCCTAATTGGTCATCATCCTTATCGATTGTGACATCAGGTGGCAGCAGCGAAGTAATCTGGTGCTTAGCAACAGTCCTTACAAATGGTGTGGGTTAATTCATGCACTAACCTGGCTTGCGAAACGCATTTTTACAACTTCGGAGGTGCTTTTTAATTGAGCTGCTATGCTCATTGCCAGCTTTCTCGACGCAAAATCCCACCGCGCTTCTACTACCAAGTGAAGCCAAAGTGTCAGCACAGGTGCAGGAATCTTCATCTCACAAACTGCAATCTCCTCCAGCCTTAATGCCCATTTTCCTGATCAATAGTGACGTCGGATAACAGCAGGGCTTAGCAACCGAGCCTGCAAGTGGTGTGGCTTAGTTCATGCGAAAACGTGGCTTGCGAAACGCATTTTTTACAAATTCGATTACGCTTTTTAAGTTCAGCAGCTATGCTGGTCACCAACATTCTTGATGCAAAATCCCTCCGCCCCGCTTCTAGTACCAAGCGATGCAAGTGTGTTAGCACATGGGCAGGAATCTTCATGTCACAAGCTGCAACACCGCTGCCGCCCTACTGCGCATCATCATCTTCAATAGTTACGTCAGATGGAGGCAGTGCTAAGCACCAGACCCTGCGAAGATTGCGGATGAATTACTGCACTAACTTGACTTGCTAACAAAAACTTGACGCACAACCAAATCCTTCTCCTCCGTAATTTCCTGGTCTCCCGAAGCTCAGGCTGCTTTCACGGCTGCAAAACAGGCCCGCGCCGATTCGATCCTCCTCATCCACCCTAGGACTGCAGCGACCACGCGTATTGCAGTGGATGCTTCCAGCGTGGCCATTGGTGCTGCTCACCGGCAGAAAAGCGACTCCGAGTGGCACCCACTGGGTTTCTTCTCTCGAAAACTTCAACCTGCCGAGACTCGCTACTGCGTATATGGCCGCGAGCTTCTTGCCATCTATTGCACCATCCAGCATTACCACCACTTCTTGGAGGGCCAGTCATTATACGTTCTAACGAATCATGAGCCTCTGGTGTATGTATTCCGTACGAACTCTTCCAAGTACGTCGCCCGCGAACTTCGTCCCCTGGCGTACATATCGAAGTTCATAAGTGATATCCGGCAGATCAAAGGCATCGACAGTGAGGCAGCTGATGCACTTCCACGCATTACCTCCGTCGGCGTGTCTTCTTCTGCTGTGGACAGGGAATGTCTGGCCCGGGCGCAGCTAGAAGACCCTGAGCTTCAAGCCGTGTGTGACCATCCACTTGTCCTCCGTCTGCAGCTCGCGCCTCATCTGCTTGCGTCCGGATTGCTCTGAGGCGACATATCATCGGCTCTACCGCGTCCATTCATCCCAGGGGCTTTTCGTTGTGCCATTTTCTATTTACTTCACGACATCTGCCATCCCAGCATCAGAGCCACACAGCGCAACGTTACCCAGTGGCACGTCTCACCGAACATTAACTCCGACGTTCGCCCGTGGGCCCGCTAGTGCCTTTCTTGTCAGTCCGCCAAAGTGACCTGCCATACAAAGACTCCACCCCAGTATTTCCTGCCACCTGGTTGTCGCTTTGACTATGTTCATCTTGCCTTGGCAGGACCGCTACCTCCATTTCATGGCTGCCGGTGCATTCTGGCCATGATCGACCGCTTCACTCGTTGGCAAGAACCAGTGCCCATTCCAGACATTACTGCGGAAACAGTTTCCAAAGCTTTCGTTTCAGCATGGGTTTCCTGCTTTGGCTGCGAGGCATTGTTACCACGGATCGCGGCGCCAGTTCGAATGCACCCTCTTCTCTTCCCTCACCTGTCTGCTCGGTACTAAACACTGCCACAGCATACCATCCCTGTGCCAATGGCATGAACGAGCGGCTCCATCGTCAGCTCAAGACTGCCCTCACTGCTCGCCTGGATCGCGAGCACTGGCCTGACCACCTTCCTATTGTGCTTCTTGGCCTACGCGCCGTTATTCGTAGTGACCTTGGCTGTTAGACGACCGAACACGTCTACGGTGCACCCCTGCGGCTTCCTGGAGACTTGTTCGTTCCTTCGGCTCCCTCGTCCCATCCCCTGGAGCCCCTGCAGTACCTTCAACGCCTTCAGGACTGCATTAAACACCTGCACCCAGTCCCGCCTCAATCATCTGACAGTCAGGTCTTTGTGCACCCAGACCTTGCGTCCTCGACGCATGTTTTTCTAAGGTGAGACGCTGTGAAGGCGCCTCTTACCCCCTCATACGACGGTCCGTACCGCGTACTCAACAAGACGGCAAAGTCGGCGACTATCCTGCTGGATGGTCGTGAAGAGGTAATCTCCTTGGATCCCCTCAAACTGGCATACATGGACACACCTCCTCAGGAGCTCCCCTTGGATGTTGCTGGCTTATCTGTCGACCTACCTGCCGCCGAGGCACCCTAATCCTGCCCCGTCGGCGCGTACATTTCGCCATTCCATCTGGGTGGGGGCCCTGTAGAGCACAGCGACGCTGTAAAGCGGAGGCGCTAAGGCCGGCGTTCTCAGCCGGCGAAAGAATAAAATAAAGTTGAACGGCGCGTGCTTGGTGCGTAAGCACGGCACGGGCTGTCAGTTCGAGAAGCCTGCCATGCCGGACCTCTTGTTTTGGTGCTTCGCTGCGACCCGTAAATTTTCTACAAGGCGTTTACATAGCTGTCAAGCCGTGTCTTTGTCTCGTCCAGATCTTCGTGCCTCGTTGCTGTGGTCGAAAAAAATCCGAGGACAAACAACGATGCAGCTACCTCTGCTCTGCCGCATCATCAACTCCTTTTTAGACCGCAGCATGGACGCTCCTATTTCCGCCTGCAGCAACTACTTCCGCCTGAAAAGTCGTATCCGCAGTCACCACTCGATGTGGAAGACTGCACAATGGAAACTGCGCAAACTTCACGGAGGACGCAGAAAGGGAAGATTAGACACAGGCGCAGCTAACAACTGAAGGTTTATGATGTGCTCTTCAGGCTCATTTTTACTGCATCGGGCATGCTTCCTTTCGTATTGAATGATCCTTACCGTGTGGGGCCACTGATCGCAGCAGTTTTGTGCACGCCTCACGCGATCCAAGGCAGGCAGGGCCATCCTGCACCGTATTAAGATCTACACCGAACCCCTAACCAAAGACTCGAAAGAACTCCTCCCCGAAGTGAACAGAATACTTACTTTCAAACCCCTACCTAAGAACATGCAGCCCACGCTCCACGACGATAGGCGCGAGGCGAGAGTCCACGTGTCTGTCTTTTTGAGGCGAGAGCCCACGCCTTACGCGCCATACACAAGCACTATCCCGCGGCCGCTTCCGTGGACGCGGCGGAATATCTAACACCCAACAAAGCGTAACCGACAGGTGCAGTGACCGGGACCGGTTTGCCCCTAACAGCCGCCACAATATACACCACCTCCTCTGAGACGGCAGAGACAGCGGCAATTGCACTAACCGTAGGCTACACCTCAGCTGACATTATTTTTAGCGATTCTTAAGCATCCATACGCAACTTTGCGAGGGGCCGCGTGTCCTCCATTCCGCTCCGAATCCTCAGAAGCGCCCACCACACCCCCGCAAGGGAGACCGAGCTGTGATAGATTCCGGCCAACTCGGACTACCCGGGGAACGAGGAAGCCCACTATTACGCCCGAGGTTTCGTGGGCGTGGCAGTGGGCTCCTCTGATCACGACATAACGCACCGCTTTCGCCTCGAAAGACGCACCTTCCCTCGACTGCATAAATCGCTCACAAAGACTAAGGAGACCACAGGAATATCTTGCAAACCCATTCCCACCCCAACCCGGCGCTACTTTCGCTCATGTACCCTGGGCAATACTCGCCCCAGTGTAACAAGTGCGGGGGCAGAGCCACATTAAACCACATCCTGTGTAACTCTCCAGAGGATCCACCTCCCCCGGACCTAATTCAGCTCCTAGCTTCCGACCAGTAGGAGGCCGTGCGGCTCAGCTCAAACCCGGAGATCCAACTACGGGAAGTGGAGTGAGCCAACGATGTAGCCGTAAGCCACGGGCTAACGGCCATCTAGGGCGACCAAGACATCACCTTGAACCACTTTCTGCCGTTGAATAAAGGTTTTCCAATCCAATGTGCCGTGCGCAATTGCTCAGCTTCTGTATCCGCAACAAGGTTATGCTACCAGACATCCTGGCCTTGCTCAGAGGCTTACCACCCTCTGCTGGACATAGCCTCCGGATTTGCAACACAGTGCGGGGTGGTGCAACCCAGCACCACCTATGGTTGCTGCTGCGAGCTTCGAAGCCGAGCGGTGACTCGAGGGAACTGTGCCGACAGCTTTGCGAAATACTAGACAGGACAACTGAGCTGGCGCGGCAGCCTTCCCTTCCGCGTCTTCGCCCGCTTGTTCTGAATGAGCCATCCTCGAACAGAAACCGCGTTCACTTCTCGGTGATGCTGAAATTCACAAAACTGTCCACGATGTTCTGACTCGTGGGCCCAAGTTTGCTGTTGGTTTCCTGGGAACCTCCGGCGACGAGTCGTAGATAGGCCGCAAAATGGACGCCTGGGTTTCCACCTGCAGCAACTGTCTCCGTCTCGATACTGACAGCGGCATAGGCATCAGTCTGTGAAGACTTGAAGGGCTAGGCTACCGGGTCACGCTTCAATAGGGATGACCGCGGCACTCTGTTCATTTGGCTGACACACCGTTTCATCGTTTCGCCGAGGTCTTTTCGCGCCTCTTTCCTGTGGTCGAAAGCGAATCGATATACGCAGACGATGCCGCCCCTTTCCTGTGCAGCACCGGCAACGACTCGTGGATAGGCCTCAACACGGACGCCCGTGTTCTCGCTTGCAGCAACTACCGCCGCCTGGACATCGACTTCGGCACAGGCTTTACTCAATGCAGATTAAAAGGGCTACGCTACTTGGTCTGGCTTCAGTGGGCTTGAGCGCGGAACAGCTGCTCATATGGTTGGCAGGCCGTTCCATTGTCTTGTAGAGGTCTTTGGGTGCCTGTTTCCTGTGGTGGAAAACAAATCGATATCAGCAGAAAATGCAGCTCCTTTTCTGTGCACCGTCGACAACGCCTCGCTGATAGGCCGCGCCACGGATGCCATAGTTTCCAACTGGAGCAGCTGCCTTCGTGTGGACACTGCCATCGGCACATGCATCACTCAATGCAGATTTAAAGGGCGGGCTACCTGGTCACGCTTCGGTGGGCATGAGCTCGGCAAAGCTGTTCTCTTGGCAGACACGCCGTGTCATCGTCTCGTAGAAGTCTGCGTGCTTCTTTCCTATGGTCGTGTTGTGTCCCCATATTGCTTTTGTGTGTGTGTGCCCCCTCCTAACGACCACTCGCATTCCCCTCCTAACGACAGTTCGCATCCTCCTCCTAACGACCACTCAATCCTCCTCCTAACGACCGCTTGCCCCTCGTCGCACGCTGTCACCAGATGCCCCCCCACGGTGCGCCCCCGCACCCTCCTCCTGTTCTGGGAAGCCACTCCCTCCCGTGGACGCTTCTCAGCTCCCCCCTTTCTTCGGGCGGCCAGTTCGGCTGCTGCCTCGGTCGACGCTGGTCGCACCCTCTTCAGCTTTAAATAAACGAAGTCTAAAAGTACCGTGTGCGTCTTCGCTGCATTCAACACAGCGACCGGACACGACAGTGGCGACGAGAAAGTGGATTCGACCCGCGCTACGCAACGCTATTGACAAGCCATGGCTACGCGAGGGTTTCCCAATCAGATACCAGAATTCAACGGCTCATCGTGGTCATCGTGGGTTGGACGCCTTCAGTTCTACTTTGAAGCTAACAACATCACAGACCCAGCCTTGAAGAGGGCCAACCTGCTGACGCTGTGCGGGGAGCAGACCTACGATACTGTCTGCGCCCTTATTCAGCCAAGCACACCAGCGGCAGTGTCTTACGACGACATCGTAAAAGCGCTGCAAAAGCACTACGACCCAAGGCCATCCGAGGTCTACAGCCGGGCTCGCTTCCAACGACGAGATCAACTGGAAGTAGAAACTGTGAGCGCCTACGTAGCCGCGCTCAAGAAGCTCGCTGCCGACTGCAATTTTGGAACGCTGTCGACAACAGCTACCGGGCAGGAGGGAGACGCAGCTTCTTCTGCTAACACCACCATGCTTCCCTTGGACGTGATGTTACGCGACAGATTTGTGTGCGGACTGAGTGACGAGTCACTGCAGCAGCGCCTGTTCGCTGAGAAGGACCTCACATTCAGCAAAGCTTACGACATCGCCGTTCGAGCGGAGAGCGCCGGTCACCAGCAGAGAGGGATTCGCCGGAACACCGAGCCGGTACACCAGACAAGCAACCAGGTGCGCAAGCCTTCTGTTGTTGTAAAATCGGTCAAAAAGGCACAACGCTGCTGGCGGTGTGACGACCAACACAACCCCCAGGGATGTCGATTCCAGTCAGCCACGTGTAATTTTTGCCACAAGCGAGGGCATATCGAAAGAGCATGCATTACGAAACGGAGACTTGCCAAGATAAAGTCACCTTCCCAGCCTAATCACAGCGTCAACGCCTCAGAGAATACGCCGCTATCTGATCTCCATGGAACAACATCAGCAACACCATCTGTGTTGTACGACCTGAACACCATGAATCTCGGCACGCGACCGAAGATTTTTACAGAAGTAAGCGTACATCACCAGCTGATTAAGTTCGAGGTGGACTCCGGCGCAGCCTGTACTCTGATCAGTGAGGACACGTTCCGAACTTCATGGCCATCTGACGCACCCGCCCTGCAACAAGACGACACGCACCTGCGAACGTGGTCAGGACAGAATCTGCCACTATTGGGCTCTGCCAACGTGCAGGTTAACTACAACGGCCAGACCCATACGCTACCTCTGCTTGTTGTGAAGGGCACAGGATCAAGCCTTCTAGGGAGAAACTGGTTTTCTCCACTAGGCGTGATGATATGCGGCATACACCAGACGCCGAGCCAGAACATGGTTGAGCAACTGCAAGAGAAATACGAAAGAGTATTCTCGGAAGAGATTCCAGGAAACGAAGGGCCCCCGGTCACACTGGAGTTGTTGGACAACGCGCAACCCAAATTTCTGAAGGCCAGGCCGGTGCCGTTTGCTCTCCGAGATTCAGTTGAAAAAGAGTTGGACAAACTGGAGCAGCAAGGTGTCATCGAGCCGACGCAGCATTCAGAATGGGCCACACCACTTGTCGTAGTTCGCAAGAAGAACGGAACCATACGCCTCTGCGGAGACTACCGGAGCACCGTCAATCTTGCGACTAAAGCGTCCTCTTACCCGCTACCGACACCTGAAGAAGTATTCAGTGTACTACGTGGCGCAAGAGTCTTCAGCACATTGGACCTCACCCAGGCGTATCAGCAGCTGAAGGTGAGCGAGTCAACTGCTGAATTATTGGCAATTAACACACTGAAAGGCTTGTACAAAGTCAAGCGACTGCCTTTTGGCGTAGCTGCAGCCCCGGCCATATTTCAAAAATTCATGGAGACAGTGCTTCAGGGCATCCCAGGAGTTTGTGTCTACCTTGACGATGTCATCATCAGTGGCACTTCCACTGAAGAGCATGCAGTGCGCCTAGAGCTCGTTCTCGAAAGGCTAGCAAACGCTAATTTGTGCATAAGCAAATCGAAGTGCTGTTTTGCGGTGCCAGAGGTGCAATTTCTGGGACACCGAATTGATGCGGAAGGCATTCACCCTACCGAGGACAAAGTGCGAGCGATCACAGAAGCACGAGCTCCAACAAACAAGCAGGAGCTACAGGCTTTTCTCGGACTCTTGACGTTCTACGACCGGTTCTTGGAACAAAGAGCTACCGTGGCCAACGACTTATACCAACTCCTTCGGAAAGATGTGACATGGACATGGTCGCCACGCCATCAGCAGTCATTCGATGCCCTGAAAGACCTGATTCGAAGATGTACAGTCCTCCGCCACTACGACGAAAGGAAGCCTCTGCTTTTGGCTTGCGACGCATCACCGTACGGAGTCGGCGCGGTTCTATCGCAAACTGACGAGCAAGGAAGGGAAGCTCCCATCGCCTTCGCCTCACGTACGTTGTCGCAAGCAGAACGCAACTACGCGCAACTTGACAAAGAAGGACTAGCCATCGTCTACGCGGCGACACATTTTCACCAGTACATTGCCGGCCGGAAGGTGACCTTTATAACCGATCACCGACCGCTATTGGGCATTCTGGGACCACAAAGGCCTATGCCACCAACTTTGTCTCCGCGAATGACACGTTGGTGCATCAAACTCTCAGCGTACGACTACGCTCTGGTCTACCGCAATGGGAGTAAACATCAAAACGCCGATGCGCTAAGCCGTCTGCCACTAGACGCAACTGTTGACGAACCATTTCCACCAGGAGACGTTCTGATGTTCGAAGCACTGCCAGAACCTCCGCTTACAGCAGGCACAGTTGCAGCATCTACGCAGAAGTGCGCAGCTCTCCGGCTAGTTTACACAGCTGTTCAACAAGGCAACGTGCATAAACTCAAAGGGGACAACTTCGACGCTTACCGCAGGCGAGCTACAGAGTTGAGCACCCATCGCGGCTGCATCATATTTGGGTCCCGAGTTGTGATGCCGAGAGAACTACGCGCACAAGCTATGTCTCTCATCCACGCCGGACATCGGGGCATCGTTGCAATGAAAAAGTGTGCCAGAAGCTACATGTGGTGGCCTGGAATTGACAACGACATCGAAACAGTGGTGCGAGAATGCAAGCCTTGCCAGAGCAGCCGGAGCGCCCCGCCGAAAGCTCCTGTCCCAGAATGGGAAAAGCCAGACACACCATGGCACACACTGCACATTGATTTTGCAGGACCAATTGAGGGCTGCACTTTCCTTGTGGTCGTAGATGCCTACACAAAGTGGCTTGAGATAAGGCAAATGGGACAGACGACTTCGGCAGCAGTCATTGACAACCTCCGATCACTATTTGCAACGTTCGGCCTGCCGCGCAAGGTAGTGTCGGACAACGGAACACCGTTTGTGTCTGCGGAGATCCTCAAGTTTTATCGCGACAACGGGATCTCATCAGTTACATCGGCCCCCTACCACCCAGCGACAAACGGACAAGCCGAGCGCTACGTAGCCGAGCTAAAACGCGCCCTTGAAAGAGATCAGACAGGCTCGCTGCAGCGCCGCCTTGCGCGCTTTCTCTTCAAGCAGCACACGACGGTTCAGAGCACAACAGGCCAGACCCCCTCGAAAATGATGTTCGAGCGTGAAATGCGAACCCAGCTCACAGCCATCCTCCCCGAGCCAAAGGCAGAGACGTTCCGGGAAGAAAAAGCAATTCCGCGCTGCGGCACGCTTAATGAGGGGCAGCGCGTCCTCGCCCGACAGTTTCTGAAAAAGCCACGCTGGGAGGAAGCTACAATTGTCAGACGCATAGGCCTGCGCTCTTGGCTCGTCAACATACATGGCACAGTAGCACGCCGACATCTCAACCAGCTGCGTAGATTTACGACGCCGTCTGAGAGCTGTCCGCCAGCGGAGAGAACACGTGCACCATTTTCCCACATAGCCTGGCACCTCTTCCCGGAAGAAGAGACTTCGCCCAGGACAGACCTAGGAGACACAGCGAACAACAGCCAGCCTACAAGTGTTTCTCCCCCGAGCGCACAAAGCCAGCGCGCCTCCACGCGTGAGCGCCGACCCCCTGCACGATACCAGGCAACTTTCTAAGGGGGAAGGAAGTGTTGTGTCCCCATATTGCTTTTGTGTGTGTGTGCCCCCTCCTAACGACCACTCGCATTCCCCTCCTAACGACAGTTCGCATCCTCCTCCTAACGACCACTCAATCCTCCTCCTAACGACCGCTTGCCCCTCGTCGCACGCTGTCACCAGATGCCCCCCCACGGTGCGCCCCCGCACCCTCCTCCTGTTCTGGGAAGCCACTCCCTCCCGTGGACGCTTCTCAGCTCCCCCCTTTCTTCGGGCGGCCAGTTCGGCTGCTGCCTCGGTCGACGCTGGTCGCACCCTCTTCAGCTTTAAATAAACGAAGTCTAAAAGTACCGTGTGCGTCTTCGCTGCATTCAACACAGCGACCGGACACGACAGGTCGAAATCGAGTCGATACCTACAGACGATGCCGCTCCTTGCCTTCGCATGATCGGCAACGACTCATTGATATGCCGCAACATGGACGGGTGTGTTTTTGCCTGCAGCAACTACCTCCGCCTGGTCATTGGCATCGGCACAAGCATCATTTAGCGTATATTGAAATGGCTGCGCTACCTGGTCACACTTCAGTGGGCGTGAGCACGGCACAGGTGCTGAGATGGCTGACACGCCGTTGCTTTGTCTCCTTAGTGAATGTGTGCCTTTTTGCTGATTCCGAAAAGGGATCCATACCAAAACACGATGCTGCTACCTTCCAGTGCTCCGTCGGCTGCGACTCATGGCTATGCCGCAACACGGACGTTTGTGTTTCCACCTTCAGAAACAACCTCCGCCTGGGCACTGGCATGGGCACAAGCATCACTCAGAGCAGAATTAATGGGCTACGCTACATGGTGACGCTTCAATGGGCATGATCGTGGCAAAGCTATTCACATGGCTGACACGCCGTTTCTTCGCCTCTCATAGATCTTCGCGTGCCTCTTTCTTGTGGTCGAAAAAAAAAATTAGCTGTATTCAACTACTGCTGAACCTGGTTAGAAAGCGAAAGCTATGGCGTATCGGGCAACTATAAGTGGCTTGGCGTCTGTAATGTTGAGTGAATTCTGGACACTGGATAGACAGCGCACCCACCATGCCACCCTGGCAGGTGTCAGTTAATGGTTGATCGCGAGAGTTTCCTCACCCAATGAACGCTGTGGCCTATTGCAGTGGTGCCGCGTGTCTGCCTCAACGTTGTCAGTGCTAACGCATGGAGCCCTCATACAGATCTCTCTCATCATCCCACATTTCCATAAACACGATTCAGGCGTTCAATGACACAAGGAACCAGTTATGCGCGCTTCCGTGCCTTACAATCATCATAGTGTAAAACATTGTCAACGAACGCCAACGCCAATGAACACAGTGAACGCCGACGGCCTATGGCTCCAGTGCCGCGTTTCTGCCACAACGTTGTCAATGCCAGTGCATGCCGCGCATATTTGTCACTATGAAACGTAGCTTAAAGCACTGCTGAGGTGTCAAGCCTGTAGGTGGATTCTTTCAGTCTCTCCGACTCACTGTCCAAAATTGTAAGACGCGCTCTCGCCGATCCAACTCGCACAAAAGTGATCTGGGCTCCTGGCCACCTGGGTATACGAGGGAATGAGGCCGCTGGTGCGGCCGCCCGAGCGCTCACACACCGTGCTCCTCATCCTAGCTCTCATGGCTCAGAAGCTCATAAACCGCTTCTGCGGTTCCGCGAAATCCTAATTTATTATTGCGACAGCCACCATCTCTACCCGGCACCTGACAAGGGGCTGAGTAAGGCGGAGGAGCGAACTCTGCGGCGCCTGCAGACAGGAACCCTTCTCTGTCCTGCAATAGCAAAACACTTCGATCCGAACACAGATGGGCGCTGCCCGCACTGCGGAGAGATCTGCGATATCTTTCACATGGTGTGGGCATGTACTCCGAATCCTCACCTTCCCCCCTCCCCCACCCCCACCCGAGAGGCATGGGAGACTGCCCTCCTCAACTGCTCCACACTGGAGTCCCAAAGGGCTCTGGTCAAGCGGGCGCGAGACGGGGCCTCGTCATGCGGTGTCCCGGACTAAGGATACCGACCATGCAGCAGGTTTTTTTTTACCCTCAAGCTCTCTTTGATTAAAGTTTTTCACCACCACCACCACCGACGAAAACCACCGAGCCGCCCCTTCTGTATATGCTATGCAACGCCGGCTCCCCCTTTGTTGTTGCAACACAGTTTCACCGGCTCCTCCTCTGACGTCATGCCAGATGGCGTAGCGAGCGGCGGTTGCTAGGCAGAGGTTCGCGGTGTGGCCACCGGCCACAGCGAAACAGCAAGAATACGGCCAATGTAGATCTCGCTGCAAAACGACTCGATACCAGCAGCGATGTCGCTCCATTTCTGCGGATCATCGGCAGCAACTCGTGGATAGGCCGCAAAACGGCCGCCTGTGTTTCCACTTGCAGCAACTTCCTCCGCCTGGACCTTTGCATCGGCACAGACGCCACTAAATGCAAATTGAAAGGTTTACGCTACCTGGCCAAGCTTAAGTGAACGTGTCGGCGGAACCGCTGTTCACATGGATGACACGTCGTTTAACTGCATTGCAGAGGTCATTGCTTGCCTCTTTCCTGTGGTCGAAAAGGACTAGATATCAACAGTCGATACCGCTCCTTCCCACCCATCGTCTTTGTCTCGCGGATTCGCCGAAAAAAGGACGCCTGTGTTTCCATTTGCAGCAACTACTTCCGCCTGAACACTGGCATCGGCACAAGCATTACTTAAAGCAGATTCTAGGGGCTACGATACCTGGTCACGCTTCAGTGGGCATGAGCGCGGCGCAGCCGTTTACATGGCTGGCGCGCCGTTTCTTCTTCTCTTAGAGGTCTTCGCGTGCCTCATTCCTGTGGTCGAAAACGACTCGATACTAACAGGCGATGCCGCTCTTTTTGCAGTGCTCCATTGGCTGCGTCTGGTTGATACACCGCCAGATGGGCGCATCTGTTTCTACCTGCAGCAACTACCTCCGCCTGGACACTGGCATCGGCACAGGCATCAGTGAGAGGGGATTTGAAAGGGGACGCTACGTGGTCACTCGTCAGTGGACATGAGCGCGGGAAAGCTCTTCAAATGGCTGACACGCCGTTCCATCGTCTTGTAAAGTCCTTGCGTGCCTCTATGGCTGAAAACGACTCGATACCGGAAGAAAATACAGCTCCTATCCTGTGTACCATCGGCGACGCCTCATGCATAGGCCGCAACACGGACGCCTGTTTTTCCACCTGCAGCAACTACCTCCGCCTGGACATTATCATCGGCACAGGTATTAGTCAATACAGTTTTAAAGGGCTACGCCATCTCTTCTCTCTTCAGTGGGCATGAGCGTGGCACAGGGGTTCACACGGCTGACACATGTAAGCACATTGTAGGCACATGACTTTGCAGGCACATTGACTTTGCTGAAGTACAAAGGGAGGTGAGTGATGTGTGGGTGCTGTTGGCTTAATTTGAAGCCTACTAATGTAATTACTGCAGTGAACTAGAGATGTGCCAATTAGTGAGAAAGTAATTACAGTAACATTATGTAGGTGAACTGCAGTGTGGAAGAGTTCAAAGACAAGAATGTGGAACCTGTGTTGAGGCAACTGTGATAAACGTGGGAACACGAATGAAGCACAGTGACTGTGTGTGTGAAGAGAAACCACTGCAGGGAGCCATAAACGCTGTCCTGTCATACCCATGAATGCTGAGCTTAAGTGTTCCCCTACATTTTTGGGAAGGGAGACAAGCTGCTAAGCCTCTTAGGTGTTGCAAATTGTCACAGGATGGAGGTGTCTTTTACATGCACAGTGAAAAGTTTGTGGAAGCTTTTATTGGCAAAATAATTTATTTTCATCACTGACCTTCATGCATCCTAGAATTCACTATGCAACCTAACTGCGAATCATTACCTAGTGCAACATTACATATTGACGAATATATGTCGTGTACAAAGATAAGAATTATTTGGGCCAGACCCGCATTTAAAAAACGTTTTGCAGTGGCGTACATGCACATTATTGTTGCTTAGTTTGCAAGCAGAAGTAGCCAGCAGTCACCTTTGCTAAACAGAAAAATGGCAGCACGCACACTGATGGTCCAGTCGCACTAAGAGTGTAGACGGTAAACAGGCTGTCTAGAATTTTTCTTAAAATGACCAAAAAGCCCCCCCTCCCCCCCCCCCCCCCCAATTTACATGAAGCAAAGTGCAACGGGAGGAGTCAACGACAATGGGATCTAACAGATTTCACTGGGGATGTCACTGGGCAGTGATCTTCCATTGCATGCATACAAGGTTGATAGCCCAGCACAGAAAAAAAATCCCGGACCACAAATTCCGCAAAGAGAAAAAGATCCCGGACCTGGGAAGACTGCCTGAGTAACCGAGAAAGATCAATAAAATTTACTTCTACAACTACTATGATCCATTTCCAGCTGAATTATTGAACTGAATCATACCCTTTCAGCGGCAAAAGGCCATTTGGAGCTTTATTCAAACACAATTCAAACACAAACTACGTCCAGCTGCATAACTTATAGTTCCAGTTGCCTTCAAATGAATTAATATACAATTTGTAGGTTTTCGTCAGGGGTACAAATTTCAGCTAAAGGATAGGAATGGGTACACGTGTTAAAATGCAGACCTGGCCTTGCATTTTCATCTGGGAAAATGACCATGAAACAATTACGTGACTTTTCCCTTAGGAAAAATAGTTTACTGTTGCATAATTACATGCAGCATGTGAAACAAGCAGTCGAAAACAAGCACACAGAGGCAACCAGATGTCATGAGGCAAAGCATGCTGCGACCTTATCACATAAGCAGTGTCACACGAGACGTGTTGCACCCTGAAGAAGAGATGTTGTAAATGACTAGAGACACAGCGACCATGCTGTATGCTGATCATGTTGTGGACTGCTGACACCACAAACACCAAAGCAAACAGAAAAGCACTGGTGAAAGCATGACCAGTCAACGCTCTGGTGCTAAAAGGAAAACATTTTGGTGCCTTTCTGTTTTCCACTGAACTGAAGCACCAAATATTGTGTGCTTTGTGTACAAGCAGAACACATAGGAGGCCCCACACGAAGGAACGGCACTCCTTCACAATCATCAAAGCATGTGTTGAAGCACACACTCAGCAAGTTTACAGACGGTAGGCTGGAAACACTTGGGACACTTCCTGACTCACAAAAAACTGCCATCACCAATATGGTCCTATTTAAAGAAAAACACCAAAATGATGGACTTCATCAGATTCCTAGCAGTATGCTATTAAACTTGACGCAGAGCAAATGTACACTGATTACTTGTGGCATAGCTACACGTGAAGACCGCGGCAGTGAGTGCAATTCCCACACGCAGCTGCTGATCATATACTTCCTGTCTGTCAGGTAGAATCTAAATGGTGCTGGGTCCTCCTCCTTGTTGTAGGTGTTGGTGCTCCTACTTTTATCACCACTTGCAAGTGGTGTCATGGTCCTGCAGCTGAGTGTGGATGAATATGTTGTGTTGCACGATGCAAGCTGTGCTGGCATTCGCAGACAACTCTTGACCATACCATGCCATGGCATGATAATCATGACGGGTAAGCAGTCCAGCCGAGAGGGGAGCAAAGATGAATCTGGCATCCCGGCACCCGAGCACATGAGACCCCGTGGTGAGGGTAGTCCGCCACGTCTCCATAATATGCAGATCATCACCTGAACGGTAATACAGGCTGTGCACTGATATCTCCCAACCTGCTATACATTGCGTTTCCAAATATGTGATATTGTTGAAGCCGCAAGTTCAACTATAGTCTAGTTTTAGGTACAAAAGTAAAATACCCAAACTGCACAACCAATCATTAGTATCAAAACGAAATGTTTCCCTGTAGCTAGAGGTACTAGATGGCAGATTTTCCAAACTGATGGGCACAAATAATTATTAGTGTTTTTATAGTCAAGAAAAGCACTACAAAATGAACTGCAAGGAAGGACGCAAGTTTAATTGTTTATGTTTACCTTGAGTTTTTTAGTATATGCATGCTTTTGCATTTTGCACCAATCGAAATGAGGCTACCTTGACATTGTGGTCACTAAGAGAAATCCATAGCCCCAGAACAATACTGCGTGTCACCCACACCTATCTCCGCTGCCGCCTGAAAAGTGCAGACATGATTAATTTACATTAGTTTCATATGTGGTTCTATTTGCACTGTTCTTCCTTGCTCAATAAATTATACATAGATGCAATCAGTTATCATTAGCCGTATGCAATCTTACTGCAGGCAAACATGTTATCCCTTCATGCCTACCACAACACATTAAGCCCGTGCTCACCAGTTTGACGATTTCCATGCGGGCAGCACACGAAGAGAGACAGCACACAAATGGGTCATGGATGGATCCCGCACAGACTTCTTGTGAGCTGGAACCTTCACCGGCAAGAACACCACACCTGTAAATAAAATGTACAAATATGTTTGTTTTCCGCGTGCCCTTAGAGGAATAATTTTTTGCAACCACCGGCGGTCGTTTCCACGCGACTGCTGTGTAATTGATGTTGTAACACTGTTATGAAAAGTTCACCTTGAATAGCGAAATCACTTTTGTGTGCTTCATTAATAATGCTTAAGCCAGGTTATAGTATTCTTTTATAGTTTCACGGAATTTTTTTCCACACTTAAGGAAACGACGCCTTCCAGCTGATTTCACCTGTGCTGCCTTTCGCATTCATCAACACCAAGCACAACGAAATAGACCAACGTACTAGCATGCTAGGCTTTGTTTTCTCAACTTGGCGCTGTGTGCAAAAACTCAAACACAGCATGATCAAAAAGCAAACCGAAATGCCGAATACAAATTACGGATTCACAGCATGCTTCCTGCACATGCTCCTTTGTTTGCTTTGAAGGGACTATGCAAGGAATTAAAAGTCGCTTGTAAATGTTTTCAGGGCTTAGAAATGAGGCTAAGAAGCATTCACACCAAGTATGAGTCTTCGGAGCTGAGCCGGCCATTTATTATGATTTTTTAAAAACCGTGTTTTGTAAAATTCCCGGGCCGATTGGTGTCTTCATAGTGACCGATTTCGGAACTAAAATCGTGAAAATAGACGTCACTTCTCCCGTGATCTCGGCAGGCCATCACACGCTGTCCTTCGCTGGAGCCACGGCAGCCACGACGTCATGGGCACACTTCCGGTAGCCGTGAAAATCCTCTGTTCGTGCCGCCGCGTGAACCCCTCGGGCAAGCGCGAGCCAGGGCATTGCCTTCGCGCATATGGTTTCAGTTTACCTCTGCCGCCTCTTTCTGTCGGGAGTTCGGGAGCCACTCGCACTGCCTTTGTCGCAGTGACAAGCAAGGAAATGCGAAGCGCGCCGCAATCCAGGAAGGCGAGGAGAGACCGGAGAGACGCTGCCGACGCTGCTACTGGGGTGCTGGGTGCGACAACCGGAAGTCACAAGCCGAACGTCAGCGAATGACGTAATCATGGGTGGGGCGCAGTCTCAGAGCTGTTCTCTTTATTTTTTTTCGGGTGCCCCGCGTGTACGAGTTGAGGGGGGAGAAGAGGAGCGTAATTTTTAATCGTCTATAACTTCGTTGTTATTGATGCTAGCTCAAATATTCTTGCGCTGGCGTGACGAGTGATGGAATGCCTACCACCCATCTGTTTTACGTAATCTCAATTAATTTATTGCATAGTCCCTTTAAAGTAATTTCTAGCCTGCATGCAAAAAGACTGAGAATGACGCTACACACACACGGATGTCTCATCGAGAAGCCCGACACATTCCTGGAATTTGTTGCTCGGCCGCACGAACACCTGTCGTGTCATCCACTCATCACGCGCGCAAAGCCCATCCGTTCAGCGACGTTCATTGCTGGTGATCGCACCTCAGAGCTCGACAGTTCGGCACTGCTTCTCGCCGTAATGCATCCTTGCATAGCCACCACACCTTATGCCTCGGCGGCTGATTGCACAGACGAGCTGTTTAGACAGAGGCAACTCGAAAGCATTGTCGTGATCTCGAAAGTCGTTCACCTTTCCCACTTCTAAGGTTTAGCAAACGACGAATAAATGCAAAGAGCAGCAAATCGCAGCGCCGGCACCGCCATTCAAGCAATTTCCGCGCTACACTAAGCGCACAGACCGATGATTTCTCTCTACGAACGAAGGGTTTGCAACCGGAGAGCAGTTAGCGCCCCTATGCGGCTGTACATTTAAGGCTTCACTATTAACGCACTCAAGGGTTGCTGATTTCAGATGTGCCCTTATAACGACATATTATTACATCGTGCAATTAACACAAGTCTTTTGTAAGTTTAACTTTGGCTTGAAATAGATACTTATTAAAGTCCGGCGACCTATCGCCGTATAAACCAGCATTTCATTAACTACTTTGCATGATTTGGGTACCTTTCGCAGGGCGAAATTAAGGCGGCGAATTTCAGCCATTTTTTTTGCAATAGCTGCACAATGTAAACGTAATGAAACGTTAATCCGACATCACTCTAAAATGTGTGCGTATCACATGCTTCATGTGACATTGTTCCAACCAACCAGATTTTAGGAAGCTGCCATTTCCGGTGTGCAGCTATTTGCTCCAAATTGGCAAGTCCAGCGCAAGTGCTCGCGCACGCACCGCTTGGAGCTTCTTTTCCCTTCACAATCACGTATATGTACCAGTCGGGCACTAAGAATAGCACTGCAAAAAATACATTTTCAATGACACGTTAATTCGACGTCCACGCGAAAAGTGCTTCTGTAACTGACCCTGATTTACAAACCCCTTTGCAGTGATTGACGCTTCTGAGAGCCAATCAGAGAGGCAATATGGCACGGACAGGCGAATGTGAATATCGAGAATCGGGCCCCTGGTCTTAATTCTGTGAGCATGAGCGCGGCAAAGCTGTTCACATGGCTGACGCGCCGTTTCATCGCCTTGGAGAGGTCTTTGCCAACGCCGACTGGTCTAAACGACTCAATACCAACTGCGATGCCGCTGCTTTTCTGTGTACCATCGGCAACGTTTTCTGGATAGGCCGCTACGTGGACGTTTGTGTTCGCATCAGCAGCATATTCCTCAGCCTGGACAGTGGCATCGGCACAGGCATTACTCAGTGCAGTTGAAAGGGCTTTGCTACCTGGTCACACATCAGTCGACGTGAGCGCGGGACAGCTGTTCACATAGTTGGCAGGCCCTTTTCTTCCTCTCGCAGAGGTCTTTGCGTGCTTATTTCCTGTGGTCGAAAAGGACTCGATACAAACAGACGATGCCTCTCCTTTCCTGTGCATCATCTGACGCGACTCGTGAATACGCCGCAGCACGGACGCCTGTGCATCAACCTGAAGCAACTACCTCCGCCTGCACAATGGCACCTGCACAGCCATCACTCAAAGCAGATCAAAAGGGCTGTTCTACCTGGTCGAACATCAGTGGGCATGAGCGCGGCAGAGCCGTTCACGTGACAGAGACGCCGCTGCATCGTTTGTAGAGCTTTTCGTGCGTCTTTCCTTTGGTCCAAAATGACTCGATACCAGCTGAAAACGCAGCTCATTTTCTTTGCACCATCGGAAGCGCCTCGTTGATAGGCCGCAACATGGACGCCTCTGTTTCCGCCTGCAGCAACCTCCGTATGGACTTTGGCATGGGCACAGGCATCCCTCATTACACATTTAAAGGGCTACGCTACCTGGTGACACTTCAGTGGGTGTGTGTTCGGCAAAACTGTTTACTTAGCTGACACGCCGTTGCTTGGTCTCGCAGAGGTATTTGGGTGCTTCTTTCCTATGGTCGAAATCAAGTCGACGCCAACAGGTGAGGCTGGTCCTTTCCAGCGCACCATCGGCAACGAGTCGTGGATCGGTTGCAACGCGGGCGTCTGTGTTTCCGCCTGCAGCAACTACCTCCGCCTGGGCATTGCATCGGCACAGGCGTCATTCAATGAGGATTTAAAGGGCGACACGACCTGGTGACGCTTCAACGGGGTAGAGCGCGACACAGCTGTTCACATCGCTTAAACGCCGTTTCATCGTCTCGCAGAAGTTTCTTGCCCGCCTCTTTGCTGCGATCGAAAGCGACTCGATAACAAAAGATGGTGCCGCTCCTTTCGTGTGCACAATCCGCAACGAGTCGTGGATATGCCGCAATATAGACGCCTGAATTTCGACCGGCAGCAATGACATCCGCCTTACCTAGGCAGTGAGATAATCACAGGCATCACTCGCTGTGTAAGACTTAAAGGGCTTAGCTATGTGGTCGCTCTTCAGTGGGCGTGAGCGTGGGAGAGTCATATACATGGCTGAAATGCCGCCTCTTCTTTGTAGAGGTCTTTACGTGCCTTGTTTCTGTGGTCAAAAAGACGCGAGACTAAGAAACGATGTATCTCCTTTCCAGGTGTTCAAATTCAAATTCAAATTCAAATTCAAATATTTATTCCAACATTACACCATACAGATATAATGTCGAGGATGGCAGGCAAAAAGCCTCCTGGAGGCTTGACCGGTCCTGCATCCTGGTGTACACTTGGCAGAGCGGCGGTGGCAGTCAGCTCATCAAAACACAAGAAGTGAATAAAGAAAGCCCAAAACAAAACATAGAAACATTCACAAATATGTATGAAGGAGAGACAGAGGTATTAAGGAAATAATAAAGACAAAAATATATTATATTACATTTTATGCAGTATAGGAGCGTATGAAGGCTTTAAAGTTTGACGGGTTCATGCTTAGAATGTCGATATCCATTTCAATTAGAGAATTTAACAACCTTGGTAAATTATTCTCAAGCATCTGTTTGCTATAATTAGTTCTGTATCTCGAAACATTCCATATTTCTGCGCGGCGTGTGGTGTAGGCAGGTACATTCTGATGCAGGTTCGCGATTTTCACTAACGTAAAATTATGTTTCCTGCTGCTATAGTAAAAATCCCGCAGAAGTCTGTATGTGTAAATGTCGTGAATCTTCGACAACTCCTCAGCGACAACTCCTGGATAGGCCGCAACTTGGACGCCTGTGTTTTTACCAGTAGCAACTACCTCCACCTCAACTCGAAAGTGACATCGGCACAGCCATCGCTCGCTGTGGAAGGTTTAAATGAATTAGGCGTGTAGTCGCTCTTTAGTGGATGTGAGCGTGTTAAAGCCATTCACATGGCTGGCACGCCGTATTTTCGTGTCGTAGAGGTCTTCGCGGGCCTAGTTATTCTCATCGAAAACGACTCGAGACCAACACATGATGCAGCTCCTTTACGGTGCACTGTCGGCAACGACTCGTGGATAAGCCGCAGCATGGACGCCTGTATTTCTACTGGGAGCAGTTAGGTCCGCCTCACCTCTATAGCGACATCGGCACAGGCATCACTCGCTGTGGAAGATATAAAAGGCTTAACCACCTGGTCGCTCTTCAGTGGTCGAGAGCTCGAGCGGCCTCTCAAACCGCAAGTCCGATGAGATCCAATGAGTACCGACATTGCGAATTGCAGGCGATTTGACAAGACTTTAGCAAAAATTTTATAATCCACATTTGCCATTGTAATGGGCCTATAACCTTCTACGGAGCGCACTTTTCCTTCATCAGTAGTTTTCGGGATTAGCACTGTGTGGCTTTTTGTAAAAGACTGAGGAAGGGCTCCTATATCGAGCCCCACAGTGAAGACCCGCAGCAGGACAGGAGTGAGAATAGATTTAAAAGCCTTGTAAAGTTCGCTTGAAATGCCGTCAGGACCAGGTGTTTTTAAGACAGGTAACTGATCAATTGCATGTTCCACCTCTTCCTGCGTGAAAGAGCCGCTAATAACAGAACAATCGTCATGTGATAAAAGGCTCACTAAGGTGTTGAAATGCACCAAATTTTCCGAATTATGCCCATCAGGTGAAGAACTAAACAAGTCTGTGTAGTAATCTACAAATACGGTCATCACCTCATTTGTATACTGGACACTAGTTTGCCATTGGACATCATCCCCGAAATGAACTTTGCAGTCACATGACGGCGCTCATCAAGCAAAGCCTGTCGTGTCGGGTGCTCACATTGGAGATCCGGATTGGGACGAGATCAAACACAGGCGCCCCTATAGCGTTCTGCATCAAATCTTTGCAACTCACTTTTGATACTAGCAAATTCATCCGTATATAAGCCAGGTGCTCCGCATTCTATTTCATACAGGTTGTACAAACTTTTCCTGAGTGTCTGCTCCTGATGTTTCCTGTGAAAGGACCTCACGGAACCAATTTCTAGAGCTGTAGCACGCACGTCCTGCTTAAACATTTCCCAAGCGGCGAACAACGGCATCTTCCTCGAGAAACAGGATTCCAGTTGCGAGAGGACACGAATGAAAAACTCTTAATCATTAATTACTAGGAGTTCAGCTTCTAAAGTGCCCATTGCGGCCTAAATTTTGAACAAGCATTGCCTCCGAGGCAAGCAACTACCATACAGTGATCAGAGAATGAAACTGGTACAGTGTCACAGACCAATCCTCGGGAGAGAAGTGCGAAAGATGCATAAATACGATCTAGGCGAGCGTCAGAATGGCCCTGAATGCGTGTGAATAAGCGGGAACCAGGACAGGAACTTCCGGTATCAATGAGCCTTGCATCTTCCGTAACAAGAGACAAAAGTTCACCGCCCCTCTCCCTGGGTGTATCAGGACCGGCAAGACAAATTGGGTCGCACACACAATTAAAGTCACCCATTAGCACAACGTGCTGGTCACTCTCCAGTAAGCTGGCTATGCATTCAAAAAACTAATGCGCTCTGGTACAGTATTAAATGCATAGACATTAATTAGTCGCCATGGCTTTCGATAAAGCAGAAAATCGCAGCATATCAACCGGCCCTCATTATCGACATTATAGGTCAAGCCCGAACCGGAGAGTTGCTTGTGCCAACCACCAACCAGTCGACAAGCCCACAGCATGCGTTAGGAGGACATTATATTCTGATAAAAAGGGCTGCAGGGCTACCTCGGTATCATCCTCATTTTAAATTTTCGTCTCCTGGACGGCGATAACATCAAGGTGCCTGCTGCAGAAGAGTCGGCGGAGTTGCACCTGCCTTTGGCGAGACCTAAGGCCAAGTACATTCAAAAGAAAACATTCGACAGAAGTCTGTCCTAACAAGTACATTCAGTGTTGCGAATACTAACTCTGCGGAAGCAGCCATGAAGACTGTAAGAAATGATGCCTACAGTTCCCCGTGCCTGTCGGTATACGGCGGAGCCGCCTGAGAGCCACCACCAGGCCTCCTGGACCGCGCACGTCGGCACTTCTTGTGCCTCGACGCTCGACGCCGACGGCTATGCGTGCTGCGCACCGGGTCCTCATCGTCACTCGTTTCGGAAGCGCAGGACGCGCGGCGTTTCTGCAGCGGCTCGTCTGCGGAACCAGGTTCATCATGCGCAGGAAGAAGGCCCTGATCTGAGTGAGAGGCCCTGAGTGAGAGGAGGAGGCGAAGTGCCCGCTCTAGTATCCGTAGGGGCCTCAAGGACGGCGACTTATTCTCCACCAGCAGCAGAACTCGGCGCCTCACGCCGAAACGGAGCTGCATGGCCATCCTCCGGCTCTTTACACTCCGCGGGAGCACTTTGGTGAACAACCGGCGCACTCACACTCGAAGACGCTACCTCCTAGGACGCTGGAGAGTTTGCAGAAAGGCGTCGAATCAGACAGATGCCTTCCAAACGCCTTCCAGTGTCTCCAGCATTTAAGATTCACAAAGAATTGTGTACTTAATTAATATCTTAACCACACATCAGTGACACAAGCAGGAACACCGCGCTAAAGGCTTTCGCCTCACTGCACTTTAGGCCAACAAAGTGCCCCCCCCCCCCTCAATTTTTTTTAAGTAACCCTCTTCCCTCAATGTTGAGAACGAGTGAGGGAAAATTTTGGAATACTGTTAATCCAGGTGACAACACTGCAATTTTTCTGAATAATGATGATAGAGAATTCTTGTCGCCATCTGAGTGTGCCTCTGTATTGAATGATGCATTTTCTACAAACTTTTCGTTATGAACAGGAAGTTTGTTGAAACTACTTCCATAAATTTTCTCTCATGCTACCCATGGCCGTTGCTCCTGCTGCAATTGTGAAATTAATTAATTCATTTGAAATTTCTTCAATATCAATTCAAATTTCTTGAAACAAATAAAAATGTATTCAATTTTCTTGCGAAAATATTCGAGCGGTCGATCGATCAAGGCAATTTGTGGAGGGAATGAACAATCGGGAAGGTATTTCGTCTTCATAAATCAGGTAACAAGTCATCCTGATTAAATTATCTACCCATATTGCTGACCATTATTGCATGCAATTTGAGCCTATATTACATTTTCATATCTATCATTTTTTAAACTCTACCTCCTTTTTTGCATCTGTTCAACATGGTTTTCGCCCTTCCTGCTGGTGCGAAACTCAGCATCTTCATTTCACAGAAGAGCTAGCATGGCGGCTAGTTTGTATTTCATCGTAAGGGTTTTGAAACCCCTAACTGGCACAGAACGGACACACACACACACACACACACACACACACACACACACACACACACACACACACACACACACACACACACACACACACACACACACACACACACACACACACACACACACACGCGCGCGCGCGCGCGCGCGCACACACACACACACACACACACACACACACACACACAATACACACACACACTTCGTCGAGTGTGTGTATTCTCTGATCTGTGGCACTTAGCACTTTCGAAAACCCTTACGATTCATTTCACACACTCGTTATATGACATATTTAATCGGAATTCCCGGGCAGACTGCATAATAAGGCGAAAGCCTTTAATGCCTCATACTGTCCTTAGCAGCCGTGTCGGCAGATGTGTCCGCTTTCGGTTACGTGCCTTGTATGGGCATATGCTGGTCATTAATTAAACGATACTTAATCGATGGCATTTGAATGATATCGGAACGCGATTTAAGGCATTCTATGACAATTGCATCATAATTAATGACTAACTAAGTAATAATAGTAAAGCAATTCGTCTAATTAACCTTTCTATTCAGAACTTTATATTATAATCAGAAACAAATAAAACCGAGTAGGCAATTGGTCGCGTTGGGGAATCGAACCAAGGTCTCCGGAGTGCCAGACGAGCACGCTAACCACTCCACCATGCCAGCTCGATGGTTTGGAATGAAAAAAGGCGCGTCTAGCTAATACGGCGTCTTCGTTCACTCCCATCTTCCTCCCTTCCCTTACGGCGAAGTTCAGGTGTCCACCGAGATATGCGAGACAGATACATTTCCTTTCCTCAAAAACCAATTCACCGACGAGCAAGGCGTACAGCCGAACGGTCTATGGCGTTCTGTGGACTCCCTGGCAGCGTTACGCTGTCGCGTTCCACTCTTAGGGGCGAAGCTTAAAATCTTAACCACACATCACTGACACAAGCAGCAACACCGCGTTAAAGGCTTTCGCCTCACCGCACTTTAGGTCAGCAAAGTGCCCCTTTGCATTTTTTTTCTTAATTTTTGCGAGGCATTTGATAAAGTTCATCATACGCTATTAATGATTAAACTATCTGCACCCAATCTTGATCCTGCATTACTAAATTGGCTCAAATATTTTCTCATTAATCGCTCACAGAACATGTGTATTAAGAGTTGCAATTTTCTCTAAACCAAAGTAACATCAGGCGTGACACAAGGCTTTGTTTCGGGGCCACTTTTGTTTCTATTATAAATTAAAGATTTGCTGAGTTGCGTCTCTTCTTGCATGCACTTATCAGCTCACGACTGTGTCATTTATCTCCAGGTTCGTAATGATGATTACATACTAATTCTTCAGTCCAATTTAAGTAGCTTTGCTCTTTGGGGCATGAAATGGCGTAAGCCATTTCATGTCCTAAGTGCAAAAAAATGTTAAGAAATAATATTAACATTAACAATAACATTAACAAATGCAAAATAATGTGTGTCTGTCAACAAGGTCAATTTACCTCGGTGTACACAATAACACTCCGTTTCAGCCCATGTCATCATAGAGGTAGATACCTTGCCCTAGCTATTTCCGCCACATTAAATTGGAAACCTCACATTAACCAAATTACTAGCAAAGCCAATCGCACTTAGGATACTTAAGACGCAAATTCAACAAAGCCCCTGTTTCATTGGAGCTTCCGGCCGCCGCGGTAGCTCAGTGGCTATGGCGCTCGGCTGCTTACCCGAAAGACGCGGGTTCGATCCCCGCCGCGGGGGTTGAATTTCGATGGAGGTGAAATTCTAGAGGCCCGCGTACTGTGCGTTGCCAATGCACGTTAAAAAGCCCCAGGTGGTCAAAATTTCCGGAGACCTTCACTACGGCGTCCCTCATAGCCTGAGTTGCTTTGGGACGTTAAACCCCATAAACCACAGACATCTCAAAAATGGAACCACGTTCCCGCAGACATCGCGTCTGTATCAGATTACGCTCTTTTCAGGCAAGCATTTTTCGGGCTTTTTGTGACGTCACCGAAGTGATTATTATATCTTTTTTTCTTCACTTTCGTGTTTACTAATATTGCTCTTCATATCTTGTTTTCGCTTTTAATTTATTTTTATTACAGTTATATTTTTCTCGCGTTCTTATATGTCACGCTACCTATTCTTATTTTGCGTTTACTATACTGTACATCTGCCCTTTTTATGTTTTTTCCCACTGCCCTCTAGAATGCTACGGTGATTCAGGACATGGAAAATAAATAAATAAATGCAGATAATCTTAAAAATAAAGCAAAGTGGAACCTGGAGTATCTCAGAAGTACCTTGGGAGAGTCCCCGCCCGAAGTCATACTGTTAGAGCACAAAGCATACACTAGACAAGTATTAGAATACGCTGCCATCGTAATAGATAATTTTCTCATAAAAAAACCGAAACCAGGCGACCGTCAGCTCAGATCCGTGAAGTTCATTTACTAGGTTCATTTACAAAATTGGAGACCTGTAGGTACTGCGAGAGAATCAAATTTTAATGGGAAAACAATGCTAGTCCCATTACGGGAAAAGCGGACGGCGTGCGCGCGTGTGCGTACTCGCAGATGGTACAGAGTGTCCCAGCGATGGCAAGAAAAATAGGGTCACGTCATCAAGCGGTCCTAGGACGGACACAGCTAGCCGATCACCGCCATTTCTGGTACTCATATATATGTCGTTTGTCTATACGTACTCCCCAGTGGACAGTTTTTCCGACTACATTCGTGCCAAAATTGTGCAATTCGTGCAATCGTTTCTCGAACAACGCTCCGGTTGGTGTTACACGATTTCTCGTTGCATATAGATTACATGTGCTACAAAGTTGGAATCCAGCTTGCGATAGGGATTCGAACCGACAACGTATGCACCTACCATTGCATGCCTGCCCAGACTGTTCACTTCTGCCCTTAAGGCGTGGTTGAGGTGGGCACCGAGATCGGAGAGAGTTGCTGCGCCATTTCCTTTCCTCAAAAACCAATTTTGGTACCAAAATTATGGTGTAACCGTTCTTCGTGTAGTGTTCCGGGTGGTGTTATATGCGCGCGTGTGTTTCTGTAGATGGGTTGGTGGATGCATAGAGTTTCTTACTAGTACCTAGAGGGAAAGCTGGCGGCGCTGCACTTCAGCCACCATAGACGCTCAAATCATCATGGGGCGGTGAGCTACTTGTTGCGGGACGGTCGTAATTTTTCGAGAACACGGAGTGGCACTACTTAGATGTTTCATTCCAAAAACGCTGTTCGTGTGTACGCAGACGACTTTCGCGCGAACGCAGTGTGCAAAACCCATAGTAGTGAAAACGCGACGACACACGACGCCAATAAAAGGTTTCACTTTTCTGAAATGCCATTAAAAACCTCTTATAGTGTTTAAGCAACAACATTTTTTTTTAAACATATTTGCTTTTAAAAGTGCGCCTGTTAATTACGGAATATCAGTCTTTGTAGTGTTCATTAAGTGGCCAATAGGAAAGCTAGCCATCTCTCATTTTGGGCAAACTTTGCATTTACATGCTTTTCTGCTCGTTTGTTGCAATTTACAGGCAGGATATTGAATGTTAGGACATTCGTAGTTATCGAACAGCTTTATTTTTCTATTATTTTTTGGCCAAAAGTTGTAGTTCTGCAGTCGGTAGCTCACCGCTCCATGATGCTTTGAGCGCTCATGGTGGCTGAAGTGGTCTCGAGGGGCCTCCATGCAAACTCCCATAGACGGTGTGCCAGCTTTCCCTCTAGGTAATAGTAAGAAACTCTATGTACTAAGCTATGTGGACAAGGTCGTGTCCGCAATACGTGAAACGTGTCCGCAAAACGTGTACGCAGCAGTTGTGAGGAACTCAGATAAGTTAGCGCCAAACGAATGGTTGTGATCGAAAGAGGATGATGTGAGGTTGGTGTCGAAAAAAGAATTATGCCGATAAGTTGATTAGTTAATTAATTAGAGCCAAAACGTCCGAAAAAGTGGGCGGGACCAGGGCAGTGTGCGGCTTCAAATTCGAAAAACCGTAAGTTCGGGCGGAGCCAACGCGTGGCGCCAAATTTAAAAACCCGAAATGAGTACTGAGATGAAACTAGGGAATAATCGGAGTTAATAGAAATTAAATCTATGAATGACTAATGAAAGTCGTGAATATATTTAACACCTAATTGGTGACCAATAATTAATTAGATTGATTAAGTAATTTAGTGTACACCACCCAATCGTCGATCAATGAATCGATCAGTGATCAGTCAATCGATCGGCGATAAATCAATCGATCACGGCAAAGAGAGAATAGAGGGGCAAAGTGTTTGATGAATGAAAAGTAATCAATTCAAAAAACTTTTGGTTGGAGTAATTAGGGAATTAATTATAAGCGAAAGATTGCGGTGGCGATTAATTGTTGTGATCACTATGACAGCTCATGACGTAACGTCAAAAGGTCATAGAATGTACATTTTCTTACCTACACTGGCTACACTAGTGTAGCCAATGTATTATGATTTCATGATGCACTTGCTACACTAGCGTAGCCAATGTAGGTAAAAAAAAATGGCGCTAGGAAGTTGCCGATGTGACGTCACCGGTGGCAGAGGAGAGCGGCCGCCGCAGACTTTCGGGGTCACCGTGACGTCAGAGGCGCGGAGCGACGGCGCAAAAAAAAAAGAAAACAATTTTAAATGAGTATACGGCCCCTTCCGCTTTGGCGCGCTATTCCTACGCCAGTCGCTCTCTCGCCGTTGGCGCCGTTCCTACCCCAGTCGCTCTCTCGTCGTTGGCGCCTGCAGATACTGTGTTCGCGCGTTGATGACGCACTGTTTGAATGTGTGCTTTGTGAGCGTGTTTCGATATGTACGACATGCTTCCATGATCATCGTCGAACAGCGAATCTCCAGAAAATGCTAGTGCCAATGCGGGATGAAACCGTAGGGGCGAAAAGGAGGGGTGACGAGTGCCAAGGAGGCGTCAATGCTTACGCATTACTCCAATGCGGGTTACCGCAGTGATCTCTAACGTTTTTTATTTATTTTACAGTCACAAAAGACGGATTTCAAGAAACCTAAACATTCAACGCACAAGTATTAGTAGGACCCGATTATTCCATAACAAAAAGTTGCAGAGTTCTGATGCAAAGCCAAGAATTAAAAAAAAACATTTTTCTCCCAGGATGGCACGTAACTGGATTTCAGTAGATCGCCAAACTGCTAAATACTCGACTCTAGATGCATTCAAACACGCTCTTATAAATTAATCTAAAAATACTTTTAATTCTGCTCTGTACCTACTTTTGTGCTTTGTAATATCCTTTTCGAGAAGTTTTTTTGTCATGTAAACCCTTTTGGACTTGTGCTGCAGTTGCGGTACACCATTATATTTTTTAAGCTGGTAGTTATTCAAGGCTCATTCCTTTTTCTGGTCACTCGTTTTTCTTCAGATGCCTGTTCCTTTGTAATCTACTTCCACTAAAAAGGCTGGTATTACTAAAGCTAGGCTCCACTCTGCTTCCGTTGTCACTGCTTTTTTTGCGCGACGATATTTTCAAAACTGATTTGTTACCTTGAAGTGCATTTATTTTAATATAGAATATCTTCAAGAACTCCTGCCAAAGAACGTGTAAAATGTTGGCCTTACCTGTAAAATAGTAAATACGGGGGATGTCGAAAACAAAAACAATCGGGGATCATTTAAGCTCCTGCTTAAAGGTTTGGTTTGGTTTATGAGGGTTTAACGTTCCAATGCGACTGAGGCTATGAGGGACGCCGTAGTGAAGGGCTCCGGAAATTTCTACCACCTGGGGGTCTTTAACGTGCACCGACATCGCACAGTACACGGGCCTCTAGAATTTCGCCTCCATCGAAATTCAGCCGCCGCGGCCCGGACCGAACCCGCGTCTTTCAGACCAGCAGCCGAGCACCGTAACCACTGAGCCACCGCGGCGGGTCCTGCTTAAAGGTTGAAGTTAAAAGTTTACTGACGGTTTCGAACAAATTACGCAAGGAATCTGCAGTAAGAGGTCCCATGGAAGAAGATCGTATGGTATCACGTGATTGCGTTAATGGCTTCATTCACTGGCCTGGGGCCTCTTTGCACATGACTTCGCATACTCAGACCCAGTGTCGGATAAAAGGCACTAGGCCTCCTTTTAACCAGGTGGAACGAACATGCTTGAGTGGACTGGGACAATAAAAAAAAGCCCGGGTGGCCTATGGGGACCGTGCCTTACTAGGGAACCAAAGTACACGTCTTTGGTTAATATCTCGCCCAATTTTTTGTTCAATGCAAGAAGAAAATTACTTACACTCTTCCATGCCATAATGAAGTTTCAGCCTTGTTGCCACCTCATGTTCACAACTGATGGGATGTTATCAGTTTTCAAATCCGCCGCTCCACGCGTGATGCCACTGCCTTATCGACCATTCCGGATTCTTTTGATTCGCTGGCGCCTCCAGGTTCTACGTTGAACGAAAGCCTTAACGCTTTCTCGTTAATAATATTGAAGACAAGCGGCGAGAAGTTATTTGCTGAAGCACTAGCAACCATCCAGAAAGCGCATCTTTTTTTGGTTTCTTGAATAACACTCATGAGATTGTCTTCTCGCTAATCAACTTTCCGCGACTAACGTAGCGAATTCCCGTTGCTTATAAGCGCTTTTGATCTTTGTCATGCTCTTTATATTTCGCTAGTCAAATGTGTTTCGGGCAAGTTCGCCAAAGAGGAGTAGAGTTACAGCCGCTCGTCGAGGAAGACGTCGCCCTGAGAACTACTTGTCGAACTAGTTAGGTTAGCTGATAGGACGACTTCCTCGGCCTGGAAGGGGTCTCGGTTTCAAGCATCGGACTAGGATAAATTTTCCTATCACTACGAATATTAAAAAAAAAACCTATGTAGATTTCGTTTGTAGCTGTATGGGGATTCTAATCCGCAATAACCTTTTTGATTTCTATGGTACTTTTCAGTACATTTACGGGAATGCTGTCATGCTTTATCAGGTCACCTGGCCTCTGCAGCCGCACCTTTTGATTTTCAGCGTGACTTTCTGTGTGTGTCAAGCAATACTGGTCCCACTTTCACCCTCATCCTCTGATACCCATGTGACATTCTCAACTGCTCTGGAGCAGAGTCGCAAGCCGGGCATTGCTTATTGGTCCGTTCCCCTAACACTAATTTATTTCCTTGAGCACTCTCTTGTTGAACGCAGGGATAAAAATTACTTTTTAGTTTCTTTTTATTTTCTTCTTGCAATTATTTTGTACCCTTATTTTGAATCTCTCTGTGATCTGACACATGGCGAGAAGCTGACAATTTTGATAAACCGTCCGTTTTGCCAGAGCTCGTAATTTTGATGCAAAAAGCGCAGCCTGCCCACCAACATGGTTGCAATGGCCTATCAACATTAGTAACGTTTGTTCCTGGGCTAGTTGGGTATGCATGTTACATTTCACGAAATAAGGCGCTAACAAACACACGCGACGAGACAGGACGACGATCGTCGCCTGTATCGTCGTCTGGTCTTGTCGCGTGTGTTTTTTAGCGCCTTATTTTTTGCAGGAGGCCTATCAACATCATCATCATAAGCCTGATTGCGCCCACTGCAGTACAAAAGAATCTCCAATTATTCTTCAATTAAGCAGATTCTGTGCCAGGAAAGGGCGCCTTATTCGGGCAAACTTCCTGATCTCATCCGCCCACCTAACTTCCTGCTGATCCCTGCTACATCTACATTCTTTTCGCATTGAGTCCGTTACCCTTAACGACCATGGGCTATCTTACCTTCGCATTACATGCCCTTACCATGCCCATTTCTTCTACTTCATTTCAACTTGGATGTCATTACCCTGCGCTTTTTTCCTGTCCAATCTGCTGTCTGCCTTACATCCGTCATTTATGTTTCCATACTCGCTGCGTTGTACTCAATTTCAGCTGAAATATTATCTTAGCTTTGACATTTCTGCCCCATTGGTGAGTTCACGTAAGATATAGCTACTGTATCTTTATGAATACTGGTGAACTGCTATTCATAATCTTAGAGTATGTGACAAATGCGTTTCATACTTTTGTTATTCTTGTAATCATTCGTTTCTAGTTGTCCGGATCTGCGATCACTAAGTACCCTAAGTGGATGTATTTTTTACAACTTCCGGCGACTAGCTACCTTTCGCAAACTATAGTTTCCTTCCAAAACTGTTGAACATTACTCCACATTAATTTTTCAGAACTATCGCTCCGGTTTACCTGTCTAAGATATTGATCATGATTTGCAATTCCTCCCATGAGTTACTTAGCAAGACAATGTCATCAGGGAATCAAAGGTTACTAAGAAATTCTACAGTAACTCATTTCCCCAACCGCTCACAATCCAGGTTCCTGAATACCCCCTGTAAACACGCGATGAATAGCATTGGAGAGATCGTGTCTCCCTCCCTGACACTCTCGGTTATTTGGGTTTCATTACTTTCATTATTGAGAACTAGGGTGGATGTGCAGCCCCGACAGATTCTTATAAAATAAATTATACAGTAGGCTATATAAGGCGACGGCCCCATGATTCCTCTCTAAACATTTAACTACCGCCCCTCCATGAAGGCCATACGTTGCGCTCGTCTTAATCTACGCGTTCTAAAACTGCATTTCTCGTTTTCACTCCATTTCTGTCTTCTGCATTTCTGTGGTTTCGGAGGCAGACGACTGCCGCTTTTTTCTTGCCCTCTTCTGCAATCCCTAGAAAGGTTTCTCCGATATCACTTCTAGCTTTGAGCCAACTGTGGAATAATTTAAAATTCTATTATGAACTTATTGATAAGAATGGTCGAATCTTAAGGTGCCGAGCATAATCTTTGTTTGTGCTGCGCTCGCACCCACTAGTTAAGAGTGCTATAGAAAGTCGATGGGAAGCATTTCTGATAGCGAACAGAAGAAATATACAAGCGTCCCGAGGAGGGATCCGCGGATATATTTGCTGTTAAGGTACGATCTTGTGATGTGCGAAAAAACTGCATCTATTAGCAACTTCCCCTTGAAGAAATTCACTTCTCCATAATTGTTTGGTACGCGAGGAAAATAACACTATTTTGTGTGTGTGTGTGTAATATGTTTTTTTTATCGCTCACAATATCTTCACTAAATGGTTCAGACCAAAGCAATCATTGCATACCTACACGATGTGATGTACCAAACCGTCTGGTTTTTTTGTGAAAAAAGAAATGGGCCCCGTTTTGTTGACGCTCCACCTGATGAACTTTGCTGTCAACAGCGCATGAAAGGGAAGACCCGGCGGCGCACGTTGCACCCTACTATTCTGCCACCTTATGGAGTGACCTATCAGGCAGAACACTTAGGTAGGGGAAGCGATTTCCCGGCCCGCTTAACGAGAAATGTTAAAATGGCGTCACTTTCTACACCACGATGCATCAGGTCACGCGCCTCGGTTTACTTCACGCGCGCCTCTCTTGCTATAATCGACCGCAGGTACACGAAGAGCCCAAGTTCTTCAATTACGCTAAGTTGCCCCGCTCCAGCCTAAAAACTCTACCACAGAGCTTCCGAGCGACCTCCCGGCCGCAGCGCGCTTTCAAAACTTTACTTTCCGCTCCCCTCTTCCATGCCCACCGACGCCTGCAAAGTCGACGCCGTCGTTTAAGTATGCACGCGGCAGAGGGGTGGCAGGTGGCGGGGAGGTCTCGTGCACGACATTAACCACGAGCGTCAACCGGGAACGTTCTTCCCCGAAACGGGCTCATGTACACGTGTACAGCATTACGACACAGGGTGCGGCGCCGTGCTCGCGGGGCATTAGAAAACTTCGGCGGAAAGTCCATCGGGGCTGCCAACCAGCTCGCGCCCAGCACAACGAAGCGGGCCTCCCTGAAAGCGGGCGCGGCTGATTCTGGCAGCTAGCACAATGTACGGCGCCTGCCGGGCTGCTCGCCGGCTGTAGGGCTCCAGGCGGGGCGAGAGCGGATGGCCCGCGCTCTCTACCGTCATTATGCGACGCGAGAACTGGTGTCTTAACGCGCTCCGCTCGAACCACTAATGTCTCGATATCCCTGATAAGAGAAGCCGGGAGGAATAAAGGAGCGTAATATATCGCCGTTTCCAGCCCAGTGTCGTCTTGTAATTTCTCCGCGAACGTGGTAGCGGCACCGAATATTCGGTGTTCAACAAACGGACGACCCAATTGGAAAGGACGCCGAGGGCAGGGAAGAAAGGTTCACCGGCGAGGACGAGGGGTGAGAATTAAGGAAGACGAAGGAGTTCGTTGCTTGTCGGTGCGTCTTTTGAAACTCATTACGCCTCTCCGCGAAGTTGTTGTGCCATGCACGCGGCCGCAAGCCGTTGGAGTAGGCGGAGCGAGAGGAGCCGTGGTTCACCCTACCATGGCAGAGCGGCTCCCCCTCACTGGAAGTCGGTGATGAGAAGAATTTCCTGCGGCAACACTACGACGAAGTTTAGGTCACAACTTACTGCATTACTGCTGATAAAAACAAAAAAACTTGCGAGGACTTCAATTTCTATGCAGGTGTTTCGGGAATTGTGCTATCCCTTTCATGTGCCTCTCGCCGTTTCTCTTCAGGAAGACTTTCTTCCTGTCTAAACAGTTTGTTATGCGATCCATATGCGTCTGTCTTCGTCCGGCCATTCAGCTGCGCTACGTTTTTTTAATTAGTCTTGTGTTCCATGCAAAACATTGATAGCTGTTTTTTTGCAAAAGCAGTGCGACTGTGCTCCTCGCGCACCACGGAAGTGTGATGCGTCGAAGTGAAGTCGTCACATTTAAGAAGCCCCACGAATCAGTCCCCACCCACCCACACCTCTCCTGGCCACCCCTGCGGAACTGCGCCCTCCGGAAGCTCCACGCACTAGAAGGCCTTCACCTACGTAAAGCCCAAACGTATCAGTGGGACGAAAAGACGAAAAGCGACGGTGAAAAGTTACCACGCTGACAATATCATTATTAATATATCGAAAAAAAAACTGGCTCAAAGACACTCTTCTATGGCACCGCTGAAGCTACCGGAAGGGGACTGGAGTAATCACCATCGATACTTACTACTGAGATAAAAGCTCTACCGCACAACCAGGCGAGGACTGTAGCTCAGGCTCATTTGACTCACCAGCCAATGGCACACTAAACTTTTGTACGCGCAGGCTTATCGTCGATAGAAATAACCTACGGGATGCCTTCAGATGACAGCATTAGATTTCTTGATGATACTTTTATTTTAGGAAGCACAAGTTTACTGGAAGTACGAACCAGGCGCTAACAAGCCACTGCTTCCGTATGACTCTGCTCATGCGAAACTTGTCAAGAGAGGCGTTGCAAACTTATTCTTTCGAATACCTCGCACAAGACTTGCCCGGAGCTGATGACTGCAGGCTTTAATGAGTAGATCCTCCGACTGACTGCTTCTGGATACTCCTATCATGCACTGGTTAGCGTCTGTGAAGGCAGCCTAGAACTTAAGTCATCAAAACAGCCTGAGGCCTTCCGGGCTTACCCTAGAAGCCAGAAAATCGCGTTGATGCCGTACATTCACGGCTTGTCGCGTCGACTAAAAAAGATTGCACAAAGGGGGAATGTTAAAGTTTTTTTTTTATGCTCCCGACAAGCTCCAAAAACTGTGCAGATTGATAAATTCCGGCGCCTCTCACGAGCTTGGGTGCAAGGATAACCGCAGGGACAAGTACATGAAATGTGCGGAATCATTCGTCTATTGTGTACGGATTTCCTGTAGTAAGATGTATGTAGTTCATAGTCGGAGGTGTGCGAATAATAGCTTCCGTGAAACCGCAGATATTGCAAGGGCAGGTGTGGGGGGTTCCTCGATGTGCACTCTAGGGATTGTGAACAAGTGTGAAGTTATTAGTGGAGTACCCAGTTCTGGCCCAGGGCAAGACCCCAGTGCGACATGGAACTGTTCACCAATTTACCAGGACTGCACCATCATCACAAAAAGCTGCTGTCAACTGACGCGCGGAATCATCGAGGCAAAGTTGATTGAACGTTTGGACGTTCTTTGTGTGGCCAAGCCGTCTATCGCGCTGTCTTCGAAGGACTTGCAATATTTGCGTTGTACCTGATTATTTTGCTGGCTGCGCATGTGTGATGATAGGCCACGTCTTGCCTATACTATATGCCCAGACGAAGACAAGTCCCCTTGTCGAAACGTTGGCTCAAGCAACCTGAGGTTTTCCCCTCCCTTGTTCATTTTGTGATCGCCAAGGACCATCTACCACACCCTCTCTCTACCATATATTCCGCTGTGTGGTTCATAATAAATTGTTGCAAGTTAGCGCTCGTGCGTTCCTGTCTCTCTTCGCCTGTGCTTTCATGTCATGTCATACCAACACGCCCAAACTGCAACGGTATTGAATTACGCATTGAGTCGTGCGAAATAATGAGTTGAATGAAATAGTTGGAAAACCACGCAAATAGAGCTGGTGAACGAGTTTACTGCTTGCAACGAGGTCGAATTCTTCACTGAAATCTAAAAAGATGACGTCATTGTTGCCTCACTACTTCAAAACACTGGCAAGGCTATGGAAAACTGAGGCGACTTGCACTACAGTAGGAAAACCTTCCCTGAATACAAGCTGAAAAGAAGCTAGCACGTTAGTTGGTCAAAATCAACAACGGTCTTCTGAAGAAGTATTTTTATAAAGGCGCTATTGAATTTTGAGCATGAATGTGAAGATGGGACCGCACATGCCGGAATAACTGAATGTAACTGTTTTTTTTGTGAAGGCGGTTGCACTACGCAGCCACACTTGTTACAGCCGACTATCGGCTTTAGGCAATTCTTTTTGTTTTGCTTTGGTCCTGTACACTTCGTTCAGTTATCGTTTTTATCGAGCTCACCTTATCATACATGTATTTTTTCACTTTTATGGCCCTCTACAGCACGTAACGTTTACTGGCTATGCGCCGCCAATTTACGGCTGTAAATTGTGTGTTTCCATCAGTAAAAGATTGGCTGTCATCACGCGCTTGTCTTTGTCCCCCTCTTTTCATTTGTTCGCGTTGCTGTTTTTCTGTGTAGACCAAGTTAACGAGCATGCAGCGTTGAAGTGTACATTCTACGCCTGCAGTTATAATGGAAAATCCTTCCTGCCCTTAAAATATCTGCCCATGAAGAATGAAAGTGCTCCTTTTACTTACGCTCTGCCTTCTAGCGCCCCCGAGTAACGCAATGTTAGCAACATTTACAATCCTTGGAGTGGTGTCATTCTATTCTTGGAGAAGCACTGGTGTTGCAATCCGATGCGGTGAAGCACCGGACTTTCCTTCATGCAGTGCGCGGCCTCGAAGCACTGACAGCAGTAATCTGGGCGCAGGAGTGATGCTTTGCCGCTGCCAGAATCGCCTGTTAGCTTGTCGCCCAGCAGCAGTGCTTCTGCGCCCATATCGCGTGTATACTACGCTGCTGAATTCGAGGATGAGGCTCTCACCGTGCTTACCACCGCAAGGACAATTAGCGTGGAATAAACGGACCGTTCGCGGAGGGTGGATGGGAAGGAAATGCGATGCCGCACGAACCTCTCTCATGCGCTTGAACAGGGAAGGACGGGAAGGCGACAGCGAGCCGCGCACTTTCCCACCAAAATTCTCGTGGCGAGTACGCGTGCCGAGACAGCGCTCAAAGTCTCCCGTCGCGCGATCGGTCCTCGGGGATGCTCCCTGGGTTGCGACAGAATGCTCTAATTAGGCTTAACGGCTTCGCGAGGACTCTGCCTTCGTAGCTGCCGCGCTTTTTCCCATTTTGCATTCACCGCAGGAAGGAAGAGCGTGACGTGGAGGACGCTGGGCCTAAAGAGGAGCGAAGTGAAAGCAAACGGAAGTTGCCATGCAGTTGAGAGCCGGAGGAGGAGACAAAGATTGAAAGCGAGGAATGAAATAAAAAGAGTTTCCCGAAACGTGGCGCAAGAGAGCCTCGCGGGAGGGACGCAAAGGGTGAGCGGGGGGATCCTGGGCGGTGCGCCGCTGCGCGCCTTGTGCTGCAGCGTTTGAGTCCGCGAAAGGGGATTCCGAGGCGTGTTACTCTTGATTGATTTGCATATTTATGATCGGGTAAAAAGGGAAGTGAGGGAACGGGAGAGGGAAGCGAGGGGCCCTGCACGCGTTCTCTTGTCGTGCGTCGGCGCCCGCAAATGCTTTTACCAGGATGAATCCACGACCGGCTTCGCGCATGCTTCCGCCGCTGCTGCTCCGTTCGAGCCGCGGGCGTCGCAGTGAACGCGGCCGGGATATTTATTGACTTTTTCATTCTTTGCTTCGTCCGGTCGCCTCCATAGAAAGGCCGGCGACGAAGACTGACGCGCGCAGCACGCCGAGAGCACTTCCCGACACTACAAACGTTGCCAGACCCACTGGCAAATCGGTCCTTTTGTCTCCTGTGCCATCCGCTACGCTGCTCGTTCGCTGATGGGAAGCAATCATGACGATTGAACGCGCGGCTTCCTCGGCACTGGTCTTGGCATTTTATATGTTTATTCTCGCTTTATGCGTGTCTTTCCTTGCTTTTCATAATACCAAGAGAGCTTGACGGAACAGCGCGGGCATTGAGTGGAGAGCAGTTCTGAGGTCTAGAGGGGATTAGCGCAATACACACTACACTCGAAGCGTCACTCTATGGCAGTGTTTCATTGCGAGCCAAACTCCTTTGGCGCCGATGCTTTCAGCGCTACCCGAAGGTTGATGCAATATCGCGAAAACACTGTGATAAGAAAACCGGAATACAAGAATCAGTGACCAGCTAGCCGCATTGAACCTCGGCGAAAAAAACGGTCAACAGCCATGCAGTAGTGCACTGAAGTGACGCTCCTGCCCCTACCCTTGCCTCCGAGCCCCGTCCACGTCATCATCATCACCAGAAGCCTAACTACGACGACTGCATGCACAACCAAGGCCTCTCCCATATCTCCCCAAATAACCATATCCGGGCACCTATAGGTAGTTTTCTCCTCATTCGCCGACACAAAAACGGAAGCAACCGGGTTGCGCCCTCATCTCAGTGACCCCGGTGTCGACTAGGCTAGCATGTGAGAACAGTTCGTTACTGCATGGTTCGCTACCGTCACTTAGGTGAGAATTGTTGATGGCCCGGCGAATAGAATAGTGGGCGTGCTGGCTCATGCATGGCTGATTTGATGGTACAGGTTCGCTGGCAACGTAAAATGTGTCAGTCTCACAAAACGCCCTATCTCAATAAAACTGGGCAGGCTTGTAAAAGCCGAAGCTTTTTGCCAACAAACCAGGCGTTCAATTCCCGAAGCTGTCCTTAGAATAAAGCAGGACGGCATGGGCCCAGCACTTCTACCATGTACCGTGCTATCACGATTGCCTTAGTGAAGGGACCAGCCGCATCGCTCAAGTTGCTCTTCATTTGCGGGCACCAGCTACAGCTTACACAGCAGTTCCAGCAATCCGACGTGTGGGCTTATGTGCTTTGGGAGAACTCGTGTGTCCTCAGCTATTTCTCTGTTCAAGCCGCACGGCGCTAACCAGCGGCTGGTCGGAGATGGCACTAAGGGGGTTTTCAAATCTGCTAGACTACTAGAGTTGGGAAGTAGACTCATTGTTCATCACATCTGCAAAGTTTTTTTTTTATTATTTCAATCACTAAAGAGCTGGCTCAATCACCGATTTAAAGCGCGCCATTCAGATATCCCGCACGAGCGCAGGAGAGGAGAAAAGTGCAGAGAGAGAAACCTCTTTCATCGTGGCCCATGTGAGGCTACGCCGAGGAGCTGGAGACACTCTGAGCCAGCCATGCCAGCTTTCAGCGTGTGCTGTTCCTCGTGTTGCCTGCGTTGTGTAGGTAGACAGCACCTCAGTAGAGTTTTGAGCACCAGATCCAAGGTGAGGTACTGCTCTGCGTTCGGGTGCACGAGTGCCTACGGCCGCGACGATGTCGTTTTTCATCATTTACGGCAAGAGCAAAAGCTCGCAGCGGTGTGCGTCGCTGCCGTGAAGCAAAGCAAGCGTACTGTGCTCGAGGCGGTGTCGTGACAGCCACTATTTATAGACAACTGCGAAGCGGGCAACACTACTCTTTAAGACCACTCATAGAGCTTGCTCATAGTGCGATCTTTAGAGCTCCCTGTCAAAAAAGGCACGGCTTAACACAGACCTGATTCCTTCGATTTTCTCGCAGAAAACAAGCCTGTCACCAATGCCAAGAAGAGCGGTTACTAAACGGAGAAAACATTAGCTATGGGCTTCTACTTCTGATTCTAATTGCTTTGCGACAGTTCAGGTGTGATTTGTGTGTAAAGTTTTGCATGTATCATCATCAGCCCACGCGGACAGCCACCTCGCGAGGGGGACGAGTAGACAGCTCCGGCGCGTGGCTGCACAGCGCGTAGCTTGCCTACAGATCGCGTAGAAGATTCATCACGTGCGGGCGGGAGATTGAGAAGAACCTACTGGTTTGTCGGAGGTCGTACCGTCTCTGCGAGGTGCTTTCCATTACGCCCCTGACAAGCTCGCGTAGCCCCTGTGGAAGCTATGTTAGAGGCTCAGGCATGTTGACCACCTCGGCGCAGGCGCGGCCAAATCTCCTAAGGTTTGCGGACCAAGGTTCGGTTCGACGCGTCTAAGCAAGCAAGCAAGCATGGAAGCCGCCTTATCGCAGCTTCCGGTTGCTGCCTTATCGCAATTCTCAGTTTCGCGATTTAGATGAAAACATTCGACAGAGGTCTGTCTGAAAGGTGGCGGTCCTACTTCAGTGGTGAACAGATGACATTCTTGGAGATATCTGTGAGTCGACTGTACCTCGCTCGTCTTCTTTATAAATGTGTTTCAAATATCCTAAGAAAGCCCATTTTCTCTGCTTTCAAAGATGCATTCCGTTTGTCAATAGCTGCAAAAGTGTTTAAGCTGTAAATGAAATCTAAAAGGTAAACGTGTCGGCGCTCTGCTTTTCGCAGGAAATGCGAAGTTGTAAAAAACCTCTTCCACCTAGAAAAAAATCGTTTGGGACGCTTTCAGATCAGATGCCAATGAGCGTGTTTAATGAATTAAGAAATTGTTGTGTCCCCTTATTGCTTTTGTGTGTGTGCGCCCCCGCATCCTCCTCCTGTTTTGGGAAGCCACTCCCTCCCGTGGACGCTTCTCCGCTCCCTCCTTTCTTCGGGCGGCCAGTTCGGCTCCTGCCTCGGTCGACGCTGGTCGCACCCTCATCGGCTTTAAATAAACGAAGTCTTAAAGTACCGTGTGCGTCTTTCGCTGCATTCAACACAGCGACCGGACACGACAGTGGCGACGAGAAAGTGGATTCGACCCGCGCTACGCAACGCTATTGACAAGCCATGGCTACGCGAGGGTTTCCCAATCAGATACCAGAATTCAACGGCTCATCGTGGTCATCGTGGGTTGGACGCCTTCAGTTCTACTTTGAAGCTAACAACATCACAGACCCAGCCTTGAAGAGGGCCAACCTGCTGACGCTGTGCGGGGAGCAGACCTACGATACTGTCTGCGCCCTTATTCAGCCAAGCACACCAGCGGCAGTGTCTTACGACGACATCGTAAAAGCGCTGCAAAAGCACTACGACCCAAGGCCATCCGAGGTCTACAGCCGGGCTCGCTTCCAACGACGAGATCAACTGGGAGGAGAAACTGTGAGCGCCTACGTAGCCGCGCTCAAGAAGCTCGCTGCCGACTGCAATTTTGGAACGCTGTCGACAACAGCTACCGGGCAGGAGGGAGACGCAGCTTCTTCTGCTAACACCACCATGCTTCCCTTGGACGTGATGTTACGCGACAGATTTGTGTGCGGACTGAGTGACGAGTCACTGCAGCAGCGCCTGTTCGCTGAGAAGGACCTCACATTCAGCAAAGCTTACGACATCGCCGTTCGAGCGGAGAGCGCCGGTCACCAGCAGAGAGGGATTCGCCGGAACACCAAGCCGGTACACCAGACAAGCAACCAGGTGCGCAAGCCTTCTGTTGTTGTAAAATCGGTCAAAAAGGCACAACGCTGCTGGCGGTGTGACGACCAACACAACCCCCAGGGATGTCGATTCCAGTCAGCCACGTGTAATTTTTGCCACAAGCGAGGGCATATCGAAAGAGCATGCATTACGAAACGGAGACTTGCCAAGATAAAGTCACCTTCCCAGCCTAATCACAGCGTCAACGCCTCAGAGAATACGCCGCTATCTGATCTCCATGGAACAACATCAGCAACACCATCTGTGTTGTACGACCTGAACACCATGAATCTCGGCACGCGACCGAAGATTTTTACAGAAGTAAGCGTACATCACCAGCTGATTAAGTTCGAGGTGGACTCCGGCGCAGCCTGTACTCTGATCAGTGAGGACACGTTCCGAACTTCATGGCCATCTGACGCACCCGCCCTGCAACAAGACGACACGCACCTGCGAACGTGGTCAGGACAGAATCTGCCACTATTGGGCTCTGCCAACGTGCAGGTTAACTACAACGGCCAGACCCATACGCTACCTCTGCTTGTTGTGAAGGGCACAGGATCAAGCCTTCTAGGGAGAAACTGGTTTTCTCCACTAGGCGTGATGATATGCGGCATACACCAGACGCCGAGCCAGAACATGGTTGAGCAACTGCAAGAGAAATACGAAAGAGTATTCTCGGAAGAGATTCCAGGAAACGAAGGGCCCCCGGTCACACTGGAGTTGTTGGACAACGCGCAACCCAAATTTCTGAAGGCCAGGCCGGTGCCGTTTGCTCTCCGAGATTCAGTTGAAAAAGAGTTGGACAAACTGGAGCAGCAAGGTGTCATCGAGCCGACGCAGCATTCAGAATGGGCCACACCACTTGTCGTAGTTCGCAAGAAGAACGGAACCATACGCCTCTGCGGAGACTACCGGAGCACCGTCAATCTTGCGACTAAAGCGTCCTCTTACCCGCTACCGACACCTGAAGAAGTATTCAGTGTACTACGTGGCGCAAGAGTCTTCAGCACATTGGACCTCACCCAGGCGTATCAGCAGCTGAAGGTGAGCGAGTCAACTGCTGAATTATTGGCAATTAACACACTGAAAGGCTTGTACAAAGTCAAGCGACTGCCTTTTGGCGTAGCTGCAGCCCCGGCCATATTTCAAAAATTCATGGAGACAGTGCTTCAGGGCATCCCAGGAGTTTGTGTCTACCTTGACGATGTCATCATCAGTGGCACTTCCACTGAAGAGCATGCAGTGCGCCTAGAGCTCGTTCTCGAAAGGCTAGCAAACGCTAATTTGTGCATAAGCAAATCGAAGTGCTGTTTTGCGGTGCCAGAGGTGCAATTTCTGGGACACCGAATTGATGCGGAAGGCATTCACCCTACCGAGGACAAAGTGCGAGCGATCACAGAAGCACGAGCTCCAACAAACAAGCAGGAGCTACAGGCTTTTCTCGGACTCTTGACGTTCTACGACCGGTTCTTGGAACAAAGAGCTACCGTGGCCAACGACTTATACCAACTCCTTCGGAAAGATGTGACATGGACATGGTCGCCACGCCATCAGCAGTCATTCGATGCCCTGAAAGACCTGATTCGAAGATGTACAGTCCTCCGCCACTACGACGAAAGGAAGCCTCTGCTTTTGGCTTGCGACGCATCACCGTACGGAGTCGGCGCGGTTCTATCGCAAACTGACGAGCAAGGAAGGGAAGCTCCCATCGCCTTCGCCTCACGTACGTTGTCGCAAGCAGAACGCAACTACGCGCAACTTGACAAAGAAGGGCTAGCCATCGTCTACGCGGCGACACATTTTCACCAGTACATTGCCGGCCGGAAGGTGACCTTTATAACCGATCACCGACCGCTATTGGGCATTCTGGGACCACAAAGGCCTATGCCACCAACTTTGTCTCCGCGAATGACACGTTGGTGCATCAAACTCTCAGCGTACGACTACGCTCTGGTCTACCGCAATGGGAGTAAACATCAAAACGCCGATGCGCTAAGCCGTCTGCCACTAGACGCAACTGTTGACGAACCATTTCCACCAGGAGACGTTCTGATGTTCGAAGCACTGCCAGAACCTCCGCTTACAGCAGGCACAGTTGCAGCATCTACGCAGAAGTGCGCAGCTCTCCGGCTAGTTTACACAGCTGTTCAACAAGGCAACGTGCATAAACTCAAAGGGGACAACTTCGACGCTTACCGCAGGCGAGCTACAGAGTTGAGCACCCATCGCGGCTGCATCATATTTGGGTCCCGAGTTGTGATGCCGAGAGAACTACGCGCACAAGCTATGTCTCTCATCCACGCCGGACATCGGGGCATCGTTGCAATGAAAAAGTGTGCCAGAAGCTACATGTGGTGGCCTGGCATTGACAACGACATCGAAACAGTGGTGCGAGAATGCAAGCCTTGCCAGAGCAGCCGGAGCGCCCCGCCGAAAGCTCCTGTCCCAGAATGGGAAAAGCCAGACACACCATGGCACACACTGCACATTGATTTTGCAGGACCAATTGAGGGCTGCACTTTCCTTGTGGTCGTAGATGCCTACACAAAGTGGCTTGAGATAAGGCAAATGGGACAGACGACTTCGGCAGCAGTCATTGACAACCTCCGATCACTATTTGCAACGTTCGGCCTGCCGCGCAAGGTAGTGTCGGACAACGGAACACCGTTTGTGTCTGCGGAGATCCTCAAGTTTTATCGCGACAACGGGATCTCATCAGTTACATCGGCCCCCTACCACCCAGCGACAAACGGACAAGCCGAGCGCTACGTAGCCGAGCTAAAACGCGCCCTTGAAAGAGATCAGACAGGCTCGCTGCAGCGCCGCCTTGCGCGCTTTCTCTTCAAGCAGCACACGACGGTTCAGAGCACAACAGGCGAGACCCCCTCGAAAATGATGTTCGAGCGTGAAATGCGAACCCAGCTCACAGCCATCCTCCCCGAGCCAAAGGCAGAGACGTTCCGGGAAGAAAAAGCAATTCCGCGCTGCGGCACGCTTAATGAGGGGCAGCGCGTCCTCGCCCGACAGTTTCTGAAAAAGCCACGCTGGGAGGAAGCTACAATTGTCAGACGCATAGGCCTGCGCTCTTGGCTCGTCAACATACATGGCACAGTAGCACGCCGACATCTCAACCAGCTGCGTAGATTTACGACGCCGTCTGAGAGCTGTCCGCCAGCGGAGAGAACACGTGCACCATCTTCCCACATAGCCTGGCACCTCTTCCCGGAAGAAGAGACTTCGCCCAGGACAGACCTAGGAGACACAGCGAACAACAGCCAGCCTACAAGTGTTTCTCCCCCGAGCGCACAAAGCCGGCGCGCCTCCACGCGTGAGCGCCGACCCCCTGCACGATACCAGGCAACTTTCTAAGGGGGAAGGAAGTGTTGTGTCCCCTTATTGCTTTTGTGTGTGTGCGCCCCCGCATCCTCCTCCTGTTTTGGGAAGCCACTCCCTCCCGTGGACGCTTCTCCGCTCCCTCCTTTCTTCGGGCGGCAAGTTCGGCTCCTGCCTCGGTCGACGCTGGTCGCACCCTCATCGGCTTTAAATAAACGAAGTCTTAAAGTACCGTGTGCGTCTTTCGCTGCATTCAACACAGCTACCGGACACGACAGAAATGTACATAGTTTTTTGGTCACATATCTTTGAAAAGGGTATAAAACAGGAAAATATATTCTGCAAAAACATTTAGGATGCACGCTGTACCGAGGCGAACTTTTGCACACTTGGAGACCGTACACTCTTTCTTTCTTCCGAAAAATACCACTTGGCTGCCTCGCTTGGTTTAAAAGTTATTTCTGATCAATTTTAGCGTTATTTTTGGAATACCTGACAACAAATAGTTAAACTGTACAGGAAACCTGCACTAAGCAATGCTTAGGTTTCGCGGGGTGTCAAAACTGGCTTATGTCTCTAAGCGTTTCCAAGTGCTGCTATATCCGATTAATCAGAAAGCGAAACCCCGTGCAATCAAATTATCACATGAAGGCTCAGCCCCTCGCCATAGTTAACGAAAAAATTTTCATTTTTTCTACAGATTTATCAGGGAATTGTCATGTTTAATGTAAAACCCCGTAGGCAGGATGCGTTCTTAACTTTATCAGAACAAATTTTAAGCAAGCCCCGCAGAAAGTAAAAGCGGCCGTGAAACACTGCTGGAAGAGATGCTGGCCATACTTCAGGTGCATTCTTTATGTCACACAGATGCTGACTCAGAAAGAGTTCAATGAATCGGCAAGTAGGAACTCGAGTTATTCAATAAACAAATTTTAAATATAAGCAAACAAAATGCTGCCCTCGACTAAATTTTCGCGGCGCTTCGCATTTCCATTACACTTTCTCGATGACGCCAGTGGGTGGGACCAGTCAAAACAACCTATATGAGCACGTCCCGGAAGTTAACACACCATGGTTGCCTGTTGGAGAACTTGTTCTTCCCGAGGCTGGGAGCGTCGTTTCCACGATTACAATTAATAACCACGTGGACATCCAGCTGGCCCAGCGATGCTTCACCGTCACGTCGACGGAGCCGAAGGCAACATCGATCAGTGGCCTACCCTGATTTACCCGAAGTCGAGCGAGAGGTATTGGGACAGAGTGACGACCTACGCCAGATACATTTAGCATAGCGCGTACCGCCGCCGCTTACCGCGTACGGTTCCCTGCCATTGCGCACGCACTGACTGGTCCCGAGGCGGCTGGCGGGGGCGCTATTGACGGGAATGGATGGATGAATGGAATATATGAGCGCCCCCTTTAAAACGGGGTGGTACAGTTGCTACTATTATCGGCTTTTTTTTTTATTTCTCTCTAACTGTACTGCAGATTTATATTCAGATTTGCCTTCTTTCAATACGTTTCCTACGCTTCTAACCTTATGTCACCTCTCTGCTTTTAAGCCACCAATCTTCAAATCGTTTCTCGCTAACTTACACCAAAAATTTATATACATGACCATTGTTATCCCTAAACCCTCGGGCCTCAGAGAGAGTGAATGTGCCTGCATCCACATCCGGATGAACAACCATCACATTTCAGTTTGAGGTGTTCAATTTTCCCTACAGATCTGTCACAAACAGCACATGTGTTATCACTTTCGTTAAATTTCTTTTTGCAGCTGCGCGTTCTAAGACACTCTGACCTATGTTCAAAGGGTACGGCACTGCCTTTTGAGTTATCATGGAACAATTCCTTCCTGGCCTTCCTTTTCCGGTATCAAAACAGTGCTACATTATGTATCTTTTCCATTCAATTAATCCAATTGTTACCTTCCGTCTTTTTAACCTGCCGTTCAATGCTCCTTCTTTCGCTGTCCTCGTGTCCGGCATACTTTCTGGTCAATTTCCTAGTTCTTTCCGGCATTGTGATTCAACGCTCTTTCTGTATAAGTATTTAAATACCTTAGCTGCCCATCTGCTATCGTCCAATTTCCTCAGGCGCTCTTCATATAGTATTTTACTCGAGTGTCCCGCGCTTCGAACGATACTCAGCTTATATAACCCTGTACCGCCTCGTCTGTGGTTTTGCCGTGGCCACGTAGTGCTAATCTTCCAACAGCTCTCTGATTTACTTCTAATCTCGACTGAACTTCGGCCTTTAAGCACAGAACCACATTTCCGAAAGTAAGCCCCGGCACCATTATTCCTTTACAGTGGTGCCGCGGTGGCTCAGTGGTTATGGTGCTCGGCTGCTGACCCGAAAGACGCGGGTTCGATCCCGGCCGCGGCGGTTGAATTTCTTTGGAGGAGAAATTCTAGAGGCCCGTGTACTGTGCGATGTCAGTGCCCGTAAAAGAACCCCAGGTGGTCAAATTTTCTGGAGCCCTCCACTACGGCGTCTCTCATAGCCTTAGTCGCTTTGGGACGTTAAACCCCATAAACCAAACCAAACCATTATTCCTTTACAAATACCTCTCAGTACTACATATTTCTTGTATCACCATAATGCCCTATATTTCATTATCTCGGCATCTCTGCGCCCTTTCGCCCTAAGGGACTTTTCGTGCTTTTCCATGTATATCTGGCCTTCGTTTACTCACATCTCAATATATTTGTATTCGTCCACTTTGGGTATTTCGTGGCCTTGTATTGTAAGTAGTTGATCAGATGGTACGTTGAAAATCACACCTGACCTAGTGGCGCTAAAACTGAAACCTAGAGCGTCTCCTTAGTCTCCACAACAATTAAACAAAATTTGCAAATCTTCCTGGCTATCTGCTAATAGTACAATATCGTCCGCATACATTAAACCCGGGAGCCGCTGCTTAACTACATTTCCGCCTAATCTGTACAACAGATTGTAATCTAGATTACTTGCTTGTAGTCTTCTTTCCATATTTATCACATAAAGCATGAACAGTAACGGTGATAGAGGACAACCCTACCTTAATCCTTTGTGTACCCCCACAGTTGTGGGCCTTTTTATCCCTTCCCATGTAATTTCAACTTTATTATCTCGGTAGATTTCTTGTCGAAAATCAGTTACCTCATAGCCGATACCTACATCTTTTAATGTGTTCCACAAGAGTTTCCTGTTCACGTTGTCGTATGCACCGCTTATGTCCAGAAAGGCGAAATATAGAGGTCTGTTTTCCGCCTTTGGTAGTTCTATGCACCTGCTAAGCACCAAAAGGGTATTATCTAAGGGCCTAGCCATTATGAACCCGTTCTGGGGTTCTACGAGTATCTTATTACTTTCTACCCGTGTCTTCATTTTTAATTTCACCGCCTGCATTGCCAGCCTGTATATAACAGATGCTATCATAATTGGTGGGAAGGATTTTATATTCATCTTATCTTCTTTACCTTTATAAATTAAATTCATTTTGCTCTTTCTCCAGCTGTGCTGAATTTGCTTATTTGTTACGACTGTCTCCAATGGTTTTATCACAGTTTCCTTCCTTCTTGGGCCAAGTTCATTAATCAGTCTAATTGGAGTTCCGTATATAGCTGCGGATGCGGATTTATCAGTGTTTGCTTCCGCCTTTCTCCAGTTAGGACTAGCCAGTTCTAAGCTGTTCTCTGTTGTGCTGTCTAGTGTTGCTCCCTCATTTAGGGAGATTACCCTATCTTCGTTCCTAAATGACTCAGCTATAACTGATGTAATGCAGTTCACGGTGCCGTCTCCCTCTAAATATTTTCCTTCAGCATTTTGACGTCATCTGGTGCCGCCGCCCGGTGATACTCCACAAGCTCACGATGCAGTACACTGGTAAATGTGAAACGAATGGCTTTTTCTTTGTGCCCTTTATTGGTACCGAAACGGACGCTTGTAGAATGCAATGGTTCGATGAGATCGAATCCACCAAGCCTTTCTCAGACACATAGTAGCCGTAAGTCCTTTGTGCTTGGCCATGGATGTGTTCAGAGATGTGCCAGATTATTCGTGGCAAACAATAACGAGAGCCTCTAGTGGTGTGCTTTTTTGTTTTATTTGCTTTTCAGTGATTTTACGTAAGTCAAACGTGTTGATTTTGTGGATCTAATATAAAATGCAAAACGTGACAAAGCTTATCTCTATTTACTAGGACAATTTGCAGTATATTTGCTGTTCGTCCAATCATTAGGCTCCCGCCCGATAATGTCATACCCACTCTTAAAAACCGCCGCTATGTGATGACACTATCAGCGCCATGAGCTTTTTTTTGCGGGCTAATTAAAGTACTAAAACCCGGAATATACGCGATACGAACGATGCTAATAGCATCCCTATAACTCACTCCATGCAACCAACAGGCAAAAAAATTCACTGAAGTTGTGTTTCATGTCCGCTTTAAGGAAACACTTTATATAACCAATGTCAGGCCTATACCTGAATATGCCTGCATCGTTTGGGACCCTTCCACACTGCATCTCATTAATAGATTTGAAGCTATTCATGATCGTGCTGCTTGCTTTGTAACTAGTTCTTACCGTACCGCTTTGTACTAGTTCTTAATCAGTTCTTACCACGGTGAGGGTGATTTCATCTTTTTTTATCTTCATAGGGCTTGTGAAGTACGCAAGCGATCCATGAAATAACTTAAGCGCGGTTGAAATGTTCCATCGCTTTTTTTTTCTGGCGAATGCACCTTGAAATCTCGGGCTGTCATTCTTTTAATCAACTTGTAACAATTATCAGGTACAAAATACAAAAGTCTACAATGTACAAAGTATAGAAATAACAGAGCCACCGGCGATAACTGTTTTAGGTAGCGCCATCTACATAGTACAAGTGCGCTAAAAAAGACAAGGTTATGAAGAATGACGCCTGTGGCTCTACAGACAACCTAAATCTATAGCCCCTTACCTAAATCAAGGGGTATTTACCAGACGGTATGATTTTTCTACGATGTTTGCACGCTGTCCTCTACGTGACGTCAACAGCGCGGCGCGCATATGATGGCAACCATGGCCCACAACAAAGATGGCGATCGCATCGCGTCGCGCCCACGCGAGCGAGACAATGCTATAGACGCTTTACAGCGACGTCTCATGGGGGCTGCCATCTTTGATCACGTGATCACTCCGCCATTACACGCCTCCTGACCCCTCGGTGCGTGCCTCGTCGCAGCGGCTTCTGCATCTGATGGTTCGCTTCCGACAGCCAGTGTTTCGGTTTATGCGATTAGAAAGGAGTGGGAAGACAGAACTGGGGATTCGCCAAAGCTTGAAAAACATATGAGAACCCTAATTTTATAACCTGATGCGTGAAAACGTGATCGGGCTTCATGTCGCGGAGAGCGGCTCAGCTCTTCGCCTTTTCGGACCAACTAATGGATGGCTTGAATGCTTGTGTTTCCTTCTTGTGAAGGCTTTTCTGAAGGTTTTTTATTGTTATTATCTAAAACGGCAAGGTTTAATGCTCCTGCGGCAGCTCAGGTCGCTGTCATATTATGCACATGCATGCAGACACCGTTCTAAAACGCTCACATGCACATCGTAGTCATTTGCTTACTACCTCTTACCGGTGTTAGGAAGCCTAAAATATTTTCTCCTGGTTTGTTAAAAACAGAAAGGGGACAAAAATAAATATATACATAAATGCTGTCATGGTAGCAGTACCATGCATGAAGGAGCCTTCACGAGCTGACGTGCTATCGTGTCGCAGGATTTTCCGGTACAATTGTTTTAACGCGTGCAGTGCAACGCGTTCATGCTAACAATTATGTCAGCCTCACACCTAAAACTGTAGTACGCTCAACACTCGATATATGGACATGGGAGTGCTGAAGGTCTCGTTGATGGTAAAATCAGCTTCACGGTGAGCGCTCGCCTGAACGGACACATTTAGTGACTGTCCCGCATGGACCTCGAAGCAGGGACCACGACCCAGCATAGCAGCCATAACAGCTACATATGGTCCATGAAAACCGCGCTTCTTGGAGTGAAGTTCTACAGTAGCACCAAGACGACATGTAGTACACGGACTGACGGTAAGCGTTTTCCGCTCGTACGGCTGTGCACTGCATAATCTACAGTAGAGGTATGTAGATGTATGTATGAGATGTATGAGTCGTCCTTCTTTACCGTTTCTAATTCTGCCTCGGGCGTTCCTTTACTAACGGCCGCACACCATAACTTCCCTTACAAAAAAAGTTTTAGACATTCTAAAGTGTCTATAGACTTCTGTCCATAAAGTCTATAGACTGTCTACAGACAAAAGTCTATAGGCAATACAAATGCCGTATACAGTCTATAGATAATCTATAGATTTATGGCCATACACTTTTAGTAGACTTTTGTTTATAGACAGTCTATAGACTATGAATAGACAAAAAGCAATATCTATAGGAAGTCAATAGAGTCAATGAGAAGTCTCAATCAATAAGATTTAGTGACCCGGAAATGGCTATGCCATTGCTCTGCTCTAATCCTACTGAAACGGTGCATGGGATACAGCTGCAACAACGTGGGGGGGGGGGGGGGGGGGGGGAGTCCGCCACGGCCCATCTCGTGTCCAAACAGTGCAAGGCTGGGTGACATAAGAATGAACCACTTTTTTGTAAGGGCCTTCAAAACTATCAAGTTTCTACTAGGTGGACCAAAATGAGCCTCATGAAGTCCGCGCATGTACGGCGAAAGTATTTTTTCTAACGTGAAAATGAAGTGTCTTCATTGTGGTGCTGCGCCAGACCAGTGTGACGAAAAACACTTGCTGTGGACTTGCCCGGCTACGGCTTCCGTGAGACGGCGCTTCCTAAAGAATGCAGGCCTGCGATGGGACGTTGCAGGCGACTATCGCAAGTGGACTCAGGATAATCGCTTTATCGTGAACTTTTGCCACTTTTTAAGCGAGGCTTGTTTACACTCCTTCTTATAACTTACTTTCCTTTTTACATTACGCCTAATGGCAAACACCTAAAAAAAAACATTCTGACACCTGTACTGCTCATCATTCTTGACCAGTTTTCTTTCTCAATAGAGGAATGGGAAAAAAGTGAATTGGCAGTTCCCCCATTTTTCTACACGCAAGCATAAACTGTGATCAACAACAAAAAGAAAACAACTAAGCGGGCTACCAGTGCTCCTTCCTAAACTTTAGAGTTTTTTTATTTGTGTTCCACCTGTAGTCAAACGAGCGCAAAGCAGTCCAGGGTTTTCCGAAGGGTAAGGCTAGCGAAAGCAGCATGCGGAACTACTCACACACAAGAGAGTGAGAAACAATTCTGTACGCTACAGTTCGGTTTTAATCCTTTGAAACTGCCAGCAGCAACAAAATAACAAAGCCGTTAGACAGGGCGCGTCGCGAAAGGAGCGGGCCGCTATCTCGTCCCTGACAATGCCCCTTCCGGAATTACCTCGTTGGGTGGTGGGTGGTGGGGGAAGACAATTAGGAGGCTTAGTTACGGCATTGTCGGAAGGAGGGAGTGAGGCAGAGAGAACGCCGTTCTTTGTCAGCTCTTCGACTTTCTGGCCCGTTTTTTTGCGTTGTTTTTTCGTCAAGTATGAACCAGCTAGCCCGGCTTCACACCTTAGTGGGGGCAGTGTTGGCAGGCACTGTAGGCTTGGTAGTGGTAGTTCAAAAAGCTCTGATCGGCCTCCCGCCTTGGCCCATCTTCATTCGATCCGCCAATGAACCAAGCCAGACGTCCTGTTGTACGATCCCCAGACATGTAAAAGAACATTTCAAGGCTAGTTAGTTTGAATTTATGGAATCCTTATCAAGAAATACATTTACAAATAGCACCCCTATCGCACAAATTGGATAAATGCTCGTGGTGTCTATCGCTTTTCTGATCATCTCTTCATGGCTAACAACATAAATCTCGGCAAAGCTGTGCAAAGCCCTACTTTGCCAAGCTCTCCGGTGCTGCTTGTACCAGTCCTCTTTCTCAAAGCATCCTCCAAACAAGTTTCTGTGGTTTGACCACGCGAGAACTAAGAATGAACGCAACTAGGACGAGCACTGACTTGGAAGTAGAGCTCACAGCAGTTATTATAATAGTATTGGCATTATTTCTAACGAAAATATTATTTGCGTTGGCTGGCAGCGCTGGTGCGCTGGTCTTCTGCCCATCTAATAAAGTTACTATATAGCACAAAGAGTTCAAGCCCCCCCCCCCCCAAAAAAAAAAACAGAAAAGAAAAGAAGAAAAAGGCTTTAGTTGACGGTCAACTATAGTGTCGTGCGTTTGAATCATTTTTTATTGTTCTAGGTGTTGTGTTCTGGTGCCGATAGTATAGCTGACATCCCGCAGTAGCTGTCGAGGATGTTTTCGATGACAGGCAAGTGGGAAACAGCCATGTAAAACAACTACAACACCAAACGGTGAGGCAGAGCCGACTTTTGCAACCACACCCCAAGCCTCCGCTCTAAAAACAAACAAATAAAAAGCAAAGCCGTCGACAGGTAGTGCGTTTCGCAAAAGAATGAGGCCGTTATCTCAACCAAGGCCGATTTCGTGTCACCCGGGCGCCAGACCCATCCGCCGTCTCGACGCGCATTTTATTGCGTTTTTATTTGAATCTTGCTTTGAAGCACGTCGCCTTGCTGTGTTCTGAAAGGTGTCGTGTAACCATATTACCAAAAGCGACATAAAACCATGCCAAAACATAGGCGAATACAAAGAACTCTTTTTCGTTTGTCCGCATACAGAATAACCGGTTTACTGTGTGGACAAATTTATAAAGAAATATTGCCACACGCTAGATCCAGCAGAATGCGATCTGGTGAATGCGTCTAATCATTTGGCATTTCCACAAAAAAATGATGTTTGGTAAGCATGGACGCTGTTTTATGAAAGAAAAATTGGGAGCCGTCTATTATGTTGCGAATGTGTGAATGTGGTACAGTAAATGCTACATCTCCAAATTATTTCCTACCAACATATGAAACCAAAGGGCGGGCTCAACACGTAAGTACATTTATCTTACATACATTGAATACGACAATACAGTCTGGTTCCAAGCTAATAATGAACAGTGTTCCAGCAATATATTGGTTCAAAAAGTATCAATTCATGCACTCTGCTTTAGAGGTGTGTGTTATCATGGGAAGCTGAAAGAAAACAGGAGAACAGTTGGACACGCTCTTCAAGGGCGTACTACTTTTCACATCGGGCTTCAGTGTCGAATTAATAACGCAGGAGGAAATTGTTTCTAGGAGAATGATTAGATCATTAGAAAATTACTCTAGTAGCCTGGAAACACACTGTGTAAGAATAACCAGGGCTCTTCCTTCAAGTGCACACGCACGCACGAACGTACACGCACAGGCACGCGCAAACATTCGCGTGCGCGCGTTCTTTTTCGATCTTTCTTGGAACAGAACACAAATTCAGCAGGCTGGTCAGTGTACCAAAATCAGGCGAAATCAAAGAACGCGGTGGAAATTTTTTGGAGGCAATAAGCAACCTAAAAAAGGGAAACTTGATACAAGAAGACATAAGCGTCTGAGAAAGGAAGAGGACACAGTGCAGGATCCAAATGGGAGTCGGGAAGGGCCCTAAGCGCCTAAACAGTTAACCTCCCTTCCTACCGTTCTCCTGTCAACAATCCGAAGGCCCCCTTTTCCCACAAAGTTTAGTCTGAATCCACCTCTCGAATGCCGCCGGATTTACGGCGAATATTTTTGTTCTGAAGTGAACAAGAATACATTCCGCCACCCTGCTCGGTGCTTACACACTTGATAGCGATTTCACGTCACTTTCGCTATGTCGATTCTACTCAAAGGTAGAAAGAAATGGGAAATAATCCACTTCTCATACTTTCTTTACTGACCACCTTCCGTTTCAAAGACGAATGTTGACTGAAGTTGTGTTTATTATAGTTGTGTTATCATATCTGTAATAACTTTTGATAAAACAACTAGGTTTTGATGAGCGCCACAGGTGGCAGCTTACACTCCACTCCAAGACTAGTCCGACTCGCATTTTAATTACTATAGCATCCGCAGCGATGACATGATTGCAGAGCGCAGGAGGCCAGGATAAAATGGGCACTAGGCAGGCGCCGACTTCAACTAAATTTCATTGGCGAAACAGCAAGAAATATATACATGGGACACAAGCATAAATAATTTGCATGATATCGCACCTTTCACTTTTTGGCATCCACTTTCAGTTTTCGCTTATACAAAATTTGCCCTGGGCAATCAGATCGAGAGCGTATCACCAAGTCGCCCAAGCCATTACTCTATCAACAGTGAACAACAAAAAAGAACAGTTGACGACTGACGTCCTATTTTATTCGTGTTCCGCGCGTAAGCCAAGCAAGCGTACTGCGGTCCAGCGATCGAGTGTGGTTTTGGAAGAGCACGAGAGGAGCAGGCAGAGCAAGCGGCATGCGGAACCACCCCGACGAACACTTCCCCTCACGCACGATGGGGAGAAGCAATCGGGTTGCCAAGGTTCGTTTCTAATCCTCTTTGAAAGCCCTCGCACCATCCAAAGAAAAGCCTTCAGGCAACTCGAGTCGAGAAAGGGCCGGGCAGTTACGTCAACACCGCAACCCAAACCAATGTCGGGTCGCTCGGGGGCAAGACGGGTAAGATACCTCCTTGGCCGCGGATGAGTGGCGTAGCCTGGTGGCAGAGTCTGAACTACTCGTGAGATGGCGGCTGTGGAACCGCCACCGTAAGTGTGAAATATAAGAAAACACTTGTTTGTGTTGTCTTCCTCCTGGGGTCGTCTTTTTTTTTTCGTTACCTTTTTACTGAAGTACTTGTTTCGAAACTTTCTCTCTTTCTTTATCATGCTGTGCCGGCCGAGAGAGCCATTTACACCTCCGTGCGTCTGACGAATTGCCCCCAACTCAGGCAGCAGCCTTCTGAGCGCATTTGGCTCCGCCTGCAGCACTATTGTTCGGTAGAAGTCGGGCTCGGCCACCACGCTTTGCTCACTGATAATGGTCTGACGATGCCTTTGTGCGGCTTCATCCTTTCCGTGAAATTATTAATGCGAAAGCATTATGCGCCTCATGTGAAGAAAAACCCGTCACCGGAAGTTGCCCGCAAGTCAACAGGAAGTGGTACCTCTCACGTGACCTCATTCAGAATAGAAATTCGCAGACACTGGGGTTTTAACTCGGGACCCACTGCATGCCAGGCGGGCACGCAACGCACATGCCACGAAGGGTGGTTGTCTAAAGCGTGTGAGAGGAGCATAAACATGTCGTGGTGTGTATGATGGAAAAGTGTGTTGGGGATGTGTACTGATGTTAGACAACGATGTTTCGCAAAAAAAAAAGTTGCGATGTTATCCAAGGGTCACGGGGTAAGTGTCGCGTGACAACGATGATTTGCTAAAAAAGTTGCTGACGTTCAAACGCAAATGCTTTCGCATTTCTCCAATGGAGCAAACTGCAGTGCTCTTCAAGCAGTTTCGTCGCCCTAACGTCCATTTAAGATGTTCACCTAGCCGCTGAGAATGGCGTCAAATACGTGGCTGTGCTACCTTCAAGGAGAAATTTTGCTGAAAAGCAATTCAGCTGTGTTTCATCTCAATCTTTTCATATTATTGTCTGCCACATCATGCATGAATTATGCCTGTTCAGGTCCTTGCAGAATTGCTTGCAGAAGAATTAAGATAGGAACAGTTGAGGCAACAATGGACTGCTGACATAATAACCTCCCAAGTAATGACCACATTCGCAACTTCTAATTAAGCATGGCTGCCCTGTGCATGAACGAAAGCCTCAGCCTGTGTTGAAGATATCAGAACAGAAGCTGCCGATGTAGGAAGACTTCAGGTAAGAACCACACACTCGGAAATACTTCACCCACCAACATACCTTACCCAATTTCCCCACAGGTATGGCCCCATTAAGAACGTCTAGTTACATGAATGGGATTGACATGCTGTGCATCAACTCGTGTCTCAGTGTGTTGCACATGCGGAAGCTGCATATATGTGGAAAGACACATGACAACTTCAGTGCTAAAAATTGAACAACCATCTCGCTCTCAAAGGTAATGGTCATGTTTAGCGTTGAAAGCAAGACAAGACATTTATCCCTCATGCATTACATCTTAATCTTCACTTTATACCACATGTAGCACATGCGCCGAGTGTAGAAGAAGCAGCTGATGTGATACTGGAAGAAGAATTGACACAATCTCGTAGGAAAAGACTTAAGTCTGTCCAGATAACTGGCTACCGACACAGACCAGAGCTATGAAGCGTGTGTGTAAAAGAGCGCGGCATCACGCCAGGCTCCGACGAAATCACAAATTGTATATACGTATCTGTGTCTCCACAATCCGTGTGCACTTCTGATGCGTATCTGTGCAGTAGTGATAGGAGAGGGGTGTAAAGTGCTGGAGAGGTTCTGGGTTGTGCTAAAATGTCCGAAAATTTCATATTTTGCCGGGCCGCACTAAATACTAAATGCAGCTATATGTAGCACGCACGATACTTCTAGGCGTAGTCATCATGAAGCAAAGATGCAGCGAGGACTGGCGGCGACGGCGGCGGCGTCAAGGGGCCGATTCTGCCGATTTTTTGAAAGGACAAGCTGTTGTTGTTATTTGAAAAACGGCGGCAACCTCAACAGAGGTCCCGCGTTTTGGACATCAGGTGGGGGAGTACATGGTCGGTCATTCATCTGCTGGGAAACGGCATGCAATTCCTTTCCCACGGAGGCACAGAACTTTCCACAGTAGTCAAGTCAACATGGCAGTGTTTGATTACGAGTCTTTTACCCTTCCAACCTGATGGGGAACGGCGTTCCAGTCATTTCCCACAGAGGCACCGAACTTGTCACGGCGGTGAAATCGACACGACAGTGTTCGAATACGGTCTTTTCCCCTTTCCATCGAGAGGACTATCTTTTCACCTTTCCATCGGCAAGAGAGAATCAGCACCACCCCCTGCCGTGGGCAGCACCTCCAGTGCCCGCAACTGCCCACCTGATTGGGCATCATTCCCCGCACTTCTTTCAACAGCCAGAGACCTGGGGTACACGAAGGGTATTTAACGGGCTGTTGGTTTGCTGCCGACACTCCTATCTCGCATATAAGTGTGTAAAATAAACCTACTATACAGTTTCCTCCATAACGGAGTTCGACACCTTCCTTCAGAGCCGGGACCTACTGTGCTGAACAAGTCAGACAACCCAAAGGCTCGTCCGTCTCCAACAACATCCAGGTTGGTTCCCCACGATGGATGTTGCCACTCAAGAAGGTATGCCAACCTTCATAAATGGTGAATTTGCATGACAAAACGCACATAAGTCTGGACACGACAAACATAAGGCTGAAGAAGACAGGTACAGGAATTTACCAGGAGTTCAAACGATTTTGCAATGCCTGGAGAACTGCACCTACTAGCAGACATGCCCTACTCAAGTATACCAGCCCAAACAGAAGGAAGCAAAAACAACTTTCAAGATGAAAGCACAGAAGACGAAGCTAGAGATGAGAACTACGGTGATGAGGAGTATATGATCAGTTTGAAGAGACGTATGTGGTTTATCAACAGTATAACAAGAAGGTAGCAGCCCGCATAAAACGCTTCTCGCATTTCTGTTACTTTAGTACAACAAATATGCACACAGAATGCCTTCCTACAAGCTGCATTAAGAAACTTTAGGCTGTTCACTGCGATTGGAAATTTGCCCATTTTCTTCCAGGCAGGCATGTTCGGAAAGCTGCGCAGGTGAACTTGGCAACAATGTTTCTGGTGCAGGAGAAGTACCTGCAGAAACCTTTCGAGATATGTGCAGACTTTCCCACACAGTTGAATTTGAGTGCGAATGGTCACTGTAAAAATTGGAGGCTTATCAAGGTTAAGCCCAGTGGATGCGAAGCATGTCCTTAGCGTTTGGAGGCATCTTGACCGTATACACGCCCGGCGCAAAGACGCTGGCGCGGTTGCGGGCACAGAGACTGACGCGACGGCGCCCGGGCGCGCGCCGCCTCATCCCTGGCGTGACGTCACATATCACGTGATGCAGCGATGGTGGCGCCGCCGCCGCGTCGCGCGCGACGGCGCGAACCGAAGCGTGGAGGCCTCCGCCGGGCGACGTCCGACGGCGCGATATGAGGCCCCATCTGAAGCCGGTGTGACGTCATCACGTGACGTCACATCATGTGATCTCACTTCAAGGTCAATGGTGGGCACCGCCGGGAGGCGACCGACGGCGCGATATGAGGCCCCATCTGCAGCCGGTGTGACGTCATCACGTGACGTCATGTCACGTGACCTACTTGAAGACTTGAAGGTCGCTTGAAGGCCAATGGTGGCCACCGCCGGGCGTCGCGCGAAGGCCCGAAACCTACGTTAATATGCTTCGCATAAAAAGTTTACGGCCAATTCGAATCCTCTCATTCCTTTTACTGATGCAAGCAGGATGCCACGGTATAGCAGTGAATGCTATACATGCAGTGCGCGCAGCCGTTTTTTTTTTCACCGGAAATAACCCAACCGCTCCAGTGAGAATGCTGGTTTCGACTGGTGTGCCAGTTGTGAGCAACAGAACATTTCATCAGGTTCAGAGCAGATCAGATTCATCGTTCACATCTGTAGCCTGGAAGAGACAGAGTAAAGCGCCATTCTGAAGAATATTTTCTACCTTTCTTTTCGTGGTGAACGCCATCGATGACGTTCTACGTCACATCAGCGGTAACTCAGGACGTGCTACGTCCGCCGCTTAAGAACGTGGGTAGCGCTGATGAACACTCTCAAGGTTAGGTGATTTGTAAACATGAATACCCCCGAAAGCAGAAGATTTGACAGCCGTAGCCGTAGCTCAGCGGTAGAGCACCGGACGCGTAATTCGGAGGTCGTGGGTTCGGATCCCACCGGCGGCATGTGGTTGTTTTTTTCTTCGCTTTTCTAATTATTCAATAATAATCTAAACTAGGGGTGTGCGAATATCAAATTTTTCGAATACGAATCGAATACGAATACTTATTTCCGAATATCGAATCGAATATCGAATAATCAAGGACAGACGCATTTAATCACTACAAAACATTTATTTGGGCACCCCAAAACATCACAGTTCAACTATCGATGATTAAATGAACACAAAAGGTGTGTGTGGCTGCACAAAAAGTATCAAAGTCTCGAACATTATTCTTAGAAGAGTGGAAATATCAGAGAAGATGGCTAGTACACAGCATTGATTAATGCTAGCTTGCCATCAGCACAAAAGCGCGTTGCTGGGATGACGTAAACGGTTGTCGTGAAGGAAAACCAGCGGCACCCCATGGTCAGGCAGAAGTAGTTCCCTTCTAACTGAAACGACTCCTCCAGCCACAGAAAATGCCCTCTCACTTGGCACTGGCCTGGCACGTATTGCAAGGTACTTCGTGCACAGCTCTGACTATACCAGCTTCGCAGGTATAGCCACAAAAAAGCTCACCAGTGCAGTCAGCTACGGCATGGCCCTTAGAGGAAGAAAGAATTTTCCTTCCGTGTAGGCGCCGCCATGTTGTTATGTATCTGTCG